>NC_084793.1:75311584-76034084 GCF_963169125.1 Humulus lupulus
ATTTCCATGCTGGAGTTGAAAGCATGAGGTGTATGTTGAAAGAGCAGGGATTATGATTGATGTATGAATGTCATGGGCATGTTTTTAGCACAGCAGTGGTTTGTGAATGTAGTGTGGTAAGATTGTTCCCGTGGGGAAAGCTCTTGGTATGCTCATCGTGTTTAATTGGTCAAGTTATTGATTTTAGATTCAATCAGCAGGTATGTATCCAAGGCAAATAATGAGACCTGGTGATGATTATACAGAGGCTGGGAATTACAGCCATGGTTTGAGTTCTTCATCTGCCCCTCAAAATTTCCTGCAAATGTTTACAGATGTGCAATTAAGATTGCAGAGGCAAGAGGAAGAGATTAGGGGTTTGAAACAACAACAGGTTCTGTCAGGGAACACCTCTTCTTTTGCTATGCCAGGAGTGGCACCAGTTTTTGCTCAACCTAGGGTTAAGAACATATGGGAATTGCTTTGTGGAAGATTCCAGGAGTATTACCCTCCAATCTTTGAGGGAGGCCTAGATCCATTTAGAGCTGTGCAATGGATGGGCATGATTAGTTCCATCCTCGATAGTATGGGGGTGGTTGGTCACGATAGGGTGATCTGTGCTACTTATGTATTGCGGGACGATGCCAAGACGTGGTGGGAAGTAGTCTCCCAGACATGAGACACAGGTGTGATGGATTGGAAAGAATTTAGGCAGCTGTTCAATGAAACATATTACTGTGATGCAGTCAAGAATTTAGGCAGCTAAAATGAATGAGTTTCTG
Organism: Humulus lupulus; assembly: GCF_963169125.1. Taxonomy (NCBI): domain Eukaryota; kingdom Viridiplantae; phylum Streptophyta; class Magnoliopsida; order Rosales; family Cannabaceae; genus Humulus; species Humulus lupulus. The sequence continues at coordinate 75,312,346 of NC_084793.1, forward strand.
AACCGAGTATGTAAACAAATTTGATGGGTTGGCTAAGTTTGCTTTTGATATGGTACCCACAGATGTAGCTCAGCGGGGAAGGTTTATCCAGGGATTGAATCCTAGTATAGCTTAGGGCATCAGAGTCGCCCCAATGCATGAAATATCTACCTATGCTCAGGTGGTAGGGAAGGCTCTTACTATTGAAAGGATAGGAAATTAGACTGAAAAGGAGAGTGCTGGAGAGCACGGAGCTTAAGCAGTGATAACTCCATTTATTTGTACGAGCAAGGAAAAGGATTGGAAAGTCTACCCAGAATGCACTCAGTGTAAGATGTGTCATCTGGGAGAATATTGAGCAAAGGCATGTTTCTTTTGTGGAATGGTTGGGCATTTCAAGAAGGATTGCCCAAGGCAAAGGAAGGATAAGCAAAAGGCGGTGGACATCTCGACTCTAGCTTGAGTGTTTGTTCCGATACAGTCAGAGTCAGAGACTGAGACTGAGACTGAGGCTGGTTCCTCAGGGGTGGCAGGTCAGCTTTATAGTCCTGATTCTTGTATTATGCTGACTAGTTTTGGTGCCATGTTGTTCTTTGCTTGTTGCATTTAGAGAAGCATAGAATTATTATACAGATCGCATGGCTATGTTGTGACGAGTTAGATTATTGTGGAAAGGACTCATCAGTTGTTTTGATAAAGTTTGTTATGACTGATTTCAGTATGACTTTGAATATGGATTGGTTAGCCAAGTATAGGGAAATGATAGCTTGCAAGGAAAGGATAGTAACTCTTGGGTTTGAGAGTGGGAAACCCTTGTGGTAGCTTGCACTGTGCATGGATCTTGTATGTTTATGACATCTGTATTTAGAGTTAGAAATCTATTGCAGGAGGATGCATAGAACTCCTAGCTAGTGTGGTGGATACCACTTAGGTTGTGAAAGTGGGATCAGGACAGACTAGATTAGTCTGTAAGTTTTTGGATATGTTTCCAAGGGATTGTCAATATTACATACACACAAAGAGATAGAATAGTGATTGGATTGGTGTCGTTGGCGGAATCAGGCCTAGGGCACTGTATTGAACGGCTTCAACAGAGTTGTAAGAACTAAAGGCTCAGTTGTTGAGTAAGATGATATTCTCCAAGGTGGATCTTTAATCTGGTTAGTACCAGCTGAAGATAAGGAAAAAGGACATGCAAAGGACTACTTTTATATTAGATAAGGGCACTAAGAGTGTTGAGTTGTTTTGATGGATTAGATGAACAGATTACTCAAGGATTATCTTAATTGGATTTTTTATCATCTTGATCGACGGTATTATGGTATACTCTCAGTTGGATATTTTCCAAGGTCAAGGAATGCCATAGGGGTAGGAATTTCCATGGATGGGCATGATATTATATGTATTTTGGAAAAGAGTTCTGAGTCTTCTTACAGATCAGAACCAGTTAGTAGGTTGTTATGACACCTCAGTGATAGGGAAAAAGGGATTTCCTATGCATCATGTTAGTTAAAGGATATGATCAGAACTAGAGTAGAGTTACTGGTGGGCCAGGTGGCCATCGTTTTGTTTGATTTACTCTTTCAGAGAGGATCAAGGGAAAACAGTTAAGTGACCCATAGATGGGAAGAATTGAGGGTAATATCTTAGCTGGATTAGCTAAGGACTATGTAGTGTCTAGTATGAGTTTATTGTGGTAAAAAGAGATCAAACTTAGGATCCAATGGACACTGGGATTAAACGAGGGATTCTGGATGAATCTGATACTATTCTTTTATTATCTTCATCCAGTCATTATGAAAGATGTATTAGGGTCTGAAAGTTTTATATTGGTGGCTTGGGATGGAAAGGGACGTAATGGAATGCATGATGAAGTTCTTAACTTGTTAGTAGGTCAAATCAGAGTAATCGAACAACGAGTAAGGTCACTATAGCCTTTGTGCATTCCATAGTGGAAATAAGGAAACATCGCGATAGGTTTTGCAGTGGAGCTGCCCAGGATAGTGGGCCAACGCGATTTGGTTTGGGTCATTATGGACCAGTATTTAAAGTGAGCCCACTTCTATCAGTAAGGATGAGTAATACAATTGATCACTAAATAGGCCTCTATGCGAGAGAGTGTAGAGTCCAAGAACTTTACTTAACTAGTTAGATAGTAGTAGCAATAGTAATAGATGTAGTATTTTTATGACTGTGGATTTTGGTTCAGACCGGGATTTAATTGGACACTCGTAGTAACATTTGTAGATTTTCGAAGTTTAACCTATAGTTTAAGAATATTAATTTTAACCTAAGGTTTGATTAATATGACTGATATTGATGGTGATATTTATTATATTATAAGGTTTAGATAGGCCCAATAAGATAGTAACACTTGTCATATGTATGTTTAATGAAAATTAAGTACTTTAGAGGAATAAGTTTATTAAGATAAATATTTGAATATCCTAGGGTCTGTCAGCAGCTTTGAAATCGTTAGAGGACTTAGTCAAGGATGTTTACTCAATTCAAATTAGGCTGAAAATGTGCAATTTCGTGTTTAAATATTCAGCGTATGCCGATATATCGCAGCTATAGGGGCGATATATCGCAGTACAGGGATACGAGAAACACGTAACTTCGCACGATCACCTCGATGAGCCTCGGGCATACTGTCCCAGGCGATATATCGCCTACAAGGGGCAATATATCGGCTCCTTTGATATATTTTTGAATGTTTTTTAAAACATTCTCATTTTAATCTTTAACCTCTTGATAAGTCCAGCATCTTTATGACCGAGTCTTTAGCCTCTGCTGAACGATAATTCAAATATTTTTCAATTAAAAAGCCATTATTTTATTCAAGTTAAATGAAGATCTTTTCATTCTTGAACTCTATAAATAGGACCTAGTACCCAGCCATATATTCATTCATCAAGCTAAGTTCAGAGGCTGCAAGCTGCTAGGTTATTTTTGAGAGTGTAAACACTTGGGTTGGGGATTATAAGCTTAATCATTATAAGCTTACCAAACACTTGGGAAGTAAGGTTTATAGCACATTTCGGTTCGAGGTTTAGATCGGTCATAGAAGCATTCAAGGTATTCCAAACTCTAGTTCATTTTTGGTATTATTTTCCTTAAGTTCTTATAGTTTTCTACTCAGCATCCTAACTTTATTCTTTATTTTTGGATAGGAAATCTAAGATCTTGAACATAAGGATTTTGGTAAGTATATTCTTGATGGTATAATTCGTCCATTCTTTTCATTCCTTTTTCTTCAGTATACTCACCCTTTCATTGATGGTTTTTAGGAGTGTTCCAAAGTCCCAAACCTGTTCTCATATCCCGGTACTTTTGGTAAGGAAAATAGGATAGGATTTTATATGTTATGTTATATGTTATCTTATGATTTAAGTGTTATGTATATGTTGTATGTTATATTATGTATGTTTGTAGACTTGGGCATATGACCTGTATAACTAACAAGTCCCAATAAATTTATGGGCATATGACTTGCTTAGCTAGCAAGCCCCACAAATCTAATGGGCATATGACTTGTTTAGTTTACGGGACCCCAAGTAATAATGGCCATTATAGTATATGTGTCATATGTTATGATATGTTTTAGTATATGTTGATATGAATATTATGTATATGATTTATGTGTTAGATTTTCCTTGCTGGGCATTAGGCTCATTCCTTTATGTGTATATGTGTAGGAAAATAGCTTTGGTGGCAGAAAAAGGTTCTTGGAAGCTTGGGGATGTGTATTGAGGCGGGATGGAATCGATGGACCGAGAGTTCGATGTGAGGATGAAGTCTCTTTAATTATGGTTTTCTATGTATTTTTCCGCAATTGGTTGTAATAAGTTTTAATTAAGTTTTCATTATGTCAAAGTTATGTTTTGTTTCAAACAATGGGATCCCAATTTCCTACTTATGAATTTTATATAGTTTTAAAACTTTACCTTATAGTTTTGAAATAAAGATATGTTATTTCAAATGTATGTTTTTGTAAGATTAGTATAGAAATTAGTAATGGTCCAAAGTCTAGAGTAGTTGGGTCATTACAGAGAGGTAGTATTCTTTCATGGAATTTGAGGTCTATCTTATCAGATGAGGACTCTGTTTTTACTTCCAAGTCTTGAGGAAGATTGTGGATGGTAAGAGTATATAGATGAAGTTTAGTACAGTTCATTATCCTCAGACTGATGGTAAATCAGAGAGAGAGTTATCCAATTATTGGAAAGGTACCTTATGAGATGTTTTATGGAGGAGCATGTATATCGTCCATTGATTTAGATGAGATGGATGAGATGTTATAACAGGATCATGAGGTAGTTCAGGAGACCATTGAGGTTATTGAAAAGGTTAGAGCTGGGATGCTCGCTTCTCAGAGTAAATTGAAAAGTTATATTGATTTGAAATGTAGGAGCATGGAGTTCCAAGTGGAAGACTATATCTTCCTTAGGGTATCACCATGGGAAGGGGTGAGGAGGTAAGGGCAAGTTGAGCCCTAGATTTGTGGGACCGTGTGAAATCCTAGAAATGATTGGTCATGTTGCTTATGGGTTGGCCTTATCTTTGGCACTGTCGGTCGTATACAATGTATTTCAAATTTCCATGTTGAGGAAACATGTGGTTGATGAGACTCATGTGTTGAGTTATGAGGATCTGGCATCAGAGGCTAAGTTATCTTATGAGGAATAGCTAGTTCAGATTTTAACAGAAAGAACAAGGTTCTGAGGAATAAAGTTGTACCTTGGGTTAAGGTATTATAAGGAAACAATAGGGTCGAGAGAGTGACCTGGGAACTGGAATCAGTTATGCGAAATTTATATTTCGGGTGGTTCAGATAAATTTTGAGGACGAAATTTCTATAAGGAGGGGATAGTTGTAATGACCCAAATTTCCTAATAAGGCTTAGGGACATGATTAGGAGGTCGGGAGGGCCATAATTGATTAATTATACAATTAAATGATTATATGCATGACTATGTGAATTATATTATTATATGATGATAAATGCATGCATGTGGGTCCACTTTTCATTTTAAGGGCATTTTGGTAATTTGTCCCATTGAGGGTATATTTGTATATTTTCATTCATGTTGGTGAATTATGGATGAGGCCATGTTGTAATGTAGATTTGTTCGAGCTATTCGACATGAGACGATCTTTGAATGCAAGTTAGCAGTTTGGTCATAACGGGGTTATTTACTGGGCTCGGGGTGAGTTTCGGGGAAATAAAATGTTTAGTGCATTACTGGGAATTAAAGGGTAATGGGATATGGATTATTATTATTTGAGAATATTGGAAATAACGAGAATTGGAGGACGTTAATTATGATTAGCGGGATAAGTGGGAAATGACATTTTTGCCCTTGGGGGCTGTTAAGAAAAGAAGATAGGCTTTGGGGCATTTTGGACTTTTGACCAAGGGATATATTTAACTAAGGAAGGCTATAGAAAACTAAATAAAAAATAGAGCTTCTTCTTCTTCTTTCTCACGATCATTCTTTTTCTCATTTTCCTTTGAAATTTTTGAAGCTCTAATTGAGGATTCAAGCTAGGGAATCAAGCCTTGAGGGTCTAGGATTGTGTTCAGCCATTGAAGAGAGTTTAACCTTGAGCTTGAGGTAAGATTTGAGCTATGGAAACTCTGGTTTTGCTATGTTTTTCAGTTGGAATTTTTTGATTGGATAGTTGAGAATTCAATGAAGTTTTTGGGAAAGAATGATTGGATTTTGATGCCTAAGACTTGTAGAATGGGTTTTTGGGTTCATTTATGAGTTTGGTTGAGGTTTGGAATCAGGTTTTGAAGGTTGGAATTTGGAGAACTCGAAGGGGAAAAACCAGGGCTAAAGCACCCTGGTTCAAGCGTTACAGTGCCCAAGGATGGACGCTACAACGCTGTCCAGAGCATGGCAGCTCTGTTTATAGCGCCTGGGGGGCAGCGCTAACCTATTTTTCTAGGGCATTCTTTTGGACACTTTTGAGGGTTTTTGGCTTGGGGTTTCAATTCTTAAGGCTCGAGATCGAATTTATTAACCGTGTTAGTAGGATTCGAGGTCCCGGGAGCAAGGTTTAGATCATGAACCTTTATTATTGATTTTATTGATGGAATTCCATATTTGGTTATGACTAGGTGACCGCTAAAGAATCGAACTAATGATCGTTCTCAAGGGTCGTTTTTAACTTGTTTTTCGCTCGAACCAGAGGTAAGAAAATTGCACCCAGTATGTGATGCATGTGATGCATGAGATACATGTGACGCATGAGATACATGTGACTAGGGCATGACATGAATATTGAATATGGAATTGATCAGAGATTGAGTCTCTGTAAATGTGCATTGTAACATCCCAAATTTCCTAATGTGGCTTAATGCTTGGATTAGGGGGTCGAGAGGCAATAATTGATTTATTATGTGAATTATATTATAATATAATTATGCTTGCATGTTAGAAATATTAAATACGTGTATGTGGGCCCGTTTCTTATAAGAAGGGGATTTTAGTAATTTGACCCGTTCAAGGTATAAATGTAAATATGTGTTTGTGTGATTGAGACCACATTATTACGTGGATATATTTGGGTTACTCGATGCGAGGCGATCCCAATGGGCAAACTAGCAGAAAAGTCACAACGAGGTTTATACCCGGCTCGGGGTGAGCTTGGGGGTATTTTAGTAATTTAGTACATTACCGGGAATTAGTGGGTAATGGGAAATTATTGGTAATTATGTGAGAATATTTGAAGTAATGGGAATTATAGGATATAAGTTGTGAATAAGGGGTTATGAGACAAAGGACAAAATTGCCCTTGAGAGCATATGAAGAATAGGCTAAGGGCAAGGGGTAAATTAGTCATTTTCTGTCTAAGTATAGAGTTTGGTGAGCTGGGAATTTCTGAGAAGGTTAAGGAAACTAAAGGAAAAAGGTCACAGCAGCTCTCTCTCTCTCTCCCTCGTTTTCTCTGTTTCCTCTTGAAGCTTAAGGATTTTCTTGGGGAAAATTGAAGAACAAAGCCTAGGAATTAAGGTGTTAAGCTTGGGGAAACTAGAGGATTAACTCAAGAGGATGAACATAGCAGAGGTAAGGTCTATAATTCAAAGTTCTATTATGAAGTTTCTGTGGTTTTTGAGTGAAGTTTAAAGTTTTGCATGCTTGATAGTTGGGGAGAGAATTTTGGGTTATTGATGGGTTTTTAATTCAGTATTTATTAAGGGTTAGTTGCTGTTATATTATTTCATATAATATAATATTAGATTAAATAATGTGACAAAATGTGATTTGTCACACCTTGTAACATATTATTGAGAGTCACAAAATTGGACACATGTGTGTGCCCAAATGTGACATATTTTGGAGTTAAAAAATCAGTTACAAATTTGTAACTCCAAAATATTACCCAATAATGTGTATATTATATGCTACACATTTGAGATTGGATTTCATAAAGCCATTATTAAATATGGCTGTTGGAGATATGATTTTAACCCCAATAATGTGTTTTGGGAGTTACAAAATCATTTGGGAGGGTTTGGAACCGTTTGGAAAAACAACATATTTTCAAGTGCTGAAAATGGGTTGTGGCCGTGGCCACTGAATGAGGGTGGCCGCAGCCTGGGGGACAGAGAGCAGTGGCCGCGGCCACTGATGTCCCTGGCCGCGGCCACAGGTGCATTTCAGGCCAAATTTTCAGTTTTTTCCAAATGTGTTGAACGGTTCTAAAAACCCAAATAACTCCCAAATCTCAATTTTAATTCCATATTAATCCAATTAAATATTGGTAACAGCCATGGGGGTTGGTGGAATTTGAAATCCAAAGAGTATCTCAAACTCTATAAATAGCAGCCTAATGCTCACTTGTATGACACACCATTTTTCATCCACAAAGCACTTGGCTGAAAAATACACCTTGATGCTTGATTATTCCAGAGAGCTATTTCCTTGAGAAATCCCTTGGTGCTTAGAGAATAGGGGGAAATAAGCTTTTGGACAAAGGTTTTGAACCTTGTTCAAGTTGGTGATCCCCATTACTCTACACTTTGGTTGAGTGTGAGTTTGTGTTTTTCATTGATCTTTTCATTCAGTTCTTCTTCGTGTATTATTATTGTATTGAGTTTGTAATCCTCTTCTCTTATTCTTATTTACATATTTATTGGTATCTTTTGTTTTAGGGTTTTTGTTCTTGTAATTCTCTTCCTTCTCTTATTTCTATTTACTTGTATTTTGAGTAATTGAGTTGTCATATTTATTTAATCAATTGCCTTGTCTATTGTATTCTTTGCATAGAGTTGTATTTTTGTTTTTCCACTTTTCCATTGAACAATAAAATATATTCTCTAATAGTTGCTAGAAGGAAATATGTTAATTATGGGAATTGAGTTGGAAGATTGGGATGGAATTGGGTGGTTTTTGGCTGGGTTCGGCTAAGGAAAAAACCCATAATTTTTGGGTTCGAAGAGCTGGGTCGCGACCTTGATCTTGGTATGCTGCGACCCTATGGAGCAAGAAGGAGCCAGGAGGGCTCGGAGGCAGAGGCGGGCCGCGGCGCGTGTTGATTTTCGAGGGAGGCCAAGCCTCTGACTTAGAGGCGGGCCACAGCATGGGTCCTTAGGGCCGTGGCCCTTAAGGGGATTTTTGGCCCTAATGAGGATTTTAGATCGAGAACTTAACCATTTGGGCTCGGGTCGATTCTACCTCCTTGTTGAGTGGAATTTGACGTCCTGGAGGCTAGGATTTTGTCTGGAAGCTTTTATTCTTCCATTGTTGATGGAATTCCTTATTATGGTTATGACTAGGGCTATGCTAATGGCTCGAATCGGGGATCGTACTCAAAGGGCGTCGCTAGTAACTTGCATTCGGATTGAAGGAAAGAAAACTGCACCCATTATGTGAATGTGTTATTAGAGCTTAGTCAATGCTAAATATAGATATGATTATGGCTTTAGCCCTATTAATGAACATGATTATAATTATGTTTGAGAATATCTTATTAGGTACATGGAGTGCGTTTAATTATGATTATACCTATGACCGATGTTTGAATGTATTATAATGCATTGCAATTGTTGATCTGTATGCTATATGAGATATGTGATTGTCTATTGTGACTAGGAAGCTCGGTTTATAAACCAGAGGGTTATTAGGATGCTAAATGGAGATCGACTTATTAGTCGAGGGCATATTGGACTCGAAAGACTCGTTTTATGAGTCAAGAGTCCTAAAGCTTCGACTTACAAGTTGGAGGCATGTGAGGCTTGACTTATAAGTCAAGGACTTAAATGACTCAGTTTATAAGCTGAGATTGGCATTGTGCATGTGGAGTACAGGCCACCATGGCTGGGCCACCCTGTGAGTGCAACATGCGCTTGACTGGCTCGAATGCCAACAAATTAAAAGGAAGTGCGACACGCGCTTGCGTGACCCCATGGTTGCCAACTTGTATATTGAATATGCCAGTTTCAGTTATTACTGTTTGATAGTTATCTTACTCTGTGAGCTGTTTAATATGTTTTCTTGCTGAGTGTTTACCGAGTTTTTCGGAAACGAATAACTAACAGAATAATAAAAAGATAAGAACTGTAGAAATGCTGAAATGTAACTAAACAAACAGCGTTTTTACGTGGTTCAGGCGTTAACAAGCCCTAGTCCACGAGTTGATGTTATTATACTTGGAAAAGGTTACAGTAAGATGGCTGGTGCACAAGAACTTCACACACTCACAGTGTTTCTCTCGGGTTCTCTTGAAGAAGATGAAGCTAGAGAGATTTTAGTAGAGTTTTTGCTATATGATTTGTTCGTCCTCCCTCTTCTTGTAAAATGAAGGGGTCTTTATAGCTAGGGTTTCGGATTAGGGTTTTTCTCTACGTACATGAGTCTTAATTACACCAGCCATAAATAGGGGATACAATTACTGTAGTAGCCTGGCTACAAGAGTCTATGTGGGTATATTTACGTGAAAGTATGGGGAACACACAAAGTCAGCCGTCTTTTCCAAGTTGTCAGCGGAACAGTAGGCGAAAAGGTACCCTTAGGCGTGCTGGGATGTGTGCGGCTTTGACCTGACGGGCGTGTCAGGCGGGATCCTGTGTCAGACGGATATCATTCCAAATATGCCTTCTCCCGGACTCGACCGTTCGGTTTTGTTCTGTGCGAGGCACGGAACTGTTTCCGCGGAGACCACTCGAAGAACCTCTCCTGGAAGAGGCCTCCCCGAGGGGTATCCTTCGGGAGTCCGGGAGAGTCGATGAGTTTCCGTGTTGTGCTTCCTTGGAAGAGTAATCCGGATACTAAACAGGAGAGGCGAAGCCTTTCTGTCCATCCGCGAGCTCTGGTCACCTACCGTGAAAGACATCGATAATTCTGCTTCCCCGAGGTCATCAATCTAAACGCTATCCGGAAATCTGGATAACATTTACCCCCTAAGGTCGCGGAGCTTTGAGAGATCCGGGAGCTTGTACAATCGGTTTCTTAGACTAGGCGAGGGAGCACCTTCTGTGTTCCCGGAAGGATTCCTTTTTCCCGCCTGAGTATTAGTATGAAAGAGAAAAGGAATTTCTTCTGTTTGAGATCAAGTACTCAAGTGCGGCAAGGATCACGTGTCATTCTGGGAATGGTTCTGCGACCAAGACGTGTGCGTGAGGCGACTGGTTGAGGATGCGTGCGTCAGTCATCTGACTAATGATTTGACGGTTTTTAATGGTACTCAGGGCCCGAGGTGGTGTAATGATGGGAAATAAATACTTTATTCCCATCCGAGGAGTCATAAATAGGATCGTCGCTTCCTCTCCAGCCGTTGGATCTGACGCACACGGAATGGGAAGATCGGGACCGTCCACTTGAGGAATTCGAAACGGCTTCTTCCCTGCTATAAAAACGAGGGAAAGGACCTTTCTTCCTCTTTACGCTTTCAGATTCTCCATCTTTAGGATTTTCAGATTTCCAAACCTTCGAACTCTCAGGCTTCCCAGCTTACGTCCCCCTGAACTTGGCATTTCTTTTGGTAAGTATCTGGAAACTTTTCTTTTTGATTTGGCAGTGGGTTTATTCCCCGAAGTTCCTGGTTTGAATCGTCGTTCGTCTTTGCAGCTTTTACTTCTCGCGATCGTGCTGTGCAGTGATCCAGTTACTTCTTCAACCTCCAACTACCCGAATATCAGTAAGTATTTCTACTTTGCTCTTTCCTCTCAGACCTTAGGTTGTTGGTAGTTGTTAGAGTAGAGGTTTCTGCCATTATTGCTTATGTGCATGCGTGAATAGGGCTTTGGTAGGCATGTGATCGATTGTGAGTCGATAAGTAGCCTTTTCTGCATGCTTTGGTGATTTGCGTTTGGAAAGTCGTCCCTTGTTTTGCTGTTTTAGGGCATAAGCATGAACGCCTTTAGGGTGTCTTTCTTTGGAAAAACACTTCTTTTGGTGGGCTTAGGCTCGGGGTCTGAGTCTGGTTCCTTGCTGCCCTTCGGGTGGCATGGTGCCAACCCCTCGGTAAGCTCGGTGGGAGCCTCTCCAAGCAGTTTTCGGGGAGGGTCTCCCCGACGCCTTTGATACCACTAGGGTATGACAAGGGTGCTGACTGCTTAGAGTGTTTTCTTCTTTCTTTTCTTTTGTCCAGTGACGAACATCTCAAAGGAACAACTCCTTGCTGTGGGGGAGGCTGATTCTGCCCAAGAGAAGGGCTCTCCTGTCGCTGGTGGAAAGGGGAAAGGAAAGGCGAAAGTGGTCGCGACTAGCCCACCAATCTCCAATAGTTCCATCTGGGAGATGGACCAAAAGCCGAACCTTTTCAGGAATTATGGCATGCTGGAGCTGTATTCCTCTGAGGCAGGCCTGAAGAACATCCCAGGTCTGATGTGGCACCGTCTGTCGGTGCTGGGCGAGTCGGCTAGCCAGAGTCACGAGGGCTTTGGTGCCTGGAGTTGGGCACACATAGTGTGTGGGGCGCACTTGCCCCTAAGGAGTTACTTCGCCAATTTCTGTGTGAAGGCGGGGATTGCCCCCTTCCAGTTAATTCCTCCCAGCTACAAGCTCTTAGCAGGGTGGTTCATCTTTTGCAAGTCCCGGAGACTGGAAGCTCCTACCCCGGAGGAGGTGCTGTACTTTTACGGGTTGAAGTCTCAGCCTATGAGGGGTCATTCAGACAAGGTGGGGTTTTACAGGCTAGAAAGGCACCCGGACGTGATGTGCCCCACTTGTCATACCGCGAGGGTTCCAGACCTCCGGGAATACTGGTTCCTGACGACTGGCTTCCCGCTGAAGAGGGTGCCAGCCCTATCTTTGGACTTCAAAATCCCTGGTAAGTGCTCCTTCTTTTCCTTTTCAACTTTGTTTCTTTGCGTTTGATTTGCCTTTTGGGAGGATCTCTAACGCTTGTATTTGATTTTTGCAGAAGTCGTTCCGCGGACACCTTGCTGCGCGGAGATGATAAGGAGGTCCAAGTTCTACGAAGGGCTTTCTGAGGAAGAGTTGAAAGTGGAGGGACTTGTGACCTCCGAATCGTTGAGGGAGTATGGGTTACTCGCCTCCTTCCAAAATATCGAGCCAGTAAGTGGCAGGGGGCAGACTCAGGTGTCGGCTGACATCCGGGAGCAGATTGCCCTGGAGCTGTCTAAGGTAATCACCCAAGCAGCCCGAGACGAAAATACAATATCTCCTAGTTGGGCGGAGAGGTTCCCCGACCCCCAGCCGGAGGAAGAGGAGATCGAGGCTCGCCACGCCGCGGCTTACCCTGACATAGGGGCTCCGGGGGCTAGTACCTCCGGGAGAGGTAAGACTAGTTTTCGGTTGATTCACACTCCCAGCCTGTCTGAGGTTTCCCGGACCTCTCAGATGGGGTTTGATCCCCGTTTCCTTAGGCTAGATCCGCGTAGGATACCTTTCGACAGGTATTGCGATAGGGTAGATGAGCTCCTCTGGTGTCTGAGTGACGGTAGTCTGCCAGAAGGTGTCATCATGGTTGACCCTTTTTCTCTCAGCATGTCATTCCCGGACTTCAAGGAGTACGGGAGTTTCCTGGAGCAGGAAGCGATGTTTTGTTTTGCTCGGGGAAGGCCATCCACGTTTCTCGTGCATGGTCGTCCCTTTCAAACTTTTCTTTTTCTCGTTTCTTGTTCCCTGCTGGCGCGCTTGCTTGTGCTTTTTTTGTTGATTGCCGCTTCTTACTTATTTTCTTTCTCATTGCTCGTTGGTTCGTTAACCTTGCTTTGTACGTTTCTTGCAGAGTATCCGGAAGCCAAGATGTTGGGCAGAGTGACTTTGCTCATTAAGAAGGCTGCCACTAGCCAAGACCCGTCCACGGGGAAAGGACGGAAGACCAAGGCTGGTAGGGGAGGTAAAACTGCCTCCCCCAAGAAGACGAGTGGCGAGGCGCAAGTGTCTCCGAGGGTAGAGAAGTCTCCTGCTGACGGGCCTTCCGAGACCATGATGGTCTCGAGTAGCAGCAGCGACGGGGAAGGGCTTGTGTTCCCCGTGAAGACAACTGGGGTGAGCAAGCGTCCGGGAGAAGATGCTGAGGGTGCTAAGAAGAAACGCCTTAGATACTCTTCTCCTGGCCGAAGGCAACAACAACAGCAACGACAGCAAGCACAACTACAACAACAGCAGCAACAAGAACAACAGACACAATCACCATTGTCACAGCTGCAGCAACCACAACATCCAAACCAGCAGCAGCAACAAGGGCAATTACTTCTGCTACCGCAGCAGCAAAAGCAACAGACCGGGGCCTTAATACCCCGCCTGCCTCCTCCCCCAGTTCAAAGGGGGTCCACCCTTCCGGGGTCTCCCACTTCTCAGACAACTAACCTTCCCCTGCCTGGCCTGAAGTTCCACTTCCCACGGAAGCCAACCAGTTTCCCCGCTGCCCTCCTGGAGGGTGTAAGACGGGCCGATAGCTTTTTGAAGAGGCGGTTAGAGGCAGAGAAGGCTGTTACTTAGGGAAGGGCAGATAACTTGTCTGCCGTGAAGAGAGCTGAGCTGGCCGAGGGGGTGAGATCTCTTCACCCGGCCGGAGCGGTTCTGGATGGTCCGGCCTTGGAGAAGAGGCTGGTGCCTAGGCTCGGACGTGCATTGGCGCCGTTCGGAGCTGAGATGATGGAGGACATGGCCCTGAGCTTATGCGAGCTCAATTCTGAGAAGTGGGCCATCAGTAGCAGCAAGGATCCGCTGTTGCTGACACACGCTGTGAAGCAGCAACTGTCCGGGGTAAGTCGTCAGTTGTTATTTTTTGGGATCACCTGTCTTTTGGTCCGGCTTTAGCTCATTCTGTTGTCTTTCCTTGCAGGCCTCTATGATCGCGGAACGCTCGTTCCGGGAGGTTGGTGCAGCTCTGGTTCAGCTGGAGGAGAGCCAGCTGGCTCGCCAGGCCTTGGAGGCGGAGAAACAGAAGCTGACCCAACAGGCCTTGGGGGCTTCGGAGAAGATTGATCAGGCCCGGCGTATGGCTGAAGAAGAGGCGGAGAAGAAATATCTTGCCAAATATCAAGAGTACCGGGCCAAGGCAGAGAATGAGTTTAGACAGCGGTCGGATGGGATGAAGGCCGAAAACTCCAAGCTCCGGGAAGAGCTGTCCCAAGCCAAGGTGGAGAAGGATACCCTGGAAGCCCGCTTGCAATCAAAAAACGATCTCCTCCTTAAGCGGCAAGAGGAATATTCCACTCTTCAGAGTAAGTTGCACGAGGAGGAGCAACTCCATAAGAGGAGCAGGGATCTCGTGTCTATGCTGCAGTTGGGGCTCGCCGAGAAGGATAAAGAGATCGGGGCCTTGCAATTCACTACCAGGGGGCATGTGACCGAGAAGCAATCCGTGCTGAACCAAAATAGGGAGCAGCGCAAGGAGATTGATTCTCTTAAGGGGGAGCGGGATGCCTCCGAGGCCGAAATGGAAAAATTGAGGGCCCAACTAACTGTCGCGGAAGCACAGCTGGAAACCTCCGAGGCGGAGCGCTTGAAGGAGAAGGAGGATGCTGAGGTGATACTGAACAGGACTATTAATATATCGCATGTGGTCCTCATGCATCAACTCTGGAAAGTGAACCCGGAGGTATTAGGCTATCTGGGAGATGATGCCGAAGCCATGAGGGAGAAGCTACTCGTGTGGGATCAGGGCCCAGAGGCGTACGTCCAAACTTAGAACATTGACGAACGTGCTGAAGCTCTTGAGGCGGGAGATCCCGGAGAGGCGGGGACCTCTGAACCTTCTCATGACCAAATTCCTCCTTCCAATGAGCTGACTCCGCCAGCCTCAGCTGAAACAGATGCCCCCGAAGCTGCGGTCGTGGACGCTGTAGTTACCCCCAATGCTTGAAGGGGTTTTATCTTTAATTGTTTTTCATTTTGAGTTTTTCATTGCGGACATTTTTGCCATAATCATAGCATTCTCCTTTCTTTTCTGCCGAGTTCTTTATTTATCTTTGCGCTTAGGGTAGACATTTATACGGTAGAAACTGTTGTAGGGGCGTATGGGGTTTTGGTTCCAACGGCCAAAACCTATGCACTTCCCACTTGAAGCTTTAACGGATGATGTCTTTTCCCATGTAGTTTCTAGGTTACGAAGGTTTCCTGGTTCCAACGGCCAGGCTCCTTTCACCGTACTTTAGCTTTCCTGAGGCAAATAGCCAATCCCGGGACTTGTAGTTATACTGTTCGCTGGGATTGCTAAGGTGAGTCGTTCCATTGTTTGGAACGGGAGTTCTTTTGGTGAGCGTCGCTAGACTTAAGGTTAGATCTTTGCGAAGCAAAACTAACTGTTGTTGCGAACCTCATGGTGGCTGACTTCAGGGACCTGGCATGGAGCCCTGCGAGGCTAGATCCGCGCGAAGCAAAGCTCTACAGCGCTCGCGGATCTTGCCATCTTTCGCCTTGCGGGATCCGGAGCTGGAGCTTGCAAAGCAAAGCTCTACAGCGCTCGCGGATCTTGCCATCTTTCGCCTTGCGGGACCCGGAGCTGGAGCTTGCGAAGCAAAGCTCTACAGCACTCGCGGATCTTGCCATCTTTCGCCTTGCGGGATCCGAAGCTGGAGCTTGCGAAGCAAAGCTCTACAGCGCTCGCGGATCTTGCCATCTTTCGCCTTGCGGGACCCGGAGCTGGAGCTTGCGAAGCAAAGCTCTACAGCGCTCGCGGATCTTGCCATCTTTCGCCTTGCGGGACCCGGAGCTGGAGCTTGCGAAGCAAAGCTCTACAGCGCTCGCGGATCTTGCCATCTTTCGCCTTGCGGGATCCGGAGCTGGAGCTTGCGAAGCAAAGCTCTACAGCGCTGGCGGATCTTGCCATCTTTCGCCTTGCGGGATCCGGAGCTGGAGGAAGCAAAGCTCTACAGCGCTCGCGGATCTTGCCATCTTTCGCCTTGCGGGACCCGGAGTTGGAGCTTGCGAAGCAAAGCTCTACAGCGCTCGCGGATCTTGCCATCTTTCGCCTTGCGGGATCCGGAGCTGGAGCTTTGCGAAGCAAAGCTCTACAGAGTCTCACGGAGAATTCTGCAAAGGACTTGTCAGGGAGTTGGGGGTGTTTTGGCGTAGCTCTATGAACGTGCCTCAACCCCCAGTCCCGTCCATCGCTGGGCTGCACAGGAGATAATTCTCATGATACATAATGGCAGGCATTTCCATGGCGATTTTCACATAAGCACATAATGCGCATATGACACGTAATGCAAGCATGTTCATGGCAACAAATAAACCTAAGCTTAACAATTAAAACATTTCAAACAATTTAAAAACTTCAAACACAATGCTAGCACATAAGTGGTGTTCTGTGTACGTTTTGTTCAAGGGGCGTATGGCTATGCCTTAGCCATGTATACCCCCCAAGTGAGCGTGGGGTCCGGACGTCTCCGGACCGCGTGGTCACTTGTTAAAACGCAGCCTTGAACACAGGGATAAAAAGTGCAGTAAAAGCGGAGTGAATCTCTCTGTGTTTCATTAAATTAGCCTGCTAGGCGTGAGTTTTACAACAGGGAGGATTATTTCCACATTTTTCACTTTTGCTATTTTCACCAAGGACTTCCGACTGGATGGTCCGGGGCCTACTGGTAGTAACGGCGGAGGTGCTCCGCGTTCCAGGCGCGCGGGACTTTAGATCCGTCGAGTCTCTTTAAGTGATACGTCCCATGGCCCACTTTTTCTTGGACTTCGTAGGGGCCTTCCCAGTTGGGTCCGAGGACTCCTACTCCCGGATCCTGCGTAGCAGGAAATACTCTCCGTAGGACAAGATCCCCAACTTCGAATGTACGGCTCTGGACTCTCATGTTAAAGTGTCGGGCTATCTTGCCTTGGTACATTTTTAGTTGGACCTGCGACTGCTCCCGGAGCTCTTCGATCATGTCCAAGGATTCCTGGAGGAGGGCGTGGTTCCGGGTAGGATCGTAGGTGTCTTGCCTGTGAGAGGGGATCATAGCTTCTACTGGGATGACGGCCTCGCAACCGAAGGTCATGGAATAAGGCGTGTGCCCCGTCGAAGTTCTCTCTGTTGTGCGGTAGGCCCAAAGTACTCGCGGAAGTTCTTCCGGCCAGTGAGCCTTGCAGGCTTGGAGTTTTTTCTTCAACGTGGTCTTTAATATTTTGTTTACAGCTTCCACTTGCCCATTAGCCTGGGGTCTGGCGACTGCGGAAAAGCTTTTGATAATTCCATGCGAAGCACAGAAGTTCGTGAAGTGTTCAGTGCCAAACTGCTTTCCGTTGTCGGACACAATTTTCCGTGGAAGCCCAAAACGACACACTATATTCCTGATGACAAAATCCAGTGCTTTTTTAGATGTGACCGTGTTCATAGGTTCAGCTTCAGCCCATTTGGTGAAGTAGTCTACCGCGACTATGGCGTACTTCACTCCACCCTTTCCAGTTGGGAGGGAACCTACTAGGTCAATGCCCCAAACGGCGAACGGCCAGGGGCTGGTCATTAGGGTAATTTCTGTAGGCGGCGCTCGCGGAACCTTGGCATACCTCTGGCACTGCTCACATGTCCTGACATAATCCACACAATCCTTCTTCATGGTGGGCCAGAAGTATCCTTGTCGAAGGATCTTTTTGGAGAGGCTCAGCCCGGAGGTATGATCGCCACAGAAGCCTCCATGAATCTCATGGATGATGGTGCTGACTTCGGTTCCGGCAACAAACCTAAGGAAGGGTATGGACAACCCCCTGCGGTAAAGCTTTCCATCCATAACCACGTATCGGGGAGCTTGATATTGGAGCTTTCTTGCGTCAGCTTTATCAGTGGGGAGCTTTCCGGTGGTGAGAAATCTGAGGATGGGCCCTATCCAGGAGTGGGAATGGTCGATGATGGCGTTTATCCTTCGCGTCTCAGTACTGGGGGCTTCTAAGTGCCCGATGGGGACTAAGCCATACTGTTCAATCTCCGGGTCCGTTGCAAGCTTGGCCAGCGTGTCCGCGAGTGAGTTCTGGTCCCGGGGGACCTGGCGGATTTGGTAGCCTTTGAAATGCTGCAGTAGGTCGCGGGAGAGAGACACGTAGGCAGCCATCCTTTCGCCTTTCGTCTGGTATTCCCCGGATATTTGGTTTACCACAAGTAGGGAGTCGCTGTATACTTCGATTTTTTGGGCTCCGACTTCTCTGGCCAGTCGTAACCCAGCTAACATGGCTTCGTGTTCTGCCTCGTTGTTGGATGCTGCGCGAAACGGATGGCGCTCTGGAGCTGATGCCCCTGGGGAGATATTAGGATGACCCCCGCTCCAGCTCCTTTTTCATTTGAGGCTCCGTCTACATAGACCCTCCAGGTGGGAAGTTCCGGGACAGGATCTTCTGGGAGGTCATTCATTCCCGAGCATTCCACAATAAAGTCCGCGAGAGCTTGACCTTTTATGGAAACACGCGGTTGGTAGTGGACGTCGAACTGGCTCAGTTCCATGGTCCACTTAAGCAATCTGCCAGAAGACTCGGGCTTCTGCAGGACTTGTCGGAGAGGGTGGTTGGTGAGTACTTTGATGGTGTGCGCCTGGAAATATGGCCTCAGCTTCCGTGAAGCGATCAGCAAGCAGAGGGAGAGTTTCTTGATCATCGAATATCTGGACTCGGCGTCCAATAACCTCTTGCTTACGTAATACACAGGGAGCTGGATACGGCCATCTTCCCGGACGAGAGCGGCACTTACTGCGTGCTCAGTCACAGCTAAGTATAAGAACAACGCCCCTCCTTCGACAGGTTTGGACAGAATGGGAGCTCGGGTTAAATGTTCTTTGAGGTGTTGGAAGGCTGCTTCGCATTCGGGGGTCCACTCGAACTTCTTGTTCCCTCGCAACACATTGAAGAAGGGGATACACTTGTCAATGGCCTTGGATACGAAGCGGCTGAGAGCAGCTATCCTTCCGGTAACGCTCTGGACATCCTTATGCTTCCGGGGGGAAGGAATATCTATGAATGCCTTTATTTTCTCAGGGTTGGCTTCCACTCCGCGGGAGCTGACAATAAAACCGAGGAACTTCCCAGACGAGACCCCGAAAGTACATTTCTTTGGATTTAGTTTCATCCCGTACTTTCGGATCACGGCGAAAGCTTCCTCAAGGTCGTTACTGTGGTCCCCGGAGGTCTTGGACTTTACCAACATGTCGTCCACGTACACCTCCATGTTCCTCCCCAGTTGGTCCTTGAACATTCTGTTTACCAGACGCTGGTACGTCGCCCCAGCATTCTTCAAACCGAAAGGCATGACCACGTAACAGTAGACACCCTTATCCGTGAGGAAGCTGGTGTGTTCCTGGTCCGCGACATGCATCTTGATCTGGTTGTATCCGGAGTACGCATCCATGAAGGATAAGAGTTCGTACCCGGAAGTAGCGTCTACCATCTGATCGATTCGCGGGAGAGGGAAACAATCTTTCGGGCAGGCCTTGTTTAGGTCCGTGAAGTCAATGCACATTCTCCAGGACCCATCGGGTTTCGGGACCAGAACTAGGTTGGCCAACCACACGGGATAGTGCGACTCCTGGAGAAAGCCTATGGACAACAATTTGTCCACTTCAGCTTTGACGGCTTCGGCTCTCACTGGGTCCAGCGGCCTCCTCTTTTGGCGAATTGGAGTTGCAGATGGGTCTATGTTGAGTGCGTGTCACGCAACATTGGGATTAATCCCCGTCATATCAGCGTGGCACCATGCCAGGATATCCTGATTATCCTTCACAGTGGCCACGATCTTATCTCGAACGGCCGACGGCAAGTTTTTCCCCACCTGAATGACCTTGGTGGGTTCTCCCGGGTTGAGGATCACCTCTTCGACTTCCTCCATCGGCTCTATTGCTTTCTCGATTCCCACTCTTGGGTCGAGTTCGTCAAAGTATGCCTCCTGAGCACCCCGAGTTTCTAGCAATACTTCCGCCAAAGGAATGGCAGCAAACGTCTCTCGGACCGTGTAGACGGCTCGGACGGAGACGTTATAATAGCTCCGTGCACTTCTTTGGTCTCCTCGGAGGGTGCCAATACGCCCATCGTCGCATGGAAACTTCAAGCATAAGTGGCGTATCGAGGTTATGGCCCCACAATCGATCAGGACCGGTCGGCCTAAGATGGCATTATACGCCGTGGGGCAGTCGACCACCACGAATGTGCTATGCTTGAAGGCACAAGCGTCGCTTTCTCCTCTGAGGGTGACCGGAAGTTGAATTTTGCCTAATGGCATGAGTGCGTCCCCATTGAACCCTTGAAGCTGGATGGGGCATGGGGCCAGGTCCGTCTCGGTCAATCCGATCGCGTGGAAGGCCGCTTTGAAGAGGATGTTCACGGAGCTTCCGTTATCGATCAAGATCCGTGAGACCTTCTTATTGGCAATCTGGGCTTCCACTACGAGGGGATCGTTGTGGGGGAAATGCACATGTCGAGCATCGTCCTCCGTGAAGGTGATGGGAAGATCCATCATTCGGGGACGTTGAGCAGGTGATTGGACCAAAGCGCACATCTCCTCGGCGTGCTCTAACTCCTTCAAGTACCTCTTCTGGGAGTTGCGGGTACTTCCGGCAAGGTGTGGTCCTCCGGAAATGGTGGCGACGTGTCCGTCAACGGGTGGCGGAGCAAGGCCGGGCGGATATGGGTTGCCTGGTCCTGGAGCCAACAAGGCAATGGGCGCCGGAGCGGGTGGAGCAGGAAGTGCTGGGAACTGAGACCCGGGAGCTTGGGGGTGACCGGCTCCAGGAGCGTTAGCGGCCCCCCTCTGTCCCGGGGAATATGCAGCTCCGTGATCTACCCCCTGTCCGGGATAGATAATGGGTATCCTCACCCACTGACCGAGGTGTCCCGCTCTTTCCAGGGACTCGATCTCATCCTTCAGCTGAAGGCACTCATTCGTGGTGTGCCCCACGTCTCCGTGAAACTCACACCTCTTATTGGAGTCTCGCGGACGCCTTCCTCCGTGAGACACTTTCGGGGGCTTCCTGTAGTTGACCATATTACAGGTCGCCCGATAGACATTCTCTCGCGAGTCTATCAAACTGGTATATTCCGTGAACTTGGGCTCATAGTCCTTTCGGGGTTTCTTTGAATGGTCTCCCCGGTTGGAGTTTCTTCTGCTTCGTTTGCTCCGCGATTGGCTCAAATTTCGTTCTGGGGCTTCCGCTTGCGGCCGCGGCATGCCAGGAGCGATACTACATCCGATTTGTACTGCTCCGTACCCAGAGAAATGGGTTTGACTCGGCGTCTGAGCAGACGCGGAAGGCCCATACACACTTGGAGTGAATCGGGCTCCTGGAAGCGTGAGGGCTGGTGCGGGAGCTTGCGAAGCAAAGCTCGGCGCAGTCACGGAAGGGGTTGGAGCCGGGGGAACTTCAAAGGCCTGCTGGTAGGCATCCTCAAGGTTGATGATTCCCTGAGCTTTTGACATGAATTCGGACAGTGTTTCTGCCCGTCTCCTTTGCATTTCCCCCCATAGCAGGGAGCCGACAGTTAGGCCCGATTGAAGGGCGATCAGCTTCATGTCATCGCTGACCTTGGTTTTTGCAGCAGCTTCCATCATTCTCTGAATGAAAGCTTTGAGGTTCTCAGTGGGTTGCTGCTTGATGTTGGTTAAGGAACCAACCTCCATGTCGTGGTCGCGGGCAGCAATAAACTGCCTCCTAAACGCGGACTGTAGCTCCTTCCAACTGTGGATTGATCCGGGAGCTAATCTTTTCCACCAGTCCTCCGCGGACTTGGTAAGGGTGAGTGAGAAGCACATGCATTTGGCGTCCTCACTGACACGCGCCACTTGCATCATTTTATTTTATTTAGCTAGGTGGGTACGCGGGTCTGTCCTCCCATCATATAATTCTATGTGAGGCATTTTGAAGTTATCCGGGAGGGACGTTTCCGCGATCCTCCTAATACATGGTTCCGGGTCTTCCTCCTCAGAATCTGACAGGGCCCCACTTTGCTTCCGGACCAGCTTGGTCAAGGCAGCAATCTGTTCCTCGAGCCTCTTCGTATCACTTTCCGGGAGGTCACGTCCCCGGAGCTTGTCATTAATATGATTTCGGAGGTCATCTCCGCGAGGCCGGGCCTTTTCCCCTTTGGCCTTTTCATACTTGGCCTCCAACCTTCTTCTTAGGTCCACCGTGGACCAGCTATCTTCGGAGTGCGAGTTCGCAGCCCGACCGTCCTGATTGACGGAATCACTGGGGCGGTTGTTCCTTCCCCTAGGCCTGGGTTCCTTAGCACTGGGCCCTTTAGGCACAGAGTGCCCCCTTGGGGCTGAAGGACGTCTGGGCTTAGGAGCGCCAGAGACCTTCTGCGCGCGGGGGGGGCAGTCGGCCTGGTGATTCGCGCCTTTAGGAGGTGCAGGGGCGTCAGCGCGCACAGGCTCTCCAACTTTTTCTTTGCCCTTGTTAGGGGCGGCTTTGGATGGTCCAGCAGCGGCTGGATCCGGCATGGGGGCATCAGCACCACCTCGAACAGAGGCATCCTCGTCCGAGTCGCCTAGATCTCCGAACTTACTTTGGAGGCGTTCCATCATGCGTTGCATTCTTTCGGAGACGCGCTTCTGCTCAGCAAGATTGGCCTTAGTGGCCACCAGTTCTTCGGCTACTTGGACCAGTTCTGGGTCCTTCTCATAGTAGCAGCCGTCCTTGTAATAACCGTCTTGGACATACTCTTCTTCGTCTTCTAAGTATGTTGTATCTTCGGTACTGACCTGATCCTGGCGGGATGTCGGGTCTTCACCTTGGTAGTCTAAGGGTTCGCTTTGCACCACATCTTCCATCACGGTATCGGGGTTGACCGTAGCATTTTTGTCAACAGCGGATTTTCTCGCAGTCACCATCTCTTTAGCACGAAGTGAATACAAAAAACGTACACAGAAAAAGAGCTGACTAACAACTTCCTACAGCTCTCAATGAAAGCACCAAAATGTTTACCGAGTTTTTCGGAAACGAATAACTAACAGAATAATAAAAAGATAAGAACTGTAGAAATGCTGAAATGTAACTAAACAAACAGCGTTTTTACGTGGTTCAGGCGTTAACAAGCCCTAGTCCACGAGTCGATGTTATTATACTTGGAAAAGGTTACAGTAAGATGGCTGGTGCACAAGAACTTCACACACTCACAGTGTTTCTCTCGGGTTCTCTTGAAGAAGATGAAGCTAGAGAGATTTTAGTAGAGTTTTTGCTATATGATTTGTTCGTCCTCCCTCTTCTTGTAAAATGAAGGGGTCTTTATAGCTAGGGTTTCGGATTAGGGTTTTTCTCTACGTACATGAGTCTTAATTACACCAGCCATAAATAGGGGATACAATTACTGTAGTAGCCTGGCTACAAGACTCTATGTGGGTATATTTACGTGAAAGTATGGGGAACACACAAAGTCAGCCGTCTTTTCCAAGTTGTCAACGGAACAGTAGGCGAAAAGGTACCCTTAGGCGTGCTGGGATGTGTGCGGCTTTGACCTGACGGGCGTGTCAGGCGGGATCCTGTGTCAGACGGATATCATTCCAAATATGCCTTCTCCCGGACTCGACCGTTCAGTTTTGTTCTGTGCGAGGCACGGAACTGTTTCCGCGGAGACCACTCGAAGAACCTCTCCTGGAAGGGGCCTCCCCGAGGGGTATCCTTCGGGAGTCCGGGAGAGTCGACGAGTTTCCGTGTTGTGCTTGCTTGGAAGAGTAATCCGGATACTAAACAGGAGAGGCGAAGCCTTTCTGTCCATCCGCGAGCTCTGGTCACCTACCGGGAAAGACATCGATAATTCTGCTTCCCCGAGGTCATCAATCTAAACGCTATCCGGAAATCTGGATAACACTGAGTCTTTTGGCTCACCGATGCTTTGTGGTGTAGATAAAGGTAAAGAGAAGCTCAACCAGCCATGAGTTGGAGGGCGATAGTAGTGACATGTACATATGCAGTCCGCTCGACCACCACGGCCGAGATCCTAGTTACATGATTGTTAAGTAAGCATGCTGAATGCCCTACATTTGGATATTTGACATATGATATATGCCTAGTTGCATTGTTTACTTGTGTATGGCACTAACCCATGAATCATATATCGACACGAGTCATATGGTATTGGCTTAAGAGTCAAGAACGACATTGATGCGTTCAACACAAGCCGAAATGATTACATCTAATCGACATAAGCATTGAATGAATCACCATAAACATTAATGCTTAACCGACCTCAAGTTTGATGAAAATTAAAAGCGCTTGTCTAGTCTAAAGGCTAGTTACTTAGAGCCGGGGTCGAAAGGCTCAGGTGGCTGCAACGTCACATGGCTATGTGTGTTGAGCCCAAGTTTGTGACTCACTCATGAGTCACTTATCTAATTAGGGTGTGGAGCCCAAAGTGTGTCTCTTTAGCCACCTATCTGATTAGGGTGCGGAGCCCAAAGTGTGACTCACTCATCTGATTAGGGCTAAAATCCCCAGTATGATTACCAAAATCATAAAGTCTTATTCACTCATCTGATTAGGGTGCAGAGCCCAAGTGCGTGACTTAATTGTCACTTATTTGAGTCACTTAATTTAGATGGACACATTAGCCATATATTCTCATTATGACTTGAAAGTTGTCTATACAAAGGGCAGGGCCCATAAGTCTTCTATACAAATGGTAGGACCCACAATCATTATTTGGACTTATTTGCATGCATGAATAGGGCTATTATTGCTAGGCATGCCTATTATGATTTAGTAACATGTTATTACTGTTCATGAGTATATTGAGTTTTCTTGCTAAGCTTCGGCTCACAGGTGCTATATGGTGTAGGTAAAGGCAAAAGAAAGCTGGACCATCCTTGAGTTGGAGAGCTTAGGTGACGATGTGTACATATGTGGCTGCTCGACTGCCACGGCCGAGGGTTTAAAGAGGAACTAAGGTGAAACCCTATTTTTCTGCTTAGGTCGACTGGTTGTAAATATTTTATTGTAATTAACCTTCAAATTATATTTTGGGATCCCAATGTATACACTAAACATTTTAGTGAAACGTTGTATCTTAGCCAAAAAAAATTTAACCCTAAACTGTTAATCATACTTAGTTACACAATTATGGCTGAATGACTTGATTAGCGAGTTTATCACTGTTTTAAAATGCACACCGTAACGGTCCCTGGGTAGTAGGGCGTTACAATCGGCCATTTTGGCTTTTTTGAGCGAGATTCGACGGTCCGGCTCTGGGATGTGATCCCGGAGGAGGGATCGGACTCGTGTTTTTAGGTACGCTAGTCCTAATTGGTGGAACTGGCGGCTGTGTTCCTTAAGGCAAAATGATTGGAGGATTGGCTGCCAATCCTTGGGCAACGATGAAGGCCTGAAGAACCAGAAGGGACTCTTGCATATGGCGGGTGGCTTCATTCTGTTCAGCTATCCTGGCTTCTTGATCCAGGACTTGTTGTCTTAGGCGGACCACTTCTGGATCCTCCTGTTCGGGGTTCATATTTTCTTCTTTAGGGTCCACAGGGTTTTCGACCTTGTGATCCTGGTATTCCCCTTCCTCTTCTTCATCTTCTTCATAGTAACCTTCGTCGTAGTCAGCTCCGTCCCCGAAGTTCTGGGAGTCGTTAGGCAGAGGCCCATGATAAGGTGCATCTTCAAGTTGGTCCTGAAGAGATGGTTGATTGGGCAATGGTTCTTCATTGCCTTGTTGCTGCTGGAGAGCAGGATCAAACATGGTATGCCTGGTGTTCACCATTGTTGCAGACGATCAAGATTGATTCAACCTTCCTTCAGCTCTCAATGGAAGCACCAAAATGTTTACCGAGTTTTTCAGAAACTAGAAATATAATAAGAAAAGAGAGCTAGAAAGATTGGATCGAAGATAAACAAGCAGGATTTTTACGTGGTTAAGGCATTAATGAGTCTTAGTCCATGAGTTTATTGTATAAGATATTTTAGTGAGCTTTTGACAATGGAGTTTTCTGCATGTTGGAGCAGAGTCGTTGCTCACAAGAGAAAAATCTTGGATCCTCGCTACAATGCACAATTGTTCCTATTTATAGGCAGTTAGGTGCGATGGGCTTGGGTCGGACTAATCCGGGCGACGTAATCATGGTTTTCTCGCTAATGGAGGCTTAATACAAAGGATATTGCTAAATAATACATATTAATCAAGGCCCATTGGGCCAGCTTGGGAATGGCCAAGCCTTACAGCTGTCAATCGTACATAACCTTAGACTGGTCAGCGTGGGCTTCTAAGGGGATCATGGGGATAGGATCTGTCAGAGTAGTGGCAGTACTGCTTCCTAGTAGCAGCATACATTCCTTATGTAACCTCTTCTGTAGGTCAGTTGAGGAGACCAACTTCCGTGTTTCTTGGGGATATGTCAAGGTCAGGGAAGATCAATCTTGCCCTGTCTGGACGTCTGGTCTGAGTTCCTTGACTAATATCTCGGTTCATTTTCCAGAGTCCTGGTTCGCTCACCAGGATGAATTCATCTGTGGCATGGTCTATCCACAGACTAGCAAGTCAGCCCTTTCTATTGGGATCCAAGAGGATACATACAGATTGGGACCAGGAAGATGAGTTGGGCTTGCATCTTGGTCCCGGTTCCCATGTCATGGTGTTGTTGGGCTTACTAACGATTGGGCCTTTAGAACTTTCTACTTCCTTCTCCATCGAGTTCAGGATGGACTCGGATCTCTTAAAGAGAGCCCATGGGCCCATTGCGTCACGCCATGTGTCCACTGGGAAAATAGGGATAACAACTATATATATTTACATTTTTTTTACAATATATTTATCATTTTTTCAATATATAATATATATATATATGTTGACAGTGAAATCTAGTCAACGAAATTAGATCAGAAAACTCAAAGGTAAGTCAGGTGATGTTTATTTCAGAATTGAGAATAAACTTTAAGGAAAAGCAAACCCAAATAAACAATGGAGCAAGCCTTGGTATATTTCTCAATAGCCTCTGCATACAATGAATTTTCCAACCCCCTTTCTAGAAGGGTGATCATCTATTTATATTGGAGCTCTAATGGCCCCTTTGTACATAGTGGTCCCTCAGGACAAAATAGTACATGAGTATACTATCACGATAGCGGTTTCAGAGGTAGTGGTGTCGACACTAGTACATGGCCAGGTACCATGAGAATGTCTCCACTACTCGACCATACGAATGTCAGAGGAGTGGTGTAGGTGGTAGTGGTGTCGACTCTGACATCTGGTTTGGAGCATGCAGGCCATGTCCTCTCTCACAGTGTTCCAACTACTTATCGAGTAGGTGTGCCATGGTCAGGCGTACGGGGTCTTAAAAGCCGTACCCCGTACAAGATAGGACTAACATGACCTTTCTGAATCATACTTGGGCTTTCACTTCTATATGGTGGGGTTTCCATAGGAGATGCATCTTGAGCTGAAGGGCGAACGATGCTCCCCCGCGAGGCCCTCGTGATGCAGCCATGGAGAGGGCTGTGGCGCACGAGGCGCTGGGGCTCGCGAGGCCACCTGCTGAGGGTCGTGGCGCGCGAGGCCATCTACTGAGGGCCGTGGCACGCGAGACACCGGGGCTCGCGAGGCCACCTGCTGAGGGCCGTGGTGCGCGAGGCGCTGGGGCTCGCGAGGCCACCTGCTGAGGGACGTGGCACGCGAGGCGCTGGGGCTCACGAGGCCACTTGCTAAGGGCCGTGGCGCGCGAGGCGCTGGGGCTCGCGAGGCCACCTGCTGAGGGCCGTGGCGCGCGAGGTGCTGGGGCGCACGAGACCATCTGCTGAGGGCCGTGGCGCGGGAGGCCCTTGGTGTGTGGCCGAGGGGTACATGGCGCGAGGCCCTTGGTGCGTGGCCGAGGGGTGCATGGCACGAGGCCCTTGGTGCGTGGCTGAGGGGTGCATGGCGCGAGGCCCTTGGTGCGTGGCCGAGGAGTGCATGGCGCGAGGCCCTTGGTGCGTGGCCAAGGGGTGCATGGCACGAGGCCCTTGCCATGAGGCCCTTGTGCACCTGCCCTCTTGTGATGCGTAGCTTGGCCTTTTAGCCTAGTGATGCCATACTTCATGGCTCACAAGGTGATGCTTCCCTTGGGACAATCTCCCGGTTTCACAAGACTTATAGGTCTGAGCATGATAATGTGACTAAGTGTCCTTTGGCCTTGTATTTTAACCATGTACTAGGGATTTTTTCTTGGTGGATTTTTGGCATCCACACTTGCTCCACAATCTATAAGGAGGCCTTTAGGCGTTCTTGTAGACTCTTTTTTTCCTTTTTATTTTTTTCTCGTTTTTTTTTTATTTTATTTTTTGTATTTTTCATGCTCGAGGTCCTTTGGAGCCCACGCGAATGGGGGTTCGATAGGTCTCTCTTTGGTGCACCTTGGTTGTATCTATAAGGATACGTTGACCCTTTGGGTTCTAGCTATCCTTTTATCTATCTGTGCGCGCGCTTATTATATCTTGCGAGAAGCGTCCTTCTCGTCATTAGGCATAGTACTATTTTTGCAAGCGTCTTCTTTGAGACCCTTTTTGCAAGCATCTACTTTGAGACCCTTTTTACTAATGTCTACTTTGGAGACCCTTTTCTCAAGCGTCTAGTTTTGGAGACCCTTTTCTTAAGCGTCTACTTTTGAGACCCTTTTCTCAAGCGTTTATTTTTGGAGACCCTTTTCTTAAGCGTCTACTTTTGAGACCCTTTTCTCAAGCGTCTACTTTGGAGACCCTTTTCCCAAGCGTCTATTTTTGAGGTGATCTCCCCTCGGGTCGCGACTTTCATGGCTAGATGGTCTTTGTTCAATCTCAAACTTGGTCAGCGACCCCTCTAGCACGACGCCCCCTTCTATATGGAATCTTCAAATGTGTTAGTAGTAGGGCAACTGGAGGAAGGTTCGCTTTCTTCCACATAGAAGTTCTTATGGCCCTCTTCCACACGTATGTACTTCTGTGCTCTCTCTCGAAGTCATCCAAATTCGTAACTTCTCTTTTGAGCATGCTCCCCCACAACTTGCTTCCTGGACGAACTCCGGATGTAATAGCCATCTTGTGCTCCGCTTTGGTTAAACCTCCCACCTTTGTTGCTTCTATACTGAACCTATGGATGTAGTCCTTCAGACTTTCATTCTCGCCTTGTTTTATGTTAGCGAGGCTGGTAGTTGGCATGACGTAATCACACGCTGCATGGTTTTGCTGAAGAAATTCATCAGAAAATTGTTGCCATGACTCAATTGTTCCTGGCCTTAACCTCTTGAACCACTTGTACGCCACTCCTTTAAGCGTAACGACGAAGCAATGACACTTTGCCCCGTTGTTGACCCCTCTTAACCTCATCAAGTTATTGAAGGAGTCTAAATGATATTTTGGGTCTGTAGTACCCTCGTACGGAGTCATGCAAGGCTCTCTGAAGCCAGTGGGCATCCGCTCAGCCTGAATCTCCCTTGTGAAGGGTGAATCACGGTCGAATTCTTCGTCATCCATGTGCCCCCCAAGTGCAGTGGTGATCTTGCCTCGAGGGCTTCGCATTTTGGTGTCTAGTCCCCTCCTATTTTTGCATAAGGAGTTTTGCGGGTTCTCGGACTGATCCCTTGCCTTGGTTGTGTCCCTCGGGGGAACTGCGGGGGGTACGTCTCTTACTTCTAACCTCTCTCCATGGAGCTCTTTTCTTAGGCCAGGGGGTGCCTCTTTTGAGGGGACTTCGGCCTTGTTCTTACAACCATCACCTTCCCTCCGCCTTTGCTCCTGGGGACATTTCGTTGGCCTAGGTCCCCCCTGGTACTTTGTCTGGGGGGTTTTACTGTTGGAAAGTTGGGTTCCCCTGTCATCTATGGGGACAGTGCTTTCCCATTTTTCATGCTCCTTCCCTTTATGCTTAGGGAGGGGTATGCTTGACTTCCCTTGCAGTAGGTCGTTTACAACCTCCTGCATGTTCTCTATCATGGTTTCCATCCTTCGAGTCTTTTTATGCAACTCGTGAATCTCGTCCTTGTAGAAGCGCTTCCTTGAGCTGGAACTTACCGAGCGTACCCCGGGACCCTTGCCTGGCCAGTGCGTCGAGGGACCGGGGTCCTAGTGGCCTGAGCGTGGGGTCGACCGGGGCCGTTTAAAACCTCCTGCATGTTCTCTATCATGGTTTCCTGCCTTCGAGTCTTTTTATGCAACTCGTGAATCTCGTCCTTGTAGAAGCGCTTCCTTGAGCTGGAACTTACCGAGCGTACCCCGGGACCCTTGCCTGGCCAGTGCGTCGAGGGACCGGGGTCCTAGTGGCCTGAGCGTGGGGTCGACCGGGGCCGGTTAAGTGGATACACTAGTAGCTCTGAATGACATCCGTCGGGCTGGATAGCTAAGGACGATGCTTCCCTCTCCTCCCCTGGGGGAAGAGGTTCTTCCGGTCCACCTCCATGCTCGGGCGGAGGGGGGTCTTTCTTGGAAGCCCTCCGCTCTACTTTGTCTCGGCAAACCTCAACCTCTTGTATTTGTCATAGGCGTTTTGAACGTCTTAGCATCTCTCTTTGTTGGAAGTGATGAAAGAACACTAGCTTGATGCTTGTTCTTCCCACAGACGGCGCCAAACTGTTGACGGTGAAATATCGTCAACGAAATTAGATCGGAAAACTCAAAGGTAAGTTAGGTGATGTTTATTTAAGAACTGAGAATAAACTTTAAGGAAAAGTAAACCCAAATAAACAATGGAGCAAGCCTTGGTATATTTCTCAATAGCCTTTGCATACAATGAATTTTCCAACCCCCTTTCTGGAGGGGTGATCATCTATTTATATTGGAGCTCTAATGGCCCCTTTGTACATAGTGGTCCCTCAGGACAAAATAGTACATGAGTACACTGTCAAGATAGCAGTTTCAGAGGTAGTGGTGTTGACACTAGTACATGGCCAGGTACCATGAGAATGTCTCCACTACTCGACCGTACGAATGTCAGAGGAGTGGTGCAGGTGGTAGTGGTGTCGACTCTGACATCTGGTTGGGAGCATGCAGGTCATGTCCTCTCTCTCAGTGCTCCAACTACTTGTCGAGTAGGTGTGCCATGGTCGGGCGTACCGGGTCTTAAAAGCCGTACCCCGTACAAGATAGGACTAACATGACCTTTCTGAATCATACTTGGGCTTTAACTTCTAGATGGTGGGGTTTCCATAGGAGATGCATCTTGAGGTGAAGGGCGCAAGATGCTCCCCCACGAAGCCCTCGTGACGCAGCCGTGGCGAGGGCTGTGGCGCGCGAGGCGCTGGGGCTCGCGAGGCCACCTGCTGAGGGCCGTGGCGCGTGAGGCGCTGGGGCTCGCGAGGCCACCTGCTGAGGGCCGTGGCGCGCGAGGCGCTGGGGCTCGCGAGGCCACCTGCTGAGGGCCGTGGCGCTCGAGGTGCTGGGGCTCGCGAGGCCACCTGCTGAGGGCTGTGCCGCGCGAGGCACTGGGGCTCGCGAGGCCACCTGCTGAGGGTCGTGGCGTGCGAGGCCATCTGCTGAGGGCCATGGCGCGCGAGGTGTTGGGGCTCGCGAGGCCAACTGCTGAGGGCCATGGCATGCGAGGCGCTGGGGCTCGCGAGGCCACCTGCTGAGGGCCGTGGCGCGCGAGGCGCTGGAGCTCGCGAGGCCACCTGCTGAGGGTCGTGGCGCGCGAGGCGCTGGGGCACGCGAGACCATCTGCTGAGGGTCGTGGCGCGCGAGGCCCTTGGTACGTGGCCGAGGGGTGCATGGCGCGAGGCCCTTGGTGCGTGGCCGAGGGGTGCATGGCGCGAGGCCCTTGGTGCGTGGCCGAGGGGTGCATGGCGCGAGGCCCTTGGTGCGTGGCCGAGGGGTGCATGGCGCGAGGCCCTAGGTGCGTGGCCGAGGGGTGCATGGCGCGAGGCCCTTGGTGTGTGGCCGAGGGGTACATGGCGCGAGGCCCTTGGTGTTAGAAAAAGCTTATACAGGATCTTTATTTATTTTCATGTATATCTAATATTAAACAAATTAATATGAGATAGCCTAAAACATGTTTCTAAAATTGAATTCAAAGAGAAACAAATAATATAATACTTACAGTATACGCAACGGAATTAAGAGTCCTTCCTTCAGTTTCTCTAACTCTTGTATCCTTTCTGTCGCAGAGTATTATCAAGAAACTGAACCGATCTTATATTTTCTTCACAATCTTCCAATGTATCCTTAGAACCACCTAGACTAGTGTGGGCAATTCTCAACACATGAGATAGATATAGAGAGAAGAAGAGAAAATAACAAGTGGCTTAGAAAAGGACTTGTGTTTAGAGAGAATATAAAACTATCAGAAAATCTGACTTGTGACTTATCTGTCGTCTCTAAAATCTTCTCTCTAAGCACTCCTTTTATAGACTCAATTAGGCCATTTAATTTAATTAAAAAATCAATAAAATAACAGCCATTTTGAAGCCCTAGGTCGAAATTATCATGGGCTATAGGCCCGTGAAATTTCTCATTTGATTATAAGCCCATTGGACTTAAAATCAAGGCCTGTATTTTTTTCTATTGATTTAATTAATTAAATAATAATTTAAATCCTTTATCAAATTAATTATTTATAATTTGAACCTTGATTTAAACTTATTTATTAATTTAGATACCAATTTATCTTGATTAATAAATCTACCATAATTTCTTTTTTCTTCTCAAAATTACACAACTCTGCGAAACTATCCAAAATTGACCTGGTCAACTTTGATAATTCTAATTGATAATTAAATCAATTAATTGAGACTATCTAGATGATTTTATCCAAGGTACAATGGGGACCATGGGCCTATGAAATCAAGATCCAATAAGTTATCATAAATCTAACAAATAAATTTACTAACTTATTAATTCCTCGTGACTCCACTATAGACTCGGAATTGCACTCTTGAATTCATAGAACGCTCTATAACAAATATAGATACGCTATTAATTATCCATTGTTACAACCATAATTTTCACTCAATCCTCTATAGACGGTCTACAATGAGATAGGACTAAAATACCGTTTTACCCCTCATTGTATTTTATCCTTAAAACACTTAGTTCCTTGTAAATGATATTTCAGTAAACTAATTTAATTACTGAAATGAGATCTCTATCATTTATCACCTTGAACCAAACTAAAAGGAAACCATCGTTTCACTTCTTCATCAGAAGCTATAGATGTTCATATCTATGATTAACACTCCCACTCAATTATACTACCGAGTTCCCAAGATGTAAGTATGGGCTAGTCCGTAGGGTAAGCTGGTAACGAACAAGTCAAAGAACTCAAATAATACAATCAGTTAGAATACTACCACTCAGAATTGAGATTGAATTGACCTATGGTCAACTATATGATATGACTAGAATAGATAATAACGGTATGTTTACTTATCTTATCAACTGTCAATATCGGTCCTTTCCGATGTAACAAATACATCCGATCTTATCTACTTTGCTAATGTTCTGGAAAGAACATAACACTGTAATGTGTAAGTAGATCATATCCTAGATTGGCAAGTCAATGTAAATCCGGTGCACTGACTAATCTTAGGACTAACTTATTTTTGAACATATAATCATATTTATATTCTACTGTGATTACGTCACTATAAATAAGATTAGCTATATGCTCAGGATTTAATAGAAGTTTATATTAAACAAATAATCATGAAAATAAAACATGTGAGCAAAGTGATTGACCAAGTCAAAAAATGATTTCTATTCTTTTATTGATAATAAAATGAGATTACAAAGAATTTGGGTTTTAATTAGGGCATAAAACCCCAACACTTGGTGTGTGGCCGAGGGGTGCATGGCGCGAGGCCCTTGGTGCGTGGCCGAGGGGTGCATGGCGCGAGGCCCTTGGTGCGTGACCAAGGGGTTCATGGCACGAGGCCTTTGCCGTGAGGCCCTTGTGCACCTGCCCTCTTATGATGCGTAGCTTGGCCTTTTGGCCTAGTGATGCCATACTTCACGGCTCACAAGGTGATGCTTCCCTTGGGACAATCTCCCGGTTTCACAAGACTTATAGGTCTGAGTCTGATAATGTGACTAAGTGTCCTTTGGCCTTGTATTTTAACCATGTACTGGGGATTTTTTTCTTGGTGGATTTTTGGCATCCACAATATATATATAAATATATACTACAAAATTAAATATAGAAATATCAATAATACATTAAATATTAATATAAATTTGATAAAATAAAAAAATATATAAATATTGGGCAAGATTGAATAAATCAATCATCATAAGAAAAAAATATTCATATTTGGAGAAATTACAAATCAAAGTAAATGAAGGGTTTATTTATAGCCTAAATGTATAACCTGACAATGGTTTATAAAACATGTAGGACTATAGAGATTTTTTAAATTGTTACTTAATTCATTTGTTAAATAAATAAATAAAAAACCACAAATTATAAGAAAATAGATAAACTGTTATAAAACTATTAAGAATACTGAAATGTAAAATATAAAGAAAAGAAATTGATAGATAAATAGAGAGATGAAAAGATAGAGTTAAACCCTTGTGTGTTATTTCAATAGAGGAATGACCCCTATTTATACAGATACATAAGCCCTAAGGAAATCAGGTAACTACTCTGAATACAATCAAGAATTAATGTTGATATAATACTTTGTGTAACCTAGTGATTCTTCATTATTATGGACATCCATATATATAATATTTATAACACTCCCCCTTGGATGTCCATGAAAACTGCCTCATTAAAAACCTTGCCAGAAAAACCCAATAGGACAAAAACTCGGCTAAGGGAAAAAGAGTGCAGTGTATATTTACTCCCCCTCATTTCGACGCTCTTAAAGATCCCTTAATTGACGCATTCCATTCTTATGTACCATCTTAATAAACGTTGATGTTTGTAATGGCTTTGTAAATAAATCTGCAAGAATGTTGCTTGATCGAATTTGATGAACATCAAATCACCACTCTTTTGAAGATCATGTGTGAAAAAGAATTGTGGTGAAATGTATTTAGGTCTATCTCCTTTAAGGTATTATCCTTTTAGTTGAGCAGTGTATGCATCATTATCTTTATAGAGAATTGTTTGTATTTCTTTATCGGGCGATAATCCACATGTTCCTCAAATATGTTGTTTCGTTGATCTCAATCGCACATTTTTTCCTTGCCTCATGAATTGCAAGTATCTCAACATGATTTAAAGTTGACTCATTGAAAACCTTGTCAAGAAAACCCAGTGGGACAAAACCTGAACTAAGGGAAAAAGAGTGCAACACATATATCTCCCCCTCATGCATATATCAATGGTAACTTTCGTGATCAAATATCTCATATAATTTTCATCGTAATATAAATCACCATAAATTTTCTATGATAAAAAATTTAATATAACTTTTCTAGAGCATATGTGTAGAATGGAATATGAATATTTATCTAACATATTAAATCAATCATTTATATAACATTGTTCATTATCATATCATATCAACAATGTTATAATATGCATCATATTTGTGGATATTCATTATCTATGACTATGTTCAATCAAAAATTTGAAATTTAAATATGATCACATGAATGAATATCTTCGATAATATCAATCTTCATTTTCAATAAAGATGGTACTTCGGGACCATATATTCGTTGCATTCTCGTTACATGTTATTTAATTTCTATATCATATGATCATATGCACTATGATTCTTTATGCATAGAAAGTTCTTCGAGACTTCTCTACTCATAATTTAATCTATAAACAAAGAATATATTTAATAATTCTCAATCTACAAGATGAAATAAGAAATCTTTCTTCAATAGTTTATAAAATAATTAGAAGCTCTTGAAGAGCCTTTTACAACATAGTATTTACAAATTCACATTGCATAGACAATCATACTTGTAATTTCAAATAATTATTCACTTACATGTCTTTAATCCAGACAAACATCTTTATTGTATAATGTGCACAACTTTGATTTATATCTCTTAAGACATGTTAAATTCTTCTGGAATTTTTCCGGTAAGGCATATTTTAAATTCTCATACTACTAGGAGCTCCAAATAAATAATTTGTGTTGCAACGTTTATATGAGACATATCAATTCTCATAAAACATATATACTCCAAGCTATAATCAAATATTGATTATATTTTCTCATAACAATATGTATATGTCTTTATTTAATCATTCTCTTGTCTATGCAAATTTTGTACGATAATTCATTTGTGTACAAATATACAAAATTCTCATTTGAATTACCTTTTCTTGTACAAATATTTATTTGCACCCCTACAGGTTTTACTTCACTTTATGTGAGTAAATTTATACTGCCTGGATTACGTCATATAATTTTGGCCAAAACTATATATACGTCGATAATTCTCGACCCGTTTAATATCATGATCCTTGCTATTTCATATTAGTTTATTGCATATGCAAACATTTTGTATTGTCGACAATAATTCATAATATGATAATTTCCTCCAATATTGACAAAACTTAAAAAGATCTCATTATTTTTAACATACTTGTCAAACATGTATATTATTTATAGGCACCTATATAACCACTTTAAGGACTTTAATTATTATCAACTTTGTTATGTCTATAACTTCTTTAGGGAGTCTCTTCTGGAGCACCATTTTATTTAATGCTCAAATTATCAATACTTTATAACATTAAGGTATCTTTATAAGTGTCTTTTACTTACAACATCTTCAGGACGAACCAAATGAACATTTGTTTTCGTAATTTTTACTTTGTTCACTTACGCTTCAAGCATTATTAGACTCATTCTGAGTCCATTTAAATAATATTGATTTGCAGTTGACATACATATATGTATGATTTTATCATTTTGAACTTCTAGTTCTTACGTTGTGCAAGGATTATTTTTCAAAATATTTATCGATCCAACTGGATTTCTCTCCCCCTGATCGAGAGAATATTTTTTAAAAATTATTTAACCTGTAGGGATTTAAAACTCATACATATTATTGGGTCATTGAACTTCTGGTTTAATAAATCATGATTATGAAGTTATTTCATTTTTAAGGAGTCATATATATATGTACAGTTGAAAATATACAAGCTTATAATTCTTGTAAGTTCATGATCATACGATCTTATGACATCGATAAAAAATTATGCAATAAAAATCCAATAATGATTCAAGAATGTAAAGATAATATAATTAAACACTCATTATCAAAATAATATAATTTTTTCTTGTACATCTTGGACAAAATAAATAACTATATATCAAAATAATTTAAATAGGCAAAATAATTTTCAGAAGATATAAAAATTCCAACTTATAAATAATTATGAAAATTTTGAGAAATGAATGCACTAACATTCTAATGAGTGACACTTTTATAAATGATATATATGTAGTAAAAAATTTAACAATAAAATTGCACAAGTTAAAATATTTATAAACTAAACATCTGAAAACTAGTTGAAATATATATATTTTTCTTTTAAAAATGCAAGATATTCAAATTTATTTTCACTTCCCCTATACAAAATATATATACATATTTTCTTGAGAACCATATAAGAATTAAAAAGAATCTTCTAGTTCTCCATCTAAATTTAGGGAAATTTATACATTTTATTACATATGATTGATCATTCAATTAATGAACTTCAGGTTCACTATACATTGTATTTCACTAAAACTTTCAACATATACATAAACGCTATAAAAGTTCCATTTTTGTTTATATACTAGAGAATGAAATAATTGTAATATCCTTAAAAACATATAATAGCATTGGTTCTTCAAGAATTAGATTTCTCAATTTGATTTTTGTAATATATTATGTTCAACAACATTATATTTAACAATTTTCTCTATCAAATGGTGTGCTTGCTTAAAAGCACAATTATTTTTCAAATATAAATAACTTTATTATTCATTCAATTTAATACACAATGATAAATTAAATGTACGACCAGTACATATTATAAGTCATTTTTGGCCACATCCACAATTATATAGAAATTGTATAACTTGTACATAAAATATGTTTAACTTTAGCTAGCACAATTGTGTTCAGGTTTCATCAAGAACCTTTTCAAATATTCTTTGTAACTTTATAACACTTTGAGGAATGTAATTATAAATTACATTTTGATCAATGACAAAGTTCAGTATAATACTAATAATTTAGACATTTACTTCTAGGAATGTGCAATGAATAATTGACATAAGTAAAGAATCATTCACTTTAAGGAATAACATTGAAAATACCATACTTGCTTCTAGCAAGAAATATTGCATATACAATAACATGACTAATAATACCAATACTCTTTAAAATGAAATATACTTTCTATCATTCTCTCCAGGGAATAACATTTTTAAATGTACAACAAAATTGATATACAAGTTAACTTCTTTATTGTACAATAAACACACATCCAAGTTAATATCAAAGGTAGTTACATCTGAATTAGTCTTCATATTTGTTTTTCAATCTTGTTCATCATTATTTCAAATCTTAATGTTTTGATGCAATTTTCTTAAAACTTTTGGGACTTAAAAAAAATCAACCATCAACGGCATCAATCATAATAAATTTCAATGTTCTTTAATTGTGTTCATAAATTTCATATTATTAACAAATATGTGAAATATCCACTTCAAGGAATTTAGCTAAAATATCACGACTCTTTAGCAATTATATTTCTTTTTCAATATTGTCAAAGAACACTACATATACCTTAATAAATAATTATAATGATGAATATCATTTTTAATTTACATAATCTTCATGATATATGCAAGATCTTATTAAGGATCTATAATAAATAATTTTTTTTCTTCTCAATATGCCATGGGAGTTTACAATTTCTAATGGAAACATAATTATAAAATAAATACTATAGTGAAATCAATATCAAACATGTGAGATAATATTAGCACATATATAAATATAACCATATTTATGATAATAAGTTATTAAACCATGTCATACCATCACAATGGTGAAATAACAACTCATATATATACAAGTCTTATCAAAATATACAAAATGATAATGTTATAAACATACCTTCACAACAAAATAGTTTTACCTCAATGAAATATGATGACTAGAGTTTTAATGATGATTTTTGATATCAACATATGATGGCGGCTGAAGATTGAATCATCAAGTTCAGATTCAAAGAATGATTATAGCTAGAGATAATATTTTGAGTCTACAAACAATGGTAGTTATAGAATCGTGCTGATAAGGTGTTATAAAATTATTAGGAACATTGAAATGTAAAATATAAAGAAAAGAAATTGACAGAGAAATAGAGAGATGAAAAGAGAGAGTTAAACTCTTGTGTATTATTTCAATAGGGGAATGACCCATATTTATACAAATACATAAGCCCTAAGAAAATCAAGTAACTACTCTAAATACAATCAAGAATTAATGTTTATATAATACTTTGGATAACCTAGTGATTCTTCATTATTATGACATCCATATATATAATATTTATAACATAAACCATATATTATTGATTAAAGAAAGTCATCTCCTTTATCTAAGTTTATAGATTCTTCTAACAATCTCTTTGGTGTTTTCCTAGTGTCGAGTTTTCTTTGTGAATCGGAACATATAAATTAGTATGATTAATTATTGTTTATAACGCGGTTGTCAAAATTCATGAATGTGTTTCCTCCAAGCACCATCAACTTTTAAGTTTCCTATATTAAGACTTTACTCAAGAGCTCCATCAAAGTGAACCAAAAAAGTCTTACATATGTCTTCAAGTAAAAGTCACATGCACACCCAACAGATAACATTGATAATTGACCAATTTGATAACGTACTTTCCTTCTTTCATGTTAAATTTCAACTTTTGCACTCTGTATATATGTGAAAGCCACTGTTGAAGTAGTACTGGTATGGTCTAATTAGACCCTACTCTCTATTTGGATGAAAATCATGCTTTAGTGATCACTTATATTTTTTTTTCTGTGTGCTTGGAAATAATCTCTCTATGTAATCTTCTAATTTTCAATATATGTTTTTAATCACTAAGCATTATATTCAGCCAGCCATATTCAACTCAACATTAATTACATATTATCTTTTATCATTCGCTAGCTTCTACAGACTCGTATGTATATTTTGAATCTATTTTGGAAGAAAATCGAAAGAGTGGAGAAAACGAACAATGCAAATTGAATAAAATAAAATAATTTAGTATTAACTTAAAACAGTCACATAGTTTTCATGACTAATAACAGTAGCAACCATGTAGTCCAACAAAATAACAGAGAATAGAGGAACATCTCTATTTATGAAAAACAAAAAAACAATTAAATAAAAAGATATTCTACTGAGACATCTCCTTAACTAATTAATCACAGTTCATAAGTCATGCCCACTTTGACCTTACGTTTGTGAGGAATACTAAAACCTTGGTTACTATTTTGGCTTAGATTCTTTTCCAGAAAATCGTAAGCATAATTAATTAAGAATCTCTTACAAACATTGGTTCCTACACCAGCAAATACTTTGGTTTCTCCCATCAAATGGACAACACCATGATGGTTGAAGACTTTTTCAAGTGTTTCAATTTCATTTTCTAACATTTCCTTGGTGATCACCACACCTTGTTCCACAATATTTTCATCTCCATCACCATTATTCAATTCTTCAGCACTCTTCTTCATGATAAACTCCTTTAGTTTACCAAGCAATATTTTTTCAAAGGGTTCAGACTCCTTATGAGAATCTCTGTAGCCATACCTTGCAACACAACGAAACATGTTCAACTCCTTAGGTTCAACTCTGCAAAAGAGAAATCGATCCTCCGGCGGAACCTTACTCATCGGTAGCGATTTGCTGGAAACAAAGACAAGGACTGAGTGTAATGCAGGCACATTTTGCACATAATGCTTGAAAATTGGAGGAATTCCTTGAACAAGTTCAGAATAGAATAAGGCAATGCCAGGCATTCGTGTAAGCTTTATGTCATTCACAATATCGTTAATTTTCTGTGGAGAAATCTTATTTTCAAATTCATAATTATACTTTCTTCGGAACACGTCATGCCAAACAAACATTATTCCAACTAGTACTGCGGCAAAGACAACAGGAAGGTACCCTCCTTGGTCAAATTTGTAGAGAACTGAGCTCATGTACACAAACTCCATGGCACCAATGGTAATAATGTATAAGATTATGAGAAGTATGTGAGTTTTCCATATCATTGCCATTATTAGCACTAGAAGGCACGATGTGATGGTCATCACAACCACCACCGCTAAACCTGTAACAAACATAAGTAAGTGCTATTGTCATAGAAAAAGTAATTAAAGTGACTATAATTTGGTGAAATTTTAGTGCACGTATTTATTTATTACCATAGGCGTTGCCGAGTTGCACAGTGGTTTTAAAGCCTAAAGTGACAGTGACACAAGCCACCATGAGAAGGTAATTGACTTTGGGAATATAAACTTGTCCTTTGTGATATGCCGATGTGTGAACAATCTTCACACGTGGAAAACACCCCAAAGAAAGGGATTGTTGGATTATAGAAAAAGATCCAGATATCAAAGACTGACTAGCTATGATTGCGGCCAATACAGCCAACACAAACATTGGCCAATATATAGATTCTGATACAGATCATCATTATTGAGTTAGAATAAGACAATTTTAACTGACTATTCATATATAATTGAAATTAAGCAAAGATGGTTCAGTTTATGAAGATATATTGACCTGGAATTGACTTAAAAAAGATATCAGAAACAGTATCAGGGTGCTTGCGAAGGAAAGCAGATTGTCCAGCATAGGCTAGAATAATAGATGGGTAGGTTACAAAACAAGTGCTTATTTGAATGGACCTCACTGTGAAGTGTCCCACGTCAGCAAACAAAGCTTCGGCTCCTGCAGAAATTATTAGCAAAATTTTATAACACTATTGATTGTAATATTAATATTGGGGTGATAAATTTAATTTGGAACAATATAATTATGTATGTACCTGTTATGGATAGTACAG
This sequence comes from Humulus lupulus, assembly GCF_963169125.1. Taxonomy (NCBI): domain Eukaryota; kingdom Viridiplantae; phylum Streptophyta; class Magnoliopsida; order Rosales; family Cannabaceae; genus Humulus; species Humulus lupulus. The sequence continues at coordinate 75,354,633 of NC_084793.1, forward strand.
TGCCACCAAGAGAAAACCAAGCTTCTTTTTTATTTCTGATAAAATAAGCTACTATGTAGCTCGGGTTTAGGGCTTTAATGATTGTCGAGTCGAACTTGATGAAATTGTAGAGTCCAATGCAACCAATAAGTACAAACCATAGAAAAAGTATTGGAGAAAAAGAATAGCCCACTCTGTGAGTTCCAAATCTTTGAACCATAAATAGACCGATCAAGATGACTACTGATATCCAAACAATTCTATCTGTATTTTTAGAGAGAGAGAAAAAAAGTACTTTCACGATGAATGAATAATTAAAGTATAGGTTATTGATTAAAAGAGCAAAATAACTAATAGTGTATGTCCACCTTGTGTCATAGCAGGCGTAGCTTCCTTAATACCTCCAACGGCCGACAAAACTGCCATAAACAAATTATCGAGTAAACTTGGATGAAGTAAAATCGATCAATTTGTAGATGTATACATAGAGATATAACATGAATTATTAGTTTAAAAATGAGTACCTGAAATGCAAGGAGTGAAGATACCGTCACCAATCAACATGGAAGTGCCAAGCATGGTGACCAACAATAGGAAGTACTTGGCAAAGTTGCTATTCTCAAGTCTAGATTTAATCCATGTTGCTCGTTTCAAGCGTCTACTCGGTAACTCAAGCTTAAAATTTGAAATGTTGGTGTCCTCAGCTTGTTCGTTTGGGGTCAATCCAACCTTTGCATATCGGCATATAAGAGAATACAATGCAAACGTTCCTCCTGCATATATTTCAAACCATTATTTACATATTCTAAGAAGAAAACTTTATTACATTGTTTTATTATTAACTATTACATTACGTCTGATAATATTATCATGTATTTGACTTGGTTCTTATTTAATTTATAAACAAAATAGTTTTTCTTGTTCTACTGGTTTGGTTCCGAGAAATGATTCTGGTGGTTCCGAGAATGGTGAAAAGAAATGAACTCAATTAATTAATTCAGCAATTTAATTTTTTATTTTTTTATCATCAGTGTCTAGCTATAAAAGTAAATTTTTTATTTTGTAAATATATGTAGTAATTGAAATATTAATTGCACAAAAAAAATTTCATTTTCATTTTTCTTTTGCATATATATCTTTTTATTTTATACCATTTGATCAGAGGTCCCATTCCCAGAAAAATGAAAGAAAGAGAAAAAAAATAAACGAAAGAATAGTATTAATTTATTAAATGTTTGAGAGATCGTACCGTCACCATTGTCAGTCGCCCTTAAAACGATGAAGACGTACTTAACCAAAGTGCTTAAGGTGATCGTGTAAAAGATAATTGAGAAAGCACCCAAAATATCATCTTCACTTTTTATACCATTGGGGAAGGTACCTGCGTACGTATACAATGGTGATGTTCCAATATCACCATAAACAACTCCAATACTTTGGAACGCTAGATTCAAAATAATCGACCATTCCATAACCTAAAATCATTTTTTCAAAACAAAATTATTCCATTAGAGAAATATAATAATTTCTTTACATGTCTCCAACAAAAAATGAAGTGATGAGCATCTATTATATATAGAAATGATATTATTTCAAATAACACTCATGGCTGATGAGAAAAATAAAAAAGTAAGAGAAAATCACTTTAGAATCATGATCGGGACCGGGATAGGTGAGAGACTCGATATCGAAGGAGTCGAATCTTTTGAAAGTATTTTGTTTGTTGGATCCATGTTGTTGTTCTTGTTCTTGTTGGTCTAGGACATGGGAAACTTCGTCTCTCATAACTCTCTCTGCCGAGTCTTCTTCTTCCACTACTACTTCGTTGCGGCTACTCATATTGTTGTCAATATATATCTAAAAGTCATGTAAAAAAATATATCAAAGAGATAGATATATGTATAATATAATAATATATATAAATAAATGGAAGGGGCCACAATAAAGTATTTTCATAGTTAGTTTTCACGTTTTTTCTGCCAATTTGTTAAAAATAATAGAAACGTGTTATTTCCGCGTATGGTAAAAGAAGAATGTATTTTGAATCTGAATTTGTGCGTATAGTTAATACACGGTTGACACAGGCTAATAATTTTCATTCTTTCTTTGTAGCTAGCTAGGTTGGGGAAGAGAACAAAAAATGCCTTCGTATTTGACATAAAACGTAAAATATTATATTTATCCATCATTTTTATCACAAGAAAATATAGAGATGGATAATTAGATGTTGTCCTTCATTAATAAAAAAAAACAATTACTCGTATTAACATATAAATCACATTTAAAAAATAAACATAAATATAGGAAAAATAAACATAGTTTCTATATTTATGGAAAAAATAATAATTATACAAAATATTGTAAGTTTTGAAAAAAAAAAAAAAAGTTTAAAATATGGTAATTCCATATAATATAAAAAAATAGATATTACCATAATCATAAATACACAAAACTCTCTATCACTCTCTCATTTCTCTCCCTCACAACATATCTCTTTCTCTTTTCTCCTTTCTTCCTCTCTCCACTCCCATTTGATTTTCTCATCATCTCAGCCATTTGTCGGCAATGCTACCTCTGCCCCCGCCCCCGATGACGACGACGCACCTCCGCCCCCGCCTCTGATTGTGACGTACTTCCGCCCCTCTAGTTCTTGTTGTTGTTGTTGTTCTTCTTCCTCTTCTTCTTCAAATCTAATTTTATTTTTATTCTCTTTCTTCTTGTTCTACTTTTTCACATCTGGTTTTGCAATTTCAAATATGATTTTGCACTTCAAATTTATTTATTTTTTAATTCTAAACCTAACTGTAACTGGTTAGAGTCAAGATCTTATCTAAATGTAACCCTCTAGTTCTGGGTTTTCTGGGTTTTTTACTAGTAACCGGGTACAATGGCGTCTGATTCTTTATATTCATATATGATATTTTTTTTAGATCTAGTTGTAACCAATTACAAAAATGATTACTTTAGATTTGTTTGTTTAGATCTGATTTTATTTTCACACCTGACTATGTAGCCAGGTACCATGGAGATTGGTTCTTTTTTTTTTTTAGATCTGAATCTGTAACCACTTACGATTATGCAAGTTTAGCTTTTTTGTTTGTGATCCTATTTGTTTCCAGGTCTGGCTAAGTAACCGGTTACCATCGCAATTGGTTCTTTTTTTTCATGTCTATTTCGTTTTTCAGACCTAGCTGTAACTAGTTACCTTCACGATCAATTTAGTTTATTTTTTACGTATCAATTGTTTTTTCTTCCAAATCTCACTAATTAAGTAATCACTTACAATTCAGTTGATATTTTGATAAGGTACATTACTAAAAAAAAAATCAAAATTATTTTTATAGCTGTAACTAGTTACTACAACACCACTTAAAAATAAAATTGATTTTTATTGTTATAACCAGCTACCACACATTACTAAAAAAAATTGACAGTGGCACAGGATTACCATCACACAAAAAAAAATGTTTTGATAGGGTAACCAATTACTCTAGATAAAATGAAGATTGAGGAATATAAAAAATGGAAGAAAAGTAAAAGGAATGGGAATAAAATATATGGTGTTACATCCAAATTTCGAGGATGAATAAATGACTCGCGAAATGTATGCTCGTAAAGCGTAAGCTCGAAGATAACAAGCAGTGGCTAAACACTTGTATGAATAAGCATGATTCAAGACTTCTTATTCTTGTTGGCGATCGAGCACAAGTTTAAAAGGCTCGAGCTTAAGCGTCAAGCTCAAAAGAAAGAATCTTCTCCAATGCACATGGGTGTGATTCGAGCTTTAGTTGTAAGCTTGAAGATATTTGTCTTCGAAGATTGAGCTCGATGAAACCACTAGCTAAGGAGGAGGCACTACACCAAATATCCCTTTTCATAACACATTAATATAATACTATTGAAAAAGTATTATGATATACTTATATATATGTGGCAAAATAATAGAAAAAAAGGGCGGTAATTTTTTTTTGGGAACCCGCCTGCCTATAACTTGTAAAAAATATATTGTTTTACTAATTCCTTCTTCTTTTTCAGACAAACTCCCCCGTTTTCTTCTGTCTCCAAAGTCAATCCCATGCTTCAGCTCCGACCACCTAACCACCATCCTCACAACCATTTTTCTCCGAGCCAAGCTCCAAATCTCAGGCACCCGTGAACCCAACCCCCAAACCAAGTGACCCCAGGTGCGAGCCCACCTCTGTGTGCCTTCGACCCAGTGCGACTTCCATTCGCGGGCCACCACCAGGTGCGATTATGCACCCGTTCCGCTGTAGAGCCCCAAGTGTGCACCAAGCTGGAGCTTGAACGATCCTGAGTTGCAGAGGAAGAAAATGGTGGCTGGGTATCAGGCTTACGCCGTTGAGGGGTATATTTGGATTTCTTGTCTTGAATGATGCTTGAGTGAATAGTTTACCGTTCTTTACCAGAACTTTTAGATTTTAGTATTCTGATTGTGAAATATGTAGATATAGTTTTGGAGGTATATAGTCAAGATCCCTTCATGATATTTTAGCTATATACAATCACAGAAAAACACCCAAAAGAGTAATCTTTATTAATTTTGTATTAAAAAAAAAAAAGAAGAACACCTTAACGGATAGTGTAGTTTTGACCTTCTTCTCTCCTAGGAATAAAGATCTTAATTTATTTTGATGGCAAGTTTGGATGGAATATTCTAAAGTTGATTTTAGCTTTGTACTAAAATAAAATAAAGCTAGAATTATTCATGCTCTTAGTTCTTAACAATTCCGTGTTTGTTACTTGTATTAATCGTTCCTTTGTACTCTTATATTCTATCATGTTTCTTCTTTTCAATATTAAACTGGGCATCTGATTGGATAGAGTTTATACTTTAAAGATTCATTATGCTTTTCCTTTGATTCTTGATAACATATATTGTATTAGATGGTAGGTAATAGCTTTGTATCCACAAACATGTCCTAAAACTTATATTTCCAAGTTCACTATTACAATCTTAATTTTTGCAAATTTGGAGAAGTTATAAATTGATTTAGGATTAACTGGAATGAATTTGGTTGGGATTGTACATGATATGGACAATTCTCACAGATTGTGTATTGTTTCTTTTCTATTTTCATAGAATTTTCCATCTGGGCCCAAATTCTCACATTTTTTGCCCCTTGTGAGTGGGTGATGATGCATCTTATTTTCATTGTGTTTTCTTTGTCTTGTCGTATGTAAATTCTATACCGTAAAATGGAGATTGTGGTCTAAGTGTATGGCCTTATTTTTTTAGCGGATCATGGTTGCTTTCTAGAAAATTGGCAACAATGCTATTAATTGACTGTGAGCAGAACGAGAATAACTATTTCTTAACTACAGCAGGTATGTTTAAGAGCATGTAATTAATAATTTCATGTGATCAGCTCAATGGTGCTTTATATTGTATAGACTCCAAAGTAATACATGTTGTGATATGCGATTTAAAATGTTGCAGTGCTGGATTTCACAATGCAGCTGATGGAAACAGGATTTGAGAATGATACTGTTCTTGCATTAATTGTCTTTTCTCTACAGTATGTTCTTGTAAACCATGAATATTGGAAATACAAGGCGAAGCATACTCGCTGGAGAATAACATTGAAGGTACACCTTTAGTTTTACTATGGAATTTGAGTTGGTTCTCTATTTCCATCCCTTGTTCTTTCTTATCTTTCTCCGTCATAGTATAGAAAACATAATGCAGTTAGATTATTTAACTTGCTTAAAAAAATGTTACATATTGAAGATAATAAATTCATTTTTATTTATCCTTTATAATATATAGTATTTTTGTCTGCTTGAATAATTTTCCTTTCATGGGTATGTTTTCTTTCTTTTGTTGGTTATTTAGGTGTGTCGGCAACTTGATTATGTGTACTGTTTTTTAAAGAGTACGAGAAATTAATTTGGCTTTTTACTTCATTTTGAGCAACATTACCTTTTAAGTCTCTGTTTATCTCCTTTTGCTTCAGTATTTTACTGTGTAAGACTTAAACATTTGAGGCTATTGATAAAATGACATTGGTTGTTTCATTATTCTAGGTTATTGGGATAAAGGGGTAGTTTCCATGACCGATTCTCAATGTCACTACCAACTGGAATGTTGTTGTTAATGTCAAGAATAACCTCGATGAGCCATTGCTTATTACATGGTATAATGTCCATGTGCCATTAACATATGAGAGTTGTTTTTAATGTTGACAAATTCAAATGTATACTTTCTTTTTTTTTGCATAATGTTTAAATGAAGGAATGGAATACAGCACAGGAAAAACTCTTGGCAAGATGGTGTGAAAGATCAGATAGGGAGTTTCTTTTACTTCCCTTCCCTGAACTTTCAAAGAACTGTAGGAGGGTATGGGGGGGTCATTATAAGCAACAGAGCAGTTATTCCACTACCTTTTCTGGTGCCAGATGGAGATATTACACTCTTTATTAGTGACTAGTATACAAAGAGTCATAAAGTGAGTTTATGTCTTGTTACTACATCTATTACTGAATTCTTTCTCTTGGCTTTATTGGGTATGAGACTGATGTTTATCGGGTAACAGGAACTGAGAAAAGATGTTGAAAATGGAATTGCCCTTGGAGTTCATGACGGAATTACTATAAGTGGACATGGTCCCTTTTGATATGATGAGGCACTTGTTCCAACAGGAAATCCTTTCCTTCTAGTAAATGTTGAACCAGGTAAAAAGTAAATAGTATACCTCTTTTTTCGTTTTTCTTTTGGCTATGTAAGGTTTAGTTATGATAGTTAAATTGATTTATGAAGGTAGGCTGTCAATCTCATTGTAACTTTGTCTTGAACAAGAAAAACATACCGTCTACGGGTGCATAATGTCGGTATCTCAACTAGTTTGAATTTCAGGATACAAAACCACAACTTACTTCTTGTTGAGACTGAAGGATCATATACAGTTCAGCAGAACTAATCAAACATGGACATACATGTGGGTCAGTCATATTCATTCTTGGTAACAATGGATCAAAATGCCAGCAGTGGGGTGAGCTTTTGCTTCTGTTTTTTTTTTCGTTTGCATTTTTTCTTGTTTTGAAATTGGAAAAGTCAGGAACACGAGTTGGACAGTTTCTCTTTTTTTCTGTAGTATGGATTTTGGAGTATGGAAAGAAAACAATAGAAACACTTACAACAAATGGGACGGGGTTGCTCGCAGCACCACATAGGTACTCCTGTCTTGTAACTATAACCAAATTTAATAGTTTGATCAGCAAAACCTCAATTTGATTCTTGTCATGACAATGAAATGATGTTTCCTGGGATCGGTAAAATAGTGCATGGACCAGTTTTTTTTCTCAGCTTTCATGGTGCCTAAATTGAACTCATTAAAGAGAGTTAGTCAAGAGCTTTATTTATATAGAGAATGAGTAGTACAGAGGGGGTAATTATGAAACTAACTACCATATAACAAACTCTTCAGCAGAAAAACTAACATAACTAAATAATATTAACAACTAGTGCTTTCAGAAGTGAATCATGTCTTGTTAACAGAATGATTTTTCAACTGGTTACAAGTCTTTCCCAGAGGTTAGACAACAATTTTGATTTCTCTAGACAATAGTGGCATGTGGAACCTTCGAACAAACAATCTAAACTCGTGGTATCTAGGCCAGGAAACGTGTTGGAGATGTGCCCTGAAAGCATATGTAGTAGACATTGTTTTTATGAAATAAATAAATAAATTGAATTTGTTATGTATATATTTTATGGACTATATTATTCTATGATAATATTATGTAAATATCAGGAAAATTCCTAAGTTCATGAATGTAATCTCAAACACGTATTAGTACGAGAGGATTGTGTTTGAGATAAATGAACTTGAATAGTTCGCAGTAAAATAAAGTTATGGAATCTTTAGATTAATTACTGCAAGTACGGTCCACTAGTATTATGAATACATGTGATCTAGATCCGGATCACTAGTGTGGTAGGACACTTTAGTGGAGGTGCTTTATATATTAGAGAATATATAGAACTGGACCAGATATGTTTATTAATACTTAGTTAAATACCGTTTTGAAGTATTAATTAAATATATCAACTGATGATCATATACAAATAGATCTTAATCCTGAGGTTACTATGAACTCCTGTTTATGTTATATGAGTTCTTTGATTCACTTGTTAAGGTCTGTCAGAATGATCAGGCTAAAAACGTTTGTTTTGGAAACTCATTAATATAGATGGCTGGGGACAAAGTATACATATATGGAATCTATACCTTCTCGCAAGAGATTGAATGATGGTTCTCTTAAGGGTTGACTTTTGGGACTGAAAGGTTATTGAGCTCAAATTAATAATTTAGTTATGAATTAACCTTCACTAGTAGAGTCAATGGTACTTAAGGAAACAAGAGATAATTAAAAGGGTAAAATGGTAATTTTATTCCCGATTAATTATGAACCATTATTAGAGGGTCAAGTTGTATGCAATGATTAAATCAATGGACGCTTTATGATTATAAAGTACTCAGTAAATGAAATGTCTATAATTACAAGAGTGCAGTCTCATATTTATAGTGGAATAATCATGAGATTAATAAATTAAGATTATTTAATTAAAGAGTTTAATTAATAATCTCAAATTTATTGGAGCTTGGAATTATAGGTCCATAGGTCCCCATAGCGGCTCTATCAACACTGTTCAAGGTAAGAGTTGATATGAAGGGAAAATAGTTTAAAGACATATTTAAGAAGAAATTTGTTTTTCAGGCCAAATATGCAATTATATGATAATAGTGATTAATTAATTAATTACAAATTAGTTGTAGTTAACCAAATTAATTAATATTTAATTATTATATAATTTTCGAAATTATATTAAATAATTAAATTAATTTTTGAAATTTAATTAAATAATTAATTAATTATAATTTTTTGAAATTATAATAAATTAAATATTTAATTTCGAAAATTTGGGTTTAATTAATTAGTAGAATTAATTAAGTATCTTTATTTGAGTGGGAGATGATAATCTGATAAGTTCAAATTGGATTTGAATTTAAAAGATTGATATTTATTCAAATAATTAATTATATTTGATAATTAATTAAAAAGATAGTTAATTTGAATTAGCTATCATGTTCTTAGATCTTATCTGACAAAGAAATTTGAATAAATAATTAAATAAAATTTGAAAAACTAATATCCCTAGAAATTAGGAAGCTACACGTTCACACACAGTCCATAGACTGTGTGTGGCGTGTAGAGCAGTATTTTTCAGGGATGGGATTTTCAATTTTATTTGTTTAATTAATTAATTAATGGATAATTCAAAAATTGGTTTTTCGTATTTTTTCATTAATGGAATAATTAATTAATTAAAAATTAAATTGTAAAATGGTTACAGATTTAATTTTTAAATTTTGAATTTTTTCTGTTAAGTATGACTGATCAGAAAATTATTCAGAGAAGATAAGTGAAGAGAGTGAGACTACTCTGAAAATTCGCTCTGTGAAAATAGAACGATAGTTTTCTCTCCCTGAAAATAAAGAACCAATTCTCAGGCCTATTCTCTTGATCTCATGTGTTGAGTACATCAAGTAGATTCACAAATAAACTATCCTTCATTCTCTAAGTGCCCACACATTTCTTGAGGTGTAGAGAACGCTTTGGAAGATCTTGGTGTGAGTACGTGGAGCGGCTTGGATAGGAAGATCGTTCTAAATACGAGAAGATAGCAAGGACACTTGATAGGCTTCAAGAGGTATGGTTTCTATCACTATCTTGCTTAGTATTAATGTATGTATATTAATGGATCTGCATATTTAAAGGTAGTTTAAATATGTTACAAAATTTTTGTTGTACACTGGGCCAACCACACCATCTTTCCGCTGCGTATTAGGAAACTCGTTCCTAACAAAACGTACATTAGTGTCGTAAACTCTGAGTTTGTGAGAAGAATTGCAGAAGCAGCAGAAAGTAAGTTCAATTCAATTTCATTTTCTGGTTTTAGATATGCAACATGCATTTTATTGATTTTTCCTCTTTTTTATTTCTATTTAATGTGATAAACATTTCCAAGTCGATACTTTACATTTATTCAATAAGACCAAGTAAGAAAAGAAGAAGAAAGAAAAAAGTCTACTGTTCTTAAAGATTATAAAAATCCGAAATCATCAATTGTTGAAGTCTACATATTTTATATTTATTGCACTCTTTGTTTCAAGGATGGAATCATGAAACTATACATATAATGAATTATGTTCGTGTAACAAATATTTATATGAATATACAATTAATTTCAGTCACATTTTTTTAAAAGTGGTTTGAATCATATTCAGATTGAAAAGAGAGAATAAAAAAGATAAGTGAAGGGACTAAAATATAAGTTGCAATCAACATGAATTAGAAATTAGAAATGCCACAAAGAATAAGACAATAAAATTTTTACATTATGAAAAGAAAAATATCCGCGTATAGTCTAGCCAAAAGAGCAAAAATTTCTTCATTAATGGCTTATTTGGTCCTATTATAATCATGCCACTGGTTTCTTTTGTGGGTCTTGGGCTCTTTGCAAGGGGATTCCCACTTGTAATGTCCAAAAAACTCTGTTACTTTAGCTTTTATTATAAGCTAAAGCTATTACACTTTGCTTTGATTTTCCCTGAAAAATATGCGATTTTCACCTGTGTTTTGGGGGTAACAGAAGTGTTTGTACATTAGTAACAAGGTTTTAGTTGATGGCATAGTCTGGTGGCCATATATTTTCCCAATGTCCCCACTCAAGGGCCTTAAAAACAGAAAGAGGTCTTAGATCACTATTGGGTTCCATGACTAATGAGTTGAGTGAGTAATCAAGATAATGATTTAGACAAAAGGTTTGTCTTTTTTTAATCAACCGGGGCTCACTTTTGTGTTTGGTGTTCATCAGGGTTATAATATACTTTTGTTTCATCCTTTTTATTTATCTTTTATAAGGTAATCTAATTTTTGTGCTGTATGTTAGTATTTGATGTTGAATTGGTCCACCGTTAAGAGTGCAAGTTCTTACTGTATGTCCTCAAACAAGTTCTAGCTAGTGATAAATCATAGTTATGATTAGACTGAGATTGGCTATAGTGCATGCTTAGATTCAGGACATACCGCCTGGAAATTTGGTACCTAATAGACTTTGGAGTCCTATGCCCCAGTTGGTGCTTATATTGGAAATCTAGTACTGGTTGGATAAAATGGGATTATTGGCTACACATAGGGTTAGGGACTCAATGGGATGCAACAGACTTATTTATTTCTTTTTTCATAACCAATTTGTTTTATGAGTACATAGTATGATCATATTGTTTTTAAGTTGCTGAAATATTGTTTATTTTAGTATTTTAGTAGCTGAATTTAAGATAGAATGAGCGGAAATGATGATGATTATGAAAATGATGATTTTTTTGGACATTTGAGTTGGAATATGTTTCTTTATGTTAAGTTTGAACCTTTGAGATTGTTTTTAATTGTATTAATGTGCTGCTAGTTTGTAAGATTATGGGTTTTCAATCCCCTGCTCTTAAATTTCTAAAAAAATTAGGGTGGTTTCCTTTTTGATTTGTAAGTTCAGGAAGACGAATTCTGGGTTTGTTCTACAATTGAAATCATATTCATTTTGTTATTTGGTGGAAAACAGGATTACATGCCAACAGTTTTCGACAATTTCAGTGCAAATGTTGTTGTGAATGGAAGCACTGTTAACTTGGGATTACGGGATACAACCAGTAACTATGCATGATTACAATTTAATTTAAGCAGTTATGTTATACATATTTTGTTGCAAATTGCTGTGCCAACTAGAACAGATGTTCCAGAGTGTATACTTCTGTCTAAATTTGCATTGCTTCTTCTTGTGTTTGCCTGATTTGCAAATAGTTTTATTCTTTATGTTTCATGATTTCTTTTTGTTTCCTTGATTAATTCAAGCCCTGGCAGAAGGACTAGCGTGTGTTGCATTTTAGGAATTCTTCTTCTTTAGTAAGGAGAGAAAAACTCACTGGAATGTCTAAATTTAAGTTGAATTCCTTGTGCTAGATCCTTTAGTAGTTTAATGTGTTTCTATGTCTGAATTTGAGCTATAAGCTTTATGTTTTGAGTTCTAGGTTACTTCTGATTGTAGCTTGGGGCTGATGCAGAATAGTGTTCTATTTTGTCTCTCCATCTTATTACTGTCATTGTTTTAAAATAATTTACTCAGTCAACAATGGTTAAGATATTTTTTTTCAGAGTTAAACAACTTACCTTGTTTGAGGAAGTACACTTCAATTCTAAGTGCATTTTGTTTGCTTTGTTGCTAAAATTCAATTAATACACTGTTTCATATTGCATTTTCACAGATCAAAAACTCACAAGCCAGGTCCATGAAATTGTTGGACGAATTAACGTCAGATTTGGAACATTGACAGCTATTCCAATACATCACTTGGTTCGTTTATGGCCATCTTAGTGAGTAATTACTATATGAATGGACAATTTATATCTCACTATATTCTTTTTGGGCTATTTGGTATTTGGACAAATGTTTTAAGTGTTGTTGACAGTTGTGTATACTGAACCGTATCTTATCATTGTTAGATTAAGCAATCACTCTTTTAGACACAATGGTTCTATATTTCAAATGGTATAGACTTACCTGGTACAATTAACATAGGACCTTGAGAGTGTTAAGCTTGGTGTAGATCACATCAGTGACCCATCTATGTGGTTTCTTGATGAGTAGGTCACATCATTGTGCCCCATCTTTGTTTTTTTCTTGAATTGAACCACAGTTTCTCATGCCAGTGCGTCAACTAAATGTCTAAACATAAAAGCTAATAAGCTATATGTATTTTCATTCATATGATATTTATACACTCCAATTTTGCTATGATTATTTCTCACATGTTAGATGTAACTTTCTAGTTCCTAAGGAGTAACGACTGTGTACTCTTTCTGATCCTATCTTTCTTTCTTCTCTCTTGATTTCCATGCTTTATGTGCTCTATATGCTGTCACATGTACAATTTTTTGTTCTCCTTTTTAATCTACTCTCGGATTATTTTTACTCCACAATGATGCATTCCAATTTTCTTACTTAATTTATTTCTGCGCATACCTTTTTTCTCTTGATTTCCTTATTGTAAACTTACCTACCCCCCTCTCTTTCCCTACTTCCTTTGGGGTTTGAAAAAGCTGTCTTAAAAGTCATCTTTTACATCATATTAGCTATCTGTTTCTTTGGATAAAAAAAATATCTCTGAATATTGTTGCTAAGAAACTCTGAGAATGAAAGACAGAGTGCTGAGGTACATGACAGGGAGATATTTAATATATTTGTTATTAGTTTTAGAAAGATCCCATACTTGTATTTGTGAAGTTATAGATGGACTATAATGAAATTTTATTTTTGTTCAGTGAACTAAATGATACTGTTGTTGAGGCGGAAATACGAATTCGAGATGCAACACCTGATTTTCCTAATAATGATGCAATTAAAGGCTATTTGCGCACTAATAATCGATTGCTCATACTAGTATGATTTTATATGAAACTTCATTGTAGTGGAATTTTTACTCTCTGATACATTCACTCTCTATATTTATAGCATATGTACTTTACTGGTTAGTGGTTACAAATCGTTTTGGAGATAAAATAATTAACTTTTGTCTACCCTTGAAGCCCAAGACCTTGATCAATTGTGTATTTTTCCATTACTGTACAATTCTGTCTACAAAGACAGCAGTTATTCTTTGGGAAAAGCTATCCTGGCTACTAAAACAGACATGTTGCATAATAGCTTTTTCTTTGGTTGTTTATTCTAGGTGTCAATATCTCTATTTGTGTTTGGGTTTGGATTGTGTTAAAGGGATTGTCAATATCTCTCTTGATGTTGCAAAATAGTATTTGATTCATAACTAGAAGGGATCCTTCTCTGACAATGATTTTGGTCCAGACTTGTTGGTTAATAAAACTTCCAAGTTTAGTCTGTTGTGTTTTCTCTCTCTGTTTTTTTTTTGGCAGTGGCTTCGATCATAAAGCACACTCTGCTGCTGATTTTTGTAGCTTAGTTTATTGTGGTGTTCTATTTGTGTTTCTCTTTTATGAGTTTCTTATGGCTTGTTGGACTTAGTCTAAATACATGGTCATGCTCTTTATTTATTCTCTCAAACTATTTCAGACTAATGAATTGGCACAACCATTTATGCTCTTTATTGCTTCTTTTTTAGTAAGCCTAATCACACGTTTGCCTTGCACACATATAATATGAGTGTCATCTAGATTCTAGGCCATTGGATCTTATATATATCTTACATCATGCAGCTATGTTTATATACACACAAGCATATGTAGTGCTCTTTATTGCTTCTTACATTATGCTATTATATTTATATGCACAGAATCATATGTTTATGATTCCACTGCTCTTAAGACCATTGAGATTCATTCAAAGAGTGAATTTATAATAATTTAGGATCAAAATATTGTATTCTCCTGTGATTCTATAGTAGTTTATAGTAGTTCACGAGGTCTGTCGATTTATTGTTATGCACTCTACAATCGAATTCTTTATTTCACAATCTCTTGTATAGATTATGGCAAACTTTGACTCATGAAGGGTGATTTTGGTACCTTCAATTTGTATAGTAGCATGTTAATGATTTTTGTTTTCAGTATTTATCACTATTATCTCTTTTTTATTGTTGCTAGGTCCCAGAAGCTAATCTCAACAATTTTATTATTGTTATGGTTGGATTAGTATGGTACATATATAAATTTTGTTTAACTTCTCTTTCGTTTCCTTCCTCTCTTTATCTTTCACACATATACATGAACACATGATTTCATACTAAAAAAAGAACCAATGTCTTATAATTTAGTGTTTGGTTTCTTTGTTTGCTTTGGTGTAGTTGTGAATTCATTATTTTGTATGTGGTGTCCTCTCTTGGAAATAATTTCCATAGCATTTTTCTTGAAGTAATTTGTGATGCTAGATAATAACAATAAAATATTTATTTGTTTATTTTTGCAGATGTGACAAGCGAAATAGAAAACGATACTTAATTTTGAAGGCTTTGTGTTGGGCAGCTGTAGAATATTTTGTGCTAAAAGTAGTAGAATGTGTTGAATATTTAAGACTACTTAAATATTTAAAGAACATTTTGTCGTTGATGACAGTGTTGAATGTTTAAAATTAATTTATGGATTGTTAATACAATGTTGAATGTTTTAAACTAATTTGTGAATTGTTAATACAATGTTGAATGTTTTTACTTTTTGTTATTTGAAAATCAAGTTCATTTGATGATGCTAGTATATATTAGAAAGTTAATTTTAATTATATAAATAAAAAATAAAAATAGAATAGAATAAATTAATGTTATATAAATGAATATATAATGAGAAGTGAGGAGTGAGGCTTGCTGGAGCTTCAGCTGGCGGGCCTGGAGGGAGCTGGTGGTAGGCGGGCCATGGGCTGGGCCGAATGGGGCTTGGGCCAAATGGAGGTGGCATCCATGTTGCTCTTTCTTTTCTTTTATTTCTTTTCAAATATACCACTTTTCATTCTTTTTCTAAATTTTCAAACCCCAAAAATTCCATAAATTCCCTATAAAATAAATCATAATAAAATATTTTCAACTATAAAATAAATCAATTTAATTCTTTGAAAATATTAATTATAACTTAATTTATATTTAACATTTAAGTTCAATTGTTATCCCCATTTCCTGGAAGGGCTTTGGGCCTCCGCCCTGGCCCGCGGTTAGGGGACCGACTCGGCATTCGGGCATGGCCCAGGAACTCCAGATTGGGCCCGTTTGGAAGGGTCCGGGACGTCCCTCCAGGTTCATCTTCAGCTTGGACGGTCCCGGCGATGTCCGGAGCGCCAGAACGTCGCGGCCTACGCGTCCCCATCCCGGAGCCTGGAATGGTCCGGGCCCGAGGTAAATGTAGCAGGCCAAAGGTAAACGGACCTGGATCGCCTCCTCCCCAGTTGAAGGGCCAGGCGCCCAGGATCCTGAAACCGCCTCAGTTCGCGTGGGCATTGTCCCCCCACTTTTCGCCTGCAGAAAAGGTAGCATTGGGATTGTCCACTGATGTGTTAGGACTGCGCAGCCAAGTACCCTGACCGGTCTTGTCTCCTGAATCAGCCTCATGACTCGAAGTGATCAGAGCCAAAGCGCCGTTTTGTCGGGCGAAGGCTTGTGTCTCAGGTCAACTAATTGGGCCTTAGCTGGTTTGTATTTTGTGCATTGTATATCTTTTTGTATTGGGCCTTCACTAGAAAAGGCCCCTCTACACTTTCCTCTGATGGGCCTGGGTCAGATCCGGCCCAGACCCGATGACCCCCTCAGCTTATAAATATAAGCTGTAGAACAACATGAGAAAAGGAGGGAGAGAAAGAAGGCAGAAACTCTGTTCAGATATAGCTAGAAAACTCCATTGTAAAAGCTTCTTCTTGCGCTAATATATGGACTCGTGGACTAAGGCTAGTTAACGCCCCAACCACGTAAAAACCTCGTGTCGATTTCCCATTTTCATTATTATTACTAGCAAAGAGTATTCGTTAATATAGTTGCCGAAAATCTCGGTTAACAGTTTGGTGCTTTTCATTGAGAGCTGAGGGAAGCTAGCGCCAGCGTCAGGCCTTTTACTGCGATGGTGAACACGCGTCACACCACCTTCGACCCTACCGACCTAGAGCAAGGTAACGGAGACCCGCTGCCTTCTCAGTACATTCCTCAAGACCTGCCTGAAGACGTGCCCCCTCAAACATCTCACCAAGATGAGTCGCAAGATTACGAGGGCGAGGCAGAGTACGAAGTAGAAAACGAAGACGAGTACTACGAGGAGGAGAATGAGGGGGAGTATCACGATGAAGCCGCGGACCCCGGGGTCCCTCGCGACGATCAGCAAGACTCGGAGGTGACTAGACTGAAGCAGCAGATCCTGGATCAGGAAGCCAGGATGGCTGAGGAGGCGGAGGCGCACCGCCGGGTGCAAGAGTCCCTACGAGCCCTGCAAGCACTGATGGCCGCGCAGGATCCGGCAGCCAACCCCACAGCTGGCCCGCAACCAGAGACGCAACAACCTGCTCCCCAAGCGCAAACCGGGGGCCCCAGGGGTGCCAGCCCGATCCGTCCCCCAGAGCCTTTTCCCGACACGGCTCCGAAAGTCCTGGACAAGGAGCGACGGACGACCCGGAAAAAGACCACCCCCGTCGGTAAAGCCGGGGCACGTTCCCGGCCGTTACCTAGGAAAGAGAAGGTGCGCCCTGTCCCAGGACGAGGCCACCCAATCGATCCGCAGGGAGAACGACCGTGGAACGATCAGCCCCGGCACGCCCCAGGGGCGAACGGGCGGGAAAGGTCTTTGCACCCAAGTGCCTCGGTCAACAAAAACCGTCGGGACCGGTCTCGCCACGAGGATCGCCACGCTCTCAGCTCAGGAGATGACACTTCCCGGGTAGATCTACCTGACGGACTGAATGCCCGGAAAGAGCGGGCCCGCAAGGAAAAAATCCTTCCTCGAGACGGCGACCTCAGGAACGACGTCAATGACAAGAGGAACGAGAGAAGCCCCCTGGATGATAACACGGCCAAGAGGCTCATGGATCAAATGGCTGCATTAAAAGAGGTCACTGACCGCTTGGTCCGCAAGCAGGAAGGCGCGGATACCGACTCTGACGAAGAGGATAAAGAGCCATGCGCGAGGCACATCCTGGACGTCGTACTGCCCAAGGGATTCAAGATGCCAAGCCTCACCGCATACACGGGAAGCACAGATCCTAGGGATCATCTGTCCCGGTACAACCGACTCATGACCGTGGCCCACGTCAGCGACGACGGCAAATGCCTCTGCTTCTCCATCACGTTGGGCGGTCCCGCCGAAGAGTGGTGGAAAAGGCTTAAACTGGGGTCCATCCAAACATGGTCCGGGCTACAGTCGGCGTTCCGGAAGCAATTCGTGGCCGCCTTGAGGATGGACATGCAAATCAGTGCCCTCGCCAACATTAAGCAACTACCCGCGGAGACGTTGAGGGCCTATATCCAGCGCTTCACTGAAGAAGCCTCCAAGACCAAGGTCGATGACGGACAGCGCCTGGTGGCACTGCAGTCTGGGATCCGGGCCGGGTCCCCACTTTGGGACGACATGCAGCGCAGTAAAGCCACCACTCTGGAAGAAGTCATCAGAAGAGCCCAAGGATTCATCAACTGGGAGGAGGCTCAGATCCAGGCCTTCGGATGGCCGCCGGCTCCTCACCCCATCCCTCAGACGATTCCGGGTGGTGCGGAGCAGTTCCCTGCGCAGTCCTACGCAACCCCCCCATAGTCCCGGGGGCGGCCGTCGCGCCCGGTATCAGTTACACGCCTACGGTATACGGCCCTGCTGCTTCGGGATACACCCCGGCCCCCTCAACGCACCTCTCTGGTTATGGCGTCGCGCCGGCGGGGCACGGTGCGGCCCCCATCGTAGCCCAGCAATCGCAGACCGGAGTAATCGAGGCAAGTGTGACTCCCTCCCGGGGGAAGCGGTTCGGCAGAGGCCAGAACCGGCCGGAGCTGGCCAAGAAAGGGAAGCGGGGATACGAGCCCCAATATTCAGAATACACCAACTTGGTGGACACCCGGGAAAACATCTACCTGGCCACAGAAAGAGCAGTCCACTACCGGAAGCCTAGCCCCATGTTTAAGGGGGGAAGGAATTTCAGAGACACCAACAAACGGTGTGCCTATCACAAAGATGCACGGCGCCGGTGACGACTCGTGCGTACCCGCCCCAGGGAGGGTATGCACCAGGACACCCGGCGCAGGCCCCTCAGGGGATCGTCGCCGCGCAGGCCCCCGGCCCTGGAATGCCCTACCCTTCCGGAGTGGCGCCCCCTCGAGTGGACGGGCATGTGGCGACCATATCGGGCGGACCCCACCTAGGAGGACCTTCGAAGAATGACCAAAAGCGCTATCTGAGCGAGTTGGACCACGACCAAGAAGTTTGCGCCCTTGTCCAAGTCCCGGCTCAGTGCCCTAAACTGATGAACCTCCCCATCATGTTCACGGAGGACGACGCCCGCAACGTCCATTTCCCGCACCACGACCCGCTGGTCGTAGATGCCCAAATTGCCAACAAGCTGGTATCCCGCGTGTTGGTGGATGATGGAAGCTCCGTCAACTTGCTATTCAAACCTGCATTTGCCGCCATTGGCCTGACGGAGGCCGATTTGGCGTCCTGCCCGACCCAAATCTACGGCTTCAACGGAGACGCGCTCCTCCCCATGGGAAAGGTCCAGCTGCCGGTGACGCTGGGGGATGAGCTGCAGCACTCGTTCAAGTTCTGCACTTTTGTTGTGGTGGATTGCCCGACCGCTTACAACGTCATCTTTGGCCGGCCCGCCCTAGTCGAGTTCGAGGCCATAACCTCCATCCGCCATTTATGCATGAAGTTCCCGTGCAGCAACGGAGGAATAGGGACTGTCCGCGGAGACCAAAAAAGCACTCGGAAGTGTTACCACGTCTCTGCCCGTCCCGTTTGTGTGGTCCGGGAGGAGCCCGTCGAGCCTGCCCTCCGCCCGGTCGAGCGAATGGTCCAGGATGAGGGCGATCTGGACCCGCGAATAGGAGACGAGCGTGTCCTGGAGCCAATGGACGAAGTAGAAGAGGTACGCATCAGCGAAACTGACCCGACCAGGGTCATCCAAGTGGGAAAGAGCCTACCAGCGGATATCCAGGCCACCATTATCGCCCGAGTCCAGGAAAACCAGGATCTTCTGGCGTGGTCCCACTCCGATATGACCGGGATCGACCGCAATATCATCTGCCACGCGTTAAGTATTGACCCAAACGCGACCCCGGTCCGCCAGAAACGCAGACCTTTGGGGACGGAAAGGACCGAGGCCCTCAAGCTGGAGGTGGAGAAGTTATCTTCCATCAATTTCATCCGCGAAGCGGTATACCCCGTATGGCTGGCCAACTCGGTCTTGGTGTCGAAACCCAACGGAACCTGGAGAACTTGCATCGACTTCACGGACCTCAACAAAGCGTGCCCGAAGGACTGCTTCGCGCTCCCCCGAATAGACCAAATGGTGGACGCCACGTCCGGTTACGAGATCTTAAGTTTCATGGACGCCTACTCGGGCTACAACCAGATCTCCATGCACGTGGCGGATCAGGAGCACACCAGTTTCCAAACCGACAAGGGCATCTATTGCTACATAGTCATGCCTTTCGGACTCAAAAATTCCGGAGCAACTTACCAGAGGCTCGTCAATCGAATGTTTCGGGCCCAGCTGGGGCGAAACATGGAAGTGTACATTGACGATATCCTGGTCAAGTCCAAGACGTCGGGGGACCATTCGGAGGATTTGGCGGAGGCTTTCGCGGTTATCCGGAAGTACGGGATGAAGCTGAACCCTAAAAAGTGCACTTTCGGCGTGGCTTCCGGGAAGTTCCTGGGCTTCATAGTGAGCTTCCGAGGAATCGAAGCCAACCCAGAGAAGATCAAGGCACTGATCGACATGGCCTCTCCCCAGAAGCACAAGGACGTTCAAAGCCTGACGGGGCGAGTGGCCGCCCTGAGCCGTTTCGTTTCCAAGGCCACGGACAAGTGCATCCCCTTTTTCAACATCCTTCGGTGAAGCCAGCGGTTCGAGTGGTCAACCGAGTGCGAAGAAGCCTTCCAGAAGATGAAAGAACACTTGGCCAAGGCCCCCATCCTGGCGAAGCCAGTCGAATGAGAACCTTTGTACCTATACCTGGCCGTGACCGAGCATGCCATCAGCGCCGCGCTGGTACGAGAAGAGGAAAGGACACAGTGTGTCGTCAACAGCATAGTGTGTCGATATGGCCTCCCCCACAAAATCGTGTCCGACAACGGGAAGCAATTTGACAGTTTCCACTTCACGGATTTTTGCGAAAGACACGGTATAGTGAAGAGTTTCTCGGCAGTCGCCAGACCACAAGCGAACGGGCAGGCCGAAGCCGTGAACAAAATCCTTAAAGGGACGCTGAAGAAAAAGCTCCAGGCCTGCAAGAACAAATGGCTCGAGGAACTCCCACGCATGTTGTGGGCCTACCGGACGACCGAAAGGACGTCAACCGGGCACACCCCCTACTCAATGGTTTATGGATGCGAAGCCGTCATCCCAATGGAAATGACCGTCCCGTCCCATCGACGCAACACGTACAATCCTGCCCAGAACCACGCCTTGCTCCAGGAATCGCTGGATCTTATCGAGGAGATCCGGGAGGAATCGCAAGTGCAGTTGAAGATGTACCAGGGCAAGATCGCGCGACATTTCAACTCCAAAGTCAAGAACTGCAAGTTCGAAACCGGCGATCTAGTCGTGCGAAGGGTCTTCCCTGCCACTCAGGATCCGGGAGTAAGGGTTCTGGGCAGTAATTGGGAAGGGCCGTATGAGATCCAGCACGAGGTCTGCCCCGGAACGTACCGCTTGAAGCGACTCGATGGTTCCGAGGTTCCGCGAGCCTGGAATACGGAGCATCTCCGCAAATACTACCAGTAGTCCAAGGATTTGTCCCAGTTTAGTATTTACGTTGTAAGCAATGTACGCCTCAGGGCTAATTCCCTTTTGAACAATGAAAACGACGTGCAAAGAAATGTACGCCTCAGGGCGAATTCCTTTCGAATTTCTTTCCCAAGTGACCCCAGACCCGTCTCCGCTCACTTGCGGGGGGTATCATCCCAGGCACATTGGAAAAAGAGGACCGAGCCCAAGGCTCGTCCCACCCCGGACGAACGATGTCCGGGGGTATATAAAAGGGACCAAGCCCAAGGCTCGTCCCGCCATGGACGAAACGATATCTGGGGATATTAAAAAAGAGGACCGAGCCCAAGGCTCATCCCACCCCGGACGAACGACGTCCGGGGGTATATAAAAAAAGGAACCGAGCCCAAGGCCGGTCCCACCCCGGACGAATGATGTCCGGGGGTATATAATAAAAGGGAAAAAGCCCAAGGCTCGTCCCACCCCGGACGAACGATGCCCGTGGGTATATAAAAGGGACCAAGCCCAAGGCTCGTCCCTCCCCGGACGAAACGATGTCCGGGGATATTAAAAAAAGGGGGACCGAGCCCAAGGCCGGTCCCACCCCGGATGAACGATGTCCGGGGGTATATAATAAAAGGGACCAAGCCCAAGGCTCGTCCCACCCCGGACGAACGATGTCCGGGGGTATATAAAAGGTAACAAGCCCAAGGCTCGTCCCGCCTCGGACGAAACGATGTCCGGGGATATAAAACAAAAAGGGGACCGAGCCCAAGACCGTTCCCACCCCGGACGAACGATGTCCGGGGGAATATAATAAAAGGGACCAAGCCCAAGGCTCGTCCCACCCCGGACGAACGATGTCCGGGGGTATAAAAAAAGGGATCGAGCCCAAGACCGGTCCCACCCCAAACGAACGATGTCCGGGGGTATATAATAAAAGGGACCAAGCCCAAGGCTCATCCCACCCCGGACGAACGATGTCCGGGGGTATAAAAAAAGGGACCGAGCCCAAGGCCGGTCCCACCCCGGACGAACGATGTCCGGGGGTATATAATAAAAGGGACCAAGCCCAAGGCTCGTCCCACCCCGGACGAACGATGTCCGGGGGTATATAAAAGGGACCAAGCCCAAGGCTCGTCCCACCCCGGACGAAACGATGTCTGGGGATATTAAAAAAGAGGACCGAGCCCAAGGCTCGTCCCACCCCGGACGAATGACGTCCGGGGGTATATAAAAAAAAGGGGACCGAGCCCAAGGCCGATCCCACCCCGGACGAACGATGTTTGGGGGAATATAATAAAAGGGACCAAGCCCAAGGCCGGTCCCACCCCAGACGAACGATGTCCGAGGGTATATAAAAGGGACCAAGCCCAAGGCTCATCCCGCCCCGGACGAAACGATATCCGGGGATATTAAAAAAGAGGACCGAGCCCAAGGCCGGTCCCACCCCGGACGAACGATGTCCGGGGTTATATAATAAAAGGGACCAAGCCCAAGGCTCGTCCCACCCCGGACGAACGATGTCCGGGGGTATATATAAGGGACCAAGCCCAAGGCTCGTCCCGCCCCGGACGAAACGAGGTCTGGGGATATTAAAAAAGAGGACCGAGCCCAAGGCTCGTCCCATCCCGGACGAACGACGTCCGAGGGTATATAATAAAAGGGACCAAGCCCAAGGCTCGTCCCACCCTGGACGAACGACGTCCGGGGGTATATAATAAAAGGGACCAGGCCCAAGGCTCGTCCCGCCGGGACGAAACGATGTCCGGGGGTAAATTAAAAAAAGGGGCCAAGCCCAAGTCTCATCCCGCCCCAGACGAACGACGTCCGGGGATATTAACAAAGAGGACCAAGCCCAAGGCTCGTCCCGCCCCAGACAAACGAGGTCCACGCCAAGGCTAGAAACATGGAAAATTTAGTTGGGCCT
This sequence comes from Humulus lupulus, assembly GCF_963169125.1. NCBI lineage: Eukaryota > Viridiplantae > Streptophyta > Magnoliopsida > Rosales > Cannabaceae > Humulus > Humulus lupulus. The sequence goes on from NC_084793.1 coordinate 75,378,026, forward strand.
GGCCCCGGCCGTTGGAACCAGGACAAAACCCCCTGCAATCGGTTAGTCGCGACAACAGCTTCTTACTGAACGGTGAAAGGAAAGATCTCTTAAAAACCAAAGGAAGAAGCAGTGTTTTAAAATTTAATTACAAGCTAAAAACATTAACAAAAGAGCGAGGCCGGGACAAGGGCCTACAGCGTATCCGCCCGGAGATCCGCATCCTCCCTCTCCTTGGCCTCATACTCGGCACGCTTCGAGTCGGGTTCAGGGAAGACAAGGAGGTTCATGTTCTTGTCCTTGAACCAGGCCATATAAATGGCCTCGTCAAAGGTGACATCCACTAAGTTTTCGGCCTCCTCCTTCTCCTGACGGGTGGTTTCGTGCGCCGCCTTCTCCTGAAGAAGGGAGTCGCCCAGCTCAAGGACTCAGGCTTTCAGGATCCAGATCTCCTCCTTGTCCAGGACAGACTGTGCCGCGGCCGTCTCCAAGAGAGTCGCCCTTTCGTCAGCAACTTTTGTTGTCCGGGACAACTCTTCTTCCAACCCGGTCTTGGCGCGGCTAATCTCCTCACGCTCCGCCTTCAGCCGGGCCACTTCTTCCTGGAGATGGGTCGTTTCCCGGCTCTAGGTCTCCTTGACGGCCTCCCTCTGGTTCACGGCCGCCTCCAGCTCCAGCATGGCCGTCTCCATCTTTATGGCAAGCTCGGCTACTAGGTCGGCACTCCTTTGGGATAGTAAGTCAACCTAGAACAAAGAAAAGTTAGAAAATAAAACCGACAAATGATGGAAGGATTATAAGTGTAGCAAACAGTACTGCGGTGGCCTGGTGGCGGAGAGCCTGAGAGATGAACAGTACGTTCGGGTTAGCTATCGTGGTGTACCTCTTCAGCTGAAGGTTGGACATAGAGCTCCCAACCCGATCCAGCAAGTCAGCGGCCATAGGGGCGATGTCTTGGCCCAGCTTGGGGCGGAAGCCCGCCTCGGAGGCTAGCCAGTCCACGATCGGCTGGGGAGCGCTGAACTCAGCAGGACGGTCCGAGAACTCGACCTGACGACGGATTGTCAGAGCCTTATAAGCGTTGTCCCTCCAGCACCGACCATTTTCCCAAGTCCGGTTGATCAGCCGGGACTGTTCGTCCCGCAGGGCAATCTCCCCCTCCTCGAGAAGAGTTGGGCGGAGGGGGAGGATTGGCGGAGCAGGGATCTCCTTCGTGGTTAGCCGACTCTCCCCATGCGATTCCTCGGCTGTTCCCGACAGTGTTGTCCGGGGCCTCTTCCCGCGTTCGCCTTCCCGGGCGTCGTCTTCCGGGCCCCTCTTTCCTGAGCTCCGGCTTACGGCGTCGCCCGCCTCCAAGTCAATCACCGGGGGCCGGTCCGAAGGGACGTCTGCGGCCGGCTCCACGGCCTGGAAGGGGACCACTGCCAGAGCCTCGCTGGGACAAGGCACCGACCCGGGCGTTTCACTGGTGGGGAGGGTCTCCGGGCCGGCCATGACGTTTGATCTCCTGGCCGCCTTCTTGGCCGACCTTTCCTTGATGAGCCTCCTCATCTCGTTGGCCGGGTTAGACATATCAGAATCCTCTACAAAAGTACAGGAGAAAGGAGTTAGTATAATAAGCCAAACAGGAAAACACAGCAGTAAAAAAGAATAGCCCGGGATGAACCCTCATCTAAGCCCCGGGCGAGACTCAATTCCTTTAAAGCGAATGAGTGTATCCGATCTCCTACGTCATCCGGGGTTAGAAACCCCCCATACTGGAGGAACCCGGACAGGAACATTAGCGTCCCTGATCCTACAGGGACGGGAGATGAAGGCCTCATCTCCCCATTAGCCCCAAACGCGGGGTCCGGCGGCTCTAGCCTATCCTTAGCTAAGTCCCCGACTTGGGGAGCATAAGTTAAGATTAAAGGGGAGTTACCTCGCCCCGATACACTTGCCCCAGGAGTCCCGACGTTTGGTAGGGCGTCTTCAAAAAGCTCCTCCAGCTCTTCCGAGTTGGCCTCTTCCGCTGGAAGCTGATTCTTCTTACGCTGGGCCGCCGTGGCCCGCGCCGCTCTCACCACCTCGGCGATGTGGTCAAGGGCCAACTTCTCCCGGACCTCGTTATCCTTCTCGCATGGGATGCCCCAGAAACTCGGGACGGCGATGGTCTGAGTGGCTGCCAGCAACCCTATCAGCCGGAGGTTTTTATCATTGACATAGCCCCCAACGTCCAGCTCCTCCGCGGTCAGCTTGGCATAGAACCTCCTCCTTTCCAGGAGAAACTTGGTAAGGGGGCTTTGAATGAAGGGACCTGCGACCCGGAAGATACGATAAGAGGAGGAAGCAAAAGACGAATAAAAGAGAGGGTCCGGGAGAATACTTACCCACTCGCTGGAAGTCTAGCAGCAGCGTGGGGTTCTTGTCAATAAGGAACCCGGATGTCATGAACCAGTAATGCCTGACATCCAGAGGGTGCTTCCAGGTGCTGGTAGGAGCAGGGTAGCCACTCCGCGGCTGCAGCCTGTAAAAGCCGTCCAAGCTCTTGTTTTTAACACTGACTTGCGGCACCAACTTGTAGAAGTACAAGACTTCCGCCGGAGTGGGCTCTGCGATCTCTTTCGCGACACAGAACACCTTCTACCTAGCAAGCAGACGGTACGCTTGCGGCAGCAGTTGGAAAGGTGCGATCCCCACGTATGTCAGGAACCGCACGAAGTAGGCATGAAGCGGGAGCGTAGCTCCCACGCTAATGTGTCCGGCGCTCCAAGCCCCGAATCCATCCACGGACGTATGCGCCAGTTCCTCTAGCCTAGCCATGTGATTGTGGAAGAGGCCCGGAGTCGATTCGATGCCCAGCTTCGTCTCCAGGAGCAGCATCATCCGGTAGTTCCATAACAAGTTGGTTGTCTCGTCCATTTCCCGCCTGTTGCCTGTGGGCGTCTTGGATCCGGGATCGACCACAGGGGCCCTATTGACCTCTTCTTCGGAATGGAGTGTAACACTCGTGGCCATGATTGACGATCTGGGAACAGAGAAAGAAAGACCAAGAAGTCAGTACCTAAACCCAAAAAAGTTGGTCAAGGTACAGGGAGCCTCCTAAGGACTGCTTGGAGTCCCGTCGGACCAGGCCTGGGACCCCAAAAAGCCCCGGGACCCTGATCGGGGGAGAAGGTTACTAAGGTCCACCCCTTGTCCGGGAAGCATCCGAGCACGGTGCCACCCAAACCAGGCCGCCCTCCTAACAAATTCTAAAGCACCAGGGCCTAGGCGCATGCATCTAGAGAGCATAAGTTCAAAAAATTGGTAACGGAGTTAGAAAAGACTTACTGTGTGGTGTCAACTGTTGAGGCTGGCGGTTGTCCAATTGCAAGGATGGCAGGACCTTGTTCTTGAAGTGGCACAGCCGGTGCAGCAGTTCGTCGGCGGGACAAACCCGAGAAGCGCCGTCAGGTTGCAGAACGAAGGTTGAGGCTCTGGGAAACAGGCGGTGGCGCAGAACTAGCAAAGGGCGGAGTACTTCGTCGGCGAGGTCGGACATGCAAAGCTCTAACAAGCGTTCGGGTTTTTTCTTAAGCTGATTCGAAAATGGAAAAGTGCCAAATTTTGTTCTCTGGGAGTCTTTATATCAACCCCCAAATTCTGGCCCACGATCCAACGGTCAGGTGCCTCTTCATCCGATGGTCAAGAATCTTGTAGGGGGCATTTATGAGTCCTTTCAGTCTGGATCCTCGACGCCTCTAATCCGACGGTCCAAGAGTGGCGGATGCCAAAGGACACCCCATCCTACGGTCCACCTCGTTCCAGGGACATTAATGATGACTCCCCCAGTGCGGATGTGACGCCTCGTGACGCGCGCTGACGCCCTAGTCTAGGCCTAGCGGCCTTTGGGAGGCCTAGGCGACTCTTCGAGGCCCTTGCAACAATCACATGGCGACACGTGGGTCGTTTTTTCCCAAAGCGGGCCAAAGGTAAACGTCCCCGGATCACGGTAAACGATCCGGGCGAAGCCACCTGCCACGGCCATTCAGCCAAGCTTCCTAGCCCGGACAGGAACTGGGGAGACGACTTGGCGAGAGCCGCGAGGGTAGTGCAACCCTACTCCCGGCTAGCCCGGGTGAAGGCTTGGGGGGTAAATGTTATCCCCATTTCCTAGAAGGGCTTTGGGCCTCCGCCCTGGCCCGCGGTCAAGGGACCGACTCGGCATTCGGGCCTGGCCCAGGATCTCCAGATTGGGCCCGTTTGGAAGGGTCCGAGACGTCCCTCCGGGTTCATCTTCAGCTTGGACGGTCCCGGCGATGTCCGGAGCGCCGGAACGTCGCGGCCTACGCATCCCCATCCTGGAGCCTGGAATGGTCCAGGCCCGAGGTAAATGTAGCAGGCCAAAGGTAAACGGACCTGGATCGCCTCCTCCCCAGTTGAAGGGCCAGGCGCCCAGGATCCTGAAACCGCCTCAGTTCGCGTGGGCATTGTCCCCCCACTTTTCGCCTGCAGAAAAGGCAGCATTGGGATTGTCCACTGATGTGTCAGGACTGTGCAGCCAAGTACCCTGACCGGTCTTGTCTCCTGAATCAGCCTCGTGACTCGAAGTGATCAGAGCCAAAGCGCCGTTTTGTCGGGTGAAGGCTTGTGTCTCAGGTCAACTAATTGGGCCTTAGCTGGTTTGTATTTTGTGCATTGTATATCTTTTTGTATTGGGCCTTCACTAGAAAAGGCCCCTCTACACTTTCCTCTGATGGGCCTGGGTCAGATCCGGCCCAGACCCGATGACCCCCTCAGCTTATAAATATAAGCTGTAGAACAACATGAGAAAAGGAGGGAGAAAAAGAAGGCAGAAAATCTGTTCAGATATAGCTAGAAAACTCCATTGTAAAAGCTTCTTCTTGCTCTAATATATGGACTCGTGGACTAAGGCTAGTTAACGCCCCAACCACGTAAAAACCTCGTGTCGATTTCCCATTTTCATTATTATTACTAGCAAAGAGTATTCGTTAATATAGTTGTCGAAAATCTCGGTTAACTTAATTTTTATTTAACATTTAAGTTCAATAATACAACATTTTTTTATCTCAAACTAAACAACAATAATTCAAATAATTAACTACAACATTTTACAACAAAATAACTATAAAAACACACAAAAGTATATAAAATCAAAATAAACCCAATGAATTCAAAATTACTTAAAAACTCAACAAATCAATTAAAAACTCAAGAATTAAGCAACAATTAGCACATAAAAAGTGGTAAAATAACTCTATTTTGTAAAGTTATCACATACTCAGTAACTGTCAACCGGTTCTGAGTCAGGTTGATGAACTCGTCAACCTACGCAGCTCGAACTGCAACACTGTAATACTTCTCGTTGAAGATGTTCCTGAATTCTTCCCAAGTCATAACGGCCACATTCCTCCTCTGAATCACTACATCCAACCAGATGCGGGCATCCTCCCTGAACATGTAGCTGGCACAAGCTACCCTCTCGTTCCCTTTCACCCTCATAAAATCCAGGATTGAGGAGATCATATTCATCCATTTCTCTGTCCGCAGTGGGTCTGGTCCACCCTCAAAGGTGGGAGGATGTTGCTTCCTGAACCGCTCATACAAAGGTTCCCACCTGTTCTCCATAACAGGCTGAACCGGCATTGGCGCCACAACCTACTGAACTAGCAACCCAATGACCTGTGGATGGGTCTGCTGCCTCAACTGTCGAAGTTCTTCCTCTGTTCATTGCAATCTAGCTTCCATTTTGACAAACATCTGTTGCCAATTCGGTGGGACAGGTGGAGGGTCCTGACCCTGGTTGTCATCCTCGGCCATACTGCCGCGGAGTCTTGATGATTGGCGAGGCATCTCAACAAATATGCCTGCAATCAACGACGCCGCTTATCAAGCATGATAACAACATCCAAAACCACCTCCCAATCACATCAGCCAACCATAAACAACAATCCACATAACATACAGATAACATATAACACACAACGGGCCATGCCCTGGCATCATGCATAAGTTAACTCATTCATCATGCTCTATATGAAATACACAGGCAAACAAGGCATTTAAGCACATATTCAAGCGTATAAGTCAATTATTACCAACCAACCCTGAGTCAAGCTTGTCACCGACAGCAAGCGTACATATTCGGTCATTCTCTAGAAACCATAAACCTTGGCTCGCTCTGATACCAAGTTGTAACGCTCTACATCCTTAGAGTTGTTACTAAGTGCGTTTAAAACGTGCAATTAACTCACTAATCGAGGTTTTAAGACAAAACTGTAATTAAACCATAAGCAGAGTCATACACTTTGAAAATAATTCCATTCATTGAAATTTATAAAGAATTTAACATTTGGGATCCCAAAAGACTGTTTAGAAATATTTACAACTAAAAAATATATCCAGAGTTGGCTAAACGACAAAATATAGGTTTAGTACAATCATCTCCCAAAAATACCCCTGGCCGTGTCAGCCTGGCAGGCCAAATATGTACGCGCCACTTCACGCTCTCTGTTCTCATGGTTGGTCAACTTTCCCCTGCCCTTACCTGCACCATAGAGCACCCATGAGCCGAAGCCCAGCAAGAAAACCCTCACAAGAAAATAACATATGCATATTTAACATTCAACATTTAAACAAGCCATCATCAGACTAAACATGTACGGCCATGCCCTCCCAGGCGCTTTACCAGGCCCTGGGTTCACGATCCACACCGTGAGGATATCCCAGGTTTTCTTTAGGGTCTCGCCCTGGCAACTCGCACTCCGCGTGCTAAACGCTGCTCCTGGCCCCTTGCCGTTCTCAGCCTTCGCCGTTCCCGACCCTTGTCGTTCCCGGCCTTCGCCGTTCTCGGCTCTTGCCGTTCATTCACATATATGCACACATTGCATACTTAAACAAATACTTAAACACGTATAAATTCAATCAATGGGGCTACGCCCTGCAACATAAGCTATAGGGCCTCGCCCTGCTCCACGGGTACAACCATTTTCTTACCTATGTCCCAAGCTTTCCAAGCACCGATGTCCCGAGCACAGTCCTCTAGTCCGAGCCTCGCTGAAACCCTAGTCACAATGCACCAACAATATCCATCCATCAAGTTCTAATCCATTAAATAACTTTGGGTCATAATTCTAATCTCTATAACCTTAGATTCTATCAATCCGGGTGCTAAAATCCATCCCGAGCCTTAACTTTTGGATTCCCAAGCCTAAAATCTCTTTGAAGCCCAAAAATACACTAAGCGTCGCGACCCCATGAGGCCATGCCACTACTCGCCCCCAATTAGAAACCTCCCACCCCAAGACAGAGCAGGCGCACCGCGGCCCAAGTTAGGGCATGCCGCAGCCCGCCCCTCTTCCTGGCCTCCAATCTGTTCTAGAGGGTTGTGGCTTAGCAAGAACAATGTCGCGGCCCGACCCTTCGAACCCAGAAAAATCCTCCATTTTTTTCACGAAAACCTAGCCAATTTACCCTAAAATCAACCCAACAATTCCACTCAATCATCACAACATTTCCAGAGTAATCCTAGCATGAAAACCCAACAGAAACTAACCCCAAAACTCACCCAAATAATCAAGAGCAATTCTCAACTTTACTCACATGAAAACTCTAAAGTACCAGCAGCAATTCAATACAATTCACTAAGTTAAGAGCTTACCTTGAGCTGAGTTGAACCACTGGATTAGTTCCCTAAGCTCCAAGCTTCTAGCTCCCAAAATCCCAGCTCAAAATCCTTAATCTTTGGTTAGTTTCCACCAAAAAGTTCCAAGTTTCCAAAAGGAGAAAACTCCAAGAGAGAGAGGAAGAAAGAGGGTCGGTTTCTAATTTTCTAAAAGCTTCTTTGGTTTTTTTTTATTTAACGTAAGTTTCTAAGGTTACCTCAAAGGTTCGGGGTGCCAGAAACGTCCCCGAGGGAAAAATGGTAAATTTCCTCAATATTCTCTCCTAAACATTCTAACCTCAAATATATCTCCAAATATTTATTTCCATAACCCGATATTCACATATTATAATAATAAATCACTTATTGCCCTCCAGGCACGCTAATCAAGGCCCTAAGCCTTATTAGCAAATTTGGAATGCTACAGCACGCGCCTGGGGGCAGTAAATAGGTCCTAATCCTCGAGATGTGAATGGTAGCTCGAGTAATCGATACTCGAGCACTAGCATAAGTCGCCTTAAGACCTGAGTAGAATGCTCTATGAGATACTAACCCTAAGAGTAAATAAAACCTAAGTAGGACGAGTATGGACTGATGTTACCTCTTGAGGACACCGCGCCCGAGGAGCAATGACTCAGTCCTATGATCTCGAGATGTGAATGGAGGCCCGAGTCGCTGGAACTTGAGGTTCGACCTCGAGCGATTAAACTCGAGTGTCATGGTTTACTTAGTCAAAGGGTGGGGAACTCAACCTATTAGCCTGGATAATGAGTTCGCTACTTCCACATGATTAAATCTCGAGCTGTGCACTCGAGGGGCAAATCAAGAATCCCAAGCTAGTCCACTGATGACCACGTCTCCGGGGGCAGGTAGCTTAGTGTGGATAACCCCCTAAGGCCCCAAGTCAGCAGGACTTAGGGACACGTGATGACATTAAAGTTACTTTCAAGGACATTGTGCGTGGAAGGCAACAGCAAATGTCTTAAGTATCGAACACTAAGGTAGAACCCTATAGTATAAGACCTCCCCAAGCCCGAGTCGTTGGAACTCAAGGGTAGAGGATAGTCGAGTGCCCTTACTTGACGGAGCGTCAAAGTTACTCTTATGACATCAAGTCTAAGATGAAACACTAGATACGTGTGTCTGAACACTGACAGGAAGACCCTCAATCTCTAAGTACCACAGGCAGGACCCATCCTGAGTCGTTGGAACTCGAGGACATAGGGCCGCATCGAGTGACCACTCGACAATGTTAAAGTTAATCTCGAGGACCACGAGCCTACAGGGCAACACTAAATGCATGGAAATTTCCTAAGTACTAAAAGAATTTGATAAAACTTAATTTGACAATAATGAAGCAACCATGGCAAGTAGTGCAAGCTGCATAGTTTTAAACGAAAAATAGTTACAATTGTGCTTGGGGGCTCGAGTGTTGTTTGTCTATACCCCAATAAACTATGGCACACAAGCCTACTTAGTTAAAAAATTATACAGGATTAGATTCCTGAGGCCCTAGGCCTGGGGGCACCTCCGCCACCACCTCGATCACAGGATCGCCTTCGGGAACGTGGCCCACCACCGAGGTCTTTTTATCCGGGGTTGTACGGATATTTTCTGCCTTGAGACGTGCCTCAAGCTTTGTCTTCATGTTGGGGTCCTCTGTGAATGAGAGATCCATGTATTTGTTGCTCTGCCATGCAAAAAAGAGGGTATCCTCGACCATCACATCGAGGTCCTTTGCCAATTCTTCGGCAGCTCTCCTGGCTTTCTCCAGCTCATCGACACCGGCTAGGGACTCCGTTCGGCTCAACTGGAGCTCTTCGTGGACTTTGGCCATCTCCTCCTCCATGATCCGAGTGTGGCCTGCGGCATCTTCCAACGACTTGGAGGAAGTTTCCTCTAGGGCAGACAACTTCGATCGCTCTGTGACCAGTAGGTCCTCCACGTCGCGAACACGGGCTCTCGTATCCTCCACTTCTTTCTAGAGCCGCGAATATTCAACCAGGGGGATCGTGGTCTCCTGGAGTTGAGTCAGGTTTACTTGGGCCCGTGTCAGCCCCTCCTGAGTTTTCTTCATCTCAAGGGACTGCATCAGCATGAGGTCCCCAAGCCGTTGATTAAGGGTCGTAGTCTGTCAAATGAGAATATTAAATCAGTCGAAAAGATAAAGAAATAAACACTCAACTTAGGCAGAAATAAGAAGACTTACCCTCAAGGAAGAATGGTGGTTGTTAGCTATTGGCGCAACTTCATTGTCGCTACCATAGTGGGCGAAGCTGTTTGCAGGCATCTCGCATAAGGACACCGCTAGTCCTTGAATGAGCTCCGCGCCGAGGGGTATGGCCCTATCTACTATTCTCCCCACGATGAGAGGTTCTAGCTCTTCACGGCGAGGAGGGATGATGGGGTCCTCACACAAAAATTTAGCTAGAAGTCAATAATCCTCTTTCCCCTCCTCGATGCAGGCGTTGTAGTACTCGATAACCTCCCTATGCACCTCTGAGTCCTCCCCTTCATAGTGCTCCAGGAAGATAACCAACCGAGGAACCCTGACTTGGGGAGATTTCATTACCCTTCCCGGAGAATCCCTCATCTTGGGGAGAGGAGGCCTCGAGGTCAATGACCTCTCTGGAAATCGTCGTGCTTGGGACAGGGACTGGTGGAGTAGCCGTAGAGGATGCTTGGGAAACTAGGTCAGATGTCGCCGCAGATGTGGATGTGGGCATTGCGCTTGGGGCTGTCGAGGAGCCTATCTCAGAAGGCCTCGACACCTTCTGGTGCTTTGACCGAACTAGATCGAAGAGGCCCATGCTTTCTGCACGAAGGAAACAAACTGGTTAGTCTCTAAGAAATAAAGAGAAACCAAAGCAGATAAAAACATGAGACCAAGTATAAAACTCCTCAGGTGCCCCACCGCAATCAGGCTCCTCGGAATAGAGGACAGAGTGGGTGAATTCACGTATGAGTCGACCCATCTCCTGCGTTTGATTGGTCTCGTACTGACAAAACCAAGTGGCGTGCATGGTCGTCATCTTGCCAAGAGGCACGAAGCCTTGAGGGTGCCTCTTCCTCCTCAGATTATGGAGGAACATGTCGATGAGGTCCTGGTAGTCTTGATACTCCTCCTCGGACCAATGATGCCCCGAGACTTGGCCACATCCAAGAAGAGAGGGAGAGAAGGACGAATGGTCGGGACTAGTTGCCTCCCCTATATGCCTAGCATAATGAAGAATTATTGGAGATTTACCTTAAGGCATGGAAGACGATTCAATCCCAGCCTCGAGTTGCACCTCAAGCTCTTCGTCTTTCTTCACCTTCGCGGCTGTCTTGATGGCGAGGAAGCTCCCTGTGTGCTCCTCACAAAAGTACTGCGTATATTGAAGCTGCACCTTGGCCAACATATACTCCATGTGGAGCCTCGCCACATGATAAGATTGCTTCGAGTCCTGGAACATGGTTACGACCACTGGGCTTATGCTCTGTCTCGCCCACAGCAGCCAATACCGTTGGAGATGGGCATCGGTGACGTGGAAGGGGACTTCTAACTCCTCGTCACGAATGGATTTCATCGCCTGAAGCCTTTCGTCAAAGGATTCAATGAAATGGGTGTGACGATACGAACCTGATTAAGACGATATGGAAAAGAATAAGTTACGAGATAAATACTATCATACAAAATTACGCGAGGAAAAAAGTGCTTTCCAACTGTAGCAAAGTCTAGGAGTATGGTAGGATTGGTCCTGATTGGGAACCCATCCGCCTAGAATAATTGGTCCTTGTAGGCCCAAGCGTGATTCTCATTGCTGCTCAGGGCTTTGTAGCCTCTCCCTGGAACCGTATGCTTCATCAGGGTGTAGTATCAGCCTTTTTCCCCTTTCTTTGAGCATTTTCAAAAACTGGAGACGTACAATATTTCTGTGGGGGACAGGGTAGGCCGGTTTTTCCTCTTGTACAAGATGTAAAGCCCTGCCAATACCCAATATCCATTCGGGGACATCTAGAAGGGAGTATGCCGACGAATTTGAAGAAGTCGACATAGTACTGGTGCAGTGGCAGGGTTGCACCAATTTGGAGATTGGAGGCGCTCTAGGGATTGAGCTTGTGAATGCTCTCATGCACCCTTCTCATCCTCCTGGGACTGGCGCACTAGCATATCTCCATCATCCACCCCATAGTTTTCGAGGATCTTCTACAAGGCACCTTGGTGTCGTAGTTTGCTCGGGATGTCTTCTGCCTCGAACCCTATGGCAGGATAGGGGTGTCTGACCGCATTGCGTTTGCATGGGCTTCTTCCTTCGAGAGGCCATCTTTGAGAGGTCTCATCGCCATTGGGTCAGAGCTCTCTCATACTACAAGGGTTTGGCTGCTACCATCCACTTGTTTCCCTTTCTTAGGGTGCTGCCTTACTTCTCGGGCCATTTGGAGTATCTCAGTGTTGAAAGCGTAAAATCCTTGTTGATGTAGATTGTGAAGCTCCTCGGACATCTGAAACAATGAACCAAGCAGTTAGCGCCTTGTCCCGAAGAAAGATGGGTCAAAGAGAGAATCCCTAAGACTACTACTTGGGAAGGAGAAGAAAGAATCTCTAGAGGCTTAGGATGTCCTTCGGGCTGAAAATTCAACATCAAAGAACACTACTGGAACTTATGAACAATGTCGGAATCTGCGAATTTTCCAAATTCCGGTCGAGTGTCCAGAAAGGAAAAAATTACCCAAGATGGGCAATAGGTCATTTTGGCCACTCCTAATGCCAAAATGCGCCTAAAAAGACTGGTAAGGGGTCAAAACTTCCCCCCCAATGTATCACAAGCAGCCCCCTCCTAAGTATGCATCTAAAACATCCAAAATTAAACCCAAAAATAACACGAAACCACTAAATTCTTACCCGAGATAAAGCGACGATAATTGCTCAGGAGAGTCCTGACTCTGAAGAATTGCTTGCCATTTGCCCAGAAGTACGACGACTCTCGCCAATCGTCCAGACTTGGAGAAGGAATTCTGGAACGGTTGAAGGACTGGGAAGTTAAGGAAGAAGAGAGAGTGTGGGGTTTTTAAAATTTCAAATGGAAAATGTGTTTGTGGAGAGGCGATTATCGAGTTTTATACTAAAGACTTGCAGAGGAAGCAACTACAACCTAGCCGTCAAATTACCTATGACGTAAGCATTCAAGAGCGATCCAACAGTCAAATTCTAAAGAGGCACGGATCGTGATCATTGGCCTTGGGAAACCACATCTTGGGTATAGAGCGAAAAGACGTCTAGAGTACAGAGTGGATGTTTTAAGTAGTGGAATAGACTTCTCATTAAATCCACATATAGATGGGACCAACAGTAGGGATTCGACACGTGGCATGAACTTTTTAGAGAAGTCAAAGGAAACCGAAATGTCACCTCCCGAAGACCTTTTTGATTACTCCTTGATCTAATTCTCCAATGTTCGAGGATGATTGAAGACTTGGGGGCAAATGTTGTCTGTGTTTTGACCATCCGACACGTGGCAATTGGGAGTAATTGGTGACATGCCATGGAGTCCTCGGGATGTGAGTTCATTGATATATTTCAATTTCGGTCGAGTCGAGAATGCCTCCAGGTAAGGTTATGTCCCGAGGCCTCTCCCAAGCGTCTCCCATTGAGATCACGTTCCGAGCTGACCTTTGAGATGTAAATAACTGCGTGAGGCCATGATCCAAGGTCTTTCCTCGGGAAGAGGATGTCTCCAAGTAATATCACACCTCGAGGGGCCCTTCTAACTTGGCCTTCCTCCAAGTTAGGATTCCATTCCTCGAGTCTAGGAGTAATGTCAGGTATCGATCTACTGCGGGTGTGGGTCTCGAGAGGATCTTCTGACAACTTTTGGTGATCCTTCATTAGTGGTGTCAAGTTTGTACACTTGACAATCGACATTTCCCACAACGTCGCCTGACATGGGAAAACGAGCGCCGCACCCTGGCAGATGCAGATGTGTTCCCCATAAAGGTGGTGTGTGGATTTCTATATTGGTCCTTGTAGAATTCGCGTGGGCCATAGTATTTATTGTAACAAAGCCCTATGTGTATTAATTTAACATGAATGCCCCAATATTAATGGGAGATGATTAGCATTAATGACCCTGCCTCTATAAATAGGGCTAGAGTATATCCTTGAAGAGGGTTCAATTTTTTAGAGAGAGAAAACTCTGTATTCAGTGTAATATATAAACTGCTTGAGAATCACCATAAAAGCTTGCTATCATAAGATTCAAACTTACTGAATAATATAGACTCGTGGACTAGGGTTCTTTTATAACCTGAACCACGTAAAAACTGGTGTCTTTTATTGTTTATCCTTTAATCTCTCAGATTAAGTTGGTAGCGAAAAAGGAAGTCAACAATTTCCAAATGACTTGATTAGCAAGTCAAACACTATTTAAAATACAAAGTGTAATGGTATTGGCTACCAAGACGTTTAAACTTGGTATCAAAGCGGTCTAGCATTAAGGTTTCCTGAAGACTGACTGGGCATGTACTTCGCCGCTAAAGACAAGCTCAACTCAAGGTTTGGTAATTATATATGTGATTATATGTTTAACTGCTAAAATGAAATATAAATGCCTTATTTGCCTGATTATTAGGAAGCATGAGATATACTGATAGGGCCTGGCCATTGACTGTTATGTGTGCATGATAAGGCATGCTTATTAGCATTGCTATTGTATGTTAGTATTATTGGAGTGCTTGTTAGCATTGTGATTTCATATTGTTTCTTGATTGTTGGCATTGGACCGTGAGGTGACTTCCAAAACCTGTTATCATTGCCTGATCAACCGAGTCGTTGATTAAAGATAAAATTGGAGAGTTATGCCTCCAAGGCGATCAGTTTGACTAACCGATGCTAAGATCGAGGCTAGAGATGATAACTAGGGTCAGAAACCTCTGTCAGTCCCTGAGAATTGGCAGCAAATGCTTGCTGATATGGAAGCCAGACTTCAGAGTTAAGAGGAAGAGATCCATTTACTGAGACAATAGGTTCCTCCAGGGAACCAGACATGCCATCACCAGCCATACAACAATCTGAGATTGAGAATAAGTGGAACCGCTATATGGGAGATTTAGGAAACAACACCCTCCTATCTTTGATGGAGGACCATATCTACTTAAGGTTGAACAGTGGATGAGCCTGACTACCTCCATCCTGGATTTTATGAGGGTGGTAGGTAATGACAAAGTGGCTTGTGCCACTTTTATGTTTCGAGTGTTGGGAATAATGCCCTTAAAATAATTGTAGTTGACGAATGTTTTAAATGAAATAAATAATTGAATTGAATTATTATATATATAGACTATGTATGATATTAGGTTGATAATATTAAGTAAATATCAGAAAATTCCAAAGTTCATCTATGTGGTCTTAATCTCATATTGGTATGAGAGTATCGAGATTGAGATAATGAACTTAAAACATTTTGCAGTAAAATAAAGTTATGGACTCTTTAGATTAATTATTGCTAGTGCGGTTCACTAGTATTATGAATACAAGTGACCTAGATCCGGGTCACTAGTGTAGTAGGACACTTTAGTGAATGTACTTTACATATAGTGATATATAGAACTGGACCATATGTGAACTGTTAATGCTTGTTCAAACATAGATTCATAGTATTAATCAAACACATAAAACGATGATCATATATACGATGATCTTAATCCTTAGGTTACTATGAACTCCTATAAATTTCATCTGATCCTTTGATTCATGCATTAAGGTTTGTCAGAATGATCAGGCTAAGAACAATTTTTTTTGGGACTCAATGATATATATGGGTGGGGACATAGTTTAATAGATATGGAATCTATACCTTCTTATAGATTGAATAATGGTTCCCTATTGGGTTGACTTTTGGGACTGAAAAGGTTATGAGCGCTCACGTCGCAAACTTGTTGTGACACAACCTTCACTAGTACAGTCAATGGTACACTAGGAGCTAGATATAGTTAAAAGGGTAAAACAGTAATTGTATTATCTTTTAATTATGAACCATTAATGGAGGATTAACATTGTATGTAATGATAATATCAATGGACACTATATTTTTTAATAAAGTACTCTATAAATATATGTGTATAATTATTAAGAGTTAAATCTCATATTTATAGTGGAGTAATCATAAGATTAATAAATATGATTATTTAATTAAAGAGTTTTGATTAATAATCTAATATTTATTGGAGTTTGAAATTATAGGTCCATAGGTCCCTAGGGTGGCTCTATCAATACCATATCAATGTAAGAATTGATACAATTGTAAAATTGTAATTTGGAAATTTGAGAAGAGTTTTATTCTTCGGGCTAAATATACAATTATATGATAATTGAGTTTGAATAATTAATTTGGAATTAATTATTAAATTTTGAAAATATATTTATTGAAATATAGAATTTTTGAAATATATATAAAACAATAAATAAATTAGTTTTTGAAATTAATTATTTTATTTGAGTGCGAGAAAATAAAAATGGTAAGTCAAAATAGTTTTTGATTTATTGATTTTTAAAAAATGATGATAATTATTTTGAATTATGGTTGTGATATTTTCCTTAAAAAGATGATACCATATTTTGTGGGAATGATTTATTTAAATAAATAAAAGAAAATAGGAAAATGCAATATTCCCTGAATGAGAATAGTGCTACATGCATGACACAGTCCAAGGATTGTGCCATGCGTGTCTACGATACTTATAAAGTATCAATATTATTTTTATTTATTTAATTAATAATTTTAAAATAGTTTTGTTTTCAAATTTAGTAAGTTAGATATTACCAAAATCAATTCCTGACATCATTATTATTGTATTAATATATTATTATTATTATTTTTATATCAGAAAAAGAAATATATTGCTCAAACCAACTTACAACCAAAAGCTCAATAACAGAGCTATCAAGAAAATAAATTACAATTGCCTAACAAACTCATCAAGAAACTTCTCTTTAACTAGCAACTTCTTACTCATGATACTAAACAATCTAGCCTTCAATCCCAATTTAATCATACAATCAATACTATGAGCAGATAAAGAACAATGAGCAAAAATACAAGAATTTCTATTAAGCCAAATACAATAGACAGCAGCAGCCAAAGAGGCTACTGCTATTTGTTGGATCAATCCTTTAGGCTTCCCTTCTAACCAACACTTCCAATTAGCATACTTAACTGGCCAAATAGCTGGGCCTAACTAGATTTTAATGAGCTCCAAAACCTGTTGAGAGAAAACACAATCAAAGAACAGGTGTGCATGAGATTCATCATCTCTCTCCGAAACCGGACACAAAGATGAGGCTACAAAAATATGACAGTGCCAAAGATTGTCTCTAGTCAGTAGGTGACTAAGGACCGATTACCATAAGATAAAACGATGCTTTGGAACGGAAAGCCTACACCACACACCCTTAGCAAAAGAGATTGAATCCCTCTAAAGCAAACTGCTGTAAAGAACCTTTAGATTCAGCTTACCATGCAAAGACGAAGCCTCCAAATCGGCTCCAGAAAAAAGCTCTTTCAGATAACATAATTTTCTCCAATACCAACTAACATCAGGTTTTAAGGAATAATCCCAGTAAGAATGGCCTTTGAGATAAAGTTCGTCTATCCATTTGACCTACAACAAATCTTGTTTAGAGAAAATAGCCCAAATAAATTTGGCCAATAAAACTTTGTTCAACTTAGAACCCTCCTTAAAACCAATACCACCCATAGTCTTAGGAAGAAAAACCTGATCCCAAGAAGAACAATGAAACTTACTGCGGTTGCCCTTGGCTCCCTATAAAAAATTACGACACAACCTATCAATTTCTTGAATGACACTCTGAGGAAAAAGAAAGATACTCATCCAATACGAACGAATTCCTAGTAAAACATAATGAATCAGTTGAGTTCTCCCAGCAAAAGACAGATGGCGACTAGCCTAAACATGGAGCCGATTCTGAATTTTTTTAATGATCACACCACAATCAGCCACCTTCCATTTTGTAGGATGAAGAGTAACACCCAGATATTTTAAGGGAAAAATACCCTCTTCTATAGGAATAGAACTTAGAATAATAGTCTTCACTTCAGCAGAATTTCCTCCAAAAAAACACTTGAGATTTATTGAAATTGGCAGTCAACCCAAAATTCTGACTAAATTTGGAAAATCCATCAAATAAGAGTTGAAATGATCTAAGATTCCCCTTGCAAAACAAAATAAGATCATCCGCAAAGCAAAGATTAACAAGATGCAAACTTTTACACATGGGATGAAACCTGAAAATCTTATGGTACCCGTCAAACATGTCATAATCCACTAAATAAATCTACTAGGAAAACAAAAGGCTTTCAGAATATCCTCCAAAAAAACCCAATCAAGGGAATCATAGGCCTTACTAAGATCAATTTTTATCAAGCATCGGGGAGAGACATTCTTCCTAGTATAACCATGAAGGAGATCTTGTAGAATAAGAATGTTATGTGCAAGCAAACAGTTCTTAATAAAAGCTCCTTGGTTTTGATGGACAATCACAGTAAGAATTTTTGTCAGCCAATAACAAAGCATTTTTTAAATACATTTATAAAGAGTGTTACAACAAGCAATAGGTCTATAATCAGAAGCTTTAGCAGGAGTATACACCTTAGGAATGAGTGATATAATTGTTTTGTTAAGCTTAGGAGGAATCTCCCCACAATAAAAGAAACATCAATATCGCCTCTGAAATTCCATCACCTATATCCTTCCATAAAGATTTGTAGAAGCCCGAGCCATATTCATCTGGACCAAGGCTCTTGATTGATTGGATACTAAATAAAGACTTCTTAACATCCTTCTTAGTGAATGGCTTTATTATACCAAGTTGTTGCTCCAAAGTCAAAACAACCCCTTGCTGAATACAATCTTGCTCTACCCGAATAGTTGCAGAACTAGATCTACCAAGAAAGCCTTTGAAATGATTAAAGAAATGCTCAACAACCTCTGCATAGTTATCAATAAGCTGACCCTCATCATTCATGAATGAAGTAATCGGGTTACCAATTTTTCTATGCTTTAGACTAGCATGAAAATAAGCAGTGTGATAATAAGAGAAAGAAAAAGGTGATTCAGAAGTTTCAGAAAATTGTCAGACAAGAAATTTTCATCTTCTTCTCTTATTATTCAAACATTTCTCAAGTCATAATCCAAGTACTCATGTGTTTAGATAAACTTGTGATTTATAAATTACAAATTGTTGTTCTCTATGTGCCCACCCACATCTTGAGGTGTAGAGAACACTCTAGAAAATCGTGGTCTGAGTACTCAAAGCGTTTGATAGGAAGATCGTTATTTATCAAAAAGACTCACATACACTTGATAGGCTTCAAGAGGTAAATATTTCTGTCCTTAGATATTTGTATATGTGTGCATGTAATATATAGTTGTGTGTATATATATGTATGCGTGTATATCTATGTATATATATACATGTATGAGCATGTATATATATGTTGCATGATTAATGATATTGCATATTAATGGTTCCTGCATGTATTCTTGAACATATAAACTATTTATATGAGAGGTGGACAATTTTTTGTTATTATAAAATTGGGACCACCATGATATTTCGATGTGCACTCTGATTGTTTTTCCAACAGTTGGTATCAAGACCAGGTCATTAATCCCTGCATATTGTTAATTTATGTGTGGGAATATGTGGATTTTTATATTATATGTGATATATATTTTAATGGATGAATGTATATATTGATGATGATAGATTCTTAAGGGTTGTTTATAATGGTGCTTTTGGGTTTAGGAATTGTTCTTAATATTTCTTGAAGAAAAATGTAAGCCAATTTTGGGGCATAAGAATTTTGTAATTTTATTTTTCAAAATGTAAATTATAAAATTGTTGTAGTTGGATTAAACAGAGTTTGACACGAAAATCAAGACGATGACACCACCGCTGACCACCGTGGCACGCACCTCAAGGGGCGACTATAGATTGCAAAAAGAAGATGGTGACTTTTGAGCCTAAGGGTGAGGACCCCTTCATTTTTTTTGGCACTGTGCATGGACCCCGCATTCCCATGATATCAGCATTGGGGGCTAGAGACCTATTACAAGGAGGTTGTATAAGATTCCTAGCTAGTGTGGTGGACACCACTAGGGTTATGCCAGCGAGACCAGAGGAGACAAGATTGGTATGTGAGTTCTTAGATGTGTTCCTTGAGGACTTACCGGGACTGCCACCGCACTGGGAGATAGAATTCGTCATTGAGTTGGTGCCAGGTACATAACTAGTGTCGAGGGCACCATACAAAATGGATCCGGCAGAGCTAAAGGAGTTGAAGGTACAGTTACAGGAATTATTGAATTTTTTATTTATCAAGCCTAGCTTTTCCTCGTGGGGTGCTCCAGTTTTGTTTGTGAAGAAGAAGGACGAGACTCTGAGAATGTGTATAGAATACAGGGAGTTAAACAAGCTGACCATCAAGAACAAGTACTGTAACGCTCCAAATTCCCTAATGTGGCTTAGTGCCTTGATTAGGGGCAGGAGGGCAATATTTGGTTTATTGTGTTTTTATGTGATTATATGCATGATTATGTGAGTTATATTATTATATGGATGAATTGGCATGCAGGTGGGCTCGTTTCTTATAGGAAGGGCATTTTCGTAATTTTGGCTCGTTGAGGACATATTTGTATATTTGTGTGCATATATGTGATATATTTGTGATAACACATTATTATGTGGATATATTTGAGATACTCGACACGAGGCGATCCTAGGAGGCAAGTTAGCAGTTTAGTCATAATGGGGTCAAATACCGGGCTCGGTGTGAGCCCTAGAGGTAATTTGGTACTTAGTACATTACTGAGATTGAGTGGGTAATGGGAAATTATTTGGTAATTATTTAAAGATATTAGAAGTAACTGGAATTGTGAAACGTTAATTATGATTAACGGGACAATTGGCTAATGACAAGTTTTCCCTTATGGCATAGGAAGGCAAGATAAAAGGGTTAGGGGTTATAATGGTCATTTCCTAGCCTAAGGGAGGATATATTGAGAACATAGTGGAATGAAACAGTCAGAACCTTCAGGTCTCTTTCTCTCTCGATCATTCTCTCTCTCTCTCTCTCTCTCTCTCTCTCTCTCTCTCTCTCTCTCTCTCGGTTTGATTTTTAAGCAAAGCTAGAGAATTCAAGCTTGGGGTTTAGGATTGAATTGCAGCAACTAAAAGGATTTAATTCACAGCTGAGGTAAAGTTTATAAACTCTGTTTTAGTTGGTATTTTGTTGTGGTTTTGGTTGTTCTTAAGCTTGAAAGTTCAAGGATGTGAATTAGGTTTTGGTTTGAGTTAATGGCAGTGCTTTGTATGTGTTTAAGTTGGGTTTTGCTGTTGAGATTGAGGTGTGATGTTTGGGATGGTTTGGTAATGATTTTTGGTGAGTTTTGGGCTGAATAAAACAGGGATGGTTGGGTTCGCAGGGTCGCGTCGCGACTCTATTCTTGGGGGCCGCGGCACGTGCGAACCCCAGGGCCTAGGAGGGGTTCTATCTTGGTGGCATGCTGCGACCCTCAAGGACATGCCGCGGCCCGCACCCTGGACCCAAACAGGGGGGCTATCTGTCTGGGAGGCGCGTCGCGGCCCGTAAGGGCAAGTCGCGACCCGCTTGGCAAGTTTTAACGACCTTTGGTTTTATTGACGAGATTTCAAACCTAAAGGCTCACGATCAAATCTACTACCCGGTTTGGTAGAATTCAAGGTCCCGGAGGCTAGGACTTGGTCTAAAAGCCTTTATTTGCTCGTTATTGACGAGATTATATATTTGGTTATGACTAGGATACCGCTAAGGGCTCAAGATCAGGGTTGTGCTAAAGGTTCATTCTTATTTTACATTATACTCGGACCTGAGGTAAGAAAACTGTACCTATTATGTGACATAAATGACTAGGGCTTGGCCCGAGTGCTGAACATAATTTTGATTGAGCATTGGTCCCTGTAAATGTGCATGATTATGATTATGTCGGTGAATGATTGATTAAAGCATGTTGAATGCTTTGTAAATGGATATTTGTTATATGATGAATGCCTGTTAGCATTATATACTTGAGAAAAGCATTGACTTATCAGTCAAGGACGGAAATAGCGCTGATCGCTGGTCGTAAAGCATTAACTTATGAGTCAAGGGCGGCAATAGTGCGCTGAGCGCTGGTCGGTATGATTAGACCTAATCAGGAGCACCTTTCATGCTTGACCGACCCAATGGTCTTAGAAAACTAAAGCGGTAGGTACGCTGGGCTAGCTCAAAGGCTTGTTATACAGAGGATAGGGCAATGGGCCCCATGGTGACTTATTAGTCCCAGATCCTAGGGCACTAAGCCCCAATATGATTTATTAGTCATGTACTTGGGAAACGGTCCCTGATACGATTCTGTTAATCAATTATTAGGGCATTTGGTCCCATATAACGTTGTAGTCATTTATATAATGGTATGCATGCATGGGTAGGGTTATTACTGCTGGCATGTCTATTATGTTATGGAAATGTGTTATTCACTACTTATGAGCAAGTTTAAGTTTTCTTTCTGGGCCTTGGCTCACAGGTGCTACGTGGTGTAGGTAAAGGGAAAGAAAAGTTGGACCAACCATGAGTTGGAGAGCTTAGGTGGCGATGTGTACATATGCGGCTGCTTGACCACCACGGCCAAGGTTTCTCAAAGGAACTAGGGTTTCACCCTATTTTTGCCGCTTAGGTCAGCGGATTGTAACTTTTGAATTGTAATGACCATTTTGGAACTGTAAAAACTTTGTAAACATTTATTATGGGATCCCATGTACAATTTAATGTTTTAATGAAATAACCATTTCTTTTGACCGAAACTTTTAACCCTGGACCATTAATCACACTTAGATGCACATTTAACGCCTAATGACTCGTTCAGCGAGTTAAGCACTATTTAAAATACACAGTGTAACGGTCTTGGCTAACCAGGGCGTTACAAGTACCCACTACCAAGGATAGATGACATGTTTCATCAGTTGCAGGGTAAGATCGTGTTTTCAAAGATTGATCTTCGATCTGGTTATCACCAGCTGAGGATTAAGGATGAGGATATTCCAAAGACGGTCTTTCACATGAGGTACATGGTAGGATTAATGCCCTAAAAGAATGTAAAGACATTTTATTGGTTTTAAATAAAAGTACAATTTTATTATATTTGAATGTTATAATTATTCTTTGAATCAATTATATAATAATATCAAGAAAATTTCCTATTCATTCGTGAGAATATGATCTTGTATTAGTACGAGAGAATTAAGATCATATATAATGAATAAAATAGTTAGTAACATATTAAAGTATGAAATCTTTAATGAATGATTACTAGTACAATTTGCTAAGCGTGCGAGATGCGAGTAATCTAGATTCAGATTACTAATGTGGATAGACATTTTAGTAGATGTGATGTATATAATTGACAGGACCGATGATAATTAATTATCTTTATAAACTTGATGTTTGAAATAAAGATTTAATTCTTATCATAGTAGATGATCATTTGTAGATCAGTCTAAATACTGAGTATTCATGAATTCCTGTTTGTGTTTATTGGATGATTTGATTCACTCGTTAAGGTCTCAGAATAATGTGGCTAGTGACTTTTGTTTTGGAGATTCAATATCATAGATGGCTGGGAACATGAATTACAATATTGCAATCCATGATTTCTTAACGGATCGAATATTGGTTCCCTTGATGGTTAATTCTAGAACTGAATAGTTATTGAGCTCAAATATATAATTAGATTATAGATTAATTATTCGCTAGTGAATTAATGGTACTTAAGGATCAAGAGGAAATTAGAAGGGTAAAACGGTAATTTTGACCAGCTCTAATCAACGAACCAATAATGGAGGAAAAAACTACATATATATTGATTATATCAATGGACTACAAGAGAAAACTCTGTAAATATAATTCTATAAATACTTAGAATGGAATTCCATATTTATAGTGGAGTAATCATGTAATTAATAAATAAGATTATTAGATTAAAGAGTTTGATTAATAATATAGTTTATTGGAGCTTCGTATTATAGGTCCATGGTCCCCAGATCACCTCTGTCCTACACAGTCAAGGATAAGGATGTTAAAAGAAAGATTTGTAGAGAGAATGACTAAATTATAAATGAGTTAATTTTCAAGGGCAAGGAAATAATTATGTGATAATTATGGGCAATTGATTAATTGTGAATTAATTAATTAATTAATTAACTATATAGATTTTATTTTGAAAAACTATAGGTTAAAATTAATATTAATCTTGTTTGGATTAATATAAAGAGAGAGAATAATAAATATCTTATGATATTATTTATTTAATTTAAAACTGATATTTTAAGATAAAGTTAATTTTGAATTAACTCATATTTACGTTGGGATAAATAAAATTGTCTTAAAAGTTGATTAAACAAACAAATGAGAAAATTAGGAAAACCCTAATAAGGTTGGGTGACACACATTGTACAACATAGTGTGTGGTGCCTAACTCAGTGATTTTTATCCCAAGGATTTGAATTTTGAATTTCAAATAAATTTGTTTAATCAGTTATTTAGTTATTCTTTTTAAATATAATTTAAATAAATAATTAAATATAAATATGAGATTAGTTTTAATTTAAAATTTATTTTTAATAAAATAAAGATTATTAAATTAGATTAAATATTTTTATATAAGTCTGAATAGTACGTGACTTTCAGAAGAAGCTTTTATTTATTTTTGTGAGATTAAAAATAATACTCTCTCTCTCTAAGAAGCGATAGTTTTCACTAAACCTCAAAACTATTCTAAACCTCTTCTCTCAGTCAAACCTCTCTAGATCTCATGTGTTGAGTACATCTAGAGAGTCACATAAATCAACCTTTTGAATCCTACGTGCCCACACACGTCCTTGCGTGTCAGAGGATTGGTTTAGAAGATCAAGGTGTGAGCTTTCAGATTACTGGATAGGAAGTTTGTTGATTTTATACAAATAGATTCAATGACACTTAATAGGCTACATGTAATGCCCTAGTTAGCCAAGACCGTTACACTGTGTATTTTAAATAGTGCTTAACTCGCTAAGCGAGTAATTAGGCCATAAATGTGCATCTAAATGTGATTAATGATCTAGGGTTAAAAATTTCGATCAAGGATTGAATATTTCATTAAAACATTAAAATGTACATGAGATCCCATAATAAATGTTTTCAAAGTTGTTTACCATTCCAAAAAGGTCATTACAACTCAAAAGTTACAACCTGCTGACCTAAGCGGCAAAAATAGGGTTTAACCCTAGCTCCTCAAAGAAACCTTGGCCGTGGTGATCAAGCGGTCGCATATGTACACATCGCCACCTAAGCTCTCCAACTCATGGCTGGTCCAGCTTTCCTTTCCCCTTACCTGGACCACATAACACCTGTGAGCCAAGGCCCAGCAAGAAAACTTAAACATGCTCATAAGCAGTTAATAATACATTATCAAACCATAATAAGCATTCCTAGTAGTAATAACCCTACTCATGCATGCATGCTGTTCATATAAATAACTACAACTTCATGTGGGACCAAATGCCCTAAATAAATTATTAACCGATTCATTTTGGAGCTCGTTGCCCAAGTGCATGACTAATAAGTCACACTGGAGCTCAGTGCACTAGGATCTAGGACTAATAAGTCACCCTGGAGCCCATTGCTCTATCCTCTGTATAACCAGCCTTGGAGCTGGCCCAGCGTACCTAACGCTTTATTTTTCCACAACCATTGGGTCGAATAAGTGTATGATGTGCTATTGATTAGATCTAATCATATCGATCAGAACTCAGCGCACTATTTCCGCCCTTGACTCATAAGTCAATGTTGCTCGACCAGCGCTCAACGCTATTGCCGTTCTTGACTGATAAGTCAATGCTTTTCTCAAGTGTATGATGCTAACATGCATTTATCATATAGCAAGTATCCATATACAAAGCATTCAACATGCTTGATAAATAATCACAGGAATAATCATAATCATGCGCATTTACAGGGGCCAACACCCAATCCAGACTATATTCAACATTCAGGCCAAGCCCTAATCATGTACAACACATAATGGATGCAGTTTTCTTACCTCAAGTCCGAGTGTACGACCCTTGTGCACTATCCTGATCCCGAGCCCCTAGCGATAACCTAGTCACAACCAAGTATAGAATCCCATCAATAACGAGCAAACACAGGCATTTGAACCAAGTCCTAGCCTTCAGGACATCGAATTCTACTAAACTGGGTAGTAGGATTGATCCCGAGCCCTAAGGTTTAAGTTCCCGTGCTCAAAACCTTCTGTAACGCCCTGGGTAATCAAGACTATTACATTGTGTGTTTAAAATAGTGCAAGACTCGCTAATCAAATCAATTGAACATAAATGTGTTTCTAAAGTCAACTTGACAA
Source organism: Humulus lupulus (assembly GCF_963169125.1). NCBI lineage: Eukaryota > Viridiplantae > Streptophyta > Magnoliopsida > Rosales > Cannabaceae > Humulus > Humulus lupulus. The sequence continues at coordinate 75,404,121 of NC_084793.1, forward strand.
GTTAGAGTAAACAGATTTGATCGTAGAATGGTTGACTTTCATTAAAACAAGTGTTTGGTACATGGAATCCCAAAAATAGTGTTTACATGGCAGATACAACCCTCAAAAGTTAATACAACGATCTCCAGTCTAAATGGAAAAATACAGTTTTGAGCTCTAATCCCTGTAAATCCCTCGGCCGTGGTGGTTGAGCAGCTGCCAATGTACACACCGCCCCCAAAGCTCTCTAACTCATGGTTGGTCCAACTTTCCTTTGCTTTTACCTGCACCACGTAGCACCCGTGAGCCAAGGCTATATAACAAACTTTAGTCCAATTAGTCCAACTAATCAGCGGAATACAAGTATTAAGATAGGCAATGATAAACACATATACTTCCAAACTTATAATTCGATCTTTAATAAAATATTTAGGTGTCACCATCCTTAGGCTGGGCCCTCTGGTTACTTAACTGATATCGACTCGCTTAGGCCAAGCTGCGTTCAATGCGCTTATCATCAGCCCCGGCTCCCTTAAGACATAGTTTTGCATTACACATAACAAATATATAAACTACAGAACACATATGTTCATTTACAAGGAATCTCAATCCCACTCACAATCACTTAGGTGCAGTTTTCTTACCTCAAGTCCCAAGCGAAGGATAAAGAGTGGTCCCGAGCACGATCCTTAGTCTTGAGCCTTAATGGTAACCCTAGTCACAAGCAACAATGGATAACTATCAAATTCTAATCCAATGAAATGTTTTGGAAACAAATACTAGCCTCTGGGACCTCGAATTCTACTAAAATGGGTAGTAGAATTCATCCCGAGCGCTTAGGTTTAAATACCCGAGCCTCCCTGAGCTTAAAAACTAACCTAGGGTATGGATGCCTAGGCGGGTCACGACCTGGCCCTAAAGATCGTGGCGCGCCTTAAGTCAGAGGCGTCAGGCTCCTGCTTTAGAGGGGAGGCGAGCCGCGACTTGCCCCCTAGGGTCACGGCGCCCCCACAAGTCAGCGAGCCACCAGGCCTTTTTGGGTACGCGGGCTGTGACGCCCATGAACTGGGTCACGACGCGCCCCCACGAACCCAGAATTCTCTGGGTTCAACCAAAAATTCCAACTCAATTCAACCAAAAATCCCTTGTAACCTTCCACCAAAACGAGAACCAAGTCTAGAACTCTTAACCACATAGTTTAGGCATAACAAATCACCCCAAAACCTATTGAAATTACTACCCCAAACTAGAAATAAATAAACATCCAAAACCAGTCTAAACTCAACCTAATAATTTGAATTCTCAATAGAAACAAGACATAATTCTTACCTCAGTTTATAGCCTCAATCCACAACAATGGCTTGACTAATCCCAGCTGAATTTCCCAGACTTCCCTGCTAAATTCCTTGAGGTTTCTCTTCCAAAGCTTCAAAGTTCTCTTAGGCTCTAGAGAGGGAAAGGGAGAACGCATAAGAGGAAGATGTTAAGAGTGTTTGAGAGTATTCCTAGTGATTCTAGTTATTTCCTAAAGTATCTGAGTTTATTCTTAACCCAAAAGATAGAAATACCCCTCTAATTAACTCAACCTCCTTTATTGCCCATAAGGGCATAAAGGTCATTTTCCCCCCATTTCCCGCTAATTCCTCGTCCTACAAATCCCAAATTAATCTCGTCATGTCCAACTAATTACCAAATACTTACCCATTACTCGATAAATCGTAAATATACATTAAACTTCTCAAAATACCCCTAAGCTCACCTCGAGCCGGGTATTATACCCTGCTGTGACTATTCCGCTAATTCGCTCACTAGGATCGCCTCGAGCCGTATACTGCAAATATATCCACATAATACTGTGGTCTCAACCATTTAACACATATAATCACATTTATGTCCTTATAAACAAGAACGAGTCCACATGCATATTTAATACTCATAAACATGCATTTATATATATTCGTACCATCATATAAATCATGCATGCCACATAGTCACGCATTTAATCAATAAATTGCACATATATCCAATTATGCCCTGACGGCACGCTAATCAAGGCACTAAACCCTATTAGCATTTTTGGGATGTTACAACTATCCCCTCCTACTGAGAATTTCATCCTCGAAATTTACCTGAATAATTCAGGATACTGATCCGACATAGCTGACTCTAGCTCCCAGGTCACTTCCTTGACCTTTCTATTCCTCTCCAAGACTTTGACTAGAGGAATTGTCTTGTTCCTCAAAACCTTATCCTTTCTGTCTAAAATCTGAACCGGTCGCTCCTCATACGATAAATCGATCTGTAGCTCCAGATCCTCATATCCCAATACATGTGTTGTATTTGAGACGTATTTTGAAGCAATGAAATGTGGAATACGTCGTGAACTCCTAATAATGACTGTGGCAGAGCCAATCTGTAGGATACATGACCGATCGTCTCCAGGATCTCAAAAGGTCCTATGAATCTAGGGCTCAACTTGCCCTTTTTCCCAAATCTCCTCACCCCTCACAATAGTGAAACTCGCAGAAACACGTGGTCCCCCACCTAGAACTCCATGTCCCTACACTTAGGATCAACGTAGCTTTTTTGTCTACTCTGCGAAGCGAGCATTTGAGCTCAGATCTTCTCAATAGCTTCATTAGTCTTCTAAACCATCTTCGGTCCCAAATACTTCCTCTCCCTTGTCTCATCCTAATGAATGGGTGATCTACATTTCCTTCCATATAATGTCTCGTATGAGGCTACTCCAATCATTGATTGATAACTATTGTTGTATGAAAACTCAATCAATGGGAGGTACTTACTCCAAGACCCCTCGAAGTCTAACACACATACTATAAGCATGTCCTCCAATATCGGAATTGTCTTATCAGACTATTCGTTTGTCTAAGGATGAAAGGTTGTACTGAACTTCAACTAAGTTCTCATAGCCTTCTGCAACCACCCCAAAACTTGGAGGTAAATATGGGATCCCGTTTCGATACTATAGATTTAGGAACCCCAAGGAGACGTACAATCTCCCTCACATACAACTCTGCGTACTGATCCAGAATATAGGTCATCCTCACTGGTAGAAAGTGAGCTGATTTGGTGTATCTGTCTATTATCACCCACACTGAGTCGTGTTGCCCCACCGTCCTGGGTAAACCTCCCACAAAATCCATGGTAATATCTTCCCACTTCCATTCAGGAATACCCAAAGGCTGTAACAACCTCGCTGGTCATTGATGTTCAACCTTTACTTGCTGACAGGTTAAACACTTGGCCACGTATTCAACCACATCCTTCTTCATCCTGGGCCACCAATATAAAGTCTGTAGATCCTGGTACATCTTTGTGGTACCTGGATGAAGTGAGTATGGCATAGTATGGGATTCATCAAGAATCTCTCGTCTAATACCCATATCCATTGGAACACAATTTCGATCCTCGTACCACAGTAAACCTGTCTCTGAAATAGAATTATCCTTAGCCACTCCAGCTAGGACATTTCCTCTAACCTCTTGCAACTGTGCATCCCCTCTCTGCCCCTCTCTTATCCTCTCCAAGAGGGTGGACTGCAGGGTAATATTGGCCAACAAGCCCATAACCAACTCTATCCTCGCTCCAGTCATCTCCTCGGCTAGTTCCTTCAATATCTGCTTCGAACTGAACAACTGTCATGGGCCCCTTTGGCTCAAAGCATCTGCAACTACATTTGATTTTCCTAGGTGGTAAAGGATGTCACAGTCATAGTCCTTCACCAATTCTAGCCAACCCCTATGTCTCATGTTTAGGTCATTATGGGTGAATAAATACTTCAAACTCTTATGATCAATGTATATCTCACACTTCTCTCCATACAAATAATGGTTCCATACTTTTAGCGCGAATACCATTGTTGCTAGTTCCAAATCATGGGTGAGTACCGCTGCTCATATTCCTTCAGCTGCCGCGATGCATAAGCAATAACCTTCTCATTTTGCATCAAAACGCATCCCAACCCCAGTCTCGATGCATCACAGTACACTACAAACTTCCCTTCCTCCGAAGAAAGGCTCAACACAAGAGCAGTAATCAATCGTCGCTTCAACTCCTGGAAGCTACCCTCACATTTTTCTGACCATGTGAACTTTAAATTCTTCCATGTCAACTCAGTCAATAGTGTGGCAATCTTTGAGAATCCTTCCACGAACCATCTTTAATATCCTGCTTGTCCAAGGAAACTCCTAACCTCCAAGGCATTCCTTGGCCTCAGCCAATCCCTAACTACCTCTACCTTGGCCGGATCTACCTTAATCCCATCTCCACTAACAAAGTTTCCAAGGAATGTCACTTTCGGTAGCCAGAACTCACACTTCTTAAACTTAGCATACAACTGATGCTCTCTCAGTCTCTGTAATACCTGTCAGAGATGCTGCTCATGCTTTGCCTTTGAACTAGAGTAAACTAGAATGTCATCAATGAAGACAATTACAAACTGATCTAGGAAGTCCTTGAACACCTTGTTCATCAGATCCATAAATGCTGCTGGGGCATTGGTCAAACCGAACGACATGACCAAGAACTCATAATGCCCATACCTTGTACGAAAGGACGTCTTCGAAATATCCTCATCCTTGATCCTTCGTTGGTGATAACAAGATCAAAGATCAATCTTTGAAAATACCGTCTTACCCTACTGCTGGTCGAACAGGTCATCTATCCTTGGTAGGGGGTACTTGCTCTTGATGGTCAACTTGTTCAACTCCCTGTAGTCTATACCATTCTCATAGTCCCATCCTTCTTCTTCACAAATAAAACCGGTGCACCCTATGGCGAGAAGCTAGGTCTGATAAATCCCAAGTCTAGAAGCTCTTGCAACTGTATCTTCAACTCCTTTAGCTCTGTCAGAGCCATCCTATACGGTGCCCTCGACACTGGCTTCGTATCCTGCGCTAATTCAATGACGAATTGAATCTCCCAGTGCGGCGACAATCTCGATAAATCCTTAGGAAACACATCCAAGAACTCGAATACTAGTTTAGTCTCTCCCGGCCCCACTAGCATAACTCTAGTGGTATCCACCACACTAGCTAGAAAACCTATATAACCTCATTGTAATAGGTCCCCAGCCTTCAACGCTGATATCCTAGGAATGCGGGGTTCGTGCATAGTACCCACAAAAACAAAGGAGTCCTCACCCTTAGCTCAAAAGTCACAATCTTCTTCCTGCAATCTATAGTGGCCTTGTGTCTAAATATCCAATCCATCCCCAAAATCTCACAAAATCATCCATACCCAACTCAATCAAATCTATTTTGATAGTTCCCTACTATCCACCATCACTGACAGTGCTCTAATCCATCTCCTAGAAACTACCAGCTCCACAGTAGGCAGTATAGTCCCAAAACCCGCAGTATAATACTCACTAGGCCTACACAATCTATAAATCGCTTTACTAGAAACAAATGAATGTGTAGCACCAGAGTCAATCAATACAGTATATGAAGAGCCAGCACTAGAAAGTTGACCTATCGCTACTGAGGGACTAGCCTTACCCTCTGCCTGTGTCAAGGTGAACACTCGATTTGGAGTCAAGCTGTCTGCCTTCCCTGGTTCCTCTTTCTTCAATTTCAGGCAATCTTTCTTGAGGTGTCAAACCACTCCGCACAAGTAACAAGCCTTTGCACAGAATTCGCCCAGATGGCGCTTCCTACATCTTGTACACTCTGGATAGCTCCTCTATGTTTCACCACCTCCCTAGTGGCCACCCTGGGCACCCCAGCCCCTCCTATTAGGACCAGCAGTGGTTGAGGTGTCAGCGGTCTTCCTCTTCTGATCACTAGGGCCTCCACCACTACCAGACCCTGCTTATGGAGGCACTGCCATGCGAACATCCCATCTTGCAGCGTTCTCCCTCCAAAACTCGTTCTCTGCATCCTCAGCAGTGAGAGCCTTCTCAACCGCTTGGGCATAGGTCATCTCCCCAGGTACTGATGTGATCCTCACATCTCGCGCTATCATAGCTTTAAGCTTTGAAACAAATCTGTTCAGTTTAGCTGCATCTGTAGGCACTAGATCTTGTGTAAACTTCGATAGCCTGCCAAATTTTAGGGCATACTCAGTAACTGTCATGTACCAACCCAGTAAACTCATTCACCTCTGCCGCCCTGATGACAATGTTATAATATTTCTGGTTGAATAAATCTCTGAACCCATCCCAACTCATAGTAGAAACATCTCAAGTTTGTGATGCTACCTCTCACCAGATGCGAGCATCATCACAAAGCATATAGGTGGCACATGCCACCCTGTCATTGCCTTCCATACTCATAAAATCCAAGATGGAGGTGATCATACTCATCAACTGTTCAACTTTTAGTGGATGTGATCCTCCCTCAAAGATCGGAGGATGTTGTCTCCTAAATCATTCATAAAATGGCTCCCACCTGTTCCCAATCTCAGGCGACTGTACAACTGGTGCCACAACAGGTGGCAAGTTAGGTGCAACACTCCCTGATGGAGCCTGCTATCTCAGAAGGTGAATCTCTTCTTTCTGACTCTGAAGTTTGGCTTGCATATCAGCAAGCAGCTGCTGCCAGTTCTTAGGGACTGGCGGAGGGTTCTGACCCTACTCATCATCTTTAGCCCTGACCCTGGTACCGGCTAGTCAAATTGATCACCTTGGATGCATAACTATCCAAGTTTATCTGCAATCAATGACTCGGCTGGTTAGGCAATGATAATAGGTTTATATTAATCCCACGGTCCAGCGCCGAAACTCGACCAACAACACACAATCATGGTGCAAACATGCATTTAAACAATTATTCACATACAGTAACAATGCTAATAAGCATTCCTTAACATATTCACATAGAAATTAAGGGCCAGCCCCTATCAGTATATCTAACGCTCCCTAATAAACGTGTGGATAAAGCATTTGTATTTCATTTAAACACTAAAGAAAATAATTACATATATGGTTACTGAACCTTAAGTCGAGCTTGTCTTTAGCGGAAAGTGTACATGCCCAGCCAGTCTTCAGGAACCCTTAAACCTAGACGGCTCTGATACCAATTTGTAATGCCCTGGGTAACCAAGACTATTACACTGTGTGTTTAAACTAGTGCAAGACTTGTTAATTAAGTCATTTGAACATAAATGTGTTTCTAAACTCAACTTGATAAGTTACAGTTAAAAGATTTTGATCGTAGAATGGTTGATTTTCATTAAAACAAGTGTTTGATACATGGGATCCCAAAAATAGTGTTTACATGGCAGATACAACCCTCAAAATTTAATACAACGATAGCCAGTTAAATGTTTTGAGCTCTAATCCCTGTAAATCCCTCGGTCGTGGTGGTCGAGTAGCTGCCAATGTACACACTGCCCCCAAAGCTCTCCAACACATACACTTCCAAACATATAATTTGGTCTTTAATACAATATTTAGGTGTCGCCACCCTTAGGTTGAGCCCTCTGGTTATTTAACTAATCTCGGATCGCTTAGGCCGAGCTGCATTCAGTACGCTTATCATCAGCCTCGACTACTTTAGGCCATACTATTGTATTACACATAACACATATATAAACTACAGAACACATATGTTCATTTTCTGGGAATCTCAGTCCCACTCACAACCACTTGGGTGCAATTTTCTTACCTCAAGTCTCGAGCGAAAGATAAAGAGCGGTCCTAAGCACGATCCTTAGTCCTTAGCCTTAATGGTAACCCTTGTCACAAGCAACAATGGATAACTATCAAATTTTAACCCAATTAAATGTTTTGGAAATAAATACTAGCCTCTGGGACCTCGAATTCTACTAAATTGGGTATTAGAATCCGTCCCAAGCGCTTAGGTTTAAATCCTTGAGCCTCCCTAAGCCTAAAAACTAACCTAGGCTATGGCTGCCTAGGCGAGCTGTGACCTGGCCCTAAAGGTCACAGCGCACCTCAAGTCAGAGGCACCAACCTCTTGCTTCAGGGGGAGGCGGGTCGCGACTTGCCCCCTAAGGTCGCAGCGCCCCTATAAGTCAGTAAGCCCCCAAGGCCTTCTGGGGCATGCGGGCCGCGACGTGCCCCCGTGAACCCAGAATTCCCTAGGATTCTCCAACCTTTTCCCAGCTCAATTCAACCAAAAATCCCTTGAAACCTTCCACCAAAACAAAAACCGAGTCTAGAACTCTTAACCACATAGTCTAGGCATAACAAATCACCCCAAAACCTACTAAAATTACTACCCCAAATCAGAAATAAATCAACATCCAAAACCAGTCTAAACTCAACCTAACAATCTGAATTCCCAGTAGAAACAAGAAGGAATTTTTACCTCAGTTTATAGCCTCAATCCACATCAATGGCTTGACTAATCCCAGCTAAATTTCCCAGACTTCCCTGCTAAATTTGTTGAGGCTTCTCCTCCAAAGCTTCAAAGTTTTCTTAGGCTCTAGAGAGGGAAAGAGAGAATGCGTAAGAGGGAGAGGTTAAGAGTGTTTGAGAGTATCCCTAGTGATTCTGGTTATTTCCTAAAGTATCTGAGTTCATTCTTAACCCAAAAGACAAAAATACCCCTCTAATTAACTCAGCCTCCTCTATTGCCCATAAGGGCATATTGGTCACCCCCATTTCCCGTTAATTCCTTAAGTCATCCTAAAAATCCCCAATTAATCTCATCATGTCCAACTAATTACCAAATACTTACCCATTACTGAATAAATCTCAAATTTAAATTAAACTTCCAAAAATACCCCTAAGCTCACCTCGAGCTGGGTATTATACCTTGCTGTAACTATTCCGCTCACTAGGATCGCCTTGAGCCATATACTGCAAATATATCCACATAATAATGTGGTCTCAACCATTTAACACATATAATCACATTTATGCCCTTATAAACAAGAACAGACCCACATGAATATTTAATACTTATAAATATGCATTTAAATATATTCATATCATTATATAAACCATGCATGCCACATAGTCACACATTTAATCAATAAATCACACATACATCCAATTATGCCCTCCCAACAGGCTAATCAATGCACTAAACCCTATTAGCATTTTTGGGACGTTACACCTCCATTGGCCAAAAACTGCCTCTTGCGTCGTGGCTCATCCTATTAGGGCCGCGACGCGCCATGCTAAGAGCTGTGACTCTCACAACCAAAGAGCCTAGCCCCAAAATACACAGGACCAGGGCCGCGACATAGCATATCAGGCGCTGCGGCACAACCTTGCTTCCTGAAACCGACCTGACTTCTGAGTTCTTAAGGGCCGCGATGCCTAAGAACAGGGTCGCGGCACAACCCCGCGAACTTAGTTTTCTTAGCCCGAAATCCACTAAAAATTCTCCCCAAATCCATACCAAACTTACTAATCAACCACACAACATCAATGGTACATCCCAGGCAACAAATCCTGACTTTCCTTTGGAATAAAACTCACTAAACCGTAAAGATCCAATTCAAAACTCAATAAACTTAAGAAAATGGAAACTCAAAAATTCAAAGCTTAAATTACCTCCAATTACGTTCTTTCCAACTGAATCCTTCATCTATCAAGTTTCTAATATTTACTAGAGTTGATATGACTCTAACCTTGCTTGAATATGAGCCCTATAACTCAAGATTCCTTCAAAAATGCAACGAGCGATAAAAAGGATAACGGGAGAGAGAGAGAGAGAGAGAGAAAAAGTGTTGACCGTAATTTTCTGTTTCTGACAAGTTACTTCAAACTCAAGTAACCTTAAGTAAAACCCAAGGCTTGGAGTCCCAAAAATGCCCCCGAGGGTAAAATAGTCAAAATTCCAAAAATTTCCTCCTGATCTCACTATCTCCCAATATATCTTCAAATATTCATTCTCATTACCCAATATCTTGGTAATGAACTAAATACTCAAAATACCCCTTGACTCACCCCGAGTTAAGTATTAATCCCGTTGTGACTTTCCCGCTAACTTACTCTCTAGGATCACCTTGTGCCGAGTAACCTAAATATATCCACATAATAATGTGGTCTTTCACATATATGCCAAATATACCCATAACGGGCCAAATTACAAACATTGCCCTTGGTCCTAAACATTTAATACATAGTTTCCCATGTGGAACTCCACGTTCCTGCATTTGGGACCAGCATAACTTTTTTATCTGCTTTGAGAAGCGAGCATCGGAGCTCTGATCTTCTCAATAGCTTCATTGGTCTTCTGAATTGCCTCAGTACCCTAGTATTTCCTTTCTCCTGTCTCATCCCAATGAATGAGAGATCTACATTTCCTACCATACAACATCTCATAAGGAGCCACCCCAATGGTCGACTTATAGCTGTTATGGTAGGAAAACTCTATTCAAGGAAAATACTTACTCCAGGACCCATCAAAGTCCATCACACATGCTCACAGCATGTGTTCTAATGTATGTATCGTCTTCTCAGATTGTCCATCTATTTGAGGATGATAGGTAGTACTGAACTTCAAATGTGTACCAATAGTCTTTCGCAAACTTCCCCAAAACTTGGAAGTAAATGTGGGGTCCCGATCTGATACAATCGACCTTGGTGCCCCATGAAGGCGCACTATCTCTCTCACATAGAGATCTGCATACTGGTCAACTGTCTAAATTGTCTTCACTGGTAAGAAGTGAGCTGACTTGGTGTATCTATCCATGATAATCCACAACAAATCATGTTAACCCACAGCTCTGGGTAACCCCGCCACGAAATCCATCGTGATGTCCTCCCATTTCCACTCTAGGATGTCCAGAGGCTGTAATAGCCCTGCTGGTCTCTGATGCTGAGCCTTGACTTGTTGACATATCAAGCACTTAGCCACATATTCCGTCACATCCCTCTTCATCCCAGGCCACCAATACAGCGATCTCACATCCTGATACATCTTCATGGTGCCTTGATGCAAAGAGTAAGGAGTAGTATGAGATTCATCCAAAATCTCCCGTCTGATAACAGTGTCCATCAAAACACAGATCTGACACTTTTATCTCAACAAGCCCATATCTTACACTGTATAATCCCTAAAAACTCAAGCTAGGTGGTCCTCTTTGATCTTTGTCAGTTGTGGATCACTCAACTGACCTTCCTTTATCCTTTCTAACAGCGCAGACTATAGCGTGATATTGGTCAACGGACCCACCAACAACTCTATACCAGCTCTGATCATATCCTCTACTAACTCTCTAGATATCAGTTTCACACTGAATATCTGTCTCGGACCCTTCCGGCTTAAGGAATCTGCCACCACGTTGGACTTTCCTGGGTGATACAGGATTTCACAATCATAATCCTTCACCAACTCCAGCCAATGCCTTTGTCTCATGTTTCGATCTTTCTGTGTGAAAAAGTACTTCAAGCTCTTGTGGTCAGTATAAATCTCACACTTCTCCCCATAAAGGTAATGCCTCCATACATTTAATGCGAAGACCATTGCTGCCAACTCTAGATCATGAGTGGGGTACCTCTATTCATACTCTTTTAACTGACGTGATGCATAGGCAATCACCTTCCCTTACTGCATAAGGACACAACCCAAACCTTGATGTGAGGCATCACAGTATATCACAAACTTCTCCTGATCTATTGGAAGGTTCAGAACTGGACCTGTAATTAATCGCTGCTTCAACTCCTGGAAGTTATTCTCACACTTATCTGACTATGCAAACTTCTGATTCTTGCATGTCAGTCCAGTCAATGGAGTAGGAATCCTTGAGAACCCTTCCACAAAATGCTTGTAATAACCTGCCAACCCAAGGAAGATCCTAATCTCGGAGGCATTCCTTGGCCTTGGCCAAACTCTGACTGCCGTAATCTTAGCTGGGTCCACCTTGATCCCATCCCTACTAACAATATGACCAAGGAAAGTTACCTGAGGTAACCATAACTCACATTTCTTGAACTTTGCAAATAGTCTATGTTCCCTCAGTCTCTGTAGAACCAACTTGAGATGTTGCTCATGTTTTGACTTTGACTGAGAATAAACCAAAATATCGTCGATAAAGATGATCACAAACTAGTCTAAGTAATCTTTGAACACCCTGTTCATCAGATCCATAAAAGCAACTCGGGCATTAGGCAACCCAAAGAACATGACTAAGAACTCATAATGCCCATATCTGGTGCGAAAAGCAGTCTTCGGTATATCTCCCTCCTTGATCCTCAACTGATGATAACCAGATCGAAGATATATCTTTGAGAATACCATCTTACCAAACAACTGATCAAATAGATCATATATCCTTGGCAGAGGATACTTGTTCTTAATTTTCAACTTGTTTAGTTCCCTGTAATCAATACACATTCTCAGAGAACCATCTTTCTTCTTTACAAACAGGATTGGTGCACCCCATGGTGAGAAACTAGGTCTAATAAAACCTAAGCCTAACAACTCCTATAGCTGAATCATCAATTCTTTTAACTCTGTTGGGGCCATTCTATAAGGTGCCCTAGACACTGGCTCCATCCCTGGTGCCAGTCCAATCATAAATTAAATCTCTCTGTGTGGCGGAAACCTTGGTAAAACCTCTGGAAACACATCCAAAAACTCACAGACTAATCTAGTCTTTTCTGGTCCCGCTGGCACGACCTGAGTGGTATCTACCACACTGGCTAAGAATCCTATTCTACCGCCTTGCAATAGATCTCTAGCCCTCAATACAGATATCATAGGTACACGGGGTCCATGGATAGTACCAAAAAATACAAAGGATCCTCACCTTCAGGCTCAAAGGTTAGCATTTACCTTCCGTAATCTATGGTTGCCCAATACTTTACTAACCAATCCATACCCAAAATCATGTCAAAGTCGGTCATAACCAACTCTATCAAATCCACTAACAATTCTCTGCCCTCAACTGTCACTGGTAATGATCTGACCCATCTCCTGGATACTACTAACTCCCCAGTGGGCAATAAGGTCCACAACCCCACATCATAATAATTACATGGTATACACAATCTATCAATAATTCTACTAGGAACAAAAGAATGTGTAGCACCAGAATTAATCAAAACAGTATAAGAGGTTCTAGCACTAAAAAGCTGACCTGTGACTACTGAGGGACACGCCTCTGCTTCTGCCTGTGTCAATGTGAACACTCAAGCTGGGGTCGAGTTGTCTACCTTTCTTGGTTCTTCCTTTCTGTCCTTCGAGAAATCTTTCTTTAAGTGTCCCACTATTCCGCATAAAAAGCAGGCCTTTGCCTGACACTCCATTATATGGCGCCTCTTGCATCTGGCGCACTCTAGAAAAGTTCTCCAGCCCTCAATGCTGCCCTGGTGACCTATTGCAATACCACGTGGTCTCCTATCAGGGCCTGGAGCTAGAAAGGCATAAAGAGCCTTCCTTTTCTAATCACTGGGGCCCCCGCTCATATCTGAATTCATAAATGGAGGTCCCACCCTCCTAGTGTCTCTTCTGGTCGCGTTCTCGCGCCATATTTTGTTCTCTGCGCTTTCAGCTGTGAATGCCTTCTCAACAACCCGTGCATAGGTAGTCACCCCTGGCACAGTGGTAATACAAACATCCTGGGCTATCATAGGCTATAGCCCCTAGAGAAACCTCTCCCTTCTGGTACCACCAGTGGGCACTAGTTCCCCGACAAACTTTGCCAATCTATAAAATTTCAAGGCATATTTAGTCACTCATGAGTTGCCTTGAAGTAACTTGCTGAACACTTCAGCCTTTGCCGCCCTGATGGCATCATTGTAATACTTTTCATTAAAAAGAGTCTAAAACTCTTCCCAATCCAGGGCATTAACATTTCTTGTTTAGGATATCACCTCCCACCAGATTTGGGCATCCTCCCGAAAAATATATGCAGCACAAGCCACCCTTTCATTACCAACAACCCTCATGAAGTCTAGGATGGTGGTAACCATACTCATCCACTATTCAGCCTTAGTTGGATATGCACTACCCTCAAAGACAGGAGGGTGCTTTTTCCTGAACCTTTCATAAAGAGGTTCTTGTTTATTCCCAGCCTCTAGCAGCTGTTCAACTGTTGGCACCATCACCGGTGGTGCCTCTGGTAAAACGTTCCCTACAGGAACCTATTGCTGTCTCAGGAGGCAGAAATCTTCTTCCTGCCTCAATAACCTGGCTTGCAAATCAGCAAGCACCTGCTGCCAGTTCTCAGGAGCTGGCGGTGGGATCTGACCTTGGTCATTATCGTGACCATGTCTATCATTATGGCCCTGATCTTCCTGGCCAGCCGATGACTCTATCTACCTTGGAATCATACTTCCAAGCTTATACCTTGCTGCAATAATAAATTTGGCCAGTTAGGTAGTGATAACTAAACCTCTTGCCGCCTCACGGTCCATGACCAAGCATATAATCATACACATTTAATAGTCATGCTAATAAGCATGTCGATTCATATTTATATCAAAGTTTGGGGCTAATAAGCACTTCCTGATATTCATAACAATTAGCAAAGCTAATAAGAATTTTCTGACACTCATGACCATATAACAATGTTAATAAACATATTCTAGCATACATGTATATGTGACAGCGCTAGTGAGTGTGTCTTGACCTACATGTCCATATAACAACGCTAATGAGTGTTTCCTTTGCATTCACAAGCAACATCAGTGTTAATAAGTACATCCTTTTAAATCATGCAGTAGTCAAGGGCCAGGCCCTATCAGTTTATCTCATGCTACCTAATAAGGCATGCAGATAAGACATTTATATCCTATTTAAGCAGTTAAACACATAACCACATAAATAGTAATCGAACCCTGAGTCGAGCTTGTCTTTAGTGACGAGTGTACATGCCCAGCCCATATTTAGGAACCCTTAATCTTGGCACGCTCTGAAATCATGTTGTAACGCCCTGGTTAGCCAAGATAGTTACACTATGTATTTTAAATAGTGCTTAACTCGCTAAACGAGTCATTAGGCCATAAACGTGCATCTAAATGTGATTAATGGTCTAGGGTTAAAAATTTCGGTCAAAAGGATTGGATATTTCATTAAAACATTAATGTTTTCAAAGTTGTTTACAGTTCCAAAAAAGTCATTACAACTCAAAAGTTACAACCCGCTGACCTAAGCGGCAAAAACAGGGTTTAACCCTAGTTCCTCAAAGAAACCTTGGCCGTGGTGGTCAAGCAGTCGCATATGTACACATCGCCACCTAAGCTCTCCAACTCATGGCTAGTCCAGCTTTCCTTTCCCCTTACTTGCACCACATAACACATGTGAGGCAAGGCCCAGCAAGAAAACTTAAACATGCTCATAAGCAGTTAATAATACATTATCAAACCATAATAAGCATTCCTAGTAGTAATAACCCTACTCATGCATGCATAGAGTTCATATAAATGACTACAACGTCATGTGGGACCAAATGCCCTAAATAAATGATTAACTGATTCATTTTGGAGCCCGTTGCCCAAGTACATGATTAGTAAGTCACACTGGGGCTTAGTGCCCTAGGATCTAGGACTAATAAGTCACCCTGGACCCCATTGCTCTATCCTCTATACAACCATCCTTAGAGCTAGCCCAACATACCTGGCGCTTTACTTTTCCACAACCATTGGGTCGAACAAGCGTATGATGCGCTCTTGATTAGATCTAACCATATCGATCAGCACTCAACGCACTATTTCCGCCCTTGACTCATAAGTCAATGTTGCTTGACCAGCACTCAATGCTATTGTCGTTCTTGACTGATAAGTCAATGATTTTCTCAAGTGTATGATGCTAACGTGCATTTATCATATAGCCAGTATCTATATATAGAGAGCATTCAACATGCTTAATTAATAATCACAAGCATAATCATAATCATGCGCATTTACAGGGGCCAACGTTCAATCCAGACTATATTCAACATTCGGGCCAAGCCCTAATCATGTACATCACATAATGGGTGCAATTTTCTTACCTCAGGTCCAAGTGTAATATGTAAGAAGAATGACCCTCGAGCACAATCTTGATCCTGAGCCCCTAGCGATAACCTAGTCACAACCAAGTATAGAATCCCGTCAATAACGAGCAAACACAGGCTTCCGGACCAAGTCCTAGCCTCCGGGACATCGAATTCTACTTAATCGAATAGTAGGATCGATCCCATTGGCCAAAAATTGCCTCTTGCACTGCGGCTCACCCTATTAAGGCCACGGGGCCCCATGCTAAGAACCACGACACTCACAAACAGAGAGCCCAGCCCCCATATACACAGGACCAAGGCCGTGACGCAGCCTATCAGGCACCGCGATGCAACCTTGCTTCCTGAAACCGACCTGGCATCTGAGTTCTTGAGGGCCGTGGCTCGACCCCGCGAACATAGTTTTATCAGCCAGAAATCCACTAAAAAATCTCCCAAAATCCATATCAAACTCACCAATTAACCACACAACATCAATGGTACATCCCAGGCAGCAAAGCCTGACTTTCCTTTGGATTAAAACTCACTAAACCGTAAAGATCCAATTCAAAACTCAATAAACTTAAGAAAACAAAAACTCATAAATTCAAAGCTTAAGTTACCTCCAATTACGTTGTTTCCAACTGAATCCTCCAGCTATCAAGCTTCTAATCTTTACTAGAATCGATATGACTCTAACTTTGGTTGAATCTGAGCCCTAGAACTCGAGTTTCCTTCAAAAATGCAACGAGGGGTAAAAAGGATAACGGGAGAGAGAGAGAAAGTGTTGAACGTACTTTTTTGTTTCTGATAGGTTACTTCAAACTCAAGTAACCTTAAGTAAAACCCAAGGCTTGGGGTCCCAAAAACACCCCCGAGGGTAAAATAGTCAAAATTCCTAGAATTTCCTCTTGATCTCACTAACTCCCAATATATCCTCAAATATTCATTCCCATTACCCAATATCCTGGTAATGAACTAAATACCCAAAATACTCCTTGATTCACCCCGAGTCAAGTATTAATTCCGTTGTGACTTTCCCACTAACTTGCTCTCTAGGATCGCCTCGTGCCGATACCCAAATATATCCACATAATAATGTGGTCTCACACATATATCACATATATGCCAAATATACCCATAACGGGCCAAATTACGAACATTGCCCTTCTGATAAGAAACGGGCCCAAATGCATATTTAATACACATAAAGTCATATCATAATATAACTCACATAATCATGCAATGATACACATAAATATCACATAAACATATAATCTTCCATAGTTTGCCATCCTGCCCCCCTAATCAAGGCCCTAAGCCTTATTAGGTAATTTGAGATGTTACACTACAAGAAGTAATCCTTGATTTGTTTTGTATGTGATTTAATGTTTATATATGTATATGATCCTAGCTAGTATTAATATTTATTAAAATGGGTCCATATATTCTGCTGCGCACCTTTGATTTGATCATTTAGTACCAACAATCGGTACCAGAGCAGTCTATACATATATATATATATATTAAATACTGTGTGGGCCGGTTGGCCAATATTACTTTGCAGTCCACCCTCTTGGAGAGAATAAAGGAAGACTAAATGAATGATTCTCGGTTGATGAAGCTTAGAGAGGATGTCCTCTCTGGAGTAGCTAAGGATTATTCCATTATAAAGACGGGTCTGTTGACATACAAGGGTCAGATTTGTGTTCCGATGGACATGGGTATCAGACGAGAGATCCTTGATGAATCTCATTCTACACGCATTCATTACATCTGGGCACCACGAAGATGTATCTGGATCTGAGGTCATTGTATTGGTGGCCTGCGATGAAGAAGGATGTGGTGAACTATGTGGCAAAGTGTCTAACCTATAAGGAGGTGAAGGCTGAACACCAGCGGCCAAGCGGGGTAGTTATAGCCTTTAGGTATTCCCAAGTGGAAATGGGAAGACATTACAATGGACTTTGTAGGAGGCTTGCCCAGGACAGTGGGGCAAAATGACTCGGTATGAGTGATAGTTAACATATATACCAAGTCAGCTCATTTTCTGCCAGTGAGGACAAACTACTGTGGACCAGTATGCAAAGCTATATTTGAGGGAGATTGTACATCTCCATGGGGTTCCGAAATCTATAGTGTCGAATCGGGATCCCATTTTTACCTCCAAGTTTTGGGGTAGCTTGCAGATTGCTATGAGGACTCAATTGAAGTTCAGTACAACCTATCATCCTCAGACAGACGGGCAGTCTGAGAGGGTGATTTAGATATTGGAGGACACGGTTAGAGCATGCGTGCTAGATTTTGAGGGATATTGGAGTAAGTATCTTCCGTTGATTGAGTTTTCATACAATAATAGTTATAAATAACAGATTGGAGTAGCTGCATATGAGATGTTGTATGGAAGGAAGTATAGGTCACCCATTCATTGGGATGAGATGGGAGAAAGGAAGTATTAGGGTCCAGAGATTATTTAGAGGACTAATGAAGCTATTGAGAAGATCTAAGCTCGAATGCTCGCCTCACAGAGTAGACAGAATGCTACACTGATCCTAAGCATATGGATGTGGAGTTCTAGGTAGGAGACCACGTATTTCTGCAAGTTTCACCACTGCAGGGAGCAAAGAGGTTTGAGAGGAAGGGTAAGTTGACCCCTAGGTTTTTAGGACCTTTCAAGATTCTAGAAAGGATCAGCAAGTAGCCTATAGATTGGCTCTTCCCCCATCATTATCAGGAGCTCATGATGTGCTTCACATCTCAATGCTTCAGAAGTATGTGATATGACCCATGTATTGGGATATGAGGATGTGGAGTTATAGGTGGATTTGTCTTATGAGGAGCGACTAGTTCAGATTCTAGATAGAAAGGAATAGGTTCTGAGGAACAAGATGATTCCTCTAGTTAAAGTTTTATGGAGGAATAAGAAGGTCGAGGAAGCGACTTGGGAACTAGAGTTAGTTATTCGGGATCAACATCCCGAGTTATTCAGGTAAATTTCGAGGATAAAATTATTAGTAGGAGGGGATAGTTGTAACATCCCAAATTTGTTAATAAGGCTTAGTGCCTTGATTAGTGTGCCAGGAGGGCATAAATGGATTTATGTGTGAAATTAATTGAATATATGTGTGATTATGTGGCATACATGATTTATATGGAAATATGAATATATATTCATGTTTATGTGTATTAAATATGTATGTGGGCCCATTCTTGTCAATAAGGATAAATTTGTAATATTGACATGTTGAGGGTATACATGTGGTTATATGAGTTATGTAATTAAGACCACATTATAATGTGGATATATTTGCAATACTCGACTCGAGGCGATCCTAGTGAGCGAGTTAGCAGAAAAGTCACAACCGGGTTAAATACCTGGCTCGGGGTGGGCCTAGGGGTATTTGGGGAAACTTAGTGCATATTCAGGGTTTATCGGGTAATGGGTAGTTATTTAATGATTATTTGGGTATGTCAAGATTAATCAGGGATTTATAGTGCAGTTTGAGGATTAGCGGGAAATGTGGCTAACGACCATTTCGCCCTTGAGGGCATTGAAGGGAAACTTTAGGTTGAGGGGCATTATGTTGCTTTTCTAAGTTTTGGTTGGACTTAGTTAGACTAGAGGACCCTAGAAGCTAAGGAAAACAGAAGGAAACTCTCTCTCTCTCTCTCTCTCTCTCTCTCTCTCTCTCTCCCTCTCTTGTTAGTTCTCTCTCTCTCATAGCATTGGCTGGGGCTTTGGAAAATTGAAGGGAAAGGCAGAGTTTTTCTTAAATTTGAAGCTGGGATTGGGATCAAGAGATAGTTTGGGGTCAAAATCACCACTGAGGTAAGCTTTGTAACCTGATTTTATTGTGAATTCTCTAATTAGTTTAAGTTTTGGTTGAGTTTTTTATTCTAGCTTTGGTTGTTGAGTTGAGGTAAGATTTTAGTTGGTTTTTGGGGTAATTGTGATGCCTATGTTGTGTTGTTGTGAGTTCTAGACACAATTTTCAGGTTTAGTAATGTTTAGGGTGAATTTTGATGGGTTTGGCAAGGGGAAAACACAAGAAGAATGTTGATATTTCTGAGTTCACAGGGTCGCGTCATGATGCGCATGAACTCAGAGGCCTACGGTGTTCACTGAACCGCCTTAGCATCGCGACGTTGAGTAGATTGCGCCGCGGCGTGTGTCCAAGAAGTAGACTTAGGATGCTCTATGACTTGCAGAAGGCCGCGGTGCTATTGAAGGGTTTCGTGGCTCAAATAGGGAACTTTGGCCAATTAGGGTTTTTAAGCTCGGGAACTCAAATCTAAAGGCCCGGGAAGGATTCTACTATCCGGTTTAGTAGAATTTGAGCTCCAGAAGGATAGAAATTTTCCTTGAAGCTCTTAAATAGTCTTAATGATTGATGGTTATCCATTATTGTGTTGTGACTAGGGGTGAACATAAAGATCGAAAAACCTGCAAAACTAGCCCAATCCGAACCCATAAAGCCCAAAAAATTGAAAACCCGCACCTGTCGAGTTTAACTCGATTCAAAACCCGCATTTTCGGATTTGGGTTTGGGTTTTAATATATAAAAAGTTTGATTCAGGTTGAACCCGAAACCCGAAACTATTTAAAAAAAAGTTTAAAAAATATATATTTATATATATATACTAACTTACTTAACAACCCAAACCCTAATTCTGTCAGCCACCCCCTTTCTTCCTCTCTCAATCCCTATATCCCATTTCTCCCTTCTCTCTACCCATACCTCTCTCTCTCAACCAGCCACACCACACCACCCACCAACCCATCCCACAGTAACCCCGACCCCCTTCTTTCTATCTCGCCTCACTCCTCGGCAACCATGACCCTCTCGTGCTCATTCTCGGAGCCTCTCAACTTGTTGCCAACGTAGACCCTGACACTCTCCTCTCGAGTCTCCATGGCTAGAAGGAGCATCTTAAACACAAGGAGCCTCTCCTCTTCATCACTCTTGGCCATGAAGGTCTCCTCATCTCTCTGACTTGATGTTCCCATCGACCGCGCACAATCGATGGAGGTCTTTGCTTGGCCATGGAGGTCTCCTCTAACAGGTGAGATTTTTCTTCTTTTAGTTTTTTTTTCCTATTTCAATATCATTATTGTTGGTGTTTTATTTCCTTGCCTCTATCAAGTTAATATCTGTTTGTGCTTAATATTTTTTAACAAAAATATGGTTATATGGGTTGAACTTGAAGATGATTCTATTATGTTAGCATCTGAAATTGGTTTCTGATTGTCTTTGTTGAAGATGATTCTATCTATTGTGTAAGTTCAACTCAGTTTCAGTTTGTGTTCTAATGCTAATTGCTATTGTGGTCAACTTCCTTCGCTATATAGCTATTTGGCTTCTATACTGGTCTTTTAGTTGTTTAATGTATATATTTTGTTTATCCAATTTCATGTATTATTTAAAAATCTAGCATAAATGATAAATTTTTTGATGAAATACTTGTTTCTCTGTTTCTTTTTATAAAAGAGTTGATTAAGTATGTATGTGTGTATATAATATTTATATATATGCTTGTTTGTTATGATATTGATGATGAGTTTATGTTCATTTTTTTTTTGTTTTGTAGGGAGAGATGAAATATGAAGTATGGTTGACTTATTTTTGGACATTTTTTTATTATATGATATTATCAAGTTTTATAAATTTGTATTTAGTTTCAATTTAATTAAGATTTTAAAAGTATATAAAATAATAAAATTTAATTAGATATTAAAGCCTAAATTCACCTAAAAAAAATCAAATGAAGAAGGTCGAAAACCTTTTATTTTACAAATATAATAGAAATGATAAGAAGTCCAACACCTCATCTTAAAACTTAACTTAAAAAAATTACAAAAATGAGATCTTTAATCTTTAAAATGGTAAATTTCAATTTAAATTGGGCCTAAGGCCCGATTCAGGAGAAATCCACATCCAGTTGAAACCCGACCGAAACTGGAACCCGCAATAATACCATATATATTCAGATCGAATTCGGTGGTCATTTTTTAAAATCCGAATCCAAAAAACCCAAACCTGAAAATCCGAAATCCGTCAAATCCGACCCGTGTGCACCCCTAGTTGTGACTAGGTTATACCGCTAGGGATCGGGAATAGGAATCGTGCTCGGGATCACCATACCTATATGCTTAGGACTCGAGGTAAGAAAATGACACCCTGGTTATGGTCAGGGCTTGAACCCCTGTAAGTGGATATGATTGTGGACATAAATGTGATCTTTCGTTTAGGCATGCTTGTATATGTTGCATATGATTGTGTATTGTACAATCTATACGTTTGATTATATTTATTCCGTAAGTCCGGACTAAGGGAGCCGAGGCCGACAGTTAGTGTGCGGAACGCAGCCCAGCCTAAGCGAGCCAGGGTTGGCCATAAGGCCTGAGGACTCGACCTAAGAGCGTCGGGCCTGAACGTCACTTAAATAAACAGAAGTGTCGATTGCACTTGTCTAACTGTATTGATCGTTAACCTGAATTACGTGTTTGATTGAGCATAATATTACTACTAAACATATTGTTATTACTATATTGCTTATTGAATCTATTTATTTGAGTTTTCTTGCTGAGCCTTGGCTCACGGGTGCTATGTGGTGTAGGTAAGGAAAATGGAAAGTTGGATCAGCCATGAGTTGGAGAACTTTAGGGGCGGTGTATTCATTTGCAGCTGCTCGACCACGGCTGAGGGATCAACATGGACTAGAGCCAAACTTGATTTTGCTGGGTCGGCTTCTGTTGTAATTTATTTTGGAGTTGTAAATTCCTTGTAAACACCTATTTTTGGGATCCCATGTACAGACTCAAACATTTTAATGAAAACAACTATTTCTATGATCAAAATATTTAAACCCTTATTCGTTAATTATCCTTAGTTACACTTTTATATCCAAATGACTTGATTAGCAAGTCCAACACTATTTAAAATACACAGTGTAATGGTCTTGGCTATATAGGGCGTTATATCCTTTCTCAAAACACGTAGGATGTCATCGACCAGATCTTCATGGAGGTGTGTTTTTTGTTTATAGAGAGAAATCATGTTCTTCATTTTAGAGAGAAGTCGTGTTCTCACAGTCTTCATTTTTTTAGGACTCATTATATTTAATTTTTAAAATCATTTTTAACACTTTTTCTCAATATTTTTTTTGACATTCTTTAATTTTTTTTGTTAATTTCAATAATTTTTATTAAAAAATAATGTACAATTTTTAGAAATTTATTTACAGTAATAAGTTTTATATATATTTTTTATTTTTTTATTTAAATATTTTAAATATATATTATTTAGAATACAACAAAGAATTTTTTTTTAAAAAAATGTGAGCATAAGTTGAAAAAAATACATATTAATTTTTAATAAAATTGGGGTGTCTTGATCAAATTTTGGGGTGCAAACCTTTTTTTAGTGATAATGATTCCAATTATACCCATGTTTTTGTGGTCGTGTTTGCTTTTAATGTTTATGTTTCCATTTTTGTCAAATTACCCAGTTTTTCCCATAAATTTTTAACTTTTTTTTAATTTGTCCATGAAATTTGAGAAAATTAATTATCCCATGTTTTAGTAAACTTTTGTTGTAAAAGTCATAAAAATGATTTTTTTTTACGTTAATAAGTTATATATATTTAATTTTTTTATTTAAATATTTTAAATATATATTATTTAGAATACGACAAAGAAATTTTTTTTGAAAAATATTAGCATAAGTTGAAATATATATATATATATATTACATATTAACTTTTAATGAAATTGGGGGGTTTCTTGATCAAATTTTGGGGTGCAAACCTTTTTTTAGTGATCGTGATTCCAATTATACCCATGTTTTTGTCGTCCTGCTTGCTTTTAATGTTTATGTTTCCATTTTTGTCAAATTACTCAAATTGTCCCATAAATTTTTAACTTTCTTTAAAAAGAAATTTCATGAAATTTGGGAAAATTAATTATCCCATATTTTGAACTTTTATTGTAAAAGTCATAAAAATGAAAATTTTTCTAAATTTTTGTGCTTCTAAAAATGAAAGTATGTAAAAACAATTATTAAAAATAATAAACTAATTAATATATAACTGATAGATTAAATATTTTGGAGGTGTGCTAAAAGTTGAATTTTATTATTTCTTAATATTTAATAATGACATTTATGTTAATTTGCCAAAATTATATATTTGGTAAGGATAATAATATTTACACCCAAGAATATATATATATATAGAGAGAGAGAGAGAGAGAGGAACTTCATTTATAAAATAAAAATCAAATTATTTTTTAAATTTATTCTTAATACTTTTTCTCAATTTTTTTGGATATTCTCTAATTATTATATTTTTGTGTTCATTTTAATAATTTTTTTATCTTACCTTCAATAATTTTCTAAAAGACAATGTATATATATATATATTTTTTAAATTTTACTTTAACAGGTTTTCATATATTTTATTTTCATTTTTTTTATGTTTGAATATTTATATATATTTTTTTATTTATATTTAGTTTTTTAAATACGAAGAAAAAAAAAGGTGAGCATAAGTTAAAATATATATTTTATGTTATTTTATTTTTAAGGTTGTTAATATAATGTCCCATTTGGTGATAGTTAATTAATTAAAAGGGGTGAAGTGAGAAAAAATAGAGATGTCAACAATCACGCGTTATAATATATTAAAAAAGAATTCATAAATATTAAAATATTGTGTATTGTTAGTAGTAAAGATCCATCAACTGTAGTTTGTTAGAGAATATATATTATTCAATGAAAATAGGGAAAACCAAAATACAACTCTATGCAAAAATACAATAGACAATATGTTTGATTAAAGAAATGTTACAACTCAATTGCACAAAAAATAAGTAAATAGAAAAATGTAGAAGAAGAATATCACAAACTCAAAATAATAATAACAAGAAGAACAAAATAATGAAATAAGAACAATAGAAATAATACAAACTCTCACACAACCAAAGTGTAGAGTAGTGAGAATTACCAACTTGAACAAGGTTCAAGACTTTTGTCCAAAAGCTTATTTCCCCCTATTCTCTAAGCACTAAGGGATCTCACAAGGAAATAATTCTCTGAAATTATCAAGTTTCTTTGGTGTATTTTCTAGCCAAGTGATTTATGGATAGAATATGGTGTCTTACAAGTGAGCATTTGTGTAGCACACCAAATTTTTTATTTATTTATTTTGTTCTTTGTTTTATTTAATTGTTAAGTGTTGTGAATTTTTATTTTATTTGTTAGAATTGTTTGGTAGAAATTTTGTGTTTATTTAATTGTTAATTGTTTTATTTATGTATTAAATTATTTTGTGGATATATGAGTTTTGGTTGAATGCACCAAGGTGCATGGTAGGTAGTGATGCACCCTAGTAATTAAGTGTGTGCATGTGTATGGTTGCATGGTGCACTTGCATAGAATTTTCTACACACTTTTATTTCATTTTATTATAATTATTTTAGTTAATTAAAATGAAGAAAAAAAATAAAATAAAAATAAGAAAAGGAAAGGGAGTGGACGACAATAGGTGGGAAATGGAAGATTTTATTCCCATTTTTTTCAATCAAATAAAATCAAAATAAAAGAAAATAAGCAATAAAATGAAACTTACTCATTTTGTTCATTAGGCTATTGTTTATTGAGTTTTCAGAAACTAGGATTATGAAATATAAGAAAGTAAAAAGAAAGGATTTAAAGATAATCACACAAGGGTTTTTTACGTGGTTGGGGCGTTAAAGAGCCTTAGTCCACGAGTCTATTGTATTAGAGCTTAGAGAGCTTTAGCAATGGGGTTTTCTACAAGTTTGAGCAAAGTAATTGCTTACAAGAGAAAATTTGGCGATCCCTTCTACAGTGCACAATTGGTCCTATTTATAGGCAGTTGGGTGCAATGGGTTTGGGCCGGACTAATCCGGACCCAATAGGGATATAATCATGGTTCACTCGCTAATGGAAGCTTAATACAAATAACTTTGCTAAACAATACACACTAATTAGGGCCTATTGGGCCGACTTGAGCATAGCCACGCTGTACAACTGACCACATTACATGGCTTCAGTCTGGTCCGCGTGGGCTTCTAAGGAGATCCTGAGGATAGGATCCGTCAAAGTAGTGGCAGTACTGTTCCCCAGTATCAGTGTACATTCCATATGTAACCTCTTCTGCAGGTTAGTTGGGGGAGACCAAACTCCGTGTTTCTCGGGAATGTGTTAGAGTCAGGGAAGTTCAATCCTACCATCTCGAATACCAGGTTCGAGTTCATTTACTAATGTCTTGGTTCGTTTACTAGGACCCCAGTTCGTTTTCCAGATCTCAGGTTTATTTACCAATGTCTCAGTTTATTCAGACGGTTGAGCCTCACTCTTACTCGCGTCCTAGATGATGCCATTGAATCGAGACCGGGAAGAGGAGTTGGGCGTGGACCTTGGTCCTGATTCCCTCGTTATGGTGGCACCCATTGAACAGTTTTGGGCTCGCTGCCGTTCGGGCCACTAGGCCCCTCGTCCTCCCTGTCCATTGGGCTTGGGCTGGGCCTTTGATCTTTATAAAAGAGCCCTCATACCCAATATGTCGTGCCATGTGTTTTGGGACAAAACAGGGATAACATTTACCCCCAAGTCTCCGTCTATGTTTGCAGAGTGGAGACTTGCTTCACTTTCTCGGACCCAATCCTAACGTCTCGGTTTGTTTCCCATAAGACGGGTTCATTTTCATGGGGGCCACTTGGTTAATCATTCATGGAAGAGGCTTGTCTCAACGTCCATGATCAAATCCCAACAGCCTGGTTTGTTTCCCAGAAGGCGGGTTCATTTACTTAGGGGAAACTTGGGTGATCCCTGTCCTTTCGAATTCCCCACGCTCTACATACGTGTTCCCCAATAGTTGGTGCGTTCATGTCAATCGTACCTTACAAATCTGGAGAGAATCTCTTGATTATCGTGTTGACAGATAGGGGCCAGTGTGGTTTCCAAGGTGTCCCATATGTACGAGTGATGCTGATAAGGTAATAGAGTGGGCTATTTAATATCTCTGCACCGTTGGATGAGGATTTTTTGAAAATTTCCTTACATGGACTGTTGGATCGGGTGGACGCGGATCGCGAATTGATGAATCCACGATCCGATACTTTATTGGGCTAATTAAAGCCTCTGCGTAATACGGGACCGTTAGATGAGGGAAGTTATTCTAAACTGTTAGATCAAACAGTACGCTTTTGGACCTATAAATATCCCCAGATTTTCATTTGCAAATTTACACATTCTGAACAATCAGAGCTGAAAGAGACCTTTTATGTCCGAGTTTGCCAATGAGATTCTCCAACAACTGCTTCATCTCCGTCGCTGTTTCTTTCTGACCCACCCTCTTTCTGCACCATCATCAGAAAGTCTAGTACCAGTTTAACCAGTAGACGAGCTTCTGCATCTCCTCTGTTGCTTCAAAGCCGAAATATTGCCGACCTTATCATCGGAGACCCCATGACTTCCAGACCCAGTGCCCCATAGTGAGTTCCCTGGTCCTTTACCTCTGTTTCCTTTTTTTTTGGTAGTACCACCTTTGTGACCATAGGATTGTTACAGTTGGGACCACCGCATAGGGTGGTTCTGAGAAAAATAGAGTAGGTTTGTAGAACAAACGGTCTAGGTAATGTCTTCGGTAGAGTCGTCCCGGATCTCTCCGGGCGTTCCAAACTGATCCGGGAAAATTAAGAAAAAACCTTTCCTTCCTAGTTCCCGATCAAGATTTTCGGGATCACGATTGATCTCGGATCTGGATCCGGAGGGGACTTCTCCAAGCAGTTTTAGGAGAAACCCTCGTACCTTGACCAATCTTTATGGGTTCTGGTGCTAACTTCTTGGTTTTTTGTTTCCGTGATTGTTCCCAGATCATCTATCATGAGTCGCGATGTCACTGTTCATCCAGAGGAATTCGTACAATCGTGCCCCATCGTTGGAGGGGCATAAACCTCCCACTGGTAACACATGGGAGATGGATGGGGGAGAAAAACGAGTTCTGAAACTACCGGATGTTGGACGCTTTGGAGAAGCATATGGGAATAGAATCGACTCCCGGACTCTTCTACAATTGGCTGGCTAGGAGGGAGGAGAAGGCCCACACCAGCGTGGGCGAGTTTAGGGCCTAGAGTGTAGGCCACATTAGGGCGGGAGCTACGCTCCCTCTTAACGGCTACCTCGCACGATTCCTGAAGTTTGTGGGAATCACGTCGTTCCAACTCCTACCCCAGGCCTACAAGTTGCTCGCGGGGTGGCGCATTTTCTGTGCATCTAAGGAGATCCCAGCACCTACCCCCGCGGAGGTGTTGTACTTCTATAAGCTAGAGCTGCAGCTTAACGTCAAAGACAAGACCCGGGATGGCTTCTACAGATTGAAGCCTCGCCGCAACTATCCAGCTCCTTACATCTCCTAGAAGTACCCCTGGATGTCAGACACTACTAGTTCATGACATTCGGGTTTCTCTTGGAGAAGAACCCCACGTTGGTGCTGGACTTCCAGTGCATGGGTAAGTTGTTTTCCCCTTAACTTCTTTTAATTTTCCTTTTGTTTTTTCTGTTCCTCATCCATACTCCTGGAAATCAGGATCGTATGCCCAAACTCTCCTCACCAAATTGATCCTAGATCGGAAGAAGTATTACGCCATCCTGAGTAAGGAGGAGCTGGACGTGGGGGACTACGTGAACACGAAGAATTTATGACTGGTTGGAATGCTCACGGCCAACCAGATGATTGCGGTCCCTAGCTGCGGGGGGCTGCACTGCGAGAGATCCTGCCCTGAGGGAGGAATTGGCTCTTGTCCATATCGAGGTCGTTGAGGTCGCGGCTCCCACGGACGCAGCGAAGAAGAAAAAGGAGCAGTCCCGCCAAGCGGAGAAGGTCGCATTTGAGGAACTGGATGCCCTCCTCGGGGAGGCTCAGCCGAACACTGGGGCTCCCGGAGCCAGCATCTTGGGGCAAGGTAATTCGCCTTTTCTATAAAATTATGCTCCTCACCTTGAGGACTTAGTTAGGGATAGGCAAATATACCGAGACTACCTGATCAGGGTCGTCTGAGAAGTGGGGCTTCCTTTCCCCATTGTCCTGGATACATTAACCCTTATGTATTCGTCCGAGTTCCTACAATATGATAATTTTCTAGACCTGGACGACATGGGGGACCACATTCATTCCTTCGCCTTAGGGGAGTTGAGTTGTACCCATTGTTTAGATAAGGGTCATCCCAGAGGACCTTAGACTAATATTTGCTTTATCTTTGATTTCCATCCTCATTTATGTCTTGCTAACTGTCTTTTGTTTTCCCATTTCAAACAATTCAAACATGTCGAATCCCGTGGCCGAAATGAAGGAGATGATCGAGGCTAGAGTAGCCACTGCCAGGGCTTTAGCGAAGAAGGCCGGTAAGGGCCCGACTAAAAAGAGAGTGCTCGAGCTGGTCCTCAGGGATTCGAGGCTAGACCCTGAAGTTACTAAGAGGTCCTCAGCTACGAGTGTCCTCGCGGTGGCGCATACTGAAAATGTTTCGTCCTCGCCCGCTCTTCCCCCAGTCATCGACTTAGAGCAGGAGCCCTTAGAAGATCATAGGGTACAAAAAAGGGTCACAGACTCGGTCTCTAGCGAGTCCGCAACACGGGCCAAGAGGGCCAGGACCAAAGAGGTCGCCCTGGCCAAAGAGCATTCTTCTGGGGAGAGCCTCATTGTCACTTGGGAGGTTCTGGAGGCTCTCGTGCTCCTAATCAACCCCACTCTTCCTGAGGAAAGGGACATGGTCCTCTAGGAGGAGAGGGTGAAAATGGTGGCCCAGGCCTGGGAAGACAACTGAACAAAATAGGAGGAAGTGTACCGGGCCCTGACTGTCCGTTGGAAAGTGGAATTCGCCGAGCGTCCAGACGCCTTCAGTGCTCCTCAACTGATCGTGGATCGGTTTGTGGCTAAGACTAGATTTTGGCCTAAGTTAGGGGGGAGGGGGGAGACACGGCTCTGCTGGCTGCGGACTTGCTGGCCTAGGTTAGGACGACTATGTCCAACTTACAATTGAAGCAGTATGCCACCCTGGCCAATTAGGATGCCCTGTTCATCTCCCAGACCATTTGTCACCAAGCCACTGCGGTAAGTTATATGTTCATACGATCTTTTACTTTTACATATTTGTTTCCTGTATGTTTTCTAACTTCGGTTTATTCTAGGACGCGTTGTTCGCCCATAGGAATGCGGACTTGGTGGCGGAGATGGCAATGAAGCTGAAGATGGTCCAGTTAAAGCTGGAGGGGGTCGTTAACTAGCGGGAAGCCGCCAAGGAGGCCCTAGCCAAAAAGGCTGCCCGGATCCAAGCTGACCGTGAGGAGGCCGCCCGGATTCGGGCCTAACTTGAAGAAACTCTATCCAGGAACGACGCCAACCACAAAAAGTTGGTGGATAGTCTGGAGGCAGAGCTTCTTGGAGTTCGTGGCTCAGAGGTGTCGACCAAAGCCCTCCCGGAGGCAGCTGAGGCCCAATCTCGTTAGGATCAGGAGAAGGTTGCAACTCTTGACTCTTGGGTTCAAGCCCTAGATAACTTGCTTCAACTAGAGGTGAAACGAAATGAAGAGGCTCGCCAAGAGTAGGAGCAGGCAAATGCTTTGCTGGAGGCCACTTTTGATGAGGCCATCTATATGGCCTGGCTCCAGGACAAAAACATGAACCTTCTCGTTTACCCCGATCCTGCTGCGAAGAAAGCTAAATTCAAGGCCAAGAAAAAAGCCAATGTGGAGCTCTTGGCCAGGGACGAACAAGATGAAGCCATTCCGGAGGCCCCGGAGCAGGTCGAAGCCTAGGCCTGGGCTTTTAAGTTGTAAACGTGGCTTCCTTTTTTATACTTGTATCACTTTTATGGAAGCGGATGCGTTCGAGGAAATTTTTTTGTGTTTTGCTGTTATATATTAATTTTATTTCTTGCACAATGTTTTCACTTAAAATTCACTAAGTGTTTTACCACTTTGCATGAACATGAGTCGAATGTTTTGTCCTAGTTTCAATGGCTGGGGCCACTAGGGAAAGGTTGTAGAATTTATTTAGCATGTCCAGGGACCCATGTTTGGGTCTTGATGGCCTAGACCGTTTCAGACTTTATCAATATAACTTAGCATTTCTTTACCCTGATTTTGTAGTTTAGGCTCCAACGGCCTGGACGGCTAGGGAGTTATTAACTATCATCAAATTTATTTGTCCTGATTCCGATGTTCAGGTTCCAACGCCCTGAGCCATCAGAGGTTAGTTGAGTAGCTTATTTTGAACCTAGGGGTTAGGTTTCAACAACCTTGGCCTTTCATAAGACTAATTTTAAACAACGTAGGCCTAGGACTCACATCCCAATGGTTCTTGGCCATTATAGAGGAGACATGGATAAGTATTTGGTTATTTGAGACCAAGTTCAGTCAACCGATTTTGTGAATTTCGTATTCCCGGACCATGTATGTCCGAGTTAGGATTGGGCCTGGGCCACATGTGCTACTAAGTATTATACCTTTGGAACATGTGCGTCCGGGTTAGGACTAGGCTTGGGCCTTACGTTCTATTGGGTTTCGTACCCCCGGACCATGTGCGTCCGGGTTAGGACTAGGCCTGGGTCTTACATCCTATTGGGTTTCATACCCCCTGGACCATGTACGTCTGGGTTAGGACTATGCCTGGGCCTTATGTCCTATTGGGTTTCGTACCCCCCAGACCATGTACATCCGGGTTAGGACTAGGCCTGAGCCTTATGTCCTATTGGGTTTTGTACCTGCTGGACCATGTGCGTCCGGGTTAGGACTAGGCCTGGGCCTTACGTCCTATTGGGTTTCGTACCCCCCAGACCATGTACGTCCGGGTTAGGACTAGGCCTGAGCCTTATGTCCTATTGGGTTTTTGTACCCCCCCCGGACCATGTACCTCCAGGTTAGGACTAGGCTTGAGCCTTATGTCCTATTGGGTTTTTGTGCCCCCCGGACCCATGTGCGTCCGGGTTAGGACTAGGCTTGGGCCTTACGTCCTATTGAGTAGATTGCGCCACGACATGTGTCCAAGAAATAGACTTAGGATGCTCTCTAACTTGCAGAGGGCCGTTGAGCTATTAAGGGGTGTCGAGGCTCAAATAGGGAACTTTGGCCAATTAGGGGTTTTCAGCTCAGAAACTCAAATCTAAAGGCCCGGGAAGGATTCTACTACCCGGTTTAGTAGAATTTGAGGTCCCAAAGGCTAGAAATTTACCTTGAAGCTCTTAAATAGTCTTAATAATTGATGGTTATCCGTTATTGCGTTGTGACTAGGGGTGAACGTAAAGTTCGAAAAACCTTCAAAACCTTTAAAAACGGCCTGATCTGAACCCATAAAGCCCAAAAAATTGAAAACCCACACCTGTCGTATAACGCCCTGGATAACCAAGACTGTTACACTGTGTGTTTGAAATAGTGCAAGGCTTGCTAATCAAGTCATTTAGTTTGAATTGTGTATCTATTGACACAAAGGATTAGGTTAAACAGAATTTGATTATAAACGGTTAAACTTTATTGAAAACAGACGTTTATTATATGGGATCCCAAGTCAGAGTTTAAATAACGTAAATACAAATCTCTTAATTACAAATAATTGACCAAGCCACTCTAATGGAAAAATATACGTTTTAGGTTCCCGTTCCTGTACAAATCCTTGACCATGGTGGCCGAGCAGCTGACAATGTACACCTCGCCCCCAGAGCTCTCCAACCCATGGCTAACTTGCCTTACCTGCACCATGTAGCACCCGTGAGCCGAAGCCCAGCAAGAAAACATAATATCATATCATAACAGTATTAACAGCTAAACAGTTCACAGAGTATAACGCAATAACCACAAAGCATTACTCAGTTCCTTCAAGCCATTCAGTCCATTCAAGACAACACACTAGTCAATAGCCAATAATCCAGCTCCAGATATTCATTGAGTCATACACAATATTCTACAACAGATATTCAGCACAAACATTCATATTCAAGATACAATCAATCACATAATATACTCTTATCACATAATATTCAGGGCCGACGACTTAGGCCGCACCCTCTGTTTAACCCACTGACTCCGGCCCGCTTAAACCGAGCTCAGTGCATAATAAGCTATCCTCGGATACCAGTGTCCGAGCCGCGCCCTGTGCGCAAGGGTGGATTTCGGCACCCTTAGGCCGTTACCACATGTCTCCGTGGCATAATACCACCTTATGAAATTCATACCATTATAAGGGAACCCTTAGTCCCAACATATTCACATGGTGTTTCACAATCACATAACAATACTTCAAATATAGGAAACACTTAGTCCCATCCTATCCACATACACAGGTGCAGTTTTCTTACCTTAATGTCAAATGCTTTAATTAGAAAGGACGACCCCTGAGCACAATCCATTCCCGAGCTCTAGCTTATCACCTAGTCACAACCAAGATAATGAATTCCATTAATACTTGGATATAGGTTTCTGGTTATAAAACTAACTCCCGGGAAACTGAATCTCACCAAGCACGGTGGTGAAACCAATCCCGAGCACACTAGGCTACCTTCCCGTGCTTAAAACCCTCAAAAACCCATGTGTGCAACCAAGGGCTGTGGCCCTTGAAGCTTAGTCGCGACCCTTCCCCAAAACAGAGCCAACACCACACCTGAAGGGGACACGCGCCGCGGCCCTTGCTTTGGGCGCCGAGGCGCTTGCCTTTGGCCGAGCCTTCTTGGCTCCTTTGCAAGCTAGGGCCGCAGCGCTCTAGAACAGAGCCGCGGCCCTTCCCTTCGAACCCAGAATTTCCACCATTTTCAACCTCCAAACCTTAACCAAAACCATCCCAAAGCTCCCTATTTCCATATCAATCATTCCCAGCACTTTTAAGACAACTTTAACATCATGATTCAACAGGAAACCCAATCTAAAACTCATTGCAATCCATGTTTCAATCTCTGAAACTCAAGAACATCAAACACCCAAAACCAACCAGTCAAAACCTAAATTTAAACCTTTAAATTATGAATTAGAGTTTACCTCTTCCATTGAGCACCTTCTCTAAGCCAAACCCCAGCTAGTTCCCAAGCTTTCAGCTCAAATTCAACCTTAAATATCAAAGTTACAATTATCTCAACACCCAGCTAGAACTCAGAATTTTCTAACCAAAAGAAAGGAATTCACTGCTTACCTTAGTGCTGATTCAGTTCCTTGGATAACCCTTGAGTTAAA
The DNA here is from genome assembly GCF_963169125.1 of Humulus lupulus. Lineage (NCBI taxonomy): Eukaryota > Viridiplantae > Streptophyta > Magnoliopsida > Rosales > Cannabaceae > Humulus > Humulus lupulus. The sequence continues at coordinate 75,438,200 of NC_084793.1, forward strand.
CGTCAAAATCCCCTCTTCAATTCCCAGAAATCCTTAGCTCAATCCCCTCAAAATCCCACCTGTTTTTCTCTGTTTATTCCCCTTGTGTTTCCCTTGAGAGAGAGAAGAGAGCTGAGAAAGAAAAGGTCGGTTTATTGTGGTTCTACTGTTTTCTATTCTTAGTAAGTCTAACCTTATCATTTAGGTCAAGCCCAAGGCTCGGGGTGCCGGAACCGTCCCCGAGACCAAAATGGTAAAATCTCCCATTATTCCCACCTAGACACCCTGACCTCCAATATATCTCCATATATTTATTTTCATAACCCGATAGTCTAATTAACTACCCGATACCTATAATATCCCTGACCTATCCAAAGCCAACTATTACGCCCCGTTGTGACTTTCCCCGCTACCTGCTCCCTAGGATCGCCTCGTGCCGCTAATTACAAACGCACACACATGTACACGCACATATATTTATCCATCTATCCACATAATAATGTTGTCTCAACAATTATCACACACATTCACATTTATGCCCTAACGGGCCAAGATTACCATTATGCCTTACCAGCCAAACAGGGCCCGCATACTTATTCAATACCCATTTCACGCTTTCTTACCATTAATTCTCTTAACCTCCAATTATGCCCTTCCGGCACACTAATCAAGGCCCTTAAGCCTTATTAGTAATTTTGGGTCGTTACATGTCGAGTTTAACCCGATCCAAAACCCACATTTTTGGATTTCGGTTTGGATTTTAATATATAAAATGTTGGATTCGGGCTAAACCCGAAACTATTTTTTAAAAAAAAGTTAAAAAAATATATTTATATATATACTAACTTACCTAACAACCCTAACCCTAATTCTTTTAGCCGCCACCTTTCTTCCTCTCTCAATCCTATTTCCCATTTATCCCTTCTCTCTACCCATCCCTCTCTCTCTCGAACAACCACAAACACCACCAACCCACCCATCCCACAGCAACCTTGGCCCCCCTATTTCTATCTCGCCTCACTCCTTGGCAACTATGACCCTCTCGGGCTCATTCTCGGAGCCTCTCACTCTGTTTCCGACGTAGACCCCAACACTCTCCTCTCCAGTCTCCACGACTAGAAGGAGCTTCTCAGACACAAGGAGCCTCTCCTCTTCGTCACTCTCGGCCATGGAGGTATCCTCATCTCTTTGACTTGATGTTGCCGTCAACCGCATACAATAGATGGAGGTCTTTTCTCAGCCATTGAGGTCTCCTCGAACAGGTGAGATTTTTCTTCTTTTTGTTATTTTTTTTCCTATTTCAATATCATTATTGTTTGTGTTTTATTTGCTTGCCTCTATCAAGTTAGCATTTGTTTCGGCTTAATTTTTTTTTAACAAAATATTGTTATATGGGTTGAAATTGAAGATGATTCTATTATGTTAACATCTGAAATTGGTTTCTGATTTCTGATTGTCTTTGTTGAAGATGATTCTATCTATTGTGTAGGTTCAACTGAGTTTCAGTTTGTGTTCTAATGCTAATTGCTATTGTGGTCAACTTCCTTCGCTATATAGCTATTTGGCTTCTATACTGGTTTTTGAGTTTTGAGTTGCTCAATGTATATATTTTGTTTGTCCAGTTTGATGTATTGTTTAAAAATCTAGCATAAATGATAAAAGTTTTGATGAAATACTTGTTTCTCTATTTCTTTTTATAAAAGAGTTGATTCAGTATGTATGTGTGTATATAATATTTATATATATGCTTGTTTGTTATGATATTTATGATGAGTTTATGTTCTTTTTTTGTTTTGTTTTGTAGGGAGAGATCAAATAGGAAGTGTGGTTGATCTTTTTTTTTTGGACTTTTTTATTATGTGAAATTATCAAGATTTATAAATTTGTATTTAGTTTCAATTTAATTAAGAGTTTAAAAGTATAAAAAATAATATAATTTAATTAGATATTAAAGCCTAAATTCACCTAAAAAAAATCAAATGAAGAAGGTCGAAAACCTTTTATTTTACAAATATAATAGAAATGATAAGAAGTCCAACACCTCATCTTAAAACTTAACTTAAAAAATGACAAAAATGAGATTTTTAATCTTTAAAATGATAAATTTACATTTAAACTGGGGCTAAGGCCCAATTCGGGCGAAATCTGCATCCAATTGAAACCCGCCCGAAACCCGAATCTGCAATAAAAACATATATATTATGATCGGATTCGGTGGTCATTTTTTAAAATCCGAATCCCATCAAATATGATCCGTGTGCACCCCTAGTTGTGACTAGGTTATACCGCTAGGGCTCAGGAATAGGAATCGTGCTCGGGATCGCCATACCTATTTGATCAGGACTCGAGGTAAGAAAACTGCACCCTAGTTGTGGTCAGGGCTTGGACCCCTGTAAGTGGATATGATTGTGGACATAAATGTGATATATTGTTTAGGCATGCTTGTATATGTTGCATATGATTGTGTATTGTACAATCTATACGTTTGAATATATTTAATCCGTAAGTTTGGCCTAAAAGATCCGGGGCCGACAGTTAGCGTGCGAAACGCAGCCCAGCCTAAGTGAGTCGGGGTCAGCCATAAGACTAGATGACTCGACCTAAGAGCGCCGGGCCTAAACGTCACTTAAATAAACAGAAGTCCCGATTGCACTTGTCTAACTGTATTGATCGTTAAACTGAATTATGTGTTTGATTGCGAAGAATATTACTGCTAAACATATTGTTATTACTATGTTGCTTATCGAATCTATTGATTTAGTTTTTCTTGCAGAGCCTTGGCTCACCGGTGCTATGTGGTGTAGGTAAGGAAAAGGGAAAGTTAGACCAGCCATGAGTTGGAGAGTTTAGGGGCAGTGTGTACATTAGCAGCTACTCGAACGCCACGGCTGGGGGATCAACACAGACTAGAGTCAAACTTCATTTTGCCACTTAGGTCGACTTATGTTGTAATTGATTTTGGAGTTGTAAATTCCTTGTAAACACCTATTTTTGGGATCCCATGTACAGACTCAAACATTTTAATGAAAACAACTATTTCTATGATCAAAATATTTAAACCCTAATTCATTAATTATCCTTAGTTACACTTTTATATCCAAATGACTTGATTAGCAAGTCCAACACTATTTAAAATACACAGTGTAATGGTATTGGCTATACAGGGCGTTATATCCTTGCTCAGAACACGTCTAATGTCATCGACCAGATCTTCATGGAGCCGTGTTTTTTGTTTATAGAGAGAAATCATGTTCTTTATTTTAGAGAGAAGTCGTGTTGCCACGGTCTTCATTTTTTTAGGACTCATTATATTTAATTTTTAAAATCATTTTTAACACTTTTTCTCAATATTTTTTTTGACATTCTTTAATTTTTTTTGTTAATTTCAATAATTTTTATTAAAAAATAATGTACAATTTTTAGAAATTTATTTACAGTAATAAGTTTTATATATTTTTTTTTATTTTTTTATTTAAATATTTTAAATATATATTATTTAGAATACAACAAAGAATTTTTTTTTTTAAATGTGAGCATAAGTTGAAAAAAATACATATTAATTTTTAATAAAATTGGGGTGTCTTGATCAAATTTTGGGGTGCAAACCTTTTTTTAGTGATAATGATTCCAATTATACCCATGTTTTTGTGGTCGTGTTTACTTTTAATGTTTATGTTTCCATTTTTGTCAAATTACCCAATTTTTCCCATAAATTTTTAACTTTTTTTTTAATTTGTCCTGAAATTTGAGAAAATTAATTATCCCATGTTTTAGTAAACTTTTGTTGTAAAAGTCATAAAAATGTTTTTTTTTTTACGTTAATAAGTTATATATATTTAATTTTTTTATTTAAATATTTTAAATATATATAATTTAGAATACGACAAAGAAATTTTTTTTGAAAAATATTAGCATAAGTTGAAAAAAAAAATATATTACATATTAACTTTTAATGAAATTGGGGGGTTTCTTGATCAAATTTTGGGGTGCAAACCTTTTTTTTAGTGATAGTGATTCCAATTATACCCATGTTTTTGTCGTCCTGCTTGCTTTTAATGTTTATGTTTCCATTTTTGTCAAATTACTCAAATTTTCCCATAAATTTTTAACTTTCTTTAAAAAAAAATTTCCATGAAATTTGGGAAAATTAATTATCCCATATTTTGAACTTTTGTTGTAAAAGTCATAAAAATGAAAAAAATTCTAAATTTTTGTGCTTCTAAAAATTAAAGTATGTACAAAAAAATTATTAAAAATAATAATTTAATTAATATATAACTGATAGATTAAATATTTTGGAGGTGTGCTAAACATTAAATTTTATTATTTCTTAATATTTTATAAGGACATTTATGTTAATTTGTCAAAATAATATAATTGGTAAGGATAATGATATTTACACCCAACAATATATCTATTTATATAGAGGGGTACTTCATTTATAAAAGAAATATCAAATTATTTTTTAAATTTATTCTTAATACTTTTTCTCAAATTTTTTTTGGATAATCTTTAATTATTATTTTTTTGTGTTAATTTTAATCATTTTTTTTATCTTATCTTCAATAATTTTCTAAAAGACAATATATATATATTTTAATTTTTACTCTAACAGGTTTTCATATATTTTATTTTCATTTTTTTATGTTTGAATATTTATATATATATATTTTATTTATATGTAGCTTTTTAAATACGAAGAAAAAAAAGTAAAAAAAAGGTGGGTATAAGTTAAAATATATATTTTATGTTAATTTTTTTTGTAGGATGTTAATATAATGTCCCATTTGGTGATAGTTAATTAATTAAAAGGGGTGAAGTGAGAAAATATAGAGATGTCAATAATCACGCCTTATAATATATTAAAAAAAAAATCTTCATATTGGACAAAATTTTGAATAAAATAAATATTAAAATATTGTGTATTGTTAGTAGTAAAAATCCATCAAATGTAGTTTATTAGATAATATATATTATTCAATGAAAATAGGGAAAACTAAAGTACAAGTCTATGCAAAAATAAAATAGATAATATGTTTGATTAAAGAAATGTTACAACTTAATTGCACAAAAAACAAGTAAACAGAAAAATGTAGAAGAAGAAGATCACAAACTCAAAACAATAATAACAAGAAGAGAAAAAGAATGAAATAAGAATAATAGAAATAATACAAACACACAACCAAAGTGTAGAGTAATGGAGATCACCAACTTGAACAAGGTTCAAGAGCTTTGTCCAAAATCTTATTTCCCCCTATTCTCTAAGCACTAAGGGATCTCACAAGGAAATAACTCTTTGAAATTATCAAGTCTCTTTGGTGTATTTTCTAGCCAAGTGCTTTATGGATAGAAAATGACGTGTCTTATAAGTGAGCATTAGTGTAGCACACCAAATTATTTATTTATTTATTTTGTGCTTTGTTTTATTTAATTGTTAAGTGTTGTGAATTTTTATTTTATTTTTTAGAATTGTTTGGTAGAAATTTTGTGTTTATTTAATTGTTAATTGTTTTATTTATTAATTAAATTATTTTGTGAATATATGAGTTTTGGTTGAATGCACCAAGGTGCATGGTAGGTAGTGATGCACTCTAGTAATTAAGTGTGTGCTTGTGCATGGTTGCATGGTGCATTTGCATAGAATTTTCTACACACTTTTATTTCATTTTATTAGAATTATTTTAGTTAATTAAAATGAAGAAAAAAATAAAATAAAAATAAGAAAAGGAGAGGGAGTGGACGACAATATGTGGGAAAGGGATGTTTTTATTCCCTTTTTTTCAATCAAATAAAATCAAAATAAACGAAAATAAGCAAGAAGAGGAAACTTACCCATTTTGTTCATTAGGCTATTATTGGCTAGGTTAGAATAAAAAGGGAAGAGAGAAAAGAAGAGAGCCATTTTTGCATGGTGGCTTCCGAACTCTAGAGGGAGAGAGGGAGAGAGGGAGAGTGAACGTGAGCTAGAGAGAGAAGGAGAAGAAGAAAGAAAGAAAATGGGAGAAAATTCGAACCTAGGTGAGTTCTTTGATTTTTGGTGGTTTAATTCTCTCTTCTGCATTCTCATCTTCATAATCTAGTCTTTATGTTAATGTTGTGTTATTTTTTATGGATTTCAAAACCTAGGGGTTTGATTGAAGGTGGTGACCATTTTTGGATTTTGGTTTCTATCATGGAGGTAGTTGATCTCTAAACCTTGATTTTAATTTTGTTGTTATTTTGAAAGGATCTTGAGGTTGTGATATCTATTTAAATCCTTGGCATGTGTTGATTTGGCTTGTTTTGAGATACTTGAATATGATGCATAATGATTTATGATTATGATTATTTTGTTATTTAAGGAGGAAGTATGATTAAGTTTGACAAGGCTTTTGGATTTGATCTATCAAAATATGATGATTGTTGATATTTTATGCTTGTGTATACGTAGGTTTCGGCCTATGCATGTCTTGGGATCCTCTTTATATTTTTGTTATTTTTATTTTTATGTTAGGTCCATGTTCTAGGATCCTATGTGATTTTTGGAATAATAAATAATTTGGAATCTTGTCATTGAATCCATAAAATTTGATGAACATGTTTATGATTTTATGATGTACCAATAGGTTAAGGCATGCATGAGTGATGATAGAAACATGCTAGGATTCATGTGAATGTAAATGAGAATTTTGGTTTTTATTTTATGTTTAACTCATGAGAGTTTCGAACTAGAGTTATTATCTCATGTATGTGTATGATTGATCCTGAAGCATGCCTATGATTTGAATGTCTGTGTGATGTTAGGGTTTTTCCTTAGATTGACAATATGATAATAGGTGCATGCTAGAGTTTGTGTTTAATTTGTGTTGATTTAAATATGTATGATTATTATATGAGTTTTGTGAAACATGATGTAAAATGATGAATTTCATGACTTAATATGCTTGCTGATTTTTTTTGTCTATAAATTGTATGATATATGATGAAAATAATAATTTGCATGCATAAATATTTTTGCAAGTGCTATGATGATTTTATAAAATTAAAATGGTATTTTAATTTACATTAAAATGATATTTTTGCTCAAATAAATACCTACAGTTTTTTTTTTATGTTTTATAAGGAAAATATGAGTTTTAATTCCAAGATGGTGATTTTTGAGGGTTTAAATTGTTGTTGGAAGTTTTGGTAAAAATATGAATTGCCTTTAAAATGAAAAGGAAGTTTGTGTGTTTGATGAAATAATATAATACCCTAAACTATGTATATATTAAAACTGATATTTTAAATGTAACATTGAATGTTCATAATTTAATAAGTATGGTTTTCTTTATTTTAAATTAAGAAAAATGTTGAATTTAGATTCATTTGTGATTTTTAGACAAAATAAATGGTGGCTGAAAGTTTAGTTTAATAAATTAAAAATAATTATTTTGGTTATCACATATGAGTTTGTTCTACATAAATTAAGTCTTAAATAATACAAGCAAAAATATATTTTTCTCACACTTAAAATTATATTTTTCTCACATTGAAGCTTATAATTTTATTAATTTAAATAAAGTATTATTTTGTAAATAAAACATGATAATTATAAGTACTTTAGATAATTTCAAGTTTTTGTTATTTTCTATGCAAATTTAAAAAATAATAAATAAAATTATTATATTTTTGAAAAATAGCTAAAGAAATTATTTTATGAAATAAAAATAATGTCTTAAGAGGTTTAATCAACTTAGGGATTTTAAAAGAAATAAATAATGGTGAGAAATTATATTGCTAAATCTTTATTTTTGAAAAGGTTAGAAACAAGCGCGTAGAGATTATCGTTTTTAACGTCAATTTTTAACAACGTTCCCACGTATGCATGTCGCATGCAAGTGCACTTTTACGTTAAAAAAATATCTAATATTCAACCATATAATTGTTACTTGAAAACCATGCATGTATAATAGGTAGAAGTTGCATTATTCTTTTGTGATTTTATGTGAAAAATGTGTATGTTTGGAAAGTATGTGTAAATTGCTCCATGTGTGCATGGCCCATGCACACATGGAATGTATGAGTTAGGCACAAGAAAATCTTATGTGATGCTAAAGAATGCTATTGTTTATGATTATAGGCTTGTTGTGAAGTTTGTTCAATTTTTGTTTTGCTTGGACTTGAGGTAAGGAAGTTAGATATAATTCTATTTATTTATGTTATGAACGGTAAGATGAGTTTGTTTGAGGTAAAATGTTATGTATGATGATGTACTATGTGATATGAAGTATGAAATGCTATTTTGAGATGATATGATGAATTTGATGAATCATGTATTTCATTTGTGTTGATATGACTAAAATGCATGTATTTTGTATATTGTATGAAAAACAAATGGTTGTTAGCGTGTTGAACGCGACACGATAAAGGGGCTACTAAGGATATAAAGTCGTAACCCGAGTTACTAAGGATATAAAGACATAACTCATAGGGCGGACGCACCAAGGTTATTCAAGGACCAGAGCCTCATGTTTACCCCAAGAAGTGACATGGACAAGAGAGGGGGCCATGTTCACAAAGATATGATGCTGATTTTTATGATGATGATGTTTGAATATGTTAATGATATATGATGCATGATAATGATGTATGATGTATGATGATAATGTTTATGTACGATGTGTGATGATGACGCTAAGTACGATGTATGTATATGATGTTGTAGGAGTTTTACGATATGATTATGTTTGGTTGTGTTTTTCTTTGTTTGTTGTTTGTACTTCCTTACTCGACTTTTAGCTCACCCCTTACTTTCTCCTTTCAAGTAATAAAAAGGGTTTCTCATTGGCACGTGTGGTGATGTGGGGAGTTCCAACGTCAGGGTGTGTATGGCGTGGGGGTAGTCTATGGGCGAGCAAACGATCAACTTAAACACCAATTTTTAAAAAATGATGTTATTTTTTATTTTGTTTTCAAAACTTATTAGTGGGACTTGAACTATATTTATTTTCTTTAAAAACGTTGCGTGAGAACTTTATTTTATTTTAAACTATTGGGCCCAATTTGCATGTTTTAGCAAGGCCCCACTCAAATTTTCATATAATAAGAGGTTTTCTTCTATAAGTTTATGAGCATGGAAATGTTTTACAAAGCATTAGTCTAGGGCGTTTTACAATTAGACTCCTATTTATAGAGTTTTTGTAGCGTCCCAAATTTTCTAATAAGACTTAGGGCCTTGATTAGCGTGCCTGGACAAAAATAATTGATTTATTATGTTGATATGTGAATTTGATAAGTATGTGATTAGAAATGTATGTTTAGGTGAATTAAATATGCATGTGGGCCCCATTTGGTTATCAGGGGGGCATGCTTGTAATTTTAGCCCGCTAAGGGCATAAATGCAATATTTGTGTATATTGTGATTGACACCACGTGTGAGTGGTGATATAATTGTGATGCACGATCCGAGATAGTCCTAGGGAGCAGTTTAGCTAGAAAGTCACAACGGGGTCGAATACCCGGTTCGGGAGGAGCCTAGGGGGATTTTGGGTATATAATATGAGTTTGGGATTTATGGAGTAACGGGTAGTAATTTAGTAATGGTTTTAGTATGCCAAGATTAATGGGGATTCGTAGGTGTACTCGAGGACTTAGCGGGATATGTCAAATGACTAAATTACCCTTTGTGGTACTTGAGGACATAGACTAGCTTAAAGGGGCAATTTGGTCATTTTGGCAATAGGATATACACAATTTGGGAGTTGGGACTCTAGAAGAACTTAGACAAAATAGACGAAAGGAAGAAAAGAACCAACTTCTCTCAACTCACTCTCCCATTCAGTTATCTCTCTCTCTCTCTCCATGGTGTTGGATTTTTGAAGGATCTTAAGTCCGGAATTCTTGAGTTCAGAGGCTTAGTTAGGATCAAGGGTAAGTTTTTAATTCAAATCTTTGTTGAATTCTGCTAGGAAGTGTTGTGATTGAAATTTGATTTGTGTTTTGCTTTGTGGGTTGTTGGGATGAAGTTTTGGCAAGGTTAAGCTTCAGAGTCTGGTAATTTAAGCTTGGAACTGGATTTGAAAGCAGCTCAGGTTCGAATTCCTACTCAAGGTAAGAATTTCATTTATTTCTGAAGTGAATTCTATGTTGTGGTTTAAGTTTTGTGGAGTTTTAAACCGCTAGGTGATTTTGAGCTTGGATGAGTGTTTGTGTTTGTTGCTGGTGTTTTTGAGTTGCTATATTATTTATTTGAAGTTTTAGGTCAAAATTGGAACTTGAGTGTACTTGGGTATTGATTTGGATAAGTTTAGGCTCAGGAAAAATGGTAGGAAAAACCCAGTTTTTGGGTTCGCATATAAGCACCGCTGCCCTATTCTTCTGTGTCGTGGCGTTGGGTTGAATCAAGACACGGGAGCCCTGCTGGGCGCCGCGGCCCCTATAGGGTTGTGCCGTGACGCTAGGCCACTTTCAGGATGTGGGATTTTGTGTTTTTAGGGCTTTGACCCAGGAGGCTCAGGGGAAGCTTTCGCCACCACGCGTGGGGAAATGGGAGTTCGCAAGAGCATGGGATTGGTTCCGGGGTACAATTATAGATTGGTTAGTAATGAAAGCGTTACTTGTGTGTTGTGACTAGGTTTTCAGCGAGGCTCGGGTTAAAGGACTGTGCTCGGGATTTCGGTGCTCCAGAAGCTTGGGACACAGGTAAAAGAAAAATTTGTACCTGTAGAGATATGTGGTGTGTTGTATTGTGTGTGTTTTTTATGTGTGTTACGTCATATCTGTGATTATGACTGATCGGCAAAGGCTGGGAGAGGCAAAGGTCGAGAGCGGCAAGAGCCAGGATCAGCAAAATTCGGGAGAGGCAAGAGTTGGGAACAGCAAGAGCTGGGAAAGGCCAGGGCCGGGAGCGGAAAGTGCCGGGAAAGGAAAAAGCTGGGAGAGGCAAGGTCCGGGAGCGGTAAGATCCAGAGAGGCCAGGGTCGAGAGCGGCAATAGTCGGGATCGGCAAAAGCCGGGAGAGGCAAGGGCCGGGAGCGGAAAGAGCCGGGAGCGAAAAGAGCCGGGAGCGGCAAAAGCCGAGAGAGGCAAGAGCCGAGAGCGGCAAGGGGCCGGGAATGGCGTTGAGCACGTGGAGTGCAAGTCGTTAGGGTGAGAACCTCCTAGGATGCTAGAGTCATCCTCTCGGTGCAGACCGCGAAACCAGGGCTTGGTAAAGCGTCTGGAACGGCATGGACGCTATGTGTTTAGCCTGTTGGCTGCTTTGTTATATGTTGTTGTAATATTTAGTTGTTGTGTAAATATACTGTTGTATCAATAGGTTGTCGTGTTATAGTGCTAATGTGTTATTGCACTGCTGTACTATTAGGCTGTTATGCCATTGTGCTTTTGCGCTGGTCTAGAAGTTGTGTTGTTGAGCATGCTATTAGGATCTAGTATCTGTTTGTTACTCAGATTGAATATGAGTGTGAGATATATTTTTATTGCATATTTTGCTTGAAGTTCTCTTGCTGGGCCTAGGCTCACGGGTGCTCTGTGGTGCAGGTGAGAGCGAGGAAGCTGGATCTTACAACCATGAGTTGGAGGGCATGGAGCGATGTGTACATGTTTGGCCTACCTGGCCACCACGGCTGGGGTTATTTTAACAAACACGTGGTAAACGATCGGTTTTGTCGCTTAGGTCGACTGTACGGTACTTCAGATTGTAAATGTATTTTAAAACAGTATTTAGAGATCCAAATGTAATATTTTTACGAGTTTCAATAAAGGATCAACTTTTTATACTTAATGTTTATTAAGTGAATCTTTATTTTCATCCAAACACACTTTTTAAATCTTGAACCTCGATTAGCGGGCTAGTAGCACATTTCTAAATCACTTGGTAACAACTCTATGGAAGTAGAGCGTTACAACTTGGTATCAGAGCATGCCAAGGTTTATGGTTCCTAGAGATTGACCGAACATGTATGCTCGCTGCCAGATACAAGCTCGACTCATGGTTGGTATTAAATGCAATATTTGTTTAACTATTTATGTGAGTTGCCTTATTTGCTAGAATAGGGAGCATGATGATTATGTATGTGATTTGTGGGAATGAGGTTTGATGATTGATGCATGAGTATTTTGGTTTTGTATCATAGTATGTGTGTCTTTGGCTATTATGTTGATTCTTGCTTTGGTTTAGCGTTGTATAAGAGTATCAGGGCTGGTTGGCTAGGGTGTTGGCTGTAGATAGATTTGGAGGTTGTGTATCTGAGGCAGGTAATTGGATCAGGTAGGGTGAATAGTGGCAATTGAGGCTAGAATCATCTGTCGGCCCTGGGATTGGTGGTAGGTATTTGTTTATATACATACAAGATTGTAAAGGTAAGAGGAAGAGATTAAATGAATGAGACAATGGGTTTTGTCAAGGAATGTAGTCTTGTGAGGGTTGGCAACAATGGCACCAGTTACGACCTAACCTAATGGTGGAAACAGATGGGAATTGCCATATGAAAGACTGTAGAAGTGTTAACCTCCAGTCTCTGAGGGAGGTTTGGACCCGTTTAGAATTGAACTGTGGACGAGCATGGTTAGCCTCGTCTGCAGCCATATGTAAGAGTGAAAGGTAATGACGGAGTGGCTGGTGCCATGTACGTTTTGCGGGAGGATGCCCGCACGTGGTGGGAAGTTATATCCCAGACTTGGAATATTGTCATGATGGGTTGAAAGGAAACTCAGACAAAGGTTCAGTGAGAGGCACTACAAGGACGCAGTTTAAGTACCAAGGACTAATGAATTTATGAACTCGGTTCAGAGTATGACAGTGACAGGGTATGTTAGTGAGCTTTGTAGATCGGCTGAATCTGTGTTTTGTTTGGTACCAACGGATGAGGCTCGAAAAGTGCGATCCACTCGAGGATTAAGGCCTGGGATTGCCAGTGTGTTAGGATCGCTCTAGTGTAGGAGATTGTTACCTACACTTGGACAGTAGGGAGGACCCTTAGTATAGAGGACGCAAGAATCGAGACATGAAGTAAGAGTGTCGATGGGTAGAAAGCTCGGCCAAAGGTATCATCATTTGCGGAAGCATGTAAGGGCAGAGGCCCAGTAACCAAAAAAGAAAGATCTCTGATGGTTCTATTACTCTTAGTCCTAATAGGAGAGTTCATAGTGTTCAGGGTGGTCGTTGGGACGATGGTGAGGTCCGGAAGGGTTACATGGTATGCGCTGGGCGCATGAGACATCATGTAAGAGAGTGTTTAGTGGAGGCATGTTATTTGTGAGGAATCGTAGGGCTCATCAAGGAGAGTTGCCCGAAGAAAAGACAGAAGAACTAAAGAGTACAGATAACTCTACCCCAGCTCGAGTGAACGTTTTTTATATGGTTAGAGTTCGAGGTTGATCCTCAGAGGTGACTGGTTGGCTTTCTAGTTCTTGTTTCTGCTTATAAATTAAATTGATTAAGTTGATTTTATGAGGTATATGAGGTGATCTTGAATGTGGATTTACCGGTTAAAGAGGGGACAACCATGGATTGAAGAAGAAGATGGTGACTTCACAGATTAAAAGGAAAGAACCTGGTTGCAGTTGCTGGGTGCCTAGCTGTTGAGGAAGATACCATTGAGGTTATACTAGATAGACCAGACGAATGCTGGATCGGCGGATAAGGTTTCAGATGGATTCATGAGGATTCAGTAGGATAATCGCCGCATTTATGGAAAAGAGCGTGTAATGGAATTAAGGCAGAGATGGAAGTGGTATCCGAGACATTATGAAGTATAGATTTAGCTCAGCGGGAAGAATTAAGGTTTACTTGAAGAAGTGTTTGACTTTAGGGTTGATGAGACAGAGCATTTTATCATGGGACACATCAATACGGTTTGACAAGAAAAAGGCCAAGTCTACGAGGATAGGATAATGTTTTCAAGAATTACCCTGATAAGGATCAAGGCAAGAGGCGTTTCAAGAATTTCCACTTGCACTAAGTAGGATATAATGGAGTATTGGTAAAGGCTTTTAAATTGACTAATATTTCAGCGGCCCAAGTAAGTTTGTTAAGCAGAGAGTACAGAGATAATGTTGATGAGTCATATTCACATTGATTAAGGATGTTTTAGACTACTCCCAGCTAGAAGCAGAACACAAATAACACCTTTATTGATAGTATCAAGGTTAAGGAAACAAGGTTATAGGAAGGGTTCCAAGAAGGACAAGTTCTGATTTCTCCAAAAGAAGTTCAGGGTCGTGTTATGGGAGGTAATGGGATCATGTATAATGTAATTAAGATAGAAACCTTAAGGGAATTACCAAAGGAACGCCTTAGGGGCGAAGAATATAGTGAAACCAGAGGAACACATCTACTACTATATGAGGCATGTTCGAGGACATCCATACTTTGGCTGAGGTAACATGAGAACATAAAGTTAATCTGAATGTATGGTTGCGTACTCGATTTTTAGAAGTTAGTATAAAGATTAATTCACATGTCATAGTATTAGGGTTTGCATGAATGGACTGGTACAGGAGAACAATGCGAGAGACATCGTCCTTGCTTAGAATATTGAGTTCCGATGCATTATGTTATGAGTTAAGGTGCGTTGTGTGTACCTGAAAGAGTGATCATTTTCACCTCACAGTGAATGGTAAGATGATAGTCATGCTGGTTAACCACAGTTAGAATGAAGTAATGACTGGGTTTGATTTGGAACTTGCGGTTGATAGTTGGGAAATATATTCCTATGAATGAACATGAAACGCAGGAAGAGGATCTTGTAGGAAAGGTTAAGAATCCTAATTTAGAATAGATGAGTTAAATAATGTAGTTCAGGTGAGTGATCCGAAGGATATTGGCAATGAGGGAAGATGTAGGATGAACCTTAAATCATCCCTTACAGGTATTACATCCAAGAAGTTTAATGGATGTTGAAACTGCACTATGTATATCGGGAGGCATATGGCCTAATCATTTAGTAAATAAGAGGTAATAATCAGAGGCTAGAAGGGCTATTAAGATTCTAGTGTATACTGGAGTTAGTATAAAGGGATATGATTATAAACCCTAGGGGTGGACCACCTTGAATTACAGATGAGGTAAGTAAATACAAAAGTGTGATTTGACCTATTTGGTTGGCACGCCATGGTTGGTGTGAGTAAGGTATCAAAAGAGAGAATGGGTACGAGAGGAGAATGTACGTCTCCATTGGAAACCAAGGGTGATAGTGTCAGATTGGAACCCATGGACTTTTAGGTTTTGGAAAAAAAAAAAAGGTCGTAGAGTGACTCCGAGTAGAATATTTTGAAACAGGGAACGATAAGTGCATACTTCGGAAAGTGAATTTAGGGACAGGAAGTACCCTAAATCAGTAATGGCTCAAGGACCAGTAAATTTTTTAATAAACGTTAAGGTCAGGAGTGTCTGCGTTATTACAAGGATATGAGAATTCGCAAGTCTAGATATGGGAACGTGGAGTTCCGGGAGCGTGAACTTTGTGTCCTCCATGTGTTATGAACTAAAAATAGTATGATAGTTCAAGATGGAAAGAGGAGTTGACTTATGTTTGTGAAATCCCAATAGGGATTAGGCTGAGGGCCTATAGTTTGGGAAGTATGTATCAGATTCTACGCATGTACTGAGTTACAAGAACTTGGAGCTGGATCAGGATTTATCTTATGAGGAGAAGCCGGTTCAGAGTCTTGACTGGAAGGATAAAGTCTTGCGGAGCCAGACCATCGCCTTGGTAAAAGTGTTGTGGAGAAACAGCAAGGACGTGGGAACTTGAGCCAGATATGCGGGAGCCGTATCCAAAGTTATTCAGGTAATTTTGAGGACTAAATTTCTGTAAGGAGGGGATAGTTGTAGCGTCCCAAATTTGATAATAAGGCTTAAGGCATTGATTAGCGTGCCTGGAAGGAAATAATTGATTTATTATGTTGATATGTGAATTAGATAAGTATGTGATTAGAAATGCATGTTTAGGTGAATTAAATATGCATGTGGGTCCTATTTGGTTATTAGGGGTGTGTTTGTAATTTTAGCCCGCTGAGGGAATAAATGCAATATTTGTGTATATTGTGAATGACACCACGTGTGAGTTGTGATATAATTGTGATGCACGATCCGAGACAGTCCTAGCGAGCAGTTTAGCTAGAAAATCACAACAAGGTCGAATACCCAGTTCAGGAGGAGCCTAGGGGTATTTTGGGTATATAATATGAGTTTGGGATTTATGGAGTAACGGGTAGTAATTTAGTAATGATTTTAGAATGCCAGGATTAATGGGGATTTGTAGGTGTACTCGAGGACTTAGCGGGATATGTCAAATGACTAAATTACCCTTGGTGGTATTTGAGGACATAGACTAGCTTAAGAGGGCAATTTGGTCATTTTGGCAATAGGATATACACAATTTGGGAGCCGGGACTCTAGAAGGACTTGGACAAAACAGAGGAAAGGAAGAAAAGAACAAATTTCTCTCAGCTCACTCTCCCATTCGGTTATATCTCTCTCTCTCTCTCCATGGTGTTGTATTTTTGAAGGATCTTAAGCCAGGAATTCTTGAGTTCAGAGGCTTACTTAGGATCAAGGGTAAGTTTTTAATTCAAATCTTTGTCGAATTCTGCTGGGAAGTGTTGTGATTGAGAGTTGATTTGTGTTTTTCTTTATGGGTTGTTGGGATGAAGTTTTGGCAAGGTTAAGCTTCGGAGTCTGGTAATTTAAGCTTGGAACTGGATTTCAAAGCAGCTCAGGTTCGAATTCCTACTCAAGGTAAGAATTTCATTTATTTCTGAAGTGAATTCTATGTTGTGGTTTAAGTTTTGTGGAGTTTTAAACCGCTAGGTGATTTTGAGCTTGGATGAGTGTTTGTGTTTGTTGCTGGTGTTTTTGAGTTGCTATATTATTTATTTGAAGTTTTAGGTCAAAATTGGAACTTGAGTGTACTTGGGTATTGATTTGGATAAGTTTAGGCTCAGGAAAAATGGTAGGAAAAACCCAGTTTTTGGGTTCGCGTCTGAACGACGTAGCCCTGTTCTTCAATGCCACGACATTGGGTTGAATCAGGACAGGGGAGCGCGGCTGGGTGCTGCGGTGCTAGGCCACTTTCAGGATGTGGGATTTTATGTCTTTAGGGCTTTGACCTAGGGGGCTCGAGGGACGCTTTCGCCACCTCGCGTGGGGAAACAGGAGGTCCCGAGAGCATGGGATTAGTTTCGGGGTACAATTATAAATTGGTTAGTAACGAAAGCGTTACTTGTGTGTTGTGACTAGGTTTTCAGCGAGGCTCAGGTTAGAGGACTGTGCTCGGGATTTCGGTGCTTAAGAATCTTGGGACACAGGTAAGAGAACAGTTTGTACAAGTAGAGTTATGTGGTGTGTTGTACTGTATGTGTTGTTTATGTGTGTTATGTCATATCTGTGATTATGACTGATCGGCAAAGGCCAGGAGAGGCAAGGGCCGGGAGCGGCAAGAGCCGGGAGAGGCCAGGGCCGGGTGCGACATGAGCCTGGATCAGCAAAAGTCGAGAGAGGCAAGGGCCGGGAGCGGCAAGATCCGGGAGAGGTCAGGGCCGGGAGCGGCAAGAGTCGGGATCGATAAAAGCTTGGAGAGGCAAGGGCCGGCAGTGGCAAGATTCGGGAGAGGCCAGGTCCGGGAGCGGCAAAAGCCGAGAGAGGCAAGAGCCGAGAGTTGCAAGGGGCCGTGAACGACGTTGAGCATGTGGAGTGCAAGTCGTTTGGGCGAGACCCTCCTAGGATGCTGGAGTCATCCTCTCAGTGCAGACCGCGAACCCAGGGTCTGGTAAAGTGTCTGGGACGACATGGCCGCTATGTGTTTAGCCTGTTGGCTGCTTTGTTATATGTTGTTGTAATATTGAGTTTTTGTGTAAATATACTATTGTATCAATATGTTGTCGTGTTATAGTGTTAATGTGTTATTGCTCTGCTGTACTATTAGGCTGTTATGCCATTGTGCTTTTGAGCTGGTCTAGATGTTGTGTTGTTGAGCATGCTAGTAGGATCTAGTATCTGTTTGTTACTCTGATTGAATATGAGTGTGAGATATATTTTTATTGCATATTTTGCTTGAAGTTCTCTTGCTGGGCCTAGGCTCACGGGTCCTCTGTGGTGCAGGTAAGAGCGAGGAAGCTGGATCTTACAACCATGAGTTGGAGGGCATGTAGTGGTGTGTACATGTTTGGCCTACCTAACCACCACGGCTTGGGTTATTTTAAGGAACACGTGGTAAACGATCGGTTTTGTCGCTTAGGTCGACTGTACGGTACTTCAGATTGTAAATGTATTTCAAAACAGTATTTTGAGATCCAAATGTAATATTTTTACGAGTTTCAATAAAGGATCAACTTTTTATACTTAATGTTTATTAAATGAATCTTTATTTTAATCCAAACACACTTTTTAAATCTTAAACCTCGATTAGAGGGCTAGTGGCACATTTATAAATCACTTGGTAACGACTCTAAGGAAGTAGAGTGTTACAGTTTTGAGACACCATTTGAATTTAAAATTCCACCAACCCCCATGGTTGTACCAATATTTAATTGGATGTTTATGAATTTAAAATGAAGATTTGAGAGTTACTTAGGATGTTAAAACTGTTTAAATTGGATAAAAGACAAAATTGGATTTGGTTGCCAGGACCCCAAGCCTTGACCATGGATATTAGCGGCCGCGGCCCTGGCCTTTTAGACTCCCAATTTTTCAATTTTTCCAAAAACGTCCCAATCTCTTCCCATATGATTTTGTAACCTCCGTACACCTGATGTGAGTTAAGAATATGTCATCAACAGCAAAATCACATTATGACTTTGTGAAATTCAACCTTAAATGTGTAACTCTCAATCTACACATTATTGGGTAATATTTTAGAGTTACAAATTTGTAGTTGATTTTGTAATTCCAAAATATATTATACTTGGACACACACATATGTCCAATTTTGTAACTCTTAATGTTATGTTACAAGGTGTGACAAATTACATTTTGTTACATTAATTAATCTAACATTATATTATATAAAATAATATAACATTCCCCCACATAGATTAAATAATAACATTTTATAACACTTATTTAATCAATCAAACATTATACTAAAATATAATATTCCCCTACTTGATTAAATAATTATTCTCTCTATATGAATCATTGCATTAGTGCATAAAGTAAAAGGTCTTTCGACTTGAACTTTACCTTAGTGTAATTATCACAAAGTTTGTTGAAATTTTGGTTGCCAAAGCATTGAACTACTATCCCTTGATAACAAATTGGTGATACCACACACACCTTTGCTATGTTCACTTGAGACCTCAATGTCTCGCTTTGCACCGTTAATGGTCATGTAAACATTCCATTCATAGACTTTTCTTTAGAATGACTCCCAATTCTACCGAGGGACAGCACCACACCTAGGTCTATATAGGTAGAACTCTTACATCATTTTGTTACCCTAAAATACTTGTCTTTTCAAGACTGAGTTCTATTAAAAAATCTTTCGGTTTTAACCCTCAATTGGTAACACACTAGTACTCATATCTTATATGGGACACAATTTGAGTACTACTAATATTCACTTGATTGACTTGTTATTACCCATTGAACCTAATAGTAGTTAAGTTACTAGTATTAAGATATGCTACCATCAACCGTGAATATCTTTAGGGAGTCTAAGTCTCATCCCTTGAGATGTAGAAATGATTCCATTTGAGTCATTTCTTTTCTCATTAATGCATACTTAATCATTCTCTCATTATTTTATTCAAACCTTGTGCTAACTATAGTTTGATTAAAATAGTTACACCTTTATCAAAATAGTGAGTTTGATCATAGTCAACACCCCCACTATTTTATACTTCAATATCCAAGATAAACACATTTCTTGAATTCTAGAAACCTCTTTGTTTTTATAACTCCCCTTATGTTTTAAAATGATTCATTCTTGAATCAAATATCTCACAAACAATAACTTTAGACATCAAGCATGTCTATATTTATTCATTCTATACATGTATAGTTATGGTAATTTAGAATGTGGAATTCCAAATCACATAACTTGTATGCATATATTTTAGTAATATGACCAAAATAATCAATTATTATCAATAAAATAAATTGATTAACATTGGAACATCACCCCCACATTTCTCACATAAAGTGATAATAAAATATCACTTTAGAATAGAAATCTCTTCATTTTTATTAAGTCATTTATCCTCCAAGATAAATCTAGACTTATAATTCCAATCCATCATGAGTCCTTAAGCCTTATGATAAAATCACAATAGATAAAAAAATAAACAAAACCTCAATGTTAGTTATTTTGATTTATTTACTTGCAAAAACAAGACACACCCCTTTACATTCAATTGGTTGCTTTCTTTTCTATTTCACAAAATGAAATATGTGAACACAAATACCATGTGAAAATTAATCACTAATTTTTACTTTTAGTGGTCTAAATAATCTCAAAATCACTTAAGAAACTTTTGTGCATCTTCTAAGAGTCTCTTTGAGATTCTTTTGAAAACACCACTGTAACGTCCTCCTAATCTAGGACTGTTACACTGTGTACTTTAAATAGTGTCAGACTTGCTAATCAAGTCATTTGGTTATAAACATGTAACTAAGGTTAACGTCAAGGGTTAGGGTTAAAATTTTTGGTCAAGGAACTGTTGACTTTTTATTTAAAAGTTTCATACATACATGGGATCCCAAAATATTACAAACAAACGTTAAAAAGGGTGTATATACATCAAAAGTTACAACCGGCCGACCTAAGTGTCATGGTGGACGAGCAGCCACAGATGTACATGCTACCACTGAAGCTCTCCAACTCATGGCTGGTCAAGCTTTCCTTTCCCTTACTTGCACCACACAACACCCATGAGCCAAGGCTTAGCAAGAAAAGTTAAATATGTGCATGAACAAAAAATACATGTTCTACGTACATATCTAGCATGTCCAACAGTAACAACATACTCATGCATCCATACAATTACAAATAAATGATCATTGGGTCACTTTGGGGCCCGCTGCCCTGAATAGTTGACCATAGAGTCTACCCCGACCACTGTGCCCTAGCTTTGTGACCATAGAGTCACCTAGGGCCTCTGCCCTTAGCTCTAAGTAACTAGCCATAGAGCTAGTCCAGCGTACCTAGCGATTTAATGTTTGAACAACCATAAGGTCGGCCAACGTAATAGTATGTTCCTGTTTGACCTAAGCCTTTCAACCAGTGCACAACACGCTATTGCCACCCTTGACTAATAAGTCACGCCATGAGCCAAGTATTCAAATATAGATACAGATAAGCATACTTCAAACAATACAATGTAATGACCCAACTACTCTAGACTTTTGGACCATTAACGAAAACTATACATAAACAATAATCCTTAACCGAACTTACAAGTGAAAAGATCAAAACTTTATTAAAAACTCGTAAAAACAAATGTTAAACTTACATAAACTTAAAGTAGGACATGGGATCCCATTATTTTAAAAAAAAACATAACTTAATTGTAATAAAAAGAGATTACATAAATAGGTGCGGAAAAATACACATAAACCATAAATAAAGACTTCATCCTCGAAATCGAAACTCTCGACTCCTTGAATCCATTCTGCCTCAATACACATTCCCCAAGCATCCACGAACCTTTCCCGCTACTATAGCTATTTTCCTGCACATATAAACATAAAAGGAATGAGCCTAATGCCCAGCAAGGAAAATCTAACATATAGCCATATACATAAAAATTCATAATGCATCAATATGAATGAGCCGAATGTCCTTCTTCATTCCTGGCCACCAATATACTGCCTTAACATCGTGAGTCATCTTGGTTGACCCTGGGTGAACTGAGTAAGGGGTACAGTGCGCTTCTTCTAGAGTCATCCTTATATCTCAATAAACCTTGACTAGATATTGAGAAATCTGTAGTCTTGCCTTCTCTGACTGCATCCATATGTGCTCCTAGTGTGTCATCATGTCTCTGACCAATCCTTTGTCCTCTAGCAGATTCGATTGGATAGACAAGTTAGCCAGCTTGCTTATAACTACTTCTATTCCGGCACTAATCAGCTCCTGCTGTAGCGGCTTTTCTATTCCGGATAAGGCTGCTAAATTTCCATAACTTTTCCTACTAAGCGCATCAGCAACTACATTCGCCTTTCCTGGGTGGTATAGGATTTCACAGTCGTAATCCTTTACTAACTCCAACCACCTGCGCTGCCTCATGTTGAGCTCCTTCTGAGTAAAGAAGTACTTTAAACTCTTGTGGTCCATATAAATCTCGCACCGTTCTCCGTAAAGATAATGGCGCCAGATTTTCAACGCAAAGACCACCGCTGCCAACTCCATATCGTGAGTTGGATAGCGCTGCTCGTACTCCTTCAATTGTCGTGAGGCGTAAGCTATCACCTTGTTGTTTTGCATCAGCACGCAACCCAATCCTTGCTTTGATGCATCGCAGTAGACTACGAACTTATCGTTGGGTGTCGGTACACTGAGTACTAGTGCTGAGCAAAGCTTATCCTTGAGCAACTGGAAGCTTTCTTCACACTTATCATTCCAGTTGAATCTTTGTTGTTTTCGGGTTAGGTTGGTGAGCGGAGTGGCTATCTTTGAAAAGCCCTCTACAAACTTCCTATAATAACCTGCTAACCCTAGAAAGCTTTTTACTTCAGATGCGTTCTTTGGTCTGGGCCAATCCTTCATGGCCTCTACCTTTGATGGGTCTAACTCCATCTTTCAATATAATGTGCCCGAGGAACGCCACTTGCGAAAGCCAAAACTCGTATTTCTTGAACTTGGCGTAGAGTTGATGTTCCTTCAATCACATCAAGATCAACCTCAAATGTTCCTCGTGCTCTACTTCATTCTTGGAGTATACTAAGATATCGTCGACGAACACAACGACGAATTTATCTAAGTAGTCTTTGAAGTCTCTATTCATTAAGTTCATAAACGCGGCTGGTGCGTTAGTAAGACCAAAGGACATAACCAAGAACTTGTAATGTCCATAACGAGTCCTAAAGGCTATCTTAGGAATATCTTCTCCCTTTACCTTGAGCTGATGATACCCGGACCGTAAATCGATCTTTGAAAATACAGTCGCACCTCGGAGTTGATCAAACAAGTCGTCGATCCGGGGTAGCGGGTACTTGTTCTTAATCATTACTTTGTTCAGCTCACGATAGTCTATACACATCCGCATACTTCCGTCCTTCTTCTTCACGAATAGCACCGGAGCTCCCCATGGCGAATGGCTTGGCCTAATAAAACCCAAGTCTAGGAGTTCTTGTAGCTGCGTCTTTAACTCCTTGAGTTCCGTAGGTGCCATCCAATATGGTGCCTTAGAGATAGGCTCGGTTCCTGGTACTAATTATATCGTGAAGTCTATTTCCCGAGTTGGCGGCAATCCTGGCAAGTCATCGGGAAATACCTCTGGGAACTCTTGTATAATACGGACGTCTCCAATCTTAAGTGGTGTCTCTTTTTCCACGTTTGTGACGCTAGCTAAGAATGCTTGACATCCTTTCTCCATCATTCTTTGAGCTTTGATAGATGATACTAACGAGGTGCGTAATCCTGAAACTTGTCCCATGAAGCATAATCTCTGGCCGTCAGGAGTCTCGAACATCACTTTCTTGCGTTTACAGTCGATGGTTGCGCCATGCCGTGCTAGCCAGTCCATGCCTAGTATTACGTCGAATTCTTTGATCACTAGTTCTATCAGGTCTCCTTCTAGTTCTATGTCCTCAATCTTGATCGGTACGCCTCGTACTATCCGTGATGATAGAACTACTTTGCCCGAAGGCAACTCGGTTACAAACCTAGTTCTAAATCTTTCACAAGGTTTGTCTAGTCGTTCTATCATTCCTAACGAGATATACGAATGAGTGGCTCCCAAATCAAACAATACAGAGCATAAGTTATTGAGGATAGAAACCTGACCTGTGACCACCTTATTGCTAGCATCAGCCTCTCCTTGGGTTAAAGCAAAAACCCTAGCAGGAACCATCTTTTCGTCCTTCTTCCCTTCTGGCTTTCGCTGAGGAAAATCTCTTTTACGATGCCCTTCCTGACCACAGTTAAAACATTCCTTGGTGTTTGCGTGACATTCTCCAGGATGCTTCTTCTGACACTTAGCACATGGCAGGTATTCCACGTAGCCCGGCCTATTTCCCCCATTATTCGTCCGTGCCCTTTTATCGCTGTCGAATTGCTTGTTATTCGGATGCTGTCTTTTCTGGCTGTTACCGTTGTTGCCATTACGGTTGCTGTTCCGACTGGTTTGAGGTTGACTCTGCTGTTTAGGTTCAGGCTTACTGGCTTCCTCTTTACTTACATTAGCCTGCAACCTCTCTACTTCTATTGTCGTCTCAAGAACGTCGGCATATGTAGTATTTCCTGGGTTTGCTAACTTAACCCCCATCTCGATCTTTGGTTGAAGTCCTCTAACAAATTTGTTCAGCCTCAGAAAATCAGTTGGAACCATCTCAGATGTGAACTTAGCTAAGCAGTCGAACTGACGAGCATACTCTGCCACCGGTAAATTTCCTTGCTTCAAATTGGCAAACTCCTCAACTCTGGAAGCGAGTACAGCTGAATTGTAGTACTTTTTGTGGAACAGCTCCACAAATCAAGTCCATGTCATGGTGGCAACATCATGCGATTGCTGGACCAAGTCCCACCATATCCTGGCATCCTTCTTGAGCAATGACGAGACGCAGGATATGCGTTCCGCATTACTGAGATTCATGTGCGTCAGAATCGGCTCCACGTTCCTTAGCCACTCTTCTGCCTCAAAGGGGTCTGTAGTCCCTTCAAAGTTTGGAGCGTGCTATTTCCAGAACCTCTCATACACTGGCTCCATATTCGGTACTGGATATGGCGCGTAGTTCGCCACTGGCCATCCCCCACATGGACCAACTTGTTGGGGTGCTGGGGCCATTTGTTGTGGCTGCGGCTGCGGCGGAGGCTGAGGCTGAGTCTACGCCTGTTGACGTTGTTGCTGCAAAAGTTCCTCGACTTGTTGTCGCAGTCTGGCGATCTCTGTAGTGTTGTCAGCTAGCGGTGCCGGCGCGTTGCGGTGGGCAGTAGCACGCACTCCCCTTCTGCAAACTGGAGGGGCTTCATTGGTCGCTGGAACAGTGTTGGAGGCGTTTCCGTTGGTGCGTGCAGATCTTCGGAGCGACATCGTAGCAGAGTTCTAACAGTTGAAAGAAACATGTTAGAACTTTACCTAATAGGCTCTAAGGCAAAAAATTATTCTAAAACAAACATATCTCGGACCTATTTATTATGACTTCTTATGAAAAATTATATAGGTCTTTATTTATTATTTAGAGTAGGTTTCTATATTTAGAAAAACAAGTCATCTTTATTTTCTAAGTGTGCTTCTAATCATCCTATATGACTTAATTCTCAGGCTCGAAACTTATCTTTGTTCCAAAGTTAACCATATTGAGGGAGGGCTGGGATCAGTAAAATTGTTCCCACTACTATGGCCCCCTAACTCTCAATAAGGAAACCTGGTTCATTGATTTGTATCCACCCTCACCGAACTTAGTCATTATTTATTTTATTTATTATTTATTATGATTGTGAAAATAAAATCAAACTCATACATGATAATAAAATAACATGACATTCATTTGGAAAAAAATAGTTTTTCACTTATTACAACCATAAAACAAACATTAAATAAAACAAACAATGAAAAACTAACTATTCTAAAAATCCGGATCTTCTACATCCGATCCTTCATCTAGCATATCATCATCCAATTCTTCATAATCCTCATTGTCATGTGCATCAAAATGACATCTAGGAAGGTTTGTGAAAATCCTATGCTTTTGCTCATTGCTAAACTGAAATTTGGATTTTGCAGTGAACCTAACTAAGAGGAAGTAATATCTCATTGCTACTGGCAATTCGTCTTCATCATCCATTGTTTCCCATATTTCCTCTAAGGCTGCTATTATAGGATGAAAATCCTTAAATAGTCTAATTATTAATACATATTGTTCCGTTGCTCTCATCATTATTTGCTTAGACTCTTGAAGGTGACCTATTTCTTTGTGGAACAAAAGCAGTCTTCGTGTGATTCTTTCTAGTGCTCCTATGGTGTTTCTTGGTTCCCTTATTCTTTTTACAGCCTTAATGGCTCGGATATCCTCATTGCTTAATGCTCCATTCATACTTAACTGAAAACATAAATACTAAAATTGTTAGCTATACACATAGGCAAAATAACTATAACTTAAATACTTACTTGGCGGTCAGATTCGGAGCTTTGAGTGTGTGTATCGAGGAGAACTTCATGCGAAGGAACCGTTTGCTCTGATACCAACTGTAAAGACCCAACTACTCTAGACTTTTGGACCATTAATGAAAACTATACATAAACACTAATCCTTAACCGAACTTACAAGTGAAAAGATCATAACTTTATTAAAAACTTGTAAAAACAAATGTTAAACTTACATAAACTCAAAGTAGGATATGGGATCCCATTGTTTTAAAAAAAAAACATAACTTAATTGTAATAAAAAGAGATTACATAAATAGGTGCGGAAAAATACACATAAACCATAAATAAAGACTTCATCCTCGAAATCGAAACTCTCGACTCCTTGAATCCATTCTGCCTCAATACACATTCCCTAAGCATCCACGAACCTTTCCCGCTACTATAGCTATTTTCCTGCACATATAAACATAAAAGGAATGAGCCTAATGCCCAGCAAGGAAAATCTAACATATAGCCATATACATAAAAATTCATAATGCAACATAAAAACATACCATAACACTTATGTCACATACATACTATAATGGCCATTATTACTTGGGGTCCCATAAACTAAACAAGTCATATGCCCATTAGATTAGTGGGGTCTTGCTAGCTAAGCAAGTCATATGCCCGTAATCTATTTGGGGCTTGTTAGTCATATAGGTCATCTGCCCAAGTCGACAATCATACTTAACATAACATATTACATAACATAAAATCATAAGATAACATATAAAAGCATATAACACATAAATCCTATCCTATTTTCCTTACCAAAATAACCGGGATATGAGAACTGATTTGGGACCTTGGAACACTCCTAAAAACCATTTATAATATGGTGAGTATATTGAAGAAAAGGGATGAAAGTGAAAAAGGGACTATGCTATCAAAATATACTTACCAAAAACCTTGTCCTTAAGAACTTGGATTTCCTAACCAAGAATAAGAATAAGGTTAGAATGAGTAGAAGACTCTGAGAATTTTAAAGAACATAATACATAAAGGGACTAGAGTTTGGGATACCTTGAGTACTTCTATGATCAATCTAAACCTTGAACCGAAATGTGAATAAACCTTACTTCCCCAAGTGTTTGATAAGCTTATAGTGATCAAGCTTATAATTCCCAACCCAAGTGTTTACACTCTCACACTCACCTAGCAACTTGCAGCCTCTGAACTTAGAGTAATAGATGAATAAATGGCGGGGTACTAGGTCCTACTTATAGATTTTAGGAATAAAAAGATCTTCATTTAACTTGAATAAAAATAATGGCTTTTTAAGTGAACAACATTTGAATTATCGTTCAGCAGAGGCTGAAGACTCGTTCAAAAATATGCTGGACTTATCAAGAGGTTGAAGGTTTGAATGGAGAACGTTTTTGAAAAATTTCAAAATATGCTGAGAGTGGCGATATATCGCCTGGGCCAGTATGCCCGAGGCAATCGTACAACGTTTCGTGTTTTCCGTATCTTCGTACTACGATATATCACCCCCTAAAGCTGCGATATATCGGCATACGCTGAATATTTAAACACGAAATTACACATTTTTAGCTTAATTTGAATTGAGTAAACAGCCTTGACTAAGCCCTCTAACGTTTTCAAAGTTGTTGACTGACCTTAGAGTATTCAAATTTTAACCTTAATAAATTTAATCCTCAAAATACTTAATCATTAATAAACCTATGCATGACATGTGCTATTATCTTATTGGTTCTTATCTAAACCTTGTAGTATATTAAATATTATCCTCAATATCAGTCATATTAATCAAACCTTAGGTTAAAATTAATATTCCTAAACTATAGGTTAAACTTAGAAAATCTACAAGTACTACTATGATTGTCCAAATAAATCCCGGTGTGAACCAAAAATCCACAATCATAAAGATAATACTATTATTACTATTATACTACTATCTAACTTAGTTAAGTAAAGTTCTTGGACTCTACATACAAGTATGCATACATATTAATCATATGATACCATCAATTAAATGTAAACATAGCAATAACCATGCTCCTTAATGGGGCCAAGCCCTAGCTACGCAAACCATGCGAACAATCATGTAACACTTAGCTAGAGATGGAATATTCAAGTATGTTTAATCAACAAGCACAATCATAACTAAAACACGTGCATTTTCAGGGCCCCGAGCCCTGTCCATAATTATAATCAATAATCGAGCCAAGCCCTAATGCATATATCACGTATCGGGTGCAATTTTCTTACCTCAGGTCTGAGTATAGCGTAATAATAAGAACAACCCTCAAGTACGATCCCAATTCCGAGGCCCTAGCAATAACCTAGTCACAACCATAATATAGGATCCCATCAATAATGAGCAAATAAAGGCTTCCGGACCGATTCCTAGCCTCCGGAATGTCGAATTCTACTAAACCGGGTAGTAAGATCGATCTCGAGCCCTTACGGTTGAGTTCCCGCACTCAAAAACCCATCCGGGGCTCAAAACCCCTTAAGCGCCACGACCCCAAGCACCTGAGTCGTGGCCCGCCCAAGTCAAGGGCCCAAGCCTCTCTTCTCACTAGACACGCGTCGTGCTACAACCTAATAGGCACCGCGACGCGCCCTCACGTCAAACACCTCCCCTGTCCTCTGGGTTCAAGAGGGTCGCGACACCCCAAGAATAGGGATGTGGCCCTCCCCTACGAACCCAGAACTCTCTGGTTCTTCTTCAGCCAAACTCAATCAAAACCACCCCAAATCAATTCTAAATCCATAATTAAATCCCCATAACCAATTCAGCATAATACGAGCAACAAAACCCATCAAAACTCCAGTTCACAACCTTGAGCCACAAGACTCAAGAACAGCCAAACTAACACATAAATTCAATGGAAAACAGAGTCTAAAGCTTACCTTAATTATGATTTAACTCCTCCTAACTTTATCTAATACAATCCCAAGTTTAGGCCTTTAATTCCCTCAAGCTTTCAGCCAAGAATTCACCTTAGTTCCCAAGAAATTCACTTAGAAAATTTGAGAGAGAATGAGAGAGAGAGAGTTGGTTGGGAGCTGAGTGTGTTTTGTGTTTTTGTTTGTTTCTTACCGCTTAAGTAATCTTAAGCTAGTCCCGAAGCTCAGGGTACCAAAAACGTCCCCGAGGTCAAAATGGTCAAAATCCCCGGTATTCCCACCTAATCTCATTAACTCCAAAAATATCATCAATTATTCATTCTCATTACCCGATAACGTGCTAGGTACCCAAAATACCCCTTGACTCACCCCGATTCGGGTATTAGGTCCCGTTGTGACGTTCTTGCTAACTTGCTCCCTAGGATCGTCTCATGCCTAGTAACCCAAATAAACCCACATAATAATGTGGTCTCTCACATATATCACATATATGCACATATATACATTTATTCCCATAACGAGCCAAATTACGAAAATTGCCCTTCTAATAAGAAACGAACCCGCATGCATATTTAATACCCTTAATCAATCATATCTAATTATATTATCATATAACTCACATAATCACACAATTACACACAAATATAGCTCATATAAGCATGTAATTCCATATATTGCCATCCTGACCCCCTAATCAAGACCCTAAGTCTTATTAGGTAATTTGGGACGTTACAACCACTTTGCCATCCATTGATTTTCTCATCAAAATCCATATGATGATGTCAATTTTTAAACACTTTAAATCAAAGAAAATAAACCCTCATTGATTTATATAAACACTTTAATTTCTCATGCTTTAGTTTAAAATTATCTCCTCATTGAGATTAATTTAAACATGTTACCATCTTTAACCAAAATGAATAAAATTATCTTCAATTTATTCACCATTGGTGTAAAGATTCAAAATTGCTTCTCCAATATTGTAATGTCTCCTCATTGAGACATTGAATATTCAAGAATTATTTTCACTACATAATTCTCAAATATTTTTTATTTGACTTTAGACTCTAAGCCTATTGGAGAATATGTCATCTCAATATTTTTCTTCTTCTTATTTTTATTACCATACAAAAGACATTGGATCTTCTAAGAAAAAATAAAGAAGAACATTACCTTATCTTAGCACCATTTAAAGTTGGATCCTCACAAGACCTCTATGGTTTCTCATTACATTGAAACGGAAAAAATAAGCTTTTGATTGTCAGAGAATATATATTATTCAATGGAAATAGGGAAAACCAAAATACAACTTTATTAAAAAATACAATAGACAAGGTGTTTGATTAAATAAATGTTACAACTAAATTGCACACAATACAAGTAAATAGAAAGATGTAGAAGAAGAAGATCACAAACTCAGAACAATAATAACAAGAAGAACAAAAGAATGAAATAAGAACAATATAAAGAACACAAACTCTCACACAACCAAAATCTAGAATAGTGAGGATCACCAACTTGAACAAGGTTCAAGACCTTTGTCAAAAAGCTTATTTCCCCCTATTCTATAAGCACTAAGGGATCTCACAAGGATATAACTCTCTGAAATTATCAAACATCTTCTGTGTATTTTCCAACCAAGTGCTTTGTGGATAGAAAATGGTGTGTCTCATTAGGCTCCTATTTATAGAATATTGAGACACCATTTAAATTTCAAATTCCACCTCAAAGAAAAGTGCAACTTTTGCCAGAACTTTGGGCACAAGAAAACTGATTGTCGAAAGCTCAAAGCTCACATAAAGAAGAAAGATAATTGTATTGTGATGAATTGTTTAGAGTCCAATATTATTGATGTGCCCTCCAATTCTTGGTGGTTAGATACTAGAGCCACAATTATGTTTCAAATTTCTTGCAGGAAATGACAAGTCGAAGAAGACCGAGTAGTTTGGAGCAGCATGTGTACATGGGAGACGATACAAAAGTCCAAGTTGAATTTTTGGGGACAATTAGATTACAGTTGTTGGGAATAGTGCCCTTAAAGCAATTGTAGTTGACAAATGTTTTAAATGAAATAAATAATCAAATTAAGTTATCACACACATATATATAGAGAGAGAATATGTCTGATATTATGTTGATAATATTAATTAAATATAAAAAAAAATCCAAAGTTTATCTATGTGCTCTTAATCTCATATTGGTATGAGAGGATTGAGATTAAGACAATAAACTTAAAACAGTTCGCAATAAAGTAAATTTAGGGAATCTTTAGATTAATTACTGCTAGTACGGTTCGCTGGTATTATGAATACAAGTGACCTAGATCCAGGTCACTAGTGTAGTTGGACACTTTAGTGAAGATACTTTATATATAGTGATTTATAGAAGTAGACCAGATGTGATTTGTTAACACTTGTTTGAACATCTTTTCATAGTATTAATCAAACACATCAAACAATGATCATATACACGATGATCTTAATCCTGAGGTTACTATGAACAACTATATATGTCATTTGATTCTTTGATTCATGCGATAAGGTTTGTCATAATGATCAATCTAAGAATAATTATTTTGGGGACTCAATAATATATATGGTTGGGGACATAGTTTAACAAATATGGAATCTATACATTCTTATAGATTGAATAATGGTTCTCTATTGGGTTGACTTTTAGAACATAAAAGGTTATGAGCACTCGTCGCAAACTTGTTGTGACACAACCTTCACTAGTAAAGTCAATGGTACTCTAGGAACAAGATATAGTTAAAATGGTAAAACAGTAATTTTATTATCTTTTAAGTATGAACCATTAATAGAGGATTAACGTTGTATGTAATGATTATATCAATGGACACTTTATTTTTAATAAAGTACTATATAAATATATGTCTATAATTATCAAGAGTTCAATCTCATAATTATAGTGGAGTAATCATGAGATTAATAAATATGCTTATTTAATCAAAGTGCTTTGGTTAATAATCGAATATTTATTGGAGCTTGATATTATAGGTCCATAGGTCCCCAAGGTGGCTCTATCAACACAATATCACGGTAAGAGCTGATACAAGGGTAAAGTTGTAATTTGGAAATTTGAGCAGAATTTTATTCTTCTGATCAAGTATACAATTATATGATAATTGAGATTGAATAATTAATTATTAAATTTTTGAAAATATGCATATTAATTTAAATATATCATTTCAATATATATATAAATAAATTAATTTTTGAAATTAATTATTTTATTTGAGTGGGAGAAAATTAAATTGGTAAGTCAAAAATAGTTTTTGATTTATTGAATTTTAAAAGATGGTGATAATTATGATTATCAATTTGAATTTAAAATTTAAATTTTGAAATATGGTTGTGATCATTTTCCTTAAAAATATAATACCATATTTTGGGGAATAATTGATTTTAGTTAAAAATAAATAAATAAAAGAAAAATGCAATATCCCTAAAAAGGCAATACTGCTATTCATGCATGACACAATCCAGGGACTGTGCCATGCATGTAGCAGTATACATATAATGTATCTGTGTTGTTTTTATTTTATTTAATTAATTAATAATTTGAAAATATAAATTTTCAAATTTGGTAAGTTAGATATTTACCTAAATCAATTCCTATCATCATTATGATATTATTATATTACAATTATTATTAGGAATAATAAGGTAATACATAATCTCTATATATGTTATTGAATAACAAGAAGAAAATATACAAGTCAGTGAGAATTCAGAAAAGTTTCATAATTTGTCAGACAAAGATTATCTTATTCTTCTTCTTTTATTCTAACATTTCTCAAGTCATAATCCAAGTTCTCATGTGTTGAAATATACTTGTGATTCTTAAATTACAAACACATATTCTCTATGTACTCACATACATTTTGATGTGTTGAGAACACTCCGAAAGATCATGGTTTGCGTACTCAAAGTGTTGGAAAGGAAGATCGATATATACGAAAAGACTCAAGGACACTTGATAGGCTTCATGAGGTAAATACTTTTGTTCTTTAATATTTTTCTATATGATATATATAAATATGTGCATATTTATATATATATGTTGCATGATTAATAATATTTTATATTAATGTTTCTATCTGGATGTTTTTCTTGAAAATATAAACTGTTTATATGAGAGATGGAAAATGTTTTGTGTTATATACACTGGGTCCACCACGCCCATTTCGTTGCGCACTCTAATTGTTTTTCCAACAATTGGTACTAAAGCAGGTCATTAATCTCTACATATTATTAATTATTATGTGGGACTATGTGCATTTTTATAATATATGTAATATATGTTTAAATGGATGAATGTTTGTATTCATGATGATAGATTCTTAAGGGTTGTTTATAATGGTGCTTTTGGGTTTAGGAATCGTTCTTAAAATTTCTAGAAGAAAAATGTAAGCCCTGCCCAGGTCTGCACCCCTGCGCACCTGCCTGCCCAGCCGCACCCCGTGCACACCTGCGCCCAACCGCACCCTTGCCCCACACCACATTGGTACACACCTAGGGTTTGTATCTTACAAACCCTAATGTGTTGTTACCATAATTGTTTTAATTATTTATTTAATTAAAAAAAATTGAAATTTAATTAAAATGGTTTTAATTTGGAAATTTCTTTAATTGAAATAATATTGATTATTTTCCTTAATTAAAATTGTTTTAATTGTTCTCTTCCATAATTAAAATATCCAAAATTAAAATTATTTTGAATTTGAATTTATTATATTTAAATTGTTTAATTTTATTTTTGAATTAATTTACTCAAATTCAAATTGGGCCTTAGAAACTATTTGGGTGTTAAACCCAAAGTTTAATTATTTTAAAAGTCTGTTTAAAAATAATTAAAAAGTTGTATAATTCAAAATGGATATGGAAAATGGTGGCACTGGCTCAACAAGACTACGTATCAAGGTTCAAGATCAAGGTGCTCTTCATCAGGCCTTAAATAGGCTAGGTTACATTTTCGTGTATTTTCTGCAAGTGTTGTAATTTTTTTTTAGAAATACCCAAAAGTTACCAACCTGCATTTATTTACTTATTATGAATGTTTGAATGTGATTAAAGTGTTTAATATTTTGTCATGCATTATAACATGTCATTCATATACCCATACAGTATGCAATTAGCATGCATTACATTCGTGTAGAAACATGCTATTAGGAACGTCCTATATTTTATTATATGTTTATATATGATAATTCATATAATAATAAATTTAGTATTAATTAGTTAAGATGGTAAATCAACATTAAAGTTGTTTAATTTGTTATTTTAATGAAAAATGTTTTATTAAAATATAAATGATATTCTCTTAATTAAAGCAAAATTAAAATTAGAATTAAGGGCACAATTTTTTTTTATGTTTTGCTTAATTGGATTAGTAATTATTAGAATATCATTTGGTAAAAATAATTAAATTTATTTTTACAACTAAATTAAAAATATTGATTTTGTGAAAAACCCAATTTTTTTTTTAAATAGTGAGTGGGAGAGGGAGTTATGACAATTAGTCTCATGGTCTCCATTATTGGTTGAACATCGAGGCATAGGAAGGGCCTCGTGTCGCCTCCGTTTGCGGCCTCCCTAAGGAAAGGCTTTTGAATATGTTTATTTTATCCCAAGGTTGACTTCTTTTATGATAATATAATTAGTGATGTATTTCAAGTTTGACTGACCCTAAGGAACAATCTTGAGTTAAGTCATTGATTGAAAATAATGGGTTACACTTCGAAGGTGTATCTAGGCTTCCGAGCACGACTAGTGCATATTGACCAAACTAGCGGTAGTTCATAAGTCAAAAGAGAAAATGAAGTTTTTAAGTCAAAAGAAATTGAGATTTGTCTCAAAATTAATTTGGAGTTATTTTGACCTACCCCAAGGTTGGTCCATTAATTTTCAAATTAATTTATCGTGGATTAGTATATAATTTTTTATGTGTTTTTATATGTTGCATTCATGCATCATGTTTACTTTTCCAAATAAAATATGGTATTTATTATATGTTTTAATTCATTATATTTTATTTATTTATTTCTAGCAACAATGGTCAATTCTCTTAATCCTGATCAAGTACTTGAAAAATTGGAATTTCAAACACACCTCATTGATAAACTATTGGAAAAGATTCCATTTAGTCTTAACTACATAAGAAGATGGTATGGAGGGATTCACATTGTCTTTGGAACACAAAACTTGTACAAAGCGATCTACGATCTACCTCCAGAGGTTCCAAGCTTTTCATCCAGCTACGAAGAACGTGAAAAATATAGTGAATGAATGAAATTGAATCACCTGGCACGTCAATGCATGTTATCGACCATGCATGGAGACATTAAAGAAAAATATATGGTTATTGAAACTACATACGAGATGTGGGCCATGATAAAAAATGATGCTCTGACACATGCTCAATTTTTGAAATACGAGGTAAATTCGATTTATTAAAAAAATCTTCTTTAATATTTTGAATGGTTGATTCAAAATTATGCCACTAATATTATATTTCATTTGTTCTTGTCTTTAGGGATGCAGAAATCTTTTGAGAAAAAGAGTAATTGCATTGAAACCATAGCGAAGAAGAAATGGTGAAGACGATTGAAAAAAGAAAAGAAAAGATTAGTTTAGAAATTTATTTTGTTTACCTTAGAACAATTTAAATTTTTTAGTCATATTGAAATAATTTATTTTCATTATGAAAGAAACTAATAAGTTCTTTGTTTAAATTAGTTCTAGAATTCTTTCTAGAAACTATGTTTTAGATTCCTTTATTTGACAAGTGAACAAGTTTAATATTTCTTTTGAATAATGAATCCAGTTGATACTTTTGAAATATATTTGTTCCACCAATTTCATCAATGAGTATAAATGATAATTATTCATTATTCATTATTGTGCAAAGCATAGATTTAATAAATAAGACATATTTTTCCAACTACAATTGAGTGAAACATATATGTGAATTATTTTTTAGATTGACTTGTAATTAATTGGACACATAAAACAAATAAGAGACAATCTTTTCTTGGAACCATTCATTGTTCTCTCCCTATTTATATAGTCTATTAATTAAAGTTAACCAAAAGACCTTTCTCTAATAAAGGCTCAAAAATCACATAATCGTTAAGCTAATACATAGAGATGTATGTTGAACCTTTTAATGTTCAAAGCTAAAAGAGATAATAAATAATAAGTCAATAATGATTGACATTTATTTAAGATATGTTTAATTTTGTTAAAAGCAAAGAAAATTTCTAAAAAATTTCGTGCAACATTCAAAGTAAAGTCACTTAAAGACTTGTTTGATCTGATCAAAAGGAAGTCTAAACTCGAATTTGGAATTCAAGTAATTTGCATGTGAACTTGGAATTCAAACCCAACTCACATATAACTAGAATGCTAAAGCAACATTAGTATTTTGGAAATGGAATATAATCATATTAGATAAGATTAAATAGATAATGAGTAATCATTATCGTCTTTATTATTTCTATAATTTTAACACTTGTTATACTCAATACATGTTTGATTGTACAACATCAAAGACTTAATAGTTGGGATTCACAAGTGATTATGTGAAAAAATTAAAAAAATTCCATGAAGTCATTTAGTGAAACAATTTAATAATCATAAAAGATTACAAAAGAATTTGTGTCTCTTAAATGCTACATTAATGAAGCATAATTATTATAATCACTATATTTTTCTAGTTAACTTGTACTATAAATAATGACAGCAAGTCAAGTAAGCAAGTTACTGATGATTAACAATGATAAAACCAAAGAATATCACAAATTTAGTAAAGCATTATCGTAGTGGGTAGATTAGTTAGTAACTACTCTGTTGCAAACATAAAGTTTAGTTAATTGTGTGTAACACAATTTAACTATATTTCATTCACATGCTAGTATGAAATGAATTTTTTTTATAGAAAACAGTGGTTGAAACACCATGAATCTAGAAATAGAATTTGGAATTCTATGACATCTGGATCCTTGAACATCCAACTAAATTTCATTACACTTCAGTTTAAAACAGGGTATTCAAGATGAAGAGGAGAACAGAGGAAAGTACAAACTTTTTCAAAGTAAGGTTTATAGTCTAAGACTATAAACAGAAAGAAGAATTTATTATTTGAATAAATACCTTCTACTATAACAAAGCTTAAATTTGTTTGCATACTCTTATCCATTGCTTTATGCATGGATTATGAGATTAATTTAAATGGATGCATAAGAAGTCTTTACTGAATGGCTGACATGAAAAACCCATTTCAAGATCTCGACCATAATGATTCGGTTGTGATTCTTGTTCTTAACATTGATAACGTTCTGGTCATTGAGAATGATGTTGAGAAATTATCAATATAAAAGAAATGGTTAGCTGAACATTTCTAAATATTGGATTTAGAAAAGCCAAGAATGTTCTATACATTCAAATCTATAGAGATTGAAAGAACATTCTTTTGGCACTGTCTCAAGCGACTTATATAGATAAGAATCTTAAATACTTTAGTCTACAAAAATCTATGAAATGCTTTTTACCTTCGCGGTCAGAAGGATGTATTATCTAACTAATTATGTCAATTTATTCTTTTACTAGAAAAGAAGGACATGAGACAATTTCCTACAACTCAGTGATGGGCTGTTTAATGTATCGAATGTTGTGTTTTCGAATTAACATTTGTTAAAAAGTGGGAATAGTAAGAAGTTGTTAATCCAATGATGGATTGAGTCATTGAATAGTTATAAGGACTTAATCTTGAGTACCTTGAATATAATGGAGATTATATGTTTGTGTATTTAGGAGGTGACCTAAAATCCCAATAGATGAACTGATTTTAAACCAGATAGAAATCTTCAAAGATTGATATCAGAATCAATTTCCATAACGGTGGAGGAAACATATTAACCTAGAAATGTATTGGACATTTCTGGTTTATATTGTAATGTCCCAAATTCCCTAATGTGGCTTAGTGCCTGGATTAGGGGGCCAGGAGTGCCATAATTGATTTAATGCATTATTATGTGATTGATTATGTGAATTATATTACTATATGATGATAATTGCATGCATGTGGGCCCACTTCTTATTAGAAAGGCATTTTCATAATTTTGGTTGTTGAGGGCGTATTTGTATATTTATGTGCATGTATGTGATATATGGGTGAGACCATATTATTATGTGGATATGTTTGAGCTATTCGGCATGAGATGACCCTAGGAAGCAAGTTAGCGTTTGGTCATAATGGGGTTAATTACCAGCCTCAGGGTGAACCTAGGGGTAATTTGATATTTAGTACATTACCAGGAATGAGTGGATAATGAGATATGATTTATTAATTATTTCAAGATACTGGGCGTAAAGGGAATTGGAAAATGTTAATTATGATTAACGGGATAGGTAGGAAATGACAATTATACCCTTGGGTGGCTTGGAGAGATTAGATGGCCCTAGGGGCAATTTAGTCGTTTTGACCATTGGATATGTTCAGCCAAGGAAGGATGTGGAATAAACTAAGGCAAAACAGTGTTGTGCTCTCTCTCTCTCTCTCTCTTGGGTTGGAATTTTTGAAGCTAAGCTAGGGAATTCAAGCTCGAGGATTAAGGCTTGGAGTTTAGGGTTATGTTACAACAACTGAAAGAGATTTAATTCGTAACTGAGGAAAGGTTTTCAGCTTGAATCTCAAGGTGTTTACTCTGTTTTTAAGGTGGTTTGTAAGTTGAGAGTTTGATTGTGTAATTGGGTATTTGATGGTGTTTTAGGTGTTGAAAGACATAGGTTTTATAGCTAGATTGGTGATATTGTGATTTTGATGTTTGGTTTTAATATTGGGATTGTTTGGTTGAAGATTTGGTTGAGTTAGAATTGAAGAAAATGCAGGGGAGCTGGGTTCGCGGGGTCAAGTCGCGACCGAGTTCATGCAAGTCGTGAAATGAATGAACCCCAGAGCCTCTCCTGGGCTCTGTCTGGCAGGCACGCCGCTACCCTGAGGGGCAAGTCGCGGCCCGCCCCTGGCACCTAGACAGGGGGCTGTCTGTCTTGGGGGCACGCCACGGCCCTTGGGGGGCAGGTCGCAACCTGTCTGTCCTCTTTGTGCCAGGTTGGGTTTTAGGAAGTTTAGAGCGAAGGTTTTCGAATCTCAAGGCTCGAGATCGAATCTACTAAACGATTTAGTAGGATTCGAGGTCCCAGGAGCTCGGTTTTAGTCAATGAACTTTTTATTACTCAATGTATTGATGGGATTTCATATTTGGTTATGATTAGGTAACCGCTAAGGGGCCTAAAGACAGGATCGTTCTCAAGGGTCGTTCTTTATTTATTTTACGCTTGAACTTGAGGTAAGAAAACTACACCCAGTATGTGACATGTATGATTACTGATGAGGCATGTTGAGTGCTCTATATATGGACATTGGTTGCATTGTAAATGCCTGGCAACATTGCTAACTTGTGAATGGCGCTGACTTATTAGTCAGAGATGGCAATGGTGTTTATTACTGTTCGTGAAGCTTTGACTTATCAGTCATGATCGGCAATAGTATTGAGCACTGGTCGTATGGAATTGACTTATGATTCAAGAGCGGCATTAGCGTTTTTAACGCAGGCTGAATTGATTAGATCTAATCAACATAAGCATTAAATGCTTGACCGACCTATTGGTCGAAGAAAACTAAAACGCTTGGCTAGTCTATGACTAGTTACTCAGAGCCAATGCTAAAAGGCTCAGGTGACTTGATAATCACATGGCTTAGGGCACAGGACCCCCGAGAGAATTATTAGTCATCTATTCAGCACGCATGACCCCAGGATGCCTCATTAGTCATCTATTTAGGGAACAGGACCCCAGAATGACTTACTAGTCATCTATTTAGGGCGCATGTCCCCATAATGACTTAATAGTCAACTATCCAGAGTGCAGGACCCTAGAATGATGTGATCATTTATTTATGTTGTATCTATGCAGTAATAAGTTTTCTTGCTGAGCCTTGGCTCACAGGTGCTATGCGGTGCAAGTAAAGGGAAAAAGAAGCTTACCTAGCCTTGAGTGGAGAGCTTAGGAGGCAACGTGTACATATGCGACTGCTTGACCACCACGGCCATGGTGTTTCTCAGAGGAATTAGGGTTTAACCCTATTTTTGCCGCTTGGGTCGGCAGATTGTAACTTTTGAATTGTATTGACCATTTTGGATTGTAAAAAACTTTGTAAACACTTTTATTGGATCCCATGTACAACTTAATGTTTTTAGTAAAACATATATCCATTCCTTTTGACCGAGATTTTAACCCTAGCCGATTAATAACATCTAGATGCACGTTTATAGCCTAATTACTCGTTAAGCAAGTTAAGCACTATTTAAAGTACACAGTTAGACGGTCTTGGATAACCAGGGTGTTACAACTTGGTATCAACGTGTGCCAAGGTTTAGGGTTCCTGTAGACTGGCTGGGTATGTACACTCGCCACTGAAGACAAGCTCGACTCATGGTTCGGTAACTATTTATGTGGTTATGTGTTTAACTACTTAAATAGAATATAAATGCTTTATCTGCCTGCATGAGATACACTAATAGGGTTGGCCCTTGACTGCTGCATGATAATCAAGAACATGCTATTAGCACTGATATTTCTAGAACATGCTTATTAGCATTGTTAATTGTTAACAACTAAGTAGTAAATGTTATGATCATGAATCCACATGCTTATTAGCTTAATTGTGGAACAAGGATGGATTCTATTTGATCTTGGACCGTGAGTCGGCAAGAGGTTTAGTTATCACTACCTAATTGATCGTATTGATTATTGCAGCAAGGTGTAGGTTGCAAGTATGCTTCCAAGGCAGCAAGAATCATTAGTTGGCCAGGAAGATCGGGGCCAGAATGATACACAGGGTCAGGAAAATGACCAGAGTCAAATCCCTCAGCTAGCTCATGATAACTGGCAGTAGTTGCTTGTTGGTTTAAAAGTAGAGTAACGAGGTAGGAAGAAGAAATCTGCCTCCTGAGACAACAACAGGTTCCTATAGGGAACATCTTACCAGAGGCACCACCTATAGCGGTGCCAACAGTTGAGCAGTCGTCAGAGGCTAGAAGTAAATGGGAACCTCTTTATGAAAGGTTTAGGAAATAGCACCCTCCAGTCTTTGAGGGTAGTGTAGATTCGGCCAAGGCCGAGCAGTGGATGCGCATGGTTACCACCACTCTAGACTTTATGAGGGTGGCTGGTAATGAGAGGGTGGCTTGTGCCATATATATGTTTCGGGAGGATGACCGAATTTGGTGGGAAGTGATATCCCAGACTAGAAATGTTAATGCCCTGAGTTGGGAAGAGTTTCAGACCTTGTTTAATGAAAAGTACTATAGTGATGCCATCAGGGCTGCAAAAGCTAAAGAGTTCAGCAAGTTGTTTCAAGGAAGTCTGTCAGTGACTAAGTATGCTTTAAAGTTTGACAGGCTGGCAAAGTTTGCAATGGAGTTGATGCCCACTGATGGGACCAGAAGAGAGAGGTTTCTCCAAGGGCTACATCCTAGGATAGCCCGTGATGTTCGTATTACCACTGTGTCTGGAGTTACTAAATATGCATAGGTGGTTGAGAAGGTGCTCACGGCTAAGAGTGTTGAGAACAAGATCTAGTGGGACAATGCAGCCAGGAGAGACATTATGAGGGTGGAACCTCCATTTATAGGTACAGGTAGAGGCGGAGGCCCCAGAGATCAGAAGAGGAATGCTCCTGATGTCTTTTCAGCTCCAGGCCCTGATAGGAGATCACGTGGTATTAAAATGGGCCGCTAGGGCGGCAGTGAGGCCTGGAGGACCTTTCCTGAGTGCCCTAGGTGCAAGAGGCGCCATATAGGGGAGTGTCATGCAAGAGCTTTCATTTTAAGTGGAGTAATGGGACATTTGAAGAAAGATTGCCCGAGAGCAAGAAAGGAAGAGTCAAGAAAGGTGAACAACTCGACCTTAGCTCAAGTGTTCGCATTGACTCAGGCAGAAGCTAAGGCTTGTCCCTCAGTAGTTATAGGTCAGCTTTTTAGTGCTGGAACCTCTCATATTGTTTTGATTGATTCTGGTGCTACACATTCTTTTTTTGCTAGTAGAATTATTGATAGACTGTGTAGACCATGTGATTATTATGATGTGGGGTTTAGAAGCATATTACCCACTG
This sequence comes from Humulus lupulus, assembly GCF_963169125.1. Taxonomy (NCBI): domain Eukaryota; kingdom Viridiplantae; phylum Streptophyta; class Magnoliopsida; order Rosales; family Cannabaceae; genus Humulus; species Humulus lupulus. The sequence goes on from NC_084793.1 coordinate 75,480,509, forward strand.
GGGAGCTAGTAGTATCCAGAAGATGGGTCGGATCATTGCCAGTGATAGTGGAGGGCAGAGAGTTATCAGTTGATTTGATAGAGTTGGTTATGACCGACTTTGACATGATTCTGGGAAAGGATTGGTTGGTGAAGTATAGGGCAACCATAGATTGTAGAAGGAAAATGGTAACCTTTGAGCCTGAAGGTGAGAATCCTTTTGTGTTTGTTGGTGTTGTGCATGTGTAACGACCCAAAATTACTAATAAGGCTTAAGGGCCTTGATTAGTGTACCGGGAGGGCATAACTGGATTATGTGTGATTTAAAAGATTAAATGCATGATTATGTGATAAGCATGCTTATTTAATTATTTGGATATATGAGTTGCATGATTATGTGTATTAGTATGCATGTAGGCCCTGATTAGATTATAAGGGCATAATTGTAATTTTGGCCCATTGAGGGCATAAATGTAATATTTGTGATAAATTGTTGAGACCACATTATTATGTGGATATATTTCCAGCTTATGACTCGAGGCCATCCTAGTGAGCGGTTTAGCGAAAAAGTCACAGTGGGGATTTATACCCGGCTCGGGCGAGTCCGGGGATATTTCTGGGAATCTGGGAAATATATTGGAGACTATTCGACATTGAGGAAAATAATTGGTGATTAGTTAGGTGTCGGGATGTAAGCGGTAATTATTAGGGACACTCGAGGAATTAGCGAGAGTTGGAAACAATGACCAAAATGCCCTAAAGATGACTTAAAGGCTTGGTTATGTTTGGGAGGGCAATATGGTCTTTTGGTGTTTAAAGAGGGATAGGTATTAATCTGCCTTTTCACACTTAGTGGGATTTGTAGAATATAGTGGAAGTTGAGGGAAAAAGAAAGAAAGAAGGAAAACTGAACTCATAAGCTAACCTTTTTTTACTCTCACTCGGTTTCCTCTCCTTGTACCATTTCTTGAGGATTTTTGGAGCTGTAATTCAGAGGAGAATTAGGCTAAGACTTAGAACTTGGGTCCTTGGTGATGCTAGGAAGTTCTGCTGGGATTAAGCTCAATTAAGGTATGGTTTAAAGATTTTTGATGAGTTTTTCTGAACTTTGTTGAGATGATTTCTAAACTTGGGTTTTGATGGAAGTTAAGGGAATTAAGCTTTGGGAACTCAGGAGTTAAAGGATGGAAAGGCTTAGAGGACAACCTAGGGTTGAATTCCTCATCAAAGGTAAGGAATTCTGAGCTTGATCATCTAAGTTGCGGGGTTATCTCTGGATTTTCTGGTTCAGTTCTTGAGTTTTGAGTTCAATTCTTGTTTTCTTTGTTTGATGGTGCATGTGGCTAAGTTTTATATTGTTGGGCTATGTGGGATGAGATGTAGAGGATGGTAGGCTCAATTTGGAGTGTGGTTGAGGTTTGGAGGAGTTTTGGCTCGGGGAAATTCGAAGGAAAACACAGGGGAAGTTTTTGTTCTGTTAGTAGCGCTGTAGCGCTAGCCTTAGGGCGCTTCAGTGCTAGGCCTGGTTTTCCTGGGCGTTTTTGCTTTTGTTTGTAGTGCTGTAGCACCCACCTTGTGGCGCTGTAGCGCTACCCCGCCTTCAGAAGTTGATTTTTGGGTGTTTTCTTAGGGTTTTTGCCCAGGGGCTTGGGGTTTGATTCCACCACCCCGTTTGGTTGAATTAGGGCTTCCCGAGGGCTCGGGATTGGTCCCGGGGTTAGATTACGGAATTGAAGTTTAGTGATTGTTCTAATTTATGGTTGTGACTAGCTGTTCACTAGGGCTCGGGCGGGATATTGCTTGAAGGTCAATTTCACTAATCAAAGCTATCGAAATCAAAGGTAAGAAACTACACCCGGTTATGTGGTTGTGTTGGGACTAAGAGCTCCCTATGTTTGTATGTAATGTCATGAGTTGGTATTATGCCATAGGACATGTGATAAACGGCCTAAGAGTGCCAGAATAATATTTGCGCACAGATCGTGGCTTGGCCACTGGTAGCTGAGGTTAAATATATAATCACTAAGCCTGGCCTAAGCGAGTCGGAGTTAGTGGGATAATCAGAGGGTGCGGCCTGAGGGTGCCCTGTATTTTGGCGTGATATGTTTAATGTTGTTTAATTAATGGTTGTGATGAGTTTGTTATCTGATTATTGGTTTGTAGATTGATGTCACTATTATGTGAGCTGTATGACTTGTTATATATCTGACTATCGTTTATTGTTTATACACTATATTATGGTTTTCTTGCTGGGCCTTGGCTCACGGGTGCTACGTGGTGCAAGTAAAGGCAATGGCATGGCGGACCAGTCCTGAGTTGGAGAGCTTAGAGGCTGAATGTACATAGTCAGCTGATCGGTTACCACGGCCGAGGCGTGATACAAGATGGGAGAAGCCTAAATGTCTGTTTTCCCCTTAGAGTGGCCAGTACATGTTTATAACCTAGAATTTTTGTAAACTGTCTTTTAAAATCTATCTCTTTTGGGATCCCATGTACAAAATGTTAAATTATATGAAATGTAACTTTTGTGACCAAAATATTTTAACCCTAGTTCAATTATAGTTTAAGTAACACGTTTCTAACTAAATGACTTGATTAACAAGTCTTGCACCTTTATAAACACACAGTTTAACGGTCTTGGCTATCCAGGGCACTACAACTTGGTATCAGAACGTCCTAGGTTTAAGGGATCCTGAGGACTGGCTGGACATGTACATTTGCCGCTAAAGAAAAGCTCGACTCAGGGTTTGGTAATTGTATATACATGTTTATATGCTTAAATGATTAGAAAGGAACATAAATGTTGATATCTGTATGATTAATAGGAAGCATGAGATACTGATAAGGCCTAGCCCTTGACTGTTGTGTGATGATATTGAAGCATGCTTATTAGCATTGCTGTTGTATGTGAATGAATATGTGAATAAATTGTTATATCTTGATTGTTTGTGAATGATTGTGTTCCATTGGTGGATTTTGGAAAGGTTATTACCCTCTCATCATAGTCTGATTGCCGAGTTGTTGACTGCAAATTAACTTGGATAACTATGCGTCCAAGGAAATCTACGTGACTAAGCAGCACTAGGTCTGATACTAGAGATGATGACCAGGCCCAGACCCCTCCGCCAGAGAAATGGCAGCAACTTATGGCAGACATGCAAGCACGGCTATAGAGCCAGGATGAGCAGATCCGACTTCTGCGATAGTAGGCTTCGTCAAGGAGTGCTGCCCCTATTGTGCCACCTACAGTGGTACCAGTTGTACAACCAGCAGAGGTTGGGAACAGATTGGAGCTGTTGTATGAGCAGTTCAGGAAACAACATCCTCCAACTTTTGAGGGAGGACCAGATCCATTAAAGGCTGAATAGTGGATGTGTATGGTCACTTCTATTCTGGATTTCATGAGGGTAGAGGGTCATGATAGAGTGTCTTGTGCTGCATACATGTTGAGAGATGATGCCCGCATCTAGTGGGAAGTGGCGTCATAGACTAGGGATGTTACTACATTGACTTGTGAAGGATTTAAGGAATTGTTTAGTCAAAAGTACTACAATGTCGCCATCAGGGCAGCAAAGGTTATTGAATTTGTAGGGTTGGTTCAGGGCAGCATGACAGTTACAGAATATGCCTTAAAGTTTGACAGACTTGCGAAGTTCGCACCGGATCTTGTGCCTACTGATGCAGCTAGGCAAGATAGATTTATCAAAGGGCTTAATGCTATGATAGCCTGAGATGTGAGGATTACAACAGTTCCTGGGGGGACAACTTATGCCCAGGCTGTTGAGAAGGCTCTTACCACTGAGGAAGCGGAGAACAAGATCTGGAGGGAGAGTGCGGCGAGACGAGAGGGCCGCAGGGCGATGCCTCCATACTCTAGCCCTGGTAGGGGTGGAGGCCCCAATGATCTAAAGATGAAGACTCATGTTGCTTCGACCGCTCCTGGTCCTGATAGGAGAGGTCGGGGTACTCAGGGTGGCCGTCAGGGAGGCGAAGATTCATGGAGGAGCTATCCTGAGTGCACGAGGTGTAGAAGATGCCATCCGACGAATGTCAGGCTAAGGCCTGTTACGTGTGCGAGGTGGTAGGACACCTCAAGAAAGACTGGCCGACAATGAAGAAAGGGGAAGCAGGGAAGGTGGACAGCTTGACTCCAGCTCGAGTGTTCACCCTGACGCAGGCGGAGGTCGAGGCTAGTTCCTCGGTAGTGATAGGTCAGATTTCTAGTGCTGGCTCTCATTTTACTGTATTGATTGACTCTAGTGCTACACATTCATTTGTTTCTAGTAAGGTGATTGATAGACTGTGTAGACCTAGTGAGTATTATACTACGGGGTTTGGGACTATATTGCCTACAGGAGAACTGGTAGTTTCTAGGAGGTGAATTAGAGCACTGCCAGTGGTGGTTGATGGTAGGGAATTGTCAGTAGACTTGATTGAGTTGGGTATGGAGGACTTTGACATGATTTTGGGTATGGATTGGTTGGTTAGATATGGAGCTACTATTGATTGTAGGAAGAATATGGTGACCTTTGAGCAAGAGGGCGAGAATCCCTTTGTCTTTGTGGGAGCGGTGTATGGACCCTACGTACCCATGATATCAGCGCTGAGAGCTAGAGATTTATTGCAGGGAAGATGTATGGGTTTTCTGGCTAGTGTTGTGGATACCACTAGGGTTTTTCCAACAGGGCCAGGGGAGACTAGGTTGGTTTGCGAGTTCTTGGATGTGTTCCCTGAGGATTTACCAGAGCTGCCGCCACATAGGGAGATTCAGTTTGTTATTGAGTTAGTGCCAGGGACAGAGCCGGTGTCAAGAGCACCATATAGAATGGCACCAGTAGAACTGAAGGAATTGAAGATATAGTTACAGGAGCTTCTAGATTTGGGGTTCATCGGGCCTAGTTACTCTCCATGGGGTGCTCTTGTTTTGTTTGCGAAGAAGAAGGACGGGACTCTGAGGATGTGTATAGACTACAGGGAATTGAAAAAGTTGACTATCAAGAAAAAGTATCCTCTACCAAGGATTGACGACTTGTTCAATCAGCTGTAGGGTAAGACGGTGTTCTCAAAGATTGATCTTCGATCTGGTTATCACCAGCTGAGGATCAAGGACGTGGATATACTGAAGACAACCTTCCAAACGAGGTATGGGCACTATGATTATCTGGTCATGTTGTTTGGTTTGACCAATGCCCCAGTAGCCTTCATGGACCTAATGAACAGGATGTTCAAGGACTTTTGGATCAGTTTTTCATCGACGACATCTTAGTGTACTCCAGATCAGAGGCAGAGCACGAGTTTCATCTTCAACGGGTTCTACAGAGGTTGAGAGAGCACCAGTTGTACGCCAAGTTTAAGAAATGTGAGTTTTGGCTACCAGAAGTGACATTCCTTGGACATATTGTTGGTATATATGGGATTGAGGTGGATCCATCTAAGGTGGAGGCAGTTAGGGATTGGCCGAGGCCGAGGAATGCCTCAGAGGTTTGGAGTTTTCTCGATTTAGCGGATTGCTATAGACGGTTTGTGGAAGGCTTCTCGAAGATAGTAGCACTAATGACAGAATTGACGCAAAAGAATTTGAAGTTCGTCTGGTCATATAAGTGTGAGAACATCTTCCAAGAATTGAAGCGACGGCTTATTACTGCACCTATGTTAAGTCTCCCTTTGGAGGAAGGAAATTTTGTAGTCTATTGCGATGCGTCAAGGTTGGGTTTGGGCTGTGTGTTGATGCAGAATGAGAAAGTTATTGCTTATGCATCACGACAGTTGAAGGAGTATGAGCAGCGGTATCCTACCCATGATTTGGAGTTAGCAGTGGTGGTATTTGCACTGAAGGTTTGGCGACACTATCTGTATGGGGAGAAGTGTGAGATATACACTGATCACAAGAGTTTGAAGTACTTCTTCACACAGAAAGACCTGAACATGAGACAGAGACATTGGCTAGAATTGGTAAAAGACTATGACTGTGATATTCTTTACCATCCAGGGAAAGCCAATGTAGTGGTGGATGTGTTGAGCCAGAGGGGCCCGAGTCAGTTGTATAGTTCCACCCAGATTTCAAGAAAGTTAGTTGATGAGATGGTCAGAGCAGGAATAGAATTGGTGGTGGGCCAGTTGGCCAACATTACTCTGCAGTCGACCCTACTAGAGCGAATTAAGGTAGGTTAGTTAATAGACGCTCAATTAAAGGAGGTTAGAGAGAATGTCTTAAAAGGAGTAGTTGAGGACTATTATATTTCTGAGGTTGGTTTGTTACGGTATCAGGGGCAGATTTGTGTCCCAGTTGATGAGAGGATCAGACGAGAGATACTGGATGAGTCGCATACTACGTCGTACTCACTGTGACAGTCAGTATCCCGTGATCCGTAGGGGGAAAGGCCGAGTAAAGTTGTGCAATCCCACATCGCTTGGGGAAGGTCAAGTGTGATGATTCTAAGACTATGTAGGTATGGGACTACACAGATGAAGATGGCTTAAATAGATTGATGGGTACTACCTATATCAACAAGATGCATCTTTTTTTCAGTAGCCCATCACTTGAGAACTCCAAAGTTAAGCGTGCTTGACCTGGAGTAATCTCAAGATGGGTGACCTCCTGGGAAGTTTTCCCGTGAAGCGTGCGAGTGAGGACAAAGCATGCTGGAAAGACTCGTGTTGGTTTGTAGGGCTAGTCATCATTCCAACAAGCAGCCAATGTGATGTAGGACGTTACACTCACTTTATCCGGGTACCACAAAGATGTATCAAGATCTATGGATGTTATATTGGTGGCCTGAGATGAAGAAGGATGTGGTGGAGTACGTGGCCAGATGTTTAACCTGTCAGCAGGTGAAAACTGAGCATCAGTGACCAGCAGGGTTGCTTCAGCCATTAGGTATTCCTGAGGATAGTGGGAGGATATTACCATGGACTTTGTGGGAGGTTTACCGAGGATAGTGGGGCTTCATGACTCGGTATGGGTGATTGTGGACAGATACACCAAGTCAGCTCATTTCCTTCCAGTAAAGACGACATATACAGTGGATCAGTATGCAGAGTTATATGTGAGGGAGATCGTACGTCTCCATGGGGTTCCTAAGTCCATAGTGTCAGACCGGGATCCTATCTTTACCTCCAAGTTTTAAGGTAGTTTGCAGAAGGCTATGGGAACTTAGTTGAAGTTCAGCATGGCCTTTAACCCTCAGACTGATGGATAGTCTGAGAGGACGATTCAGGTGTTGGAGGATATGCTTCGAGCGTGCGTGATCGATTTTGAGGGATCGTGGAGTAAGTATCTTCCGTTGGTTGAGTTTTCATACAACATTAGTTACCAATCAATGATTGGAGTGGATCCCTATGAAATTTTATATGGGAGGAGATGTAGATTAACCATTCATTGGGATGAAATGGATGAGAGGAATTATTTGGGGCCAGACATGGTTCAGAAGACAAATGAAGCTATTGAGAAGATCCGAGTTTGGATGTTCGCCTCACAGAGCAGACAGAAAGGCTACGCTGATCCCAAGCGTAGGAGCGTGGAGTTCTAGGTTGGGGACCACGTGTTTCTTCGAGTTTCACTACTGCGAGGGGTGAGGAGATTTGGGAAGAAGGGTATGTTGAGCCTTAGATTCATCAGATCTTTTGAGATCCTAGAGAGGATCGGACAGGTGGCTTACAGGTTAGCTTTGCCACCGTCGTTGTCGGAAGTTCATGACGTATTCCTTGTTTCTATGCTCCAGAAGTACGTCTCAGATACAACACATGTGTTGAAGTATGAAGACCTGGAATTGCAGACAGATTTGTCTTATGAGGGGTGATCGGTTCAAATTTTAGATCTGAAGGATAAAGTCAACGGAATAAGATGATTCCTCTGGTTAAAGTGTTATGGAGGAATAGTAGGGTCGAGGAGGCGACCTGGAGCTTGATTCAGCAATGCGGGATCAGTATCCCGAGTTATTCAGGTAAATTTTGGGGACGAAATTCTCATTAGGAGGGGATAGTTGTAACGACCCAAAATTATTAATAAGGCTTAAGGGCCTTGATTAGTGTGTCGGGAAGGCATAACTGGATTATGTGTGATTTAAACGATTAAATGAATGATTATGTGATAAGCATGTTTATATGATTATTGGATATATGAGTTGCATGATTATGTGTATTAGTATGCATGTAGGCCCTGATTAGATTATAAGGGCATATTTGTAATTTTGGCCCGTTGAGGGCATAAATGTAATATTTGTAATAAATTGTTGAGACCACATTATTATGTGGATATATTTGCAGCTTATGACTCGAGGCGATCCTAGTGAGCGGTTTAGCGAAAAAGTCACGGTGGGGATTTATACTCGGTTCGGGGGAGCCCGGGGATATTTCTGGGAATCTAGGAAATATATTGGAGACTATTTGACATTGAAGAAAATAATTGGTGATTAGTTAGGTGTCGGGATGTAAGCAGTAATTATTAGGGACACTCGAGGAATTAGCAGGAATTGGGAGCTGTTTACTGCGTTTTTAGCCAACGACGTGAGAACGCCAATAACGACAAGCCTTCAAGAGAAATCAAAACGACAACAAACGGTATAAACAAGAAAAGTAAAGAACGCAGGAGATTTTTATAGTGGTTCAGCCCCGATTGTCGGTAATAGCCTAATCCACTTAGAGTTGTGATTTATAAATCTATACTCAAGATCAGATGGATTGTGCCAACTGAGTTTCTTCAGTACAGATTGTGAAAATACAAGAATTCTCTCTAATTTCAGCACTTTCTCTCTCTAGAATAGACAGACCCAATTTTATCTCTCTAGAAAGAAGAAGCAGAAGGGACCCCCTTCTCATCCCATCAGCTCTCTATTTATAGGCCTGGGATCCTCAACTGATATCCCCTTATAATAGGGATATTTTATTATATTTATTACATTTATATTACAAATAAACATTCAAAATTTGAAATGTAACAAACTCCCCATTTGTGGGAAGAATGAGATATTCCCGCGCATGTTGTTGAAGTTGTGTCTGACTTAGTCTCCTCTAGCTAGTTGGTCCACCTCCTACTCACTACCCATGCAAGTGCTGGTTGAACATGCATGGTGGTAGGTTGAACGTGCATGGTGGTAGGTTGAACCGTGCATGGTGGTAGGAGATGCACTTCTCTCCTCTAACATGCACTCTCCTCTAGCATGCCATGATCCTCCTTGAACCAATCTCCTTGGCTTCTCCTCGGACCAAGGTGGTCCGAGGCAACCTCCTTGGCACTTCACCTTGGACAACACTGAGGGAACCTCACCTTGGACAACATTGAGGGAACCTCACCTTGGACAATATTGAGGCAACCTCACCTTGGACAACATTGAGGCAACCTCACCTTGGACAACATTGAGGTAACCTTCTTTAGCATCTCCCAAACATGTCCGATCGAACATTGTATAGACTTTCCTTATGAAAGTCTAAGTCTCCATTCTCTTGCATGAGACTCCTCCTCCTTAGCTATTTACCTTGGACACGTTTGAGCCAACACTTAGAAAACCTTGGGAGGCTTGCCTCCTACACACCCTTGGGGTCTCCTAGGACCACACCCTCCTTGGGGTCTCCTAGGACCACATCCTCCTTGGAGTCTCCTAGGACCACTCCCCTTAGCTCTCCTAGGAGGCACTCTCCTAGATGCATTCTCCTTAGCCTCCTAGGATGCATTCTCCAATTTTTGGGTATAACAGGAGCAATGACCAAAATGCCCTTAGGATGACTTAAAGGCTTGGTTATGTTTGGGAGGGCAATATGGTCTTTTGGTGTTTAAATATGGATAAGTATTAATCGTCATTTTTACACTTGGTGGGATTTGTAGAATATAGTGGAAGCTGAGGGAAAAAGAAAGAGAGAAGGAAAACAGAACTCATAAGCTAACCTTTTTTTACTCTCACTCGGTTTCCTCTCCTTGCACCATTTCTTGAGAATTTTTGGAGCTGTAGTTCAGAGGAGGCTTAGGCTAAGGCTTAGAACTTGGGTCCTTGGTGAAGCTAGGAAGTTCTGCTGGGATTAAGCTCAATTGAGGTAAGGTTGAAAGATTTCTGATGAGTTTTTCTAAACTTTGTTGAGATGATTTCTAAACTTGGGTATTGATGGAAGTTAAGGGAATTAAACTTTGGGGACTGAGGAGTTAAAGGCTGGAAAGGCTTAGAGGACAACCTAGGGTTGAATTCCTCATCAATGGTAAGGAATTCTGAGCTTAATCATCTGAGTTGCTGGGTTATCTCTGGATTTTCTAGTTGAGTTCTTGAGTTTTGATTTCTATTCTTGTTTTCTTTGTTTGATGGTGCATGTGGCTAAGTTTTATATTGTTGGGCTATGTGGGATGAGATGTAGAGGATGGTAGGCTCAATTTGGAGTATGGTTGAGGTTTGGAGGAGTTTTAGGGAGTTTTGTCTCAGGGAAATTCAAAGGAAAACTCAAGGGAAATTTTGGTTCTGTGAGTAGCGCTGTAGCGCTAGCCTTAGGGCGCTACAGCACTAGGCCTGGTTTTCCTGGGCATTTTTGCTTCTGAATGTAGCACTGTAGTACCCACCTTGTGGCGTTGTAGCGCTACCCTGCCTTCAGAAGTTGATCTTTGGGTGTTTTCTTAGGGTTTTTGCCCAGGGGCTTGGGGTTTGATTCCACCACCCCGTTTGGTGCAATTAGGGCTTCCCGAGGGCTCGGGATTGGTCTCGGGGTTAGGTTACCGAATTGAAGTTTAGTGATGGTTCTAATTTATGGTCGTGACTAGGTGTATGCTAGGGCTCGGGCGGGATCGTGCTTGAAGGTCGATTTCACTAATCACAGCTATCGGAATCAAAGGTAAGAAACTGCACCCGGTTATGTGGTTGTGTTGGGACTAAGATCGCCCTATGTTTGTATGTAATGTCATGAGATGGTATTATGCCATGGGGGCATGTGATAAACGGCCTAAGAGTGTCGAAATCAATATTTGCGCATATGGCGCGACTTGCCCACTAGTAGTTGAGGTTAAATATATAATCACTGAGCTCGGCCTAAGCGAGCCAGAGTCAGTGGGATAATCAGAGGGTGCGGCCTAAGGGCGCCGAGCCTATATTTTGGCATGATATATTTAATGTTATTTAATTAATGGTTGTGACGAGTTTGTTATCTGAATATCTAATTATTGGTTTGTAAATTGATGTCATTGTTATGTGAGCTGTATGACTTGTTGTATATCTGACTGTCGTTTATTTTTTATACAGTGTATTATTGTTTTCTTGCTGGGCCTCGACTCACGGGTGCTACGTGGTGCAAGTATAGGCAAGGGAAAGGTGGATCAGTCCTGAGTTGGAGAGCTTTGAGGCTGAATGTACATAGTCAGCTGATCGGTCACCACGGTCGAGGAGTGATACAGGATGGGAGAAGCCTAAATGTCTGTTTTGCCCTTAGAGTGGCCAGTACATGTTTATAACCTGCAATTTTTGTAAACTGTCTTTTAAACTCTATCTCTTTTGGGATCCCATGTAGAAAATGTTAAATTATATGTAATGTAACTTTTGTGACCAAAATCTTTTAACCCTAGTTCATTTATAGTTTCAGTAACACATTTCTAACTAAATGACTTGATTAGTAAGTCTTGCACCTTTATAAACACATAGTGTAACAGTCTTGTCTATCCAGGGTGTTACAACATGGATCTCGTATACCTATGATATCTGCTAAGAGGGCTAGAGATCTACTGCAAGGAGGTTGCATAGGATTCTTAGCCAGTGTGGTCGATACCACTCAGGTCATGCAAGTGGAACCAGAGGAGACCAGACTAGTCTGTGATTTTTTGGATGTGTTTCCAGAAGATTTACCAAGGTTGCCACCACATAGGGAGATTGAATTTGTGATAGAACTGGCACCAGGGACGGAGCCAGTGTCTAGAGCACCTTACAGAATGGCCCCATCATAATTAAAAGAACTGAAGGTACAACTACATGAGCTATTAGACTTGGGTTTTATCAGACCTATTTTCTCACCGTGAGGTACACCAGTTTTGTTTGTGAAAAAGAAAGATGGTTCTCTGAGGATGTGTATTGATTACACAGAACTGAATAAGTTAACAATCAAGAACAAGTATCCTCTGCCAAGGATAGATGATCTGTTTGATCAGTTGCAAGGTAAAATAGTATTCTCAAAGATAGACCTTCGATCTGGTTATCATCAACTAAGGTTCAAGGAGGGAGATATACCGAAGACTACCTTTTGCACCAGATATGGGCATTATGAGTTTTTGGCCATGTCCTTTGGCTTGACTAATGCCTTAGCTACTTTTATGGATTTGATGAACAGAGTGTTCAAGGATTATTTGGACTAGTTTATGATCGCCTTCATCGATGATATTCTGGTTTATTCTCAGTCAGAGTCAAAACATGAACAACATCTAAGCTTGGTTCTACAGAGATTGAGGGAAGACATGTTGTTTGCAAAATTCAAGAAGTGTGAGTTCTGGTTATCTCAAGTGACTTTCCTTGGGCACATTGTCAGTAAGGAGGGGATTAAGGTGGACCCAGCCAAGATTGAGGCGGTCATGGATTGGCCAAGGCCAAAGAATGTTTTAGAGGTTAGAAGTTTCCTTGGGTTGGTAGGTTATTACAAGTGTTTCGTGGAAGGATTCTCAAAGATTGCCACTTCATTAACTGAATTGACACGCAAGAATTAGAAGTTTGTGTGGTCAGAGAAGTGTGAGAACAGCTTCCAAGAATTGAAGTAGAGGTTGATTAGAGCTCTAGTTCTGAGTCTCCCAACAGATCAGGAGAAGTTTGTGATATACTGTGATGCCTTACATCAAGGCTTAGGCTGTGTTCTTGTGCAGTCAGGGAAGGTGATTTCTTATACTTCACGTCAATTGAAAGAATACGAATAGAGGTACCCCACTCATGATTTAGAGTTGGCGGCTGTGGTCTTTGCATTATAGGTATGGAGGCACTATCTTTATAGGGAGAAATGTGAGATTTACACTGACCACAAGAGCCTGAAGTACTTTTTTACACAGAAATACATGAACATGAGACAACGGTGTCGGCTGGAGTTAGTGAAAGATTATGATTGTGAAATTTTGTATCATCCAGGAAAGGCCAACGTGGTGGCAGATGCTTTAAGCCGGAAGGGTCCAGGACAGATTTTCAGTGCGAGACTGATATCTAAAGAGTTAGCAGAGGATATGAACAAAGCTGGCATAGAGTTGCTGGTAGGCCAGTTGGCCAACATTACGTTATAGTCTACGCTGCTGGAGAGAATAAAGGAAGGTCATTTGGGTGATCCACATCTGACCAAGATCAGAGAGGATATTCTAGCTGGAGTAGCCAGAGATTATACAATGTCAGAGATGGGCTTGTTGAGATACAAAGGTCGGATATGTGTTTCGATGGACACTGCTATGAGGCGGGAGATTGTGGATGAATCTCATACAACTCCTTACTCTTTGCATCTAGGCGCCATGAAGATGTATCAGGATGTGCGATCGCTGTATTGGTGGCCTGAGATGAAGAGGGATGTGGCAGAGTATGTGGCTAAGTGCTTGACATGTCAATAGGCCAAGGCTGAGCATCAGAGGCCAGCAGGGCTATTACAGCCTCTGGACATCCCAGAGTGGAAATGGGAGGACATCACGATGGATTTCATGGTGGGATTACCCAGGACTGTGGGTCAACATGATTCAGTATGGGTTATCGTGGATCAATACACCAAGTCAGCTCACTTCTTACCAGTGAGGACTACTTATATAGTTAACCATTACGGAGATCTCTATGTGAGAGAGATTGTGCGCCTTCATGGGGCACCGAGGTCGATCGTGTCAGATCGGGACCCCACATTCACTTCCAAGTTCTGGGGAAGTCTACAGAGGGCCATGGGTACACAGTTGAAGTTCAGTACCGTTTATCATCCTCAGATAGATGGACAATCTAAGAGGACGATTTAGATATTAGAAGACATGCTGCGAGCATGTGTGCTGGACTTTGGTGGGTCCTGGAGTAAGTTTCTACCTTTGATATAGTTTTCCTACAACAACAGTTATCAGTCGACCATTGTGGTGGCTCTTTATGAGATGATGTATGATAGGAAATGCATATCTCCCATTCATTGGGATGAGACAGGAGAAAGGGGATACTTGGGTCCTGAGGCAGTTCAGAGGACCAATGAGGCCATTGAGAAGATTAGAGCTCGGATGTTTGCTTCTCAAAGAAAACTGAAAAGTTATGCAGATTCCAAACGCAGGAACGTGGAGTTCCAGCTGGGAGACTATGTCTTCCTTAGAGTCTCACCATGGAAAGGGGTGAGAGGATTTGGGAAGAAGGGCAAGTTGAGCCTTAGATTTGTAGCTCCATTTGAGGTCCTGGAGAGGATTGGTGAGGTGGCCTATAGGTTGGCCTTACCACCGGCATTGTCGGCCGTGCATAACGTATTTCATATTTCATCTCTTTAGAGATATGTATCAGATGTGACTCAAGTGTTGAGTTACGAGGATCTGGAGCTTGAGGCAGATCTCTCCTATGAGGAACACCCAGTTCAAATACTAGACAAAAAGTACAAGGTCTTGAGGAATAAAACTATATCTTTAGTTAAGGTATTATGGAGGAACAGCAAGGTCGAGGAAGCGACCTGGGATCTGGAATCAGATATGCAGAGTCAGTATCGCGAGCTGTTCAGGTAAATTTTGAGGATGAAATTTCTATAAGGAGGGGATAGTTGTAATGTCCCAAATTCCCTAATGTGGCTTAGTGCCTGGATTAGAGGGCCAGGAGGGCCACAATTGATTTAATGCATTATTAAGTGACTATATGCATGATTATGTGAATTATATTACTATATTATGATAATTGCATGCATGTGGGCCCACTTCTTATTAGAAGGGTATTTTTGTAATTTTGGTCGTTGAGGGCGTATTTGTATATTTATGTGCATGTATGTGATATATGGGTGAGACCATATTATTATGTGGATATGTTTGAGCTCTTCCGCATGAGACGATCCTAGGAAACAAGTTAGCGGTTTGTTCATAACAGGGTTAATTACTGGGCTCGGGGTGAGCTTAGGGGTAATTTGATGTTTGGTACATTACCGGGAATGAGCGGGTAATGGGATATGATTTATTAATTATTTCAAGATATTGGGCGTAACGGGAATTGGAGGACGTTAATTATGATTCACGGGATAGGTAAGAAATGACAATTATACCCTTGGGTGGCTTTGAGAGATTAGATGGCCCTAGGGGTAATTTGGTCATTTTGACCATTGGATATGTTTAGCCAAGGAAGGTTGTGGAATTAACTAAGGCAAAATAGAGTTATGCTCTCTCTCTCTCTCTCTCTCTCTCTCTCTCTCTCTCTCTCTCTCTCTCTCAGGGTGGAATTTTTGAAGCTAAGATAGGGAATTCAAGATTGAGGATTAAGGCTTGGAGTTTAGGGTTGTGTTACAGCAACTGAAAGGGATTTAATTTGTAACTGAGGTAAGGTCAGCTTGAATCTCAAGGTTTTTACTCTGTTTTTAAGGTGGTTTGTAAGTTGAGAGTTTGATTTTGTAATTGGGTATTTGATGGGGTTTTAGGTGTTGAGAGGCTTAGGTTTTATAGCTAGATAGGTGATATTGTGATTTTGATGTTTGGTTTTAATATTGGGATTGTTTGGTTGAAGATTTGGCTGAGTTAGAATTGAAGAAAATGCAGGGGAGCTGGGTTCGCGGGGTCAAGTCGCGACCGAGTTCATGCAAGTCGCAACTTGAAAGAACCCTAGCAGGTGTGCCATGATCCTTGGGGGCAGGTCGCGACCCGCCTGTCCTCTTTGTGCCAGGTTGGGTTTTAGGTAGTTTTGAGCGCAGGTTTTCGAATCTCAAGGCTCGAGATCGAATCTACTAACTGATTTAGTAGGATTCAAGGTCCCGGGAGCTGGGTTTTAGTCCATGAACTTTCTATTGCTCATTTTATTGATGGGATTTCATATTTGGTTATGATTAGGTAACTGCTAAGGGGCCTAAAGACAGGATCGTTCTCAAGGGTCGTTCTTTATTTATTTTACGCTTGAACTTGAGGTAAGAAAACTACACCCAATATGTGACATGTATGATTATTGATGAGGCATGTTGAGTGCTCTATATATGGACATTGGTTGCATTGTAAATGTCTGGCAGTATTGCTTACTTGTGAATGGCGCTGACTTATTAGTCAGAAACGGCAATGGTGTTTAGTACTGGTCGTGAAGCTCTGACTTATCAGTCATGATCGACAATAGTACTGAGCACTGTTCGTAACTTATGAGTCAAGAGCGGTATTAGCATTTTTAACACAGGCTGAATTGATTAGATCTAATCAACATGAGCATTAAATGCTTGACCGACCTATTGGTCGAAGGAAACTAAAGCGCTTGGCTAGTCTATGACTAGTTACTCAGAGCCAGGGCTAAAAGGCTCAGGTGACTTCATAGTCACATGGCTTAGGGTGCAGGACCCCCGAGAGACTTATTATTCATCTATTCAGGGCGCATGACCCCAGGACGCCTCATTAGTCATCTATTTTGGGTGCACGACCCCAGAATGACTTACTAGTCATTTATTTAGGGGGCAGGTCCCCAGAACGACTTAATAGTCAACAATCCAGGGCCCAGGACCCCAGAATGATATGATCATTTATTTATCTTGTATACATGCAGTAATAAGTTTTCTTGTTGAGCCTTGGCTCACGGGTGCTATGTGGTGCAGGTAAAGGGAAAGAGAAGCTTACCCCGCCTTGAGTGGAGAGCTTAGGTGGTGACATGTACATATGCGACCGCTTGACCACCACGGTCAAGGTGTTTCTCAGAGGAACTAGGGTTTAACCCTATTTTTGCCACTTAGGTCGACGGATTGTAACTTTTGAACTGTAATGACCATTTTGGATTGTAAACAACTTTGTAAACAATTTTATGGGATCACATGTAGAGTTGAATGTTTTTAGTAAAATATATCCATTCCTTTTGACCGAGATTTTAACCCTGGTCGATTAATAACACCTAGATGCACGTTTATAGCCTAATGACTCATTTAACAAGTTAAGCACTATTTAAAGTACACAGTGTGACGGTCTTGGCTAACCA
Source organism: Humulus lupulus (assembly GCF_963169125.1). Taxonomy (NCBI): domain Eukaryota; kingdom Viridiplantae; phylum Streptophyta; class Magnoliopsida; order Rosales; family Cannabaceae; genus Humulus; species Humulus lupulus. The sequence goes on from NC_084793.1 coordinate 75,497,547, forward strand.
GAGCGTTACATATATGTTTCACCATAGAAGCCGAAATGTAACAACTACGAACAGTTAAATAGGCTATTTGATTTAGTTCAGTTCTTTGCCATTCTGGAAATAGCTTCAAACTAGAATAAACTACTAGTATCTCATGGCGAAAGCAATGGAGATACAACTATTCTAGAAGAACTATAAATCATGAAAGGGTATAACATATGAAATGAAGTATCATTTAATTCAAAACAATTTTACATAATTGATGTAATGATCTTGAGGATAGCTTCAAAAATAGTTTCTTACAAAACTGATAAGAAAGACTTTGTTAGACAAATTTGTTCAGGATAATGTGATTGGCACATTGAGAGAGATGCCTCAATTTTCTTTAGGACAAGTGGGAGATTGTTGGGAATAGTGCTCTTAAAGCAATTGTAGTTAAAAAAATGTTTTAAATGAAATAAATAATCGAATTGAATTATCATATATATATATATAGAGTATGTCTCATATTATGTTGATAATATTAAGTAAATATCAGAAAATTCCAAAGTTTATCTATGTGATCTTAATTTTATATTGGTATGAGGGGTTGAGATTAAGATAATAAGCTTAAAACATTTCGTGGTAAAATAAAGTTATGGAATCTTTAGATTAATTACTGCTAGTATGGTTTGCTAGTATTATGAATAAAAGTGACCTAGATTCGGGTCACTAGTGTAGTAGGACACTTTAGTGAATGTACTTTATATATAGTGATGTATAGAACTGGACCAGATGTGATTTGTTAATACTTGTTTAAGCACTGTTTCATAGTATTAATCAAATATATCAAACGATGATCATATACACGATGATCTTAATCCTGAGGTTGCTATGAACTCCTATATATGTCATCTAATCATTTGATTCATGTGTTAAGGTTTGTTAGAATGATCAGGCTAAGAACAATTGTTTTGGGGACTCAATGATATATATGGCTGGGGACATAGTTTAACCGATATGAAATCTATACCTTCTAATAGAATGAATAATGGTTCCCTATTGGGTTGACTTTTGGAACTGAAAATGTTATGAGCGCTCACGTCACAAACTTGTTGTGACACAACCTTCACTAGTAAAGTCAATGGTACTTTAGGAACAAGATATATATAAAGGGTAAAACGGTAATTTTAATCCCTTTTAATTATGAAATATTAATAGAGGATTAACGTTGTATGTAATGATTATATCAATGGACACTTTATTCTTTAATAAAGTACTCTGTAAATATATGTCTATAATTATCAAGAGTTCAATCTCATATTTATAGTGGAGTAATCATGAGATTAATAAATATGATTATTTAATCAAAGAGTTTTGATTAATAATCTAATATTTATTAGAGTTTAATATTATAGGTCCATAGGTCCCCAGGGTGGCTCTATCAACACCATATCAAGGTAAGAGTTGAGACAAGGGTAAAATTATAATTTGGAAATTTGAGAAATTTTTTATTTTTCGGATCAAGTATACAATTATATGATAATTGAGATTGAATAATTAATTTTTAATTAATTATTAAATTTTCAAAAATATGTTTATTAATTTAAATATATAATTTGAATATATATATATAAATTAATTAATTAATTTTTGAAATTAATTATTTTATTTGAGCAGGAGAAAATAAAATTGGTAAGTAAAAAATAGTTTTTGATTTATTGAATTTTAAAAGATGATAATGATGATCATCAATTTGAATTTAAAATTTAAATTTTAAATTTTGAAATATGGTTGTGATATTTTTCCTTAAAAAAATAATACCATATTTTGTGGAATGATTGAGTTTAGTTAAATAAATAAATAATAGAAAAATACAATATCCCTGAAAATGGAATATTGCTATTCATGCATGACACAGTCCAGGATTGTGCCATGCTTTTAGCAGTATATATATAATGTCTATGTGTTGTTTTTATTTTATTTATTTATTTAATTAATAATTTGAAAATAGATATTTTCAAATTTGGTAAGTTAGATATTTACCTGAATCAATTCCTATCATCATTATGATATTATTATATTACTATTATTATTAGGAATAATAAGGTAATACATAATCTCTATATATGTTAAAGAATAACAAGAAGAAAATATACAAATCAGTGAGAATTCAAAAAAGTTTCAGAATTTGTCAGACAAAGATTATATTCTTCTTCTTCTTTTATTCTAGCATTTCTCAGGCCATAATCCAAGTTCTCATGTGTTGAGATATACTTGTAATTCCTAAATTACAAACTCATTTTCTCTATGTGCCCACACACATCTTGAGGTATAGAGAACACTCCGGAAGATCGTGGTTTGAGTACTCAAAGCGTTGAATAGGAAGATCGATATATATATATATGAAAAGTCTCAAGGACACTTGATTGTCTTCAAGATGTAAATACTTTTGTTCTTGAATATTTGTGTATATGTGTATATGATATATATAAATATGTGTATATTTATATATATGTTGCATGATTAATAATTTTGTATATTAATGTTTCTGTCTGGATGTTTTTCTTGAACATATAAACTGCTTATATGAGAGATGAAAGATTTTTTGTGTTATATACACTGGACCCACCACGCCCATTTCGTTGTGCATTTTGATTGTTTTTCCAACAACAGTTGAATACAAGAAATTTTTTGGAGTTACAGGATGTTTCTTACATACTCTCTATTAGGAGGAATTTGATTTCTATATCTATTTTGGATATATTAGGTTATACTCTTCATTTTGGAACTGAAAAACTTACTTTGTATCGTGACTTTCTTTTGGTTGGAAATGGAACATTATGTGGAAATTTATATAAACTTGTTTTGCATGATATTTCTCTTGTTGCTTCTACTTCTTTTCTTAATGTTGTTGTTGGTTCTAAACGTGTGAGATTAGATTTGAAATCTTCTATGTTGTGGAAAAAATGTTTAGGTCATATCTCTAGAGACAAAATGGAAAGGTTGGTCAAATATGGGGTACTGCAAGATCTGGATTTTTCAAATTTCACTGCCTGTGTTGATTGCATTAAAGGAAAGTTAACTACCAAGGTTAGAAAGAGTAAAACAGACATGTGCACAAGATTGTTGGAGTTGATTCACATTGATATATACAAACCATTTATTCCACCTGCCATGGGTGGTTATAAATACTTCGTCACCTTTATTGATGACTTTTTCCAGTACGGCCATGTAGAGTTCATTTGTGAAAAATCTGAATCTTTGGATGCGTTTAAGATTTTTAAGACGAATGTTGAGTTTCAAAAAGGGAAGAAGATCAAGGCAGTTAATTTTGATAGAGGTGGAGAGTATTATTGGCACTATGATGAAAATGGAAGGAACCCCGGGCCTTTCGCTTGGTACTTACAAGAATGTGGCATTGATGCAAGATATACAATGTCGGGAACAACCCAACAGAATGGAATCGCTGAAAGGAGAAATCGTACTCTTCATGACATGGTGCGATGTATGTTGATTCATTATAGCTTGCCAGAGTTTTTATGGGATGAGGCATTAAATACTGCAGCTTATATCTTAAATCAAGTACCCAGCAAGTCTGTCCCAAAGACACCTTATGAGCTATGGTCAAGTAAGAAACCAAGCTTACGTCATTTTCATGTTTGGGGGTGCAAAGTAGAAGTGAGGCCCTACAATCAACAATCTAAGAAACTTGATCCGAAAACCATTAGTGGCTATTTTGTAGAATACACCATTGGATCAAGGGGTTCTAGATTTTATTGCCCATCTCACACCACCAGAGTTATAGAATCAGATATAGCTGTCTATTTTGAAGATGAATTTGGTTCAAGTCAAGGGCCAAGAGAAATTATTTTCTGTGAAGAACGCTTTTTTATCCCTGTACATGTCGCTTCCGCTCCTATTGATGACCCTATGATTGAACAGATTCCAATAGAAACTCATGATGAACCTAAGAATCAAGAACAATGTGGGGATCTTGATGTTGGGAATGATGAAGTTCTGGTGAGAAGATCATACAGAGCCCGCAAGCCTGTTATTCCTGATGACTACCTTATCCATTTTCAGTAACATGAGTTTGATGTGAGAGACACTTCTTAGCCAGTCACTTATCAAGAAGCCATGAATAGTCCTAAATATGTGATGTGAATGGATGTAATGAAAGAAGAATTGAGTTCTATGTCACAAAATGAAGTTTGGGAGTTGGTTGAACTACCCAAAGGTTGTAGACCCATTGGATGAAAATGGGTGTATAAGATCATGTTGGGGGAGAGTGAGATAACATCACCTCAAGAAATAGAATCTCCACAAAAATTGGATTGACAGAGACTAAATAAAGATTGAGAAAGAACTGGCAAACCCAAGTAGATCAATGGTCTTCTTCAAGTTTGATAAAGCTTCAAAACCCTTAGGCAAACACCACTACCTTGAGCAAACCCTTCCTTTGAACAAAGCAAAAACACAAAAGCAAGGCTTATACACATTGCAAAACGCTGTCGTAATACTCTATTTCTTAGCCACCATGGATGCTTGAGGCCTTCTCTTGAGGAAATGAGGGTTGAGATTTAACAAGCCTGAAACTCTCAAAGTCAAGCACTTTCTTTGAGAGTTCTTGGAGAAAACTAGAGATTATTTGAGGTAGAGAGAGAGAGATTGGAGAGAGTGATCATGTCTTCCAAAACACTATTTTGACCCTTATATAGAGTAGGCATCATCATTAGGTCTAACCAATAGTATTAGACTTGAAAACACATCACTATGAGCATTTTACGTAATTTCACGTACTGCCGTAGGCGATGCGTCACCTGCAAGCAGGCGATGCATCGCCTGTTAGGGTTTCTTGAAATCCTAGGCATCAAGCAATGCCTTGCCACTCGGGTGGCGAAGTATCGCCACCCTCTCTTATTTTGGACACTTCCAAATGTCCTAAAAATGCTACCAAAACTTTTGGGAACCCTTAGATACTCTCATGCATCACTTTGGACCCAAAATTGCATTTTATGAGTGCCTACAATTGAAGCTCAAATTTCACATCTTCATTATGTGAATTTTACTAATTGTTTATACCTTGCTTGTATTTTAACACTTATTTCTTGTATTTAACCAATCATAACAATCCCCCATTTTTTTTAAATACAAGCCTCATTCTCTAGCTTAAAACAATTTTGGTGCATAAAATAAAGTGCCTTTCGGTTTGAACTTTACCTTAGTGAAAATACCACAAGGTTTTATCGAAATCACTAATTGCTTAAAGCTTGAACTAAGTATTTCATATGATAACATTGGTTATACCTCACACACATCTTTTCTTTTTCCCACTTTCTCGCTTAGCACTATCATGGCCATGTGCTTATCTCTTCATGAACTTTCCAGGAAGAAACTCCAAATCTCATGAGAGGCGGCACCACCTCTAAGTCCACATAGGTGAAGTTCTTATAGCATATTTGCTACCATTATAGATGCTTGTTACACTCAACTAAACTTCATGAAAAGCCATAGGCTTAGCCCTCACTCTGTAGCAACCAACACTAGCCATCTCTGATGGAACTCATCATAAATTTTAGTGTTGAAACTATTCACTCATCAATGACTTGTTCTTACCCATTGAACTATTTCCCTTGATTTGTACAAGTTGAGAGTTGGGTTTCCATTATTGGTGAATCTATTATTCTAGGAGTTTCAATCCCATCCCTTTTGAAGTAGAACTACTAACCTTCTCACAAGAGGTTTTGTAAATGGATCAACTAAGTTCTCACTTGTGTTAATGTATGAGATCGATATGATTTCACCTTGAATTAATTGTCTCACATATTCATGTCCTAGACTAATGTGTCTAGACTTTCCATTATACATTATTATATGCTCTAGCAAGTGCAGATTGGCTATCACAATGTATTGAAATTTTTGATACCATATCCGTGGTTAAAGGAATATCCATCATGAGATTCCTATGACACTCGGCAAATTTGCCGGTTGTCACTAAAGCTATAAACTCCGCTTCCATGGTTAGGTGAGATATACAAGTTTTCTTCTTGGAGCCCCATAAGATTTCACCTCCTCCAAGAGTAAACAACCAACCTGTGGTGGAGAGATTATCTCCAACTCCCGATATCCAATTAGCATCGGAATATCCTTCAAGTATCTTTGGAAAATTTGTATAGTGAAGACTATACTCTTTGGTACCCTTAAGATAACCAAGAATTCTCTCAATAACTTTCAAATGCTTGATACTTGGATTGCTAGTAAACCTATTAAGTTTACCAACCGCATATAAAATATCTGCTCTTGTGCAAGGAGCGGCGTACGTTAGGCTTCCTATTTTACTTGCATATTCCAATTGAGCCACCACTCTTCCTTCATTAGTTTTAGAATTCATGTTTGAATAAAATGGTGTATGTGCCTCTTTGATTTTGAGATGACTGAATTTTTCGAGCACTTTCTCAACATAGTGGGCTTGACTCAACACAAAACCCCCACTATTCCTTCTAACTTTGATACCTAGAATGGTATCCACATTTCCAAGGTCCTTCATTTTAAAGTTAGAAGATGGAAACCTCTTCGTTTTTATTATTCCTTTCATGTCATTACTCAAAATCAACATATCATCTACATATAGACACACAAGTATGACAAAGTCACCACAAGTCTTATAGTATAAGCACTTGTCCGCATTGTTGTGTCTAAATCCATTAGAAACAATGACTTTATCAAACTTCTCATGCCATTTTTTTGGAGCTTGTTTCAAACCATATAATGATTTGACAAATATACACACTTTATGTTCATTTCCTTGAAGAACAAAACCTTCTGGTTGTTCCATATAGACCTCCTCCTCAAGATCCCCATTTAGGAATGTTGTTTTGACATCCATTTGGTGAACATAAAGGTTATATATAGATGATAAGGCAAACAAAAATCGTATAGACGTAGTTCTTGCTACTGGTGCATATGTGTCAAAGTAATCTATTCCCTCTCTTTGTTTTAATTCTTTGGCTACTAGCCTAGTCTTAAATGTTTGTATGGTGCCATCAGTATGATATTTCTTTCTAAATACCCATTTTCACCCAATTGGTTTGTACCCTTTTGGAAGGTCAACCAATTCATAAGTTTGGTTTGATATAATTGAATTTATTTCATCATTAATTGCCTCCTTCCAAAAATCAGAGTCTATTGAGGACATTGCTTCTTTGAAAGTTTTGGAATCATCTTCTATTTGAAGTAATATTAGATGTTTCCAAGTAACTTCCTCATTATCACCTTCAACAAGGTATAGTGTCTCTATTGGAGAACACTTCTCGTTTGATCCCAAATCTTTGAGCCTTTGACTCCTTCTAGGAACTTGAGGTTACTCACCAGCTATTCTAGGAGTCTCCTCTTGAGGCTCTCTAGTTTGAGTTGGTTCTAACTTGTTTTCATCGCATGACATGTTCTCAAAGAACTCAACCTTTATAGATTTAATTATTACATTAGAATCCAAGTCTAATAATCTATAAGCTTTGCTATTTTGGGCATAACCCACAAATGCACATCTTATAGCCCTTGGACCCAACTTGGTCCTTTTAGGATCGATGCTCTTGCAATAAGCAAGACAACCCCGCATTTTAAGATAACCAATGTTTGGTTTCTTTCCTTTCCATAACTCATATGAAAATATATTATTTTTCTTCATGGGAATGCGATTCAAAATATGACAAGCGGATAGCAAGGCATCACCCCATAAACTAAAATTCAATTTAAAGTGTAATAGTATAGCATTAATCATCTCAATAAATGTTCTGTTTTTATTTCTATTAAACCATTTTGTTGTGAAGTATAAGGGGTTGTACATTCATGAATTATTCTATGTTCTTCACAAAACAAGTTAAATTCATTTGAAAATATTCACCACCCCTATCACTTCTAAGCACTTTAATTTTCCTTTCAAGTTGAGTTTCAACTTCTGCTTTATAAACCTTAAATACATCAAATGATTCATCTTTATTTTTAAGCAAATATACATATATGAACCTAGAGCAATCATCAATGAAAGTAATAAAATATCTACTTCCTCCTCTAGTCAACATTCCATTAAGTTCACATAAATCATTGTGTATCAAATCTAACAACTTAGAGTTTCTTTCAACACTAGGAAAATGTTTCTTTACCATTTTATATTTAACACATAATTCACATTTGTCATGCTCAACATTATCACAATCAATTAATCCATATTTGACAGCCATTTTAATTGTGCTAAATCCTATATGTGTAAGTCTAATATGCCACAAAGTAATAGAATTTAAGCCAAGCAACAAGAAGAATAAATTTTATTGTTCACATGGTCAATAGATGTAAAAAGTTTGAACATGCCATCACATGCATATCCCTTTCCCACAAAAGCATTGTCTTTTGATAAAATGAGCTTGTTGGAATCAATCACAACTTTGATTCCCGATTTTCCAAGTAAATTGCCACTTGCAAGGTTTCCAGTCATTTTTTGGTACATGCAAGACATTGGTAAGTAGAACCTTCTTGCTGGATGTGAAGAACAAATCAATAGTTCCATTTCCTTCAACCTTGGACCTTTTCTCATTGCCCATTTGGATCTCATGCCCTTCCTTTGAAGATTCAAAGGTCTTGCATAGAGTTCTATCATAGGTAACATGAATGGTGGCACAAGTATCATACCACCACCCACTCACCTTTCCATGAATGGCATTCACTTATCTTATTGTTGCCACTAGCTCCTCTTGGGTTGAATTAACTATTGCTGTAGAGTCCCATAATATTTACTTAACTAGTAGTAGTGGTAGTGGTAGTGGTAGTGGTAGTGGTAGTGTTAGTTGTAGTGGTAGTGGTAGTGGTAGTGGTAGTGGTAGTGTAGTGGTAGTGGTAGTAGTAGTGGTAGTAGTGGTAGTGGTAGTGGTAGTGGTGGTGGTGGTGGTGGTAGTAGTGGTGGTGGTAGTGGTGGTGGTCGTGGTGGTCGTGGTGGTAGTAGTAGTAGTATGCTAGGTTCAAGTCGGGACTTGGTTGGAAACTCGTAGCAACGATTATGGATTTTATAAGTTTAATCTATAGTTTAAGATTATTAATTATAACATAAGGTTTAATTTTTTTTAGTAGTTATGATTATTATAGTATAGTATAGGTTTATGATATTAGTAGCCTTGTTTGTGGATTAGGTTGTTATTTAGATAATTAAATAGATTTTCCGTAACTTTATCGTACTATAACTTCCGACCTATTTTTGACCCAATTATATTATGAATATCGAAAAAAAAAGTATTTCTAGAAAGTTGTAGATAATTGAATTAGCTTTCTAACGGTATAAATATGGTCTAAATCGGAATCATATAGCTTCAGTTATGTTGATTTTACTACAGGTGAGTTTAGAGTTACGAGATTTAGGAAGTTAGAAGTTAGGATTCTATTTTATTTAAATTTAGATTTTGATTATAGTTAGAATGAAATTAAGTATTTTTTTAAGTAAAAGAAAGATCTAGAAACTCTAGAACCTTCCAGAACCACTAAGAGCATGACACTTGTCATAATCATGTTTATTTAAAGATTTAATTATAAAAGAAAGTTATAGAAACTCTAGAATCTTCCAGAACCACTAAGAGCATGACACTTGTCATAATCATGTTTATTTAAGGATTTAAGTATTTTTTTTAAATATGACCTTGTGACGCCCCACGTCACTATGGCTGCTTTCTGGAATGACGACTGGCCCTATAAACCAAGACAAGTCTTTCCAGCGTGCTTTGTCCTCACTCGCACACTTCCTGGGAAAACTTCCTAGGAGGTCACCCATCCCTAGATTACTCCAGTCCAAGCACGCTTAACCATGGAGTTCTCAAGTGATGGGCTACCGAAAAGAAGATGCACCTTCCTGATATAGGTAGTACCCATCAATCCATTTAAGCCCTCTTCAACTGTGTAGTCCCATACCTACACAGTCTTAGAATCATTACACTTGACCTTCCCCAGGCGGTGTGGGATTGCACAGCTTACCCGGTCTTTCCCCTTACGGATCACGGGATTATGACTGTCACAATCACCCCCCCTTACGGGCCCGACGTCCCCGTCGGCCACACTTCCGGCTGGGTCAAGGCTCTGATACCATTATGTGACGCCCCACGTCACTATGGCTGCTTTCTGGAATGACGACTGGCCCTATAAACCAAGACAAGTCTTTCCAGCGTGCTTTGTCCTCACTCGCACACTTCCTGGGAAAACTTCCCAGGAGGTCACCCATCCCTAGATTACTCCAGGCCAAGCACGCTTAACCATGGAGTTCTCAAGTGATGGGCTACCGAAAAGAAGATGCACCTTCCTGATATAGGTAGTACCCATCAATCCATTTAAGCCCTCTTCAACTGTGTAGTCCCATACCTACACAGTCTTAGAATCATTACACTTGACCTTCCCCAGGCGGTGTGGGATTGCACAGCTTACCCGGTCTTTCCCCTTACGGATCACGGGATTATTAAATTGTCACATATGGATTTTGCTACTTAAAAACTAAGTCTTAAGTAATTTAAATCAAAATGTATTATTCCACACTTAAAATATATTTTTCACATCATTTTTGTAACTCAATGATAAAATATATTTTTCTAAAGAAACATATTAAAATAGGTATTTTAATTAAATCCAAGCTTGTTGGGTAATTCTTGGTAAATTAATATTTATTTAATGAAAATGTCACATATTTTATTTTGAGCTAAAATAAAATAAATTTATAAAAAATAAAATAAAGTTTTTGAGAAATTTAATCAACTTAGAAGTTTTAAGAAAATAAAGCGTGTAATATGTCTATGAATTTTAAAATAATAAAAGAAATGTAGAATTATCGTTTTTGAAAACGTCTTTATTACACAATGTTCCCACGTATGCATGTTACATGCAAATCAACTTTTACGTCCAAAATCATGATTATTATTCAACTATGAGATTTTTATAAAACAGTCATGTTAGTAAAATGGGTAGAACGAGCATTATTCTTTTTGGCGATAATTGCATGTTTAGTGTAACTGTTATCATGAGTGCATGGCCCATGCACACATGAGTTGTATGGAAGGGCAAAATAGTAATTTTATGAACCTAAGAAACGTTATTTTGATTATGATATAGGCTCGTTGAAGGATTGTGAAATTCTTAGCTTGGACCTGAGGTAAGGAAGTTAGATAGATTTTATGATTTTATGCTATGAATGGTAAGGCTGTTATATGAATGAACTGTTATGAAATTATGAATGCCTTAATGTGATGATATGTTGAATGTGATATGTGTATGGATGTTAGATACATCAAACAGAATACGATGTTAGATACATCAAACAGATTTCGATGTCAGATACATCGAACGAGTTACTAAGGACATTGAGACGTGACTCCTAGGGCGGACGCGCCGAGGTTATTCAAGGACCAGTGATCTCCTGTTTACCTCATAGGGTGACATGGACAACTAGCGTTCCATGCTCATCATGGATGTTGTATGTTTATGGATATGATGATATGTCACATTTATGTTATGATATGATGATATGTCACATTTATGTTATGATATGATGATATGTCACATTTATGTTATGATATGATGATATGTCACATTTATGTTATGATATGATGATATGTCACATTTATGTTATGATATGATGAAACGTTACGTTTATGTTATGATATACCATGATGTGTTAGATGCACGTTAGTGTTTGGTTGTTTGTTGTTTTCTTACTTGCTTATTTGTTTGTACTTCCTTACTGGGCTTTTAGCTCACCCCCCTTACTTTTCCTTCCAGGTAGCAAATAGGTTTTCTCTATGGCACACGTGGTGACGTGAGGAGTTCTTTCATCATGGGGTGTATGGCGTGGGGCAATCCTATGGACGATAAAACGATCAACGTAGAACGCCATTTAAATTATGTTTTGTTTTTAAGAGACTTTCCTAAATTATCAGTGGGACTCTGTTATTTAAATTATTTGGTTTTCTTTGAACTTTGCATAAAAACCTATGTTTTATTTTAAACTTATGGCGCCAACTTGCATGATTTTAAATAAGTCCCCCTGAGACTTTAATAATGGATGGTATTCTTTTATAAACTATGTTATGCGAATGTTTTGTAAGTATTAGTCTAGGGCGTTCTTTACAAATGGTATCAGAGACGGTCGTCCATGTTTTCCAAGGACCCCCCCCCCCCCCCCATACACGCTAAAGATGGGAAAATCTCACTTCACCGCGTCGTAAGTATTTGCTTATGTGTTATTGCTTGTTTCTATTTTATTTAATGTTTCTATTTGTTAACTGCTGTAGTAAATATGCCTCCTGTGTTAAGAACAACAAAGAAACAATTGATTAAGGAGATTCGTGCAATTCCTAAAGTTGAGCTTGATGAAGACTACTACGATTGGAAGGTAGCGGTCTTAAAGACGATGAAGGAGGTTTGCGAACGTATACAAAGAATGATGAATAAGAGAGGAGCCTTGCTTTGGCCCATAGAACAATACTAGGTAATGAGTGAGGCGTTGTCAATGTACCCAGAGGCTCTTTTACAGTTAAATCAATCATGGAATAACGTTGTGATAGATGACATGGAGTTTAGCACTATGGAGTTCACGATTCGCGACTTTCTGGTAAGTTACGAGCTTGATCATCAGGAGCTGGTATTAGTAATGACGGATGATGGTGAAATAGAGGAGCGTTTAGAGTCGATATATGATGTGGAAGAAGTACTGCGTGCTATACCGCGTCCGACCCCGAGGATGGAAATTATGGCAAGCGCGCCTGACTATTACCACATTCCGGAGGACATATTCAACTATGATTCAGGGGACGAGTCCACCATCGAGGACTAGAGTCCACTTCGTGATCGTCGCATGGGGATGCCAATAAATAAGATGGATTAGTAATAATTTCCTAAGACTTTAAGGAAACATGTTTTGGTTAATTAAACACTTTTGGGATTGTTTAATTTTGAAATATTTAAAACATTTTTAATGCTATGGATATTTTATTTCAAATTTATTGGTGTGATGTGAATGCATGATATCCATCGGTATGCAAGTTCCTTCCTTACGATTTTTCCTGTGATTGCCTTAAAACTTCATCATGTCAACCAGAGGAAGAGGAGGAAGGGGAAGAGGTAGAGGCAGAGGAAAGGGTGCCTCCACAAGGTCTGAAACTACGGCCATCCCTGATGTTGAAGTGCCAAATGTTCAACCTACAGCTCCAGCAGCGCCAACTGTGGACCTGGCTGCAGAGGTGGCAAGGTTAAGAGAAGAGTTGAGACTAAGAGATGAGGAGCTAGCGCAAGCTAGACAAGCACCACGGACATCTCAAACGCACCCTATACCTCAAGTACCAGTGGCACAACCGCAGCCGCCAGTACCACCACCTGCACCACAACCTGTAGCCTATGGGTTTGAACCAGTATATGAACGCTTCAGGAAACAAGCCCCACCGACGTTTGAAGGGAAAGCTGATCCAATGGTGGCAGAAGATTGGCTAAGGTCTGTTGAGGCTATTTTTGATCATATGGAGTTAGATGATCGCCAAAGGGTTTCCTGCGCAGCTTATCTACTTAAGATGGATGCACGTATTTGGTGGGACGTGACTAAACAGACCCATGATCCAAATACCATGACTTGGGCGCAGTTTGTCTAGGCATTCAGTAAGAAGTATTATAGTCCAGCAGTGCTAGCAACTAAGGTTGATGAATTTATAACTCTGGTTCAAGGGAGCCTTTCGGTCACCGACTACGCACAGAAGTTCGATCGATTGGCCAAGTTTGCCCCTGAAGTGGTGCCGACTGATGCAATGCGAGTTTAGAGGTTTGTAAAGGGACTCAAACCGATGATAGCAAGGGATGTTAGGATGACCAGCGCTGAGGTGGCCAGTTATGCAGAAGTATTGGATAGAGCTCTTGAGGCTGAATATTTGGAGGATCGAATATGGAAGGATAATGCCGCTAGAAGAGAGAGCCACCTCAACAAGAACTTCCATGAGAACAACAAGAGAAAGGCTATTGAAGGGCAGAATAATGGGGCTGATAAAAGGCCTAGACCTCTAGTCCCGAACAGCAGCAACCACAACTCTCAGAACCATAGCAACCGCAATAACCGCTTCAATGACCAGAACCGTGGGAACCAACAGGGCAACCGAGTTGAGTATCCTACCTGCCCCAAATGCACAAGGAGACACCCAGGAGAGTGCCAGGCCGGTACTAATAAATGCTTCAAGTGCGGCCAGATAGGACACTTGCGGAAGAATTTCCCACAATGGAAGGCGGGACAGAATAACAATAACAATCTAGTGCCAGCAAGAGTCTTCGCCTTAACTCAGAACGAAGCGGCCAATAGCAACACCGTGGTTACAGGTCAGCTCCCTATATCTGGTACAATGTGTAGAGTCTTAATTGATTCTGGAGCAACTCATTCCTATGTTTCCGTGAATGTGATTGATAGACTGAATATGCCTTGTAAGATGTTTGCACATAACTTTAGTACATTATTGCCATCGGGAGATATGATGTTGTCAAATAAGTGGTTACCGTCAACACCTGTAACGGTAGAAGGTAGAGAGTGCCCAGCAGATCTCATAGAACTAAGTATACCAGATTATGATGTTATACTCGGCATGGATTGGTTATCCAAGCATGGGGCTACACTAGACTGTCGAAAGAATATCGTAGAGTTCAGGCCAAAGGAAGGAGAGGTTTTCTCCTTTAAAGGTGAAGTAGCAGGCCTTCGAACACCCATAATATCTGCACTGGAAGCACGGAATATGATGCAACATGGATGTTCGGCATTCCTTGCCAGTGTAGTGGATAAGACCAAGGAGTCAGAACTAAAGCCAGAAAATGTTCACATTGTTTGTGAGTTCCCGGAGGTGTTTCCCGAGGAATTACCAGAACTACCCCCAGACAGAGAAATCGAGTTTGTAATCGAGCTTGCACCTGAAACTGCACCGATATCTAAGGCACCCTATCGAATGGCGCCGGTAGAGTTAAAGGAACTTAAAAACCAACTACAAGAGTTGTTGGACAAAGGGTTCATAAGACCTAGCCATTCGCCATGGGGAGCACCAGTCCTATTTGTGAAGAAGAAGGACGGGAGTATGAGGATGTGCATTGATTATCGAGAGCTCAATAAGGTCACCATTAAGAATAAGTATCCTTTGCCTAGGATAGACGACCTTTTTGATCAGCTACAAGGGGCTTCAGTGTTCTCGAAGATTGATCTGCGGTCTGGGTACCATCAGTTGAAAGTGAAAGAGGGAGACATACCGAAAACGGCCTTCAGAACTCGCTATGGACACTACGAATTCTTAGTGATGTCTTTTGGACTCACCAACGCCCCAGCAGCCTTTATGGATATGATGAATAGGGTATTTAAGGATTTCTTGGACAAGTTCGTAGTAGTGTTCATTGATGATATCCTCATTTACTCAAAGACCAAGGAGGATCATGAAGAGCATTTGAGATTGACTCTGAACAGATTACGGGAACATCGGTTGTACGCCAAGTTCTCTAAATGCGAATTTTGGCTGGAACAGGTAACCTTCTTAGGGCATATAGTCTCCAAGGATGGGATTGCAGTAGACCCATCAAAGATCAAGGCCATTAGAGACTGGCCCCAGCCAAAGAATGCCTCAGAAGTTCGGAGTTTCTTAGAGTTGGCAGGTTATTATAGAAAGTTTGTTGAGGGTTTCTCGAAGATCGCTACCCCGTTGACCAACTTAACCCGGAAACATCAGAAGTTCGCATGGACAGAAAAATGTGAAGAGAGTTTTCAGACCATGAAGGATAAGTTGATTTCCGTGCCTATCCTTTGTGTTCCCACTGAGGGCGGAAAATTTGTGGTATACTGTGATGCGTCAAAGAACGGTTTGGGATGCGTGTTGATGCAAGAAGGGAAGGTGGTAGCTTATGCTTCCAGACAACTCAAAGATTATGAGCAGCGGTATCCCACTCATGACCTTGAATTGGCAGCTATAGTATTCGCACTCAAGATATGGAGACATCACCTGTACGGAGATAGGTGTGAGATATACACCGACCACAAAAGTCTGAAATACTTTTTCACACAAAAGGAATTAAACATGAGGCAACGAAGGTGGTTGGAATTAGTAAAGGATTACGATTGCGAGATTCTATACCACCCAGGCAAGGCAAACGTAGTTGCTGATGCTTTGAGCAGGCGGGGACATGGGAGTGTCTCGGCACTGCATGCGATAGAGATGCCTCTTCAGAAAGAGATCATAAATGCTAGGATTGAAATTGTGACAGGAAGTTTGGCAAACCTCACATTGCAATCCTCTTTACTAGAACAAATCCGAGAAGGACAGAAATTAGATGAAGCCTTGGTGAAACAAGAGGCTTTGGTACAAGAAGGTGGTAGCAGCGATTTCACGGTGTCTAATGGTGGATTGCTGAGATTCAAGGATAGGATTTGTGTACCTGACAGTGCTGAAATTAAGGAAAGTATCATGAAAGAAGCATACACAACTCCTTATTCCTTGCACCAAGGATCCACGAAAATGTACCAAGACCTCAAGGCACTTTATTGGTGGCATGGAATGAAGAGGGACATTGCTGAGTTTGTTGCTAGATGTTTGACATGCCAGCAAGTCAAAGCGGAACACCAGAGATCAGCAGGGTTACTTCAACCGCTCTATATTCCTGAATGGAAATGGGAGGATATCACAATGGATTTTGTGGTAGGGTTGCCTAGAACCACCAAGCAGCACGACTCAGTGTGGGTGATAGTAGATAGACTCACTAAGTCTGCTCATTTTCTGCCTGTTAAGACCACATACTCGGCGGATCAATATGTTGACTTGTATGTTAGTGAAATAGTGAGACTTCATGGGGTGCCAAAGTCGATAATTTCTGATCGAGGGTCAGTTTTCACATCGAACTTTTGGAAAGGGCTACAGAGAGCTATGGGATCAAGACTGAAGTTCAGCACTGCTTTTCATCCTCAGACTGATGGCCAGTCTGAGCGGACTATACAGATATTAGAAGACATGTTGAGGTGCTGTGCATTGGACTTTTCAGAGTCTTGGAACCGATATCTACCTCTAATGGAGTTCTCGTACAACAACAGTTACCAATCTACCATAGGGATGGCTCCCTATGAGATGCTTTATGGGCGTAAATGTAGATCTCCTTTGCACTGGGATGAAGTTGGGGAGAAACGGATTTTAGGGCCTGAAGCAGTTAGTGAGGCTAGTGAGGCAATTGAGAAGATACGCCAAAGGATGCTTACTGCGCAGAGTAGGCAAAAGAGCTACGCTGACCTCAAGAGAAGGGACATCGAGTTTGCTGTAGGCGAGTTTGTTTTCTTGAAAATCTCGCCGATGAAAGGTGTGATGCGTTTTGGAAAGAAAGGGAAGTTAAGCCCTAGATACATCGGTCCATTTGAGATATTGGACAGGATAGGGCAAGTTGCGTACCGTTTGGCACTGCCCCCAGCATTAGCTGAAACGCATAACGTCTTTCACATCTCGATGTTGCGTAAGTATGTGCCAAACCCCTCTCATGTGTTGAGTTACGAGCCGTTACAGCTGAAGCAGGACTTGAGTTATGATGAACAGCCTGAGCGCATTTTAGAAAAGGGAATCAAGGAACTGAGATCCAAAAGGATTCCACTAGTCAAGGTCCTGTGGAAGAATAGTACGGAACGAGAAGCAACATGGGAGTTGGAGGATGACATGAAAGCAAGATACCCTGAGTTATTTGGTAAGAAAGAATTTCGGGACGAAATTTCCTTTTAAGGAGGGTATATTGTAGTGCACCAAAATTTTTTTTTTTTTTAGATTATTTAAATTTTGTGATTTATTTGATTTAAATGTTAATTGTGATGAATTTTTTTATTTAAGTGTTGTTATTTTATTTGGTTGATTATTTGTTTTATTTGATTGTTTATTATTTTATTAAGTTGTTAGAATTGTTTGGTTAATTAATTTTAATAAGTGAATAATTGTGTAACATGTTATTTTACTATTAGTGTTACATTTTAATTAAGTGTGACAAATGAGGTAATTATGTAAGTTATGGTAGAATGCACTAAGGTGCATGATAGATAGTAATGCACCCTAGTGATTTAGTGTGTGCTAGTGCATGGTGGCATGGTGCACATGTGTAGATTTTTCTACACATTTTATACTTCCTTATTTTAGATTTTAATTGGGTTAATTTATTTATAAAAAAAAAAAGAAAAGAAAAGAAAAGGGAAGAAGAGTGTTGGGCGTGTGACCTAGTGGGAAAGGAAGGATTTCCTTAAAATGATAAAAATCAAAAATTGAAGACCATAATTATTTTGGGGATAGGCATGATCATTTTGTTCCTTTATATCTTTTTAAAATAAAGAGGAATTAAGAGAAAATAAATGGGAAATGGAAACTTACCTTATTGTGTTAGGGGAGACTTTATGGGAGGATTTTTGATAAAAGGGTTATGAAAGGAGAGAAGAGCCATTGCTCTTATGTGTGGCTACCGTGACCTAGAGAGAGAGAGAGAGAGAGGCGTGTAGAGAGAGAGAGAGAGAGAGGAAGAAAGAAAGAAAGGAAGAAGGAAGGAGAAGGTGAGGAGGAGCCCCTCCTAGAACTTGAACAAGGGTGTGGAGTTTGGGTATTGATCTTTTGTGTTCTTGATTTTACAATCAAGAGAGGTAATGGCCTTTTCTTAGCCCTTATATTTGTTTTTGGTGGGTTGTCTATGAGGTTTTGTTAATAATGCTAATGGTTGATTTTGGTAGGATTGATGTATAGGATTTGGATATTGTGAGAGTATGATTTGTGTTAAAGGGTTGTGATGTTGATTTTGCTATGCATAAACAAATTGTGATAATCTATGAGTGCATGTTTGGTGATTTCGGCCTAGGTACACCCAAGGGTGTTCTTGATATGTTGTGTGATTTACAATATATTAGATCCATGTTTTAGGACCTATGTTATATGGGTAAGAGAATAAGTGGCAATCTTGATATCTTGATCATGAAATTTTGTTAGATGCATGTTATATTTTGAATGATTAAATTATAAGATGCATGAAAATAATGATAGAAACATGTTAGGTTGATATAAGGCCTATGTGAATATGGTGCTTATAAATTACTATATGTTATTTTATTGATAGTGTTTTGTTGGTTTTCATGGAATTGCAACAAATGGTTTTTAAAAGGATTCATGTGAATATGTTAGTGCTATTAGAATCATGCATATTATAAGAGTATAATGAGATTTTAAGCATGTATGATTTTATGTAATTTTTGAGACAAAAGTTGAGTTTTATAAAGAATTAAGCTTGCTGTTTTTTTTTTGTAAATAATTGGGTAAAATTTGATAAATAGATGAGTTGCATGCATAAATAATGTTCTTGATGAATATGTTAATTTTTATGAAATTAAAAGAGGATTTTAAGTCTCATGTTATGATATTTTACTCAATTAATTTCCTACAGAATTTTTATTGAGTTTTGGGAAAATATGGGTTTATAAACTTGAATATGGTGATTTTTAATGATAATAATAGTTGCTAGAAGTTTCACTAAAAATGAATTTGATTAATTTTTTGGAATAAATTATTTTTCCTAAGTTATGGTAATATTGAAAAATGATATTTTTAATGGTATGAATGCATATTTTGATAAGTAATGATTTTTCATTTATTTTGATTAAGAAAAATATTTAGACTCTATTTATTTGTGATTTTTGAATAAAATAATTGGTGGCTGAAAGTTGTTTTAAAAAGGTTAACAATTGTTATTAAATTGTCACATATGGATTTTGCTACTTAAAAACTAAGTCTTAAGTAATTTAAATGAAAATGTATTATTCCACACTTAAAATATATTTTTCACATCATTTTTGTAACTCAATGATAAAATATATTTTTCTAAAGAAACATATTAAAATAGGTATTTTAATTAAATCCAAGCTTGTTGGGTAATTCTTGGTAAATTAATATTTATTCAATGAAAATGTCACATATTTTATTTTGAGCTAAAATAAAATAAATTTATAAAAAATAAAATAAAGTTTTTGAGAAATTTAATCAGCTTAGAAGTTTTAAGAAAATAAAGCGTGTAATATGTCTATGAATTTTAAAATAATAAAAGAAATGTAGAATTATCGTTTTTGAAAACGTCTTTATTACGCAATGTTCCCACGTATGCATGTTACATGCAAATCAACTTTTACGTCCAAAATCATGATTATTATTCAACTATGAGATTTTTATAAAACAATCATGTTAGTAAAATGGGTAGAACGAGCATTATTCTTTTTGGCGATAATTGCATGTTTAGTGTAACTGTTATCATGAGTGCATGGCCCATGCACACATGAGTTGTATGGAAGGGAAAAATAGTAATTTTATGAACCTAAGAAACGTTATTTTGATTATG
Organism: Humulus lupulus; assembly: GCF_963169125.1. Classification (NCBI taxonomy): domain Eukaryota; kingdom Viridiplantae; phylum Streptophyta; class Magnoliopsida; order Rosales; family Cannabaceae; genus Humulus; species Humulus lupulus. Next base: position 75,517,911 of record NC_084793.1, read on the forward strand.
ATATAGGCTCGTTGAAAGATTGTGAAATTCTTAGCTTGGACCTGAGGTAAGGAAGTTAGATAGATTTTATGATTTTATGCTATGAATGATAAGGCTGTTATATGAATGAACTGTTATGAAATTATGAATGCCTTAATGTGATGATATGTTGAATGTGATATGTGTATGGATGTTAGATACATCAAACAGAATACGATGTTAGATACATCAAACAGATTTCGATGTCAGATACATCGAACGAGTTACTAAGGACATTGAGACGTGACTCCTAGGGCGGACGCGCCGAGGTTATTCAAGGACCAGTGATCTCCTGTTTACCTCATAGGGTGACATGGACAACTAGCGTTCCATGCTCATCATGTATGCTGTATGTTTATGGATATGATGATATGTCACATTTATGTTATGATATGATGATATGTCACATTTATGTTATGATATGATGATATGTCACATTTATGTTATGATATGATGAAACGTTACGTTTATGTTATGATATACCATGATGTGTTAGATGAACGTTAGTGTTTGGTTGTTCGTTATTTTCTTACTTGCTTATATGTTTGTACTTCCTTACTGGGCTTTTAGCTCACCCCCCTTACTTTTCCTTCCAGGTAGCAAATAGGTTTTCTCTATGGCACGCGTGGTGACGTGAGGAGTTCTTTCATCATGGGGTGTATGGCGTGGGGCAATCCTATGGACGATAAAACGATCAACGTAGAACGCCATTTAAATTATGTTTTGTTTTTAAGAGACTTTCCTAAATTATCAGTGGGACTCTGTTATTTAAATTATTTGGTTTTCTTTGAACTTTGCATAAAAACCTATGTTTTATTTTAAACTTATGGCGCCAACTTGCATGATTTTAAATAAGTCCCCCTGAGACTTTAATAATGGATGGTATTCTTTTATAAACTATGTTATGTGAATGTTTTGTAAGTATTAGTCTAGGGCATTCTTTACAGACCTAGTGCTCAGCCATTTTCTTCATTCTTCAAGTACTTGATCAGAGCCTCCAAGGTGCTAGTGTTAGTATAGAGAGATACACTTGGGTTTGGGATAAAAGTTTTATCATTCTAAGTTTTCTAAACACTTGGGAAGTGAGATATAGTGTGATTTCGATGTTGAGGTTTAGATTCATCTATAAGATCAACCAAGGTATTCCTATTCCTTGAATCAGTTCTTTATAATCCTTTAGTTTCTTTTATTCAGATCCTAATTCTTGTTTATGATTCTTCATTAGGTCTTTAAGTTCTTGAAACTTAAGGTCTTTCTTGGTAAGTTTTTTCTTGAAGGTTTAGTTTTCATATTCATCTCTATTATTTTAGATTCTCACCTCTTTCTACTATTGGTTTATAGGAGTTTTCTAATCCCATTCTTGTTCTCAAATATCCCAGCTTTTGGTAAGGAAAATAGGATAGATTTTATGTGCTTATATGTTATGTTTATGTTATGTTATGATATGTTTATGCTATAATATGTATATGTATGATATGTTTTTAGTTCTTGGGTATATGATTTGTTTAGATAACAATCATATAACTTGTTCAGATAACAAGTCCCCAGAATATATTCCTTGGGCATATGATTTGTTCAGATAAACAAGCCCCATAAATTTATATGATTTGTTTAGATAACAAGCCCCGTAGATCTATGGGCATATGATTTTCCTAGCTAGCAAGCCCCAAGAAGAATTATGGCCATTATGATATATGTTTTTTTATATATAGTCATATGTTTTATAGTGTATGTTTATATTATAGTCTTATGATTTATGATGTATGTTTTTAGTAGAATTTCCTTGCTGGGCATTAGGCTCATTCCTTTTTTTTAGTGTGATGTAGGAAAATAATATGGAAGGCGGAAGGATTCTTGGTAGCTTGGCTTGTGTGTTGAGGATGAATGGAATGAGTGGACTGCGTGTCGATCGAGGATGAAGTTATTTATTTGTAGTCTTTTAAATCATGTTTTTCTGCATTTAGTTTTTAAACAATTGAATTAAAGTTTATGTTTTTTCTTTTAAACAATGGGTACCTATAAATGTGGAAATTTTTCCCTTGTGAATTTTATTTACAAGTGAAGCTCTATGCTACGAGGCATCCTACATGCTACTTATTGCACGCACAAGGGGACAAGGATATCACACGGCGTTGAAGGAATTGGGCTAAGAGAGCCACCCTCGCTATGCAAGGGCCCTTGGCCGCTTGCCAATCCGAACGCCACCCTCGCTATGCGAGGGTCCTCGGATGGCCATCTGCATACGCCTTGTCCCCTCAAGCATCGGGCCTCGCCTTGCCTGCACGCGGGAGAAGAAGACCAGCCTTGCTACGTGAGGCATCCTCTCTATGCGAGGGTGTGGCCTTGTTGCGGCACCCATATCCCGAGCCATGCCTACACCCGAGGGAAGAGGGCCAGCCTCGCTATGCGAGGGTGTGGCCTTGTTGCGGCGCCCGTATCCCGAGCCATGCCTACACCCGAGGGAAGAGGGCCAGCCTCGCTACGCGAGGCACCCTCGCTATGCAAGGGTGTGGCCTTGTTGCGGCGCCCATATCGCGAGCCTCGTCTCCATGTGACCTGCATAAGCCGGTCCCGACCCCTGGCGCCTTGGCTTCTCAGGATACACATAGGTTGAAGCTTCCTTGACATAGGCACGGGGACCACTTGGAGGTACCTTATTGGTATCCCAAACGAACATTGGGCATCGAACGGGGATTGATGAGGACGGCCGGGTACAGAACACATGCGCTGACACGAGGCATATGTTTGTGAAGAGTACAGAAGCACGGCCCTGTCATCTGCATCTGGGGGGTAGTGGCAGTACGGACCTGTATGAAGAGTAGTAGTACCACTTGAACACCCCCGACCATACGCCAGAGCCGACAGTACTATGTCCTAGGCCACGACTCTAACATTATCAGAGAAAACACCACTACGCCCTGAGCCACTACACTATCAGAGTACCCGCGTACGTCCCTGTCTCCTGGGACTTGTTTGTATCCGGGGCCAATAGAGCCCATCTATAAATAGGCTCCAACCCCTCAGGTTAAGGGGTTGGAAAACTGAATGTATGAAAGAGACTTAAGAAATATATGATCCTGATTGTTTCTTTGGTTTTCTTCTGTTGATTCAAGTTCTTTCCATCTGATTCAAAGCTTTCTGTAGTAAAAAGATTAAAGTTTTCTAACCATCAATCGTTGACGAGTTCTTACCGTCAACAGTTTGGCGCCGTCTGTGGGAACGTAAGCACCAAGCTACTGTTCTACCATTACTTTCGGCAAGAGGAAATGCCAAGACGTTCGAAACGACTCAGGGAGCCACGAGAGGTGGAGGTCCACCTTAACGGAGTCCAGCTGAAGGCCTCCATGAAGGATCCACCTCCACCCTGGGACGTGGAGCCCCCAAGGGACCCTGAGGTTCGCAAGAATGATAGGGAGGTCTCATCACCGGCCATCCCGCCCGGTGAGAATCCTCCAAGGACGACTACCGCACCACCCGGGAATGTCAACGAGTTCCCGCCTCCCAAACCACCGCAGGTACCGAAATCCGGCCGGCAGGATCCGGGCCCCTCGACGCATAGACGTGATAAACAACCCCGGGTCCATTCCGTGAGCTCGAGTTCTAAATCTCGTTTCTATGAAGAGTAGATTCATGAGCTGCACCGTAAGAACCAAAGGCTGGAGACCACCCTGGAGAACATGCAGGAGGTGTTGAATGGCTTGTTGCAAGGTAAGTCGAACGTGACCCTGCCCAAGAGGAAAGAGAAAGGTCAGGAAACCACTGTCCCGATAGACGACGGGAGGACCAGACACTCCACCAGTAACACCCCCAGGGAGAAGCCGCATGAGCGTCCCGGACCATCGAGGCCACCCCAGGGGCCAAGACAAGGGAACAATGTTGGTTCTCGCAACGACATCGAGGTCACCTCAAAGAAGACGCCCTCGGATCTACGAGAAGAGCTCAACAAGAAGAGGGCGGATAAGAGGACTACCCCTCCTACTGTCCCTCGGGACGGCAAAGGAAAGGAAGATGTCAACCCGTCCATGTTTAGAGACTCCCTGAAGAAGAGGAGGCAAGACCTCGATACAGAGATGAAGAGCCTGTGGAGTAAGATTGTCACCGCATCTAGAGGGCAAAGCCTTGAGGAGGAGTTCGACCATGAATCACCCTTCACCAAAGAGATCCAAGCCATCCGACTCCCAGCCAACTTCAAGGAGCCTCATATGACCCGTATGAAGGAAGCACCAACCCCAAATACCACCTAGACGCATTCAATGACTTGATGAAGTTGAGGGGGATAAGTAGCGGGGCTAGATGCCATTGTTTCGCAGTCACATTGAAAGGACCCGCATTCAAATGGTTTAAGAGACTTCGACCGGGATTCGTCAGGTCTTGGCAACAGTTTTCAGATGAATTTCTCCAACAGCATCATGCCGTGCGTGATTATACAATACCGGGCACCAGCCTCGCCAATGTAAAACAGGGCGAAAATGAGAGTCTAAAAAGCTACATCCACAGGTTTAGCATGGAAGCAGCCAAAGTGGGGAGCTTGACCCGCAGAGAGTTAAAAATGGCCATCACCGCTGGGATGCTTCCGGGAAGAAAATTTTGGGATAATATGCTCAAAAGGGAAGTCACTGACCTAGATGACTTCTACGAGAGAGCGCAGAAGTATATTCGTGTAGAGGATGGCCACGCGAACTTAAAGGCGAGAAAGTGTGAGTCCCCTGCAAAGCCCCCAACTAATGAAGGGTCGAATGGTGCAAAGAAGAAGAGGGCGTACGAAGGGTCGAGGGATGATCAACATAGAAAGCCCATGCGGGGAAGCGACCATAGGCAAACGGCTTGTACTTTCTATACAGGCCTGACGAATAAAAGGGAGCATATCTACCTCACCAACGAGAAGCGGGTTCCCTTCAAGAAGCCCCCACCAATGAGGAAGGATCGGTCCCAGAGGGAACCCAATAGATACTGTCAATACCACAAGGATATTGGTCACACCACAGTAGAGTGTATTCATTTGAAAGAAGAAATTAAGGAGCTCATCCGCAGGGGGCACCTAGGCCGATATGTCAGGAGAGAAAGGCCGAAGTCGGAGGACGAACCAGTGATATCTAAGACGCAAAGAGAAGCTCCAGAGATCCAGGGAGAAGTTAGAACTATTTTCGGAGGTCCGGGGTTTGGGGGAGACTCCCGGAAAGGACGAGATAGGTACGCTAGAGAAGCCAGGCGAAGTCCACCACCCTGTGTCATGAGTTTGGAACAGCGCCCCCCGAAAAGTTTTAAGGGAGAAAATGACTCAATCACTTTTACAGAGGAGGATGCACGAGGGGTGCACTTTCCCCATAATGATCCTTTGGTGTTGACAATTCAGTTAGCCAACCTGCGGGTGCATCGGGTCCTCGTAGACAATGGAAGTTCCGTAGATATCTTATATCGCCCCGCCTTGGAGAAGATGGGTTTGGGCATCAAGCACTTGAAGCCTTGTCAATCCTCCTTATATGGGTTCGCGGGGGACTCGATACAACCTTTAAGGGTGATCGAATTAGCACTCACCATGGGAGGACAACCCCAACAGACCACGATCATGGAAAACTTCGTCGTAGTAGATTGTGCTTCAGCTTTCAATGCGATATTGGGGAGGCCATCCCTAAGAGAATTGAAAGCAATCACTTCAATATATCACCTCACCGTCAAGTTCCCAACTCCTGGTGGGGTAGCAGGTTTGAAGGGAGAACAAAGAGAGGCGAGGGAGTGTTATAACACCTCCCTTCACACGTCTGCGAAACCACGATAACCAATGGCGATGGTGGTGCAGGGGGGCACAGACCCACAGGAACTAGACCCCAGAATCGTGGAGGGCCCAACCGGGTAAGACTAGCAGTAAGACTCCCACGCCTGATGCAAGCAGTAGCTGTGTTTAGTTTGTTGCAGGTTATGCTATTTTAGTATACGAGAATCAAAGAGGTTACCTAGATAACCTCCCAAGTAGATGTAAGCCTTTTATCTATTTATATATCGTTGTAATCTGACTACTATGAATGAAACTGTTTTTCACTTCGTATGTTACTTACTTCTTTATGCAAGTATCAACTAAAGTCCCCGCCAAGATAAATCTCACCAGGTACTTGGGGGGTAGGATGACAAGAGTAAACAAAAAAAAATCTCTTGTATTCAAAAGGATTAGCTACCCTTATGAATATCAAGGGAACAGTTTAAAAGGATGACCTCTAACGAAAGGCTGACACCCCAAGAGGTGAGGCTGTAAGGAGGGAATCACCCGATAAGTCTAGATCGACCATTAAGCCGGCTAGCCAAAAAGGGTCTTACAAGGGACCCTTGGAAAAAAATAGTACTATGTATTAGGACGAGAAGGACGCTTCTCGCAAAAAGTAATAACCGCGCGCAAAGAATATAAAAGGACCCCAACAGCCCAACGGGTTAACGTGTCCTTACAAGTATAATCAAGGTGCACCAGAAAGATTATCGCCATCAGATCAAAGAAAAATATGTAATCCACGAACATCAGTAATAAGAGGGACTTGCCAGAGCCCCTTAAGTTTGATATAAAAAGAAAAATAAAAGAAAAAGAGAAGAAGTGGTGCGAGGGATTACATAGCAAAAGCATACATAGACTGAGTACAAAGGGACCTACAAATCCCCACCTCGACCATTCCACTCAGAAATCTTCTCAGCGGCATAGTCCCCAAAAGGAGATAGGTCAACGGTGGGGTTAGTCCTCCAGACAGCATGCAACGTTTTCTCGATTATGCGATCCTCAACGCTCACAAGCTCAGCCTCAAGCACAGCGATCTTCCCGTTTAGAGTTTGGATGGTAGCCTCCAGCTGAATATTGGTATGAGAGGTTGATGCAGCCCGGGCCAAGGCGGTATCCCTCTGGCATACCGCCTCGGCCAGTTGACTTGACAAGGCATCCTTTCCAGTCTCGGCCACCGATAGGTTCCCCAGTGCCTCCTCAAGCTCGTGTTGCAACCGTTGGGCCGATGAGGAGTGGGAGGTGAGCAGCCGATGGTTCAAGATGGAAGCCTGAGTGAGGGCGAGGATATGAAACAAAGCCTCAAGGGTCAGATGACATACCAGAAATAACATAAAAAGTATATATATGGCCATCATAAATGAATAAACCAAGTATCGCGACAGTTACCTGCAGGGAGGCTCGCATATAGGCGTTCTCTAGCTCAGCCTCGGGGACATTGTGCAGCGTCCCCCATTCACCTTTGGGAAAGTTTCCCAAGTGATGGCTCATGGCTTCCCCGTATTGGCTCGCCAAAGGATGATCTTCAGGAATAGAAACATGAGCTGGGCCGGGGGAGGCGTGAGTGCCTGTCGAGGCCTGCTTTGGCAAGGATGGGGACCGAGAAGGCCCTGACCCATCTGCAGTGGTGCGGGGAGCAGAAGAGTGCGGAGTCGTTTCCTGGGGTAAAGAGACGCCTGTAAATGCCCGCCTGGGATGCCCCCTCGGGGGTGAAGGAGCCCCATCAAAAGGAGGAATGACAAAATTCCTTCTAGGCACGGAGGGGCAAGGGACAGGGGCATCGAAAGCAAACTCGCTGCCAGGCGTTAACAGCGACATCCGAGAGGTAGCACCGCCAGTATGACCGTCATCGGCGACACCCTTAGCCCTGCCAGCAACAGAGTGCAAGCAGGAGTAGTTCTTAGACACCACGGTCTCCTCAACGTCCATATGGTCGCCCGGGGGGTAGACATAGTCCCTATCGACTACTTCATCGTAATTTCTTTCATCGTGACCGTATACCCACGGACTCTCGAGTAAGGGTGCCGCTGGGGGTAGATCCACAGAGTCAGGGGACATAGGGCGTGGACCCGCAGGGACGGGTGATGCAGGGATAGGTGACGCGGGGCGTGGATCCTCATATTCAGAGGAAATGGAGCATAGGTTAACTTTCTGGTCCAGGGTCAGCAACCCGTACAAGTGGAGATTGCTCTCTGTGAAAAGGGCGCTGGCTTGTTTGCATACCTTCGACATGGCCAGGATTTGTATTACTCGGTCATGAGCCGACCATTTCAAGTTGGGGCCAACAACCCCTAAGAGACCTGCCATCAAACGAAAAGAAATAACCACAGTTAGAAAAGCTATAAAAAAAAAAAAGAAGTCGAATAATAAGAGAAACCTCTGATATATGGGATCAAAGTGGGAATAGCCTTACGTGGGGTGTTGAAGCTAGAGTGTCGAGTCTGCCCGCTATAAGTAAAGAAGTAGTCTGACTTCCACGACCCCCTATTGGAAATAGATCCCTCCACGAGGGAACTCCCTTTAAGGGTCGCGGCTTTCTGGAGTTGGTAGAACCCGGGGGCCGATGTATTCTCCCTCAGGGTGAAGAAGTAATGAACCTCACTCATCGAAGGCCCCCTAGACTACACCTAACAGTACAGCACATATAGGCAGCTAAGCATCACCCAGGATTTGGGGGACAATTGTAGTGGCGCTAATTCAAAGTAGTCCAACACTTTGATGAAGAAAGAGTGAAGTGGCAAAGCTCCACCAGATCGGATTATGGAATCGCTGAATGCCACGAACCCTTTTGGCGGTGCGGACGCGCGTTCCTTGCGCTCTGGTATAATGAACTTGAGATTCAAGGGTAACTTATGAGCTTTCAGCATGTTGCCCAGTTTCTTCAGAGTAACTGTGGACCTGCCGGTTTCATCGGAGGTGTCCAAGGCTCTCTTCGACATCTTGGGTACCTGGACAAAGATAGACAGTTTATGAGCAACAGACTTTCTGAGGGTCCTAGAAGACCCCCCACATGTCCTATGTCTACCAGCGCTTTGCTTGACCCTAGGGCGCAAGACATGGGATAGGAGAGGAAGCGCGGGTGAAACCATGGAAAGGAACTCCGGTTCAACCAATTCACATCTACCGCCTTCGAAGGAGGAATCCCTATGATCGGGAGACTCGTCACGACAAAAGGAAAAAGGCTCAGGGGGCAAGTTTTCTTCTAGGCAAGCAATTTCAGAAAGGCAATCCTGGAGGATTGACTGTAGCTGGGAAATGTATGTCGCTTGCTGGGGGGAGAGACCAGAACCCGCGCCCCTGGGATGGGATTCTAGCTCCCTCTCCAGGCTGCTGGCTTTATGTCTGAGGTAAGACAATATCCTGAGGTATAGCACCCGCACACCCCCGCGGTTAAAGGGTCTGCGTGCGTCGACCTCTGAGTCAGAGGATGACAACTCAATAAATTCAACATTGGACGGACCTTCGGGACATCGCCTAGACGCCATGGACCAGCTAGGACTCGAAGGCGTGTACGCATAAGGGTGACTATATATCTACAACATGAGTGTGAGGGTATAAGAAAAGGGCCTATGTATGGGTACTGGAAAGGCTATACGAAAAGAATGTTAAACTCTGAAGAATGAGTGTCGTGCAACCATCAATTCTACCCTCGCGTAATCAATGCAAAACAAAAGGGAGAAGAGAGGAAGGAGTCATACCTGTGGGAATACAAAGCTGAAGAGGTGCAAGGATAGGCTTGCGAAGGAGCAGGGGCAAGACCGTAGGAGCAAGGGAATGCCCAGCGTCACCACGAAGCTAAAAAAGAAAAGGAAACAAAAAATAAATAAATAAATAAATAAAAAAAAGGGATGAGTAACGAAAATAAAAGAAAGGGTACCTCAAGAATTCTTTGGAGGAGGATAGAACCCTTGAACTCTTGAAAATAAGTTGGAGAGCATCCCACTAGGCTAGGCAAGTCTTGGTGTGGAGAAGTGGCTTCAAGCTTTGGGGTATTTATAGGGAAAGTCGATGCTCCCTAGCCATTGGATCTATCTCCCTATGAATGGTGGAGATCAAGAGTATGGGCAACCTTGGGATCCGCGATTGAGGATGAATGGTCCTTATGCAATCTTAGGAATTTTCATGGATCCCCCAAGTGTTAGGTGGATGTTGTGTTTCTTTGGACACTATAAAGAAACACAGCTCCAAGCCTCACCTCGTATTTCTTCGAGCGACGTTGGGAAACTTTCCAGGGCTAAGTCCCCCAAGGTTGGTCGTACATGTCAAGCAAGAGAAATAGAGAGAGTCTACAAACACACTTAAAAGTGTACTTATAGACTCGGGGGGAAGTGTAAATGTGGAAATTTTTCCCTTGTGAATTTTATTTACAAGTGAAGCTCTATGCTACGAGGCATCCTACATGCTACTTATTGCACGCACAAGGGGACAAGGATATCACACGGTGTTGAAGGAATTGGGCTAAGAGAGCCACCCTCGCTATGCGAGGGCCCTTGGCCACTTGCCAATCCAAATGCCACCCTCGCTATGCGAGGGTCCTCGGATGGCCATCTGCGTACGCCTTGTCCCCTCAGGCATCGGGCCTTGCCTTGCCTGCACGCGAGAGAAGAATACCAGCCTTGCTACGTGAGGCACCCTCTCTATGCGAGGGTGTGGCCTTGTTGCGGCGCCCATATCCCGAGCCATGCCTACACCCGAGGGAAGAGAGCCAGCCTCGCTATGCGAGGGTGTGGCCTTGTTGCGGCGCCCGTATCCCGAGCCATGCCTACACCCGAGGGAAGAGGGTGTGGCCTTGTTGCGGTGCCCATATTGCGAGCCTCGTCTCCATGTGACCTGCATAGGTCGGCCCCGACCCCTGGCGCCTTGGCTTCTCAGGATACGCATAGGTTGAAGCGTTCTTGACATAGGCACGGGGACCACTTGGAGGTACCTTATTGGTATGCCAAACGAACATTGGGCATCGAACAGGGATTAATGAGGACGACCGGGTATAGAACACGTGCGCTGACACGAGGCGTACATTTGTGAAGAGTACAGAAGCACGGCCCTGTCATCTGCATCTGGGGGGTAGTGGCAGTACGGACCTGTATGAAGAGTAGTAGTACCACTTGAACACCCCCAACCATATGCCAGAGCCGACAGTACTATGTCCTAGGCCACGACTCTTACATTATCAGAGAAAACACCACTACGCCCTGAGCCACTACACTATCAGAGTACCCGCGTACGTCCCTGTCTCCTGGGACTTGTTTGTATCCTGGGCCAATAGAGCCCATCTATAAATAGGCTCCAACCCCTCAGGTTAAGGGGTTGGAAAACTGAATGTATGAAAGAGACTTAAGAAATATATGATCCTGATTGTTTCTTTGGTTTTTTTTCTGTTGATTCAAGTTCTTTCCATCTGATTCAAAGCTTTCTGTAGTATAAAGATTAAAGTTTTCTAACCATCAATCGTTGACGAGTTCTTACCGTCAACAGTACCGATGCCATATTTTCTATTATTATGTATTTGATACAATATTTTGAGTTTTAATAAAGTTATTTCTTATGTATCTTTCCCAAAATAGTAGCTATGTCTAGTAGTTTTAATGGTCCAAGGTCTTACAAATAGTTGGGTCATTACAGTTGGTAACAAAGAAATGGTCCATTTGCATGAAGTTCTCCTTGATACACACGCTCAAGCTCTGAATCTAACCGCCAATGTAAGTGTTTATGTTATAGTTATCATGTTTATGTTTATTATGTTTACGTTTATTTTAATAGCCTGTTTTTTTTTCACCTTAATTATGTTAGTTTATTATTTGTTTATTGTTTTATTTTGCATTTATGATTGTACTTAGTGAAAACCTTTTTCCAAATAAATATCATTGTTATTTTTTAATGACATGTATAAGTTTGATTTTTTTTACAATCATAATAAATAATAAATTTAATAAATGATGACCAAGTTCGGTGATGGTGGATACAAATCAATGGAACGGGTTCTATATTGAGAGATAGGGGGCCATAGTAGTGGGAACGATTTTACTGATCCCAGCACTCCCTCAATATGGTTAACTTTGGAACAACGACGAGTTTTGAGCCTGAGAATTATGTCATATAGGATGATTAGAAACACACTTAGAAAATAATAAAGACGACTTATTTTTCTAAGTTTAGAAACACACCCTAATTGTAAAGAAGGCTTATATAATTATTTTCATAAGAAGTCATAATTAATAGGTCCGAGTTATGTTTGCTTAGATTAAGTTTTTGTCTTAGAGCCTATTAGGGTAAGTTCTAATATGTTTTCTCGACTATTAGAACTTTGCTGAAGATGTCACTCAAAAGGTCTGCACGCACCAACGCCAATGCCTCCAGTGTCGCTCCTGAGACTTATGAAGCCCCTCCAGTTCGAAGAAGGGGAAGGCGTGCAACCAATGTTGGTGCTAATGAAAGTACGTCACCGCCGCCGGTTGACAACACCGCAGAAAATGTCAGACTTCAACAGCAAGTGGAGGAATTACTGTAGCAACAGCGACAGCAGACTCAGACTCAGCCTCCGCCTCTGCCGCAACCACATCCTCAAATAGCGGCTCAAGCACCCAATCAAGTAGGTCCTTGTGGGGGATGGCCAATGGCAAACTATGCGCCCTACCCAGCTCAACACATGGAGCCAATTTATGAGTGGTTTCATAAGCAACACGCTCCAAACTTTGAAGGGACAACCGACCCCTTTGAAGCGAAAGAATGGCTCAGAAATGTGGAGTCGATCCTAGTACACATGAACCTCGACAATGCAGATTGCATATCTTGTGTTTCGTCTCTGCTTAAGAAGGATGGTAGAATATGGTGGGACTTAGTTCAGCAGACTCACGATGTCGCCACCATTACATGGACCAGATTTGTGGAGCTGTTCCATAAGAAATACTACAACTCAGCAGGCATCGCTACAAGGGTCGAGGAGTTCGCTAGTCTAAAGAAGGCCAATCGTGACAAAAGAGTTCGAGCAAGTGATAGGTCGGGTTATGTAGAATACCCACAATGCTCCAAATGGAAAAAGAAACATCTTGGGGAATGTCCACAGCTCAAGCCAGAGGAGAAAAGGGACAACAAGATGGTTCCTGCCAAAGTCTTTGCCTTGACCCAGGGAGAAGCCCCTGTTAGTAATAAAGTAGTCACAGGTTAGATTCCTATCCTCAATAGTATATGTTCTAGTATTGTGTGATTCAGGAACAACATACTCGTATATCTCGTTAGGAATGATAGAAAAATTAGACAAACCTTGTAGAACTAGGTTTGTAACAAAATTGCCTTCGGGTGAAGTAGTTCTATCATCATGAATAGTACGAGGCGTACCGATCAGAATTGAGGACATAGAACTAGAAGTAGACATGATAGAGTTAGAGATCAAAGACTTCGACGTTATTCTGGGCATGGATTGGCTAGCAAGGCATGGCACAAGCATCGACTGTAGATGCAAGAAGGTGATGTTCGAAACTCCTAACGGTTAGAGACTATGCTTCATTTTTTCAAGACGACGTATGCCGCTTATTTCATCTCTCAAAGCTCAGAAAATGCTAGAGAAAGGATGTCACGCATTCTTAGCCAGCGTCACGGATGTGGTAAAGGAAACACCACTAATGGTTGGAGACGTCCGCATTATAAAGGAATTCCCAGAGGTATTTCCTGACGACTTACCAGGACTGCCGCCGACTCGGGAAATTGACTTCACAATCGAGTTAGTACCGGGCACCGAGCCTACCTCCAAGGCACCATACCGGATGGCTCCTACCAAACTCAAGGAGTTAAAGATTCAGTTAGAAGAACTCTTAGACTTGGGTTTCATTAGACCGAGCCATTCTCCATGGGGAGCACCGGTACTATTTTTGAAGAAGAAGGATGGAAGCATGCAAATGTGTATAGATTACCACGAGCTGAATAAGGTGACAATTAAGAATAAATACCCGCTACCCCGAATTGACAACTTGTTTGATCAACTACGAGGAGCAACCGTGTTCTCAAAGATTGATTTATGGTCTAGGTATCAACAGCTCAAGGTACGGGAAGAGGATATTCCCAAGACAGCTTTTAGAACTCGTTATGGACATTACGAGTCTCTAGTTATGTCCTTTGGTCTTACCAACGCTCCATCCACTTTTATGGATTTAATGAATAGGGTCTTCAAGGATTATTTTGACAAATTCGTTGTAGTGTTCATCGACGATATCTTGGTGTACTCAAAAGATGAAGTCGAGCACGAGGAACATTTAAGGATGGCCTTGTTACGACTAAAGGAGCATCAACTTTACGCCAAGTTCAAGAAGTGCAAATTTTGGCAGTCACAAGTAGCGTTCCTTGGGCACATAGTATCCAAGGAAGGAGTTGTTGGAGACCCATCTAAGGTAGAGGCTGTGAAGGATTGACCAAGACCAAAGAACGCGTCTGAGGTAAGAAGTTTTCTGGGATTAGCAGGTTATTATCGAAGGTTTGTAGATGGCTTCTCTAAGATAGCCACTCCGCTCACCAACCTGACCCGGAAACAGCAGAGGTTCAGCTGGACAAATAAGTGTGAAGTGAGCTTCCAGTTGCTTAAGAATAAGCTATGCTCAACACCAGTACTCTGTGTGCCGACACCCAACGATAAGTTTGTAGTCTATTGTGATGCGTCGAAGCAAGGATTGGGTTGTGTGCTGATGTAGAATGACAAGGTAATAGCCTACACCTCAAGGCAGCTGAAGGAGTACGAGTAACGCTACCCAATGCATGATATGGAGTTGGCAGTGGCGTTATTTGCATTAAAAATCTGGCGCCATTATCTTTATGGAGAATGGTGTGAGATTTATACGGACGAAAAAAGCTTAAAGTATTTCTTCACTCAAAAGGAGCTTAACATGAGCGGCGCAGGTGGTTAGAACTAGTGAAGGATTATGACTATGAAATCCTATACCATTCAGGAAAGGAAAACGTAGTTGTTGATGCGCTAAGTAGGAAGAGCTATGGAAGTTTAGCAGTGTTAGCTGGAATAGAAAAGTCGATGTAGCAGGAGCTGATCAATGCCAGAATAGAAGTAGTCATTAGTAAACTGGCTAACTTGTCCATCCAGTCAAGTCTGTTAGAAGATATACGGATCGGGCAAGGGCATGATGACACATTAGTAGCACATATGGAATGTCGTTAAAGAAGGCAAGGCCACAGATTTCTCGATCTCAGGACAGGGGTTCTTGAGATATAAGGATCGGGTATGCGTGCCGAATGATCAAGGAATTAAGATGAAGATTTTAGAAGAAGCGCACAATACCCCATGCTCAATTCTCCCAGGGTCGACCAAGATGACTCACGATCTTAAGGCGTTATATTGGTGGCCAGGAATGAAGAAAGACATAGCGGAATATGTGTCTAAATGCTTAGTATGCCAGCAAGTGAAAGAGGAATATCAGTGGCCTGCAGGCTTATTGCAACCGCTCAGTATTCCATAATGGAAATGGGACGACATAGCCATGGATTTCGTGACGGGATTTCCACGAACAAGTAAGCAGCACGATTCGGCTTGGGTAGTAGTAGATAGACTAACCAAGTCAGCTCATTTCCTGTCTATCAAGACTACATACACAGTAGATCAGTACGCAGACATTTATGTTCAGGAGATAGTACGAATGCATGGAATCCCTAAGACTATAGTGTCTGATAGGGGATCGGTGTTTCCATTGAGATTTTGGGGAAGCTTGCAACAAGCTATGGGTACCAAGTTAAGTCTTAGTACAACATTTCATCCACAGACCAATGGTCAGTCCGAGCGTACCATACAGATTTTAGAAGATATGTTGCGCGCTTGTGTACTTGATTTCGGAGGATCATGGAGTAAGTATTTTCCGCTGATAGAATTCTCCTACAACAATAGCTACCAGTCAACGATCGGGATGGCACCCTATGAGTTTCTTTATGGAAGGAGATGTCGATCACCGTTACATTGGGACGAGGTAGGAGAAAGGCAACTTCTTGGACCTGAAGTTGTTAAAGAAGCTCAGGATGCAGTAACGTTGATTAGA
The DNA here is from genome assembly GCF_963169125.1 of Humulus lupulus. Lineage (NCBI taxonomy): Eukaryota > Viridiplantae > Streptophyta > Magnoliopsida > Rosales > Cannabaceae > Humulus > Humulus lupulus. The sequence goes on from NC_084793.1 coordinate 75,533,709, forward strand.
AAGCATATGCTCACTGCTCAGAGCCGTCAGAAAAGTTATGCGGATGCCAAGCGGCGTGATGTGGAATTCAAAGTTTGAGATCAAGTCTTCTTAAAGATATCTCCTATGAAAGGAGTGAAGCGGTTCGGGAAGAAAGGCAAGCTTAGTCCCCAGTTTATAGGTCCTTTTGAGATATTGGACAAAGTGGGAGCAGTTGCATATAGATTAGCCCTACTGCCAGCTCTAGCAAATAGCCATAATGTGTTCCGCATATCGATGCTGCGTAGATACGTGTCAGACCCATCTCACGTCCACAAGTATGATACGAAAGCACTTTAGAAAGACTTGAGTTACGAGGAACGACTGGTTAGCATCCTAGATAGAGGGATGAAGGAATTACGGTCTAGGAGTATTCTCTCTACAGCATAAGTCATTTTCTAAGCCTCAATTTTTCTCTTATATTCTTCTTCTCTTTGTATCTATCTCATGTGTTGATAATTTCCCACTCTATTCTAGGTGATTCTAAGGATACTTTGGAAGGTTGTGAAGAAAATTGAAGAGCGGTTCAGTTTCTTGGTGATACCCTGCGACAGAAAGGATACAAGGGTTAGAGAAACTGAATGAAGGACTCAATCATTCTGCTGGGTATAATGTAAGTGTTCTTATCATTATTTTTGTTTGAATTTAATTTTAGAAACATATTCTAGGTTTTCTTATATTAATTTGTTTAATATAAGGTCTACATGAAAATAAACAAGATCATGTATAAGTTTTCCCAACAGGCGGTAGGGCAGCGGTCGAGCCTCGCATTGACGCAGGTGGGAGAGAGAGGGAAAGAGGCGGTTGCTCCTTCTTTTCTTCTTGTTTGTGTGTTGATGAGAAAAACGATGCCCTAATATAGCCCCAATTTGAAAATGATATGAAATTTTTGTGCTTTTTTACTTAAAAGTTTTTAGGGCACCCTTTGGGAGCCCTTAATACTCTTTTAGGCCACCCAAAGTGAGCCATTAAAAGTCACCACTCATATTATACACTTAAATTTTCTTTGCAGGTTATTTAGGACCCACATATGTTTTTAGGACTTACATTTAGGTGTTGGTCCTAAAAAGGTGACCCGTAAAGAGTATTTTGTAGTAGTGTTTCTACCGCTTTTGTTTCTTCTCTTACGCCTTCAGGTCCTAAGTATCGTCCTTCACCAACCTCATCCCAATGAAGTGGTGATTGACACTTCCTTCCATAGAGCATTTCATAAGGTGCCATTCCTATCGTGGCTTGATAGTTATTGTTGTACGATAACTATATTAATGGTAGAAACTTGCTCCATGATCCTAAGAAGTATAATGCACACGCCCTCAACATATATTCTAATATTTTGATGGTGCGTTCTGACTGACCATCAGTTTCAGGGTGAAATGTCGTACTTAACTTTAACTTAGTGCCCATAGCATGTTGTAGACTTTCCCAGAACTTTGAGGTAAAGACTGATCCTCTATTAGAGACTATCGTCTTTGGAACTCCATGTAATCTCACTATCTCTGCCATGTAAAGTTCCGCGTATTGCTCTGCGTTGTAAACCATTCTTATTGGCAAGAAGTAAGCGAATTTTGTGAGTCTATCTATTATCACCCAGATGCTGCTTGGTAGTCTTTGGTAACCCGTTACGAAGTCCATGGCTATATCTTCCCATTCCCATTTGGGAATCTCTAATGGTTGCAATATTCCAGTGGGTCTTTGATGTTCGACCTTAACTTGTTGACATGTAAGGCATTTAGCTACAAATTTTTCTATGTCTTTCTTCATTCCCGGCCTCCAATACACTGCTTTGACATCATTATACATCTTGGTCGGCCCCGGATGAAGTGAATATGGAATAGTATGCCCCTCTTGCATAATACTTTTTCTTAAATCTCCCTTGTCCGGTACCCACACTCGGTTTCTATATCATAGCATGCATTCCTTTGTCATAGAAAAATCAGCATTTTCCAAACTCTATAGTAATACCCTCTTTTTAAGAATAAACTCGTCTTCTTGCTGTTTCTCCTTAATCTCTTCCATAAGTGTTAACTTGATTGTGAGGTCAACTAGTCGTCCAGTTATTAACTCAATTCCAGACTTCTTTATATCATTTTGTAAGGGTTGTGCTATCCCCTTAATTATCGATATGTTTCTGTAACTCCGTCTACTAAGTATGTCTGCCACGACATTAGCCTTTCCCGAAAGATACAAAATCTCACAATCGTAGTCCTTCACCAGCTCCAACAACCTTCATTGCCTCATATTAAGCTCCTTTTGCATAAAAAAATACTTTAAACTCTTGTGGTCTATATAGATTTCGCACTTCTCTTCGTACAGATAGTGCCTCCAAATCTTTAGAGTGAAGACCACAGCTGCTAATTCCAAGTCATGGGTCGAGTACCGCTGCTCGTACTCCTTTAGTTGTCTCGAGGCATATGCGACCACTTTCCCTTCTTGCATCAAAACGCATCCAAGACCTTGCTTCGACGTGTCGCAATATACTACAAACTTGCCTTTATCATTTGGGACACATATAACTGGGGCTGATATGAGCTTGTCCTTTAATGTTTCAAAGTTTTCTTCACACTTCTTCGTCCATGTGAACTTCCGCTGCTTCCTTGTCAAATTTGTTAAGGGTGTAGCTATTTTGGGGAACCCTTCAACAAATCATCTGTAATATCCCACTAAGCCCAAAAAACTCCTCACCTCAGTGGCGCTCTTGGGCTTGGGCCAGTCCTTCACTACTTCTATCTTTGCTAGATCTACGTCTATGCTATTTTTAGATAAGATGTGTCCTAGAAATGCCACCTTCTCTAGCTAGAATTCACATTTCATAAACTTGGCATATAATTGGTGACTCTTGAGCCATTCTAACGTCAGTCGTAGGTGTTCTTCATGCTCAGTTTTCATCTTTTAGAAGATTAATATATCGTCTATGAAAACCACTACGAACTTATCCAAGTAGTCCTTAAATACTCGGTTCATAGATCCATGAATGCGACTGGTTAATTCGTTAAGCCAAAAGACATTACCAAAAACTCGTAGGTCCATATCTGGTCTAGAAAGCCGTCTTTGGGATATCTTCTTCTTGTACCCTTAGGTAGTGATACCTTGACCATAAATCTATCTTTGAGAACACCGTAGATCCTTGTAGTTGATCAAAAAGACCATCTATGCACGGCAAAGGGTATTTATTCTTGATCCTCACCTTGTTTATCCATCGATAATCAATACACATCCTCATGTTGTCGTCTTTTTTCTTGACAAAAAGCACTAATGCACCCCAAGGTAAATAGCTAGGTTGGATAAAACCCTTGTCCATTAGCTCTTGTTGTTGCATATTTAACTCCATAAGCTCGGTAGGCGCAATTCTATAAGAAGCTTTCAAAATTGGTGTCATCTCTGGTGCCAACTCTATTTTAAACTAGATTTCCCTATTCAGAGGTAGTCCTGGTAGATCTTCTGGAAACACATTGGGAAATTCGCACACAATATGTACGTCCTTTGACTCGAGCTCTGTCTCTCATGATTTGTCCACTGCGTTGGCTAGAAATTCCTTACAACCGCTACTAATTAATCGTGGAGCTCTGAGAGCTGTGACTAACAGTATGCGAGTTTGAGAAACTTCTCCTTTGTAGGTGAATTGTTCTTCGACTTCTGTTTGAAATTTTATTGTCTTACCCTTACAGTCTATCGTTGCTCCATGCTTTGCTAACCAATCCATGCCTAATATTACATCATAGTCCTTAAGGTCTAACTCAATCAAATCTACTGGTAACTCTCTTCCTTCGATTCTAACTATAATGTTGCACACCCCTCTACTAGATAACATTCTTTCCCCCGAGGGTAGTTCCGCAGCAAACTTATCTCTAAAATGTTTGCATGGATTTTCTAATCTATCAATCATATTAATATAGACAAAGGAATGCGTAGCTCCTGAATCGAATACAACATTGAATGGTTTTCTAGAGATATTGATCTAACCTGATACCACTATATTACTAGTTTCCGTCTCACCCTTTGTAAGAGTGAAAACCCTGGCTAGTACTAACTTCTCATCTTTCTTCTGGCCCCTCAATTTTAGGTAGTCCTTTTTAAGGTAACCTTCTTGTCCACAGTTGAAGCAACCTTTAGTCTTATATTTTCATTCCCATGAATGCTTCCTCTTAGAAATAAGCATTGGGGATACTCCACATAAGGCTTCTTGTTTCCGCTGCCTTCTGATACAGTCTTTCCTTTCTTGTCGGCTTTTTGGTTTTGACCACCGTCGTATTTCTACTTGTGGTTGTTCTATTCATTATTATTCTTTTTGACGTCCCTTCTGGCCGCACCTTCTTTCTAGATTCTTTCGTCTTCCTACTTGGCTTCCAAGGCTATCTCCAACATTTCTGCATAAGTGGTTATTCCCCAAATCAGCTTCACGTCGTGGGCTATCATCGGTTCCAATCCCTTCACGAATATTTGAATTCTTAGCGTTTCGGTGGGTATCGTGTCTGTTGCAAACTTAGCTAATTGATCAAATTTCTTGGTGTACTATATCACAATTGAATTCCCTTGAGTAAGCGCGATGAAGTCGTCCACCCTTGTGGCTAGAATTGCATGACTGTAATACTTCTTGTTGAACACCTGGACGAACTCGTCCCATGTCATGACATTTACATCTCGGGTTTGCTTTACTATATCCCACCAGATGCGGGCATCTTTCTTGAGTAGACTTGAGGCGCATGAGACTCAATCCTCGTTCCTGAATCGCTTGTGTTCCAAGATGGACTCCACTGATTAAAGCCATTCTTCTGCTTCTATTGGATCAAATCCGCCGTTAAAGTTTGGCAATTGTTGTTTTCTGAAGCGTTCATATATGGCCTCGTAGCGAGGCTCCGCCAATTGCATTAATTGTGTTAAGGGAATGATGAGTTGCACCACTTGTTGTTGTTGTCCTTGATTCATTTGCTGGAATTCCTCCTCCCTTTTTCTTAATTCTGCCCTAAGATAGGCATTCTCCATTTTTAAGCTTATTCTGGCAACAGCAACTACTGGTTCTTTCACTACATTCAGGATTTCTGGTGCTTCTGGGGCTGATGGTATGTCTGGAAACTCTTCATGTAGGGGAGCGATGGATTCTCCTCTGCCTCACCCTCGCCCTCTTCCTCGACCTTGACCTCAGCCATTACGTCTCACTGATCTTCTAGGTTCCTGGCCCATAGTTCTTTCTGTTTCCCCAAAGAGAAAATTGTAAAAACTAAAACAGACAAAAACAACCAGAAATGATAACTTAGCCTATTATACTACTATCTATTAGGTTCATCTATAAACTAAAACTACCCTAATACAATTAAGTCCAACTTGGGTAAATGTGCCTTAACAATTGAATTTTCCATGGAGAGGGTTCTGTTCAGTATGTCATACCCACTACTCAGGCCCCCTAACTTCCACTTGAACCCAAAAGACATGAATTTAAACCCTTTCTTTATTAATTGTTATTCATTTTAATTAGGTCCAATTTAATAATGCAAAGCAAATGTGTATCATCCCGTAAAATCTCTTAACATCATATGCCTAAAAACATAACCATTTGCTAAAAATAAGGTAACCGAAAATCCATATAAAAAAAACTTTTCAAAACATGCATTAGTTCAGAAGTATGTGCATACTTAAAAGTGAATTGTAGTGTCATAATTTAAAAACATTCAACAAGCCCAAAATAAATTCTTAGTTATCATATGGGTTCTAGTCCCCAAAACATAAATTCCCCAAAGGTCTGTCCACATGTATATTCTCGCAGATAAACTCCAGCGCTCACTGATCCACTTTGCCTTTGAACTTACCTACAACACGAAACAACTAGGTAAGCAAAACGCTTAGTAAGAACAACTTAACACACTTAACAACATAAATGGAGCATCAACTTAAACCAATTGTAACTAGGCAGATAAACAACCAAGAATAGGATTCTGGTGAAACCAAAAACCCTAGCATACAATTTAAGAACGTACGAACGTTCTCGCAAACTTATGGTCATGCCTCATAACCAAAATTTATATCCTGAAAGTACACCTACATGCAAAAAATCCTAGAGCATACATACAATCTTAATTGGTAACATACATACTTACTTAGTCATTCATATCTTAACGTACATACATACTTACTTAGTCATTCGTATCATAACATACATACTTACTTACTCATTCGTATCTTAACATACATACTTACTTACTCATTTGTTTCTTAACACACATACTTACTTAGGGTTCCGACGGAACCTTCAACATAGCTTAACATTTCTTAATACATCTTAACATACATACTTAGGTTTCCAGAGGAACCTTCAACATAGCATAACATTTCTTAGTACATCTTAACATACCTTACCATAGCGTCGACGGGTGTAAACTAGTTACACCGGTTACCCATACTCCTAGAAGAATTCGACATACTTTCTTAGTCTTAGAGATTTGATTCAAGAATTAACTTACTTACGTGTCACGGAGTTTAACGGGACTCTTATGTCACATGTGTTGACTTCTTACATATTTTGGTGGCCAACCGACCTTAGTTACATAGTCATTGGTGGCGAACCAGTTTCTCACTTAGTTCCTTGGTGACTAGCCGGAGTTCATAATTGTCACGGTAGCTAGCCGGACTCGAAATCAACTTACTTATGTGTCCCGGAGTTTAACCAGACTCTAATGTCACGGGTGTTAAGCCGAACTTCTTACATATTGTGGTGCCCAACTGACCTTAGTCACATAGTGATCAGTGGCAAACTAGTTTCTCACTTAGTTCCCCGGTGGCTAGCCAGAGTTCATAGTCATTACGGTAGCTAGCTGGACTGCTTACCTTAGTCACGAGTAACCCTTTAGGACCACGGTCTTGAGTAAACCTTCTAAGACTAGTTAAAATTATTAGCTTATAACTTAGTTATCTAAAGTAGTCATTAACGTGTTGTAGCCAAACATATCATAAGTTATCTTACCCAGATTCCTTAGCGCTTGCTTGTGGAAACCTTTTATCTAGAAGCAAGCCTTCACGCTTAGATAACACTGTAGTGAAACCACACAGTGACTCAGATTAAACTATGACATATTCTTATAGTTAATATTCCACGATAGCTACATTCAATAAAGTTCTCTTAGAGACTCTATACAGACATTTATCTTATACACTTTACAGTGTATAAGACCAAATTCTGCTTTAAATAAATTTACAGTTTCCTGAGAAAAATTGTCCTTACCGCAACATGCTCTCCGTATTGTGCATTTTAATATTTTATCTCTAGAAGACTCTCTCAATCATATTAGGCGTATTTTGGTTACTTATAAAAGAAGTTTTAAACGACTCTTAATCTTAGAAAACCACCCACTTTCTACTCAAGTACGGAATTTAACGTTTTCCATTCTTTACCCAAAAATATCGCATTTCAACCTTTTTCAATTTATTATCTGCTAACGATAATACTTTTCAATTTACAATTTTATAAAATCTAACTCCCATTTTTACCATCTTTAAATCCATAACCTAGGATCTCTATTACGTCATTTTCGAAAACAAAAGGCAATTGGACCCTGAGTTTAGAAAATGGTAAAAATGAATTCTCAATAACCTTAAACTAATTTAGTATTTGTTAGATATCCAAAACCTTAGCTATTTTTTCGAAAACAACTTCATTTCTAATTCTGAAGCTAACTTTTTTACTATTCATTTTAACGTGATAAAAATCCCGCTTTTAAGCTCATATTCAATGTTAGGTTCTCTAAACACAACCCTTTAAATTCCCATTCACATATTATGCATCCTAATGACATGAACTAGGCGAAACCTCACGTCAAAAATTCAATTTAGGTTAGGAGAACTAATCTCCCAAAACTCGTTTTTTGTTAAGGTTTGAAATTACTATTTTTCCCCGTTTTTAGGTAACTTAGAAAAATTACTACTCTTAAACCATGACATATTTTATTCTAAATTTTACTAGGACCTTAATACCTATCTTAAAAAATTTCTCACCAAGTTTCAAAAAATTTGTGAAGGCAAAACCCATTAAACCATTTAAAGAAATCTTGGCAATGCCTGTTGCCCAGGAGTTTTTCTCAGATTTTTAGGGTTCTTAGAAAAATTATTTCTCTTATATCGTAGCCCAGTTTTTTCTAAAAATTTACAAGGATCTTTAATCATATCTAATTTAGTTTCTCTAAAAATTTCATAGTTTTTAGAATAGGGAAAACTCATTAAAAACTGTATGACAATCTGGGAAGTGCTTCCTGCCCAAAAATTTTGTTTTCAGATTATTAAGGCAAACTTTGAAAAACCATTACACTTTAACCATTTTGTATTTTCCTCTAAAAAATTTATGTGATCCTTATAAATATTTAAACTAACAATGTACAAAATTTAATGGCTTTTGGCTTAGTAAAACGCGTTCAATATTCAAAACAATCTGGGTAGTGCATGCTGCCCATAAATTTTCCAGATTGCATCAAGATGCCAATAAGTTCATAACTTCAGTTTGAAGCACCTTTTTTCGATTTTCAAAAGGCTAAACTCAAGTAATCATCTAGAAATATGCAAACATACAAATTATTTCCACAAAAATAGGTAGTAGGGTACGATCTAACCTGTTTGAAGTCAGACCACAAAAACTTGGCAGCGTGCAATTTTACACATTCTAGCAAAACTAAACACAACTAGTAAAACCCTAGCCACATGCATGCATGAAAATCAACCAAACTAACCTTTAAGCATAAAATAAACTCCAAAAACCAACAAAACAACCTATACAACTAGATCTATATCAATAACCAAAAATACTCAAGAACCAACCAAAAATCTACCTTTGATGGTTCTAGCTTCGAGATAAGGTTCCCTTAGCCTTTCAAACCTCCTCCTTGTGTTCTATACACTCCAGCCGAGCCCCAAGGTTCCACATGCATATTTTTTAAAAAGAAATGTTAGGGTAGAAGATGGAGATGAGTAGAAAATTTCCAAAACTCTAAAATCTTTACCTTTGTTCTCATTAAAACATCAACAAGCTTCAAATCTTTGAGATCCTCCTAGAACCACCACTCTTGAACCCTAGAATACAAGATCCATGCCATGCATGGACATTAGAATCATATGCATGCATAGTAAAACCCCTTAAGATTTCGGGTTTGAAAGAAAAAAAGAGAAGGAAAGAATGTACTAGGTTCGAAACTTACACTTGCCTAGTGTGCTCTTGAGTTTTCTTCCTTACTTCAATGGAGAAAGAATGTCCTTGGCTCATGGAGAGAAAATGGCAGCAAATGGAGAGTAGATGGGACTAGGGTTCGGTTTTACGGGAGAGGAAGTAGAAGAGGTGTTTTTTTTGTTTTCTTGAGAGAAAAGGAAATTTAAAAAAAAATGATTAGTTGTGTAAGAGTGAAATGATTAGGGTTAAGCCAATGTGTGGGTGAGGCTCTTACACTTCCTAGGGTAGGTTTCCTAGGCTCTTGAGAGCCCTAGGCACAGCCTTGACCGCCCTCTCTTCTCTCTCTCCTCCATTGGAAAAGACCTTAATGCCCTTGCTCATTTTACTCACTTCTAATGCACTCAAGGGCCCTATGGTAATTTCACCCTCCAAATTTAACCAAATTTACCCTATAGTTTTTAAATGTCTCCAAGCTAAAATAAAATAAATGTGACCGAAAATAAATTTTGTCACATAACACATAATTTTGGTAATTTTATCAAATTGACCAAAATGCCCTTAGAGGCTCGAGCAAGAAATTCTCATTCTTAAGCCCGGTTGATTGAGATTCAAACCTCAATCAACTTTTCTTATACTTATAGGCTCGACTATAAAGTCCTAGTGCCAGACAAAATGAATGTTTTTTTGTCATAGTATTTCCTATTTAATTAATCATAGATTTTTATCCTATTAGGATTTTTGACTCGCTCTACGACCAAAGGTCTCGGTTTCTAAAAAAAACCGCACTTACCATAGCATGGCTAGCATTAAAATATCACAACTTCTTGTAAAATAAAATGTTCCCCTAACATAATACATAATACATAATATAAGGAATTAAAATACCCGAAGTAGGGTTTACCCGGTGCCCTAAACATGGGGCATTACAAAATGTACCTTCACAAATGGGCTATCCCATGAGAGAGGAATTTAAGCTTTACACTTTCAATTAAACCCAAAATATCTTAATATTTACTAAACAATATCATTCAAATAATCAAAGAAATAAAACTTTATTGAAATATAAAAAAAATAGTTACAAACTAGTAGAATTCTAAAATAAACTAATGACCATGCACTTATTTTTTTCTTTCTAATCTTCTACATCGGGCCCATCTTCTAACATGTCATGAGTGAAGTCTTCATAATCATCTTGGGTGTAGACAAATCTTGAAGTGAAAGGAACATTACTAAGAAATCCTTCCCTAAGATCATTTGGTAATTGGTGTACTCTTTCACCTATCTCCCTGTTTCGTAGTTCGACATCTTCAATTATTATAAAATTTTGAGAGAACCTATCCATAAATATGTCATATTTATCCACAATCGGTATACTTTCGTCAAATAAAACCTCGTTCCATACTATCTTTAAACTCGATTTTGCTAGCAGTAATTTGGCTGAGTGCATGAGAACTATAAACTTCTCATGTGCTTTCAGTAAGGCTGTGTGACTGGCAATAATATTTTCTATTTCTTTGTGGATTCGATTAATTCAAAGAAACACCCTCTTGAATTCAGTCTCACCATCAGGGTCGGTTATTCTCCTTATTTCCTTAACTTTTCCAAAAACAATTAGGTCCATTGTGCTATATTATGAAAATAAATCATAAAAGGAAAAACATCATTTCACATATTTAAACCATGTCTAAAAAATAGTATACTTACTTGGTAGCGAGTTGGTCATTTGTAGCTGTCGTGTGTATTTCGTGAGAACGTTCAAGACTAATATAGTCGTGGCTCGGGTACCACTTATAACGTCCTCATTTCTCATAATATTACTGACAACACAATGTTGAATCATAAATGTAAATGTTACTCTTTTATTTAAGAAAATGCTATAAAGCAAAGGGATCCCATGTTTTTACAAAATAAATAAGGTCTTTAACAAAATTAACTAAGCAACATTTTAATTCTAAGTAATGAAAATACTTAAAAGAAAATGCTTCATAATCAAAATCATAGGCCCTTGATCATTCCAGCAGCTACATGGTACTCACGAATACATCACTAACATCTTTAGGCCCCACTCGCCACCAACCATTCTAACCTCAATAATCTACACAATAATATCATAAGGAGTGCTTCTAGGCACAATAAGGAAAATGCATACAAACAATCATATAATCACATAGTCATAACAATTCATATTATAAGTTCATACAAGAATTCATAACAACACTAATGTATACTAATCATATAAGATCATAATATATTCTAGGTCATAAACAAACTCTAAATCATAAACATATTCTATTGTTCATACATAGGTCATAATAACACTCTAATGTTAGAATATTTATTTATATGGTATATAAAATCTAGGCTATTTAGGATTTTTACCCCCCGAACTATTACATGTGCATTATCGTGCCCCCCGATTTTTTTAGGCCGTTAAAAAAATCCCCCTGATCTATTCACAGTCATGTAAATTAGGACTTCCGTCCAATCCCGTTCATTTTTTGTAACGGGAGGATGATGTGACCTGTTTTTTACATAATTTAGGATGACACGTGGGACTCTAAAGTGTACAAAAAGAATTAAATAATTAATTAACAATCCCTCTCTACATATAAATTTATATATTTATTTATTTATTTATTTTCACTCTTATAACAAAGTTTACATGATTAGTTAACATTACACATGCCCAAAACAAAGTTTTCAATCTTGAACATCATCCTCCTGTTACAAAAAATGAATGGAATTGGACAGAAGTCCTAATTTACATGACTGTGAATAGATCAGGGGGATTTTTTAACTGCCTGAAAAATTCGAGGGGCACGATATGCATATGTAATAGTTCTAGGGATAAAAAACCTAAATAGCCTAAAATCTATTTGTTACAACTAATTGATTTAATATATCAAAGTCAATATTTTATCTATTGACAAAATATTCTAATTAATGGTCAACATTATTTGTTACCTGATTTTGCATATCCCAACTGATTGAGAGAATATCTCAATCTGTGGTAGAGACTCTGATGGTAGGCCTCACTCTATACATATAGAGTACCGGTCCCCAAGCTCACTGCTCATTCTGACTTTCAGTAACTCCATCTAAAAGAGTTAGTGAGAGCTTGGAAGCATGTGTACTCGTTCTAATTTATGTTTCTATTCTTTTGTAAATCTAAAGCTAGATTGAGATTATCAATTGCAATGGCTGAAGGTATACAATATTCGATCATCTCTTCGTATATGTTCAATATATATATATATCAATTCCGCCTACATGTATAGAATTGTCCATATGCCTACATTTCATTTAATCTAACATTTGGTATTAGGAGTTATACTTATCTCTACCTTGGTAATTTTATCTGCATATATATATATATATATTTGCTTTATATACACCTTTATATTCATATTCATATATACATAAATTTATATATATTCGGTTTTGGTTGGCCGTATACATAACAAAATTTCTTTTGTGTTTTTTCTTGCCTTTGTTGTTAGGTCTAGGATGTTTTTTTCATTCCTAACATTTTTGGGCATAACAACTTATACAATATGGCCATATACACTTATATATATGTAGAGTCCAAGAACTTTACTTAGCTAAGATAGATAATAGTATGATAGTATTTATAGCATTATCTTTGTTACTATGGATTTTTGGTTCAAACCGGGAATTATTTGGACACTCATAGTAGTACTTATAGATTTTATAAGTTTAATCTATAGTTTAAGGATATTAAGTTTAACCTAAGGTTTGATTAATGTGACTGATATTAAGGATTATATTTATTATACTATAAGGTTTAGATATCAACCAATAGGATTTTAAGCACATGTTATGAATGGTAATTAAGGATTAAGTATTTTTGAGGATTAAATTTAATAAGAAGTAAAGTTTGAATGTTATAGGGTCAATCAGCAGCTTTGAATACGTTGAGGGCTTAGTCAAGGCTGTTTACTCCATTCAAACTTAGCTAAAAATGTGTAATTTCGTGTTTAAATATTCAGCGAGTGCCGATATATCGCAGCTATAGGGGGCGATATGTCGCAGCACGTAGATACGGAAAACACGAAACGATGCATGGTCCCCTCGGGCATACTGGCCCAGGCGATATATCGCCTCCTTCAGCATATGTTCAATTGTTTTTTAATTCTCTTCCTTTCAGCCATTCAAACTTCTTCATAAGTCCAGCATCTTTTGAACGAGTCTTCAGCCTCTGCTGAACGATTATTCAAATGATTTTCACTTAAAAATCCATTATTTTTATTCAAGTAAAATCAAGATACTTTCATTCCAAAACTCTATAAATAGGACCTAGTACCCAGCCATTATTCACCTTTATCTCTAAGTTCAGAAGCTGCTAGTGTTAAGTGAGTGTGTGAGAGTGTAAACACCTGGTTTGGGAAAAACATAAGCTTAAACATCATAAGCTTATCAAACACTTTGGGAAGTGAGGTTCTATAGTATTTCGGTTGAGGTGTAGATTAGTCTTTCAAGTCTTTGAGGTAACCAAAACTCTAGTTCCTTTCTGTATTATGTTATTTTCTTCCTCATAGTCTTCTACTCAATCTCTAACCTTAATCTTTATTTTGGTTAGGGAATCCAAGTTCTTAAGCACATAAGTTGTGGTAAGCATGTTTCTCAAATGATTTAGTCTTCCCATTTCCTTTTCATCTCTTTCCTTCTTTCAACTCACTCATGTTCATTATGGTTTTAGGAGTGTTCCAAAAGTCCCAACTCAGTCCATTATATCCCGGTAAATTTGGTAAGGAAAATAGGCTAGAATCAATATGTTATGTGCTTATGTTATCTATATGTTTTATGTTATTAAATGTGTTATGATATGTATGTATGTTTGTAGGCTTGGGCATATGACCCATATGGCTAACAAGACCCCAAATGGGTTATGGGCATATGACCTACTTAGCTAGTAGGACCCCACTAATTCCATGGGCATATGCTTGTTTAGTCTATGGGACCCCAAGTAATAATGGCCATTATAATAAGTGTATTATGTGTTATGATATGTCTTTATGTTTCTTATAAAATTATGTTTATGACTATGTGTTAGATTTTTCCTTGCTGGGCATTAGGCTCATTCCTTTATGTTTTATGTGCAGGAAATAAGCTTTAGAGGTGGAAAGATTCGTGACGCTTAGAGGATGTGTATCGATGGTGAATGGAGTCAAGGGGCCGAGCGTTATTCGATTCGAGGATGTAGTCTTGTTTATGTTTTTTTATGGTTTTAAATGTATTTTCCGCATTTTCTATGTAACTCTTTTTACTTTAAGTTATTTTTGTTTTAAAGACAATGGGTACCCATATCCTACTTATTTTTATGAAAGTAACCTATGTTTCTACAAGTTTATAATAAATTATGGTATTTCCGCAAAAATGTAAGTTTTATGTATAGTTTCGTTAATGGTCTAAATAGTCTAGAGTAGTGGGTCATTACAATATATATATATATATGTAAATATATTATTTGTTTCTTCATTTTGTCTGATCATTTTATTTATTTTGGTAGATGGTTTCTTTTGTTTTTTATCCTAATTTCATTAGAAATATATTAAGCGTTGTGTTTCTTTTGATTTTGTGTGTTAAAAATGAGTTTTCTCACAATTGAACCAAGTTTCATCTCTGTTCATACACGTAAATGGCCGAAAGGTTTATTTGATATTAAAGTTCGGTTTATAGTTGTTTTTAAAGCAATAAAACGCCACAAATCTCTTAGACATTGTTTTAGATTCAATATGGGTAAAAATCTATGAATTTGGACGTGAAAATCGTTGTTTTCCATCCGGGTTTTCGTCCAGACCTGTTTATGGTCAATTTTTTAAATTAAAAGCCCCAATTTTAGTTGTTGTTTGAGTAAAATAAGGCCATAAATCTTCATATAACCGATTTTATAATCGATCTGGGCGAAAATAAATTGAAAATAGTCGTCGAAACTTGCATCTTTCAATCGGGTTTGGAACTGGGTCTGACCGACCCACACGCAGAAAACTGGGTCAAAACGACCTGGCTGGAGGTTGAAGGTGGTCGTTTCCCCCTTGCAGCAGACAAAATGACATGTCGTTTGATGGGTCATACGACTACATATGTCGTTTTCCCCAAGGCAGAAATTAAAAAAAATTGAAGAAAAATTCATAATATAATCCGAAAATTACCTTTTTTTTTTTTGGAATTTTATTATTTTCTTGATTTTAATGCTTATTTAGACGATAAATTTCATTTTAAATTTTTGCCAATTTAATTAAACCATATAATTTTGGAACTTTATATGTTATTTGGAAATTACTTAAAATATGCAATTACTTGATTTTGGTATATTTATTGTATGATGTATTTCCATTATGCATGCACTATTAATTAAGTATGTTTTTTTAAGAATATAATTACATTTTTATTTTATAATTAAGTTTGTGCAATTATTTTATTAATTCACCAAATCAATAAATGATTTTATTGTCTTATTTAGCATGAATTTTTCTGCCAAGTATATATATGGAATTATTGTATTTATTTTCCTACATATGAATAATTATGCTAATTTGTATGATTATTTTGTTCTTATTCATGCAAAATTTATTTTTAGTATAATTATATGTATGACTTTATGATTTAAAATATGTTGTATATTCCATTATTGTGCTAGATATATTTATATTATATTCAAACATTAAGATAGATTGAATCATTTTTAGCACATTAATATTCATAAAATATTTAAAGTGAATAAAATTATGAATAATACATAAACAAATTTGTGGTTGACATAAGAAAGCATGAAGTTGAGACAAATGCATGTAGGCATATGAACAATTCTATACATGTAAAATAAAAAATACATAGGTCTAACATCTAAATCATAAACATATTATATTGGTCATACATTGGTCTAATATCTAAATCATAAACATATTCTATTGGTCATACATATGTCATAATAACAAATCAGGCAAGAGAAAAAATAAATGCTTATAAGGGTTGGCATTCAAGCCCCAGACATCACTTAGGTCTGGCATACAAGTTTTTGGCAACCGAGCCTACCAGACATCACTTAGGTCTGCCATACAAGTTTTTGGCAATCGAGCCTACTGTACATCACTTAGGTCCGTCATACAATTCTAAACACTTACAAGGTCCAACCACACTTATCTCCTTGTACCTGAAATGTTAGGGTCATATAAATCACTTAAATGTCATAACTAAAACTATCTGATTTTCCTTACCTTGAGTGTGGAAAAAGAGAAGAAAAGATAGATTGCTTTTTCTATAGAGATTCGCCCAAACCTTATATATAACATAAAAACTAACATTAGAGACTATATTAATAACTAAACTTCCAAAAAATTTAAACCTCATAAAGTCATACCTTTACCCTAGAACAAAAGTTCAATACTTCAAAATTCCCAAGCCGTCACAATAATGCCTATTTCCAACAACAATACTAAGAGCTTTGATACTTGGCTATTTCGGGTATAACAAGGAGTTGAAAGGCTTAGTGTTATGGCTATGTAAGGTTTATAATGGCTATAGTGTTTGAGGCTTTATAGATAAATAGAAGAAAAAGAATTCTCGAGCACTTATAAAGACTATAAGGTTTCAGCTATATGGTGTGTTTATGTGGCAAAAAGATCAGAACTTTGGGAGAGTAATTTTTGAAATCTTGAGCGCACTTTGCTTGATTTTTGAGTGTGAAAAAATGATGATGACAATAGCTCTATTTATAGGCTCTCAACGCCAACATTCTTCCTTATTTCTCTCCACACCTATTCAACCATTTTTCAAAATTTAAACTTCCCTCTCCCTATATGGTTTCGACCAGCCGCCATTTTACCTATTCAATTTGCTACAAATACTCTTTTAAAGCCACACATACTCACATTCAACAATATGTAGTCAAAGTCCTTACTAGTTTTTCTACATAGTCTCCCATGCTTACACTCAAGTGTTTTCAAATTCAAAACACTCCAACAAGCTTCAACTATCATCTACTTAGTTAATTATTTATGCCTAGAGTGACATCTAGTTCTTTAAGTTCAAAATGAGTAAAATTGTAGCCTATTTCTATGCTCTACACGCCTATGACTCTCTTGGTCTCCAACCAAGTAAAACTTGACTCCTCACATTAAGCTTTCCATGCCACCTTATTAAACCATTTTTGGAAAAATTCAAATAGCTTAATCTATACATAGTTTCGGCCAAGCCTAATAATTCAAATGATTGGGAATTAAACTAATGTCACATGTACACTATATCTATCACCAAATAACATTTGTACATATTTTATAACTATATACTAATTTAACCATAAACTTCTATTCTCCATAAAATAAATAACCTCCATAAATATTTAATCATAATAATTATAAATACCCAAATTATAATTATTTACTAAGTCATAAAATCATATCTTAAAATAAATAATAAATCGTAAAGCAATCTTTTTAAATTCCACCACTCAAGTTATAACTGTAAACTAATAAAACTACTCCAAGGTCATAATTAATGAACTAATAAGAAAATAATAACTTTGGTTATTATAGTAACACATCCCTGATTCCAGGATTGTGTTCCAACAACTTTCTTTTAATTATTATTTAATCATTATTATTCAAAAATATCTAAACCTGAAAACATATCTTATCAAATTAATTAAAAAATAAATATCATTTCAAATTTAAATCCAATTTGAATTACCATAAATATATTTTCACATTATTTAAATGCCATTTTCGAAAATGCCAATTTTATTTAAAAATTAATAATTTTGAAAAATTATATTAATTAATTTATTAACTTTGAAAATGAATATATTAATTAATTAATTTGTCTCAATTACGTATTTGACCTTAAAGAACAAATTTCTTACAAATATGTCATTTTCTTGATTTTTCCCAATTTCAATTCTTACCATGAATAATGTTGATAGAGTCATCCGGAGACTTATGGATCTATAATTTCAAGCTCCAATAAATTTTGATTATTAATTAAAACTCTTTAATATAATAACTTTAATTTATTAATTTCAATATTATTCCACTAAAAATATGAGACTGCACTCTTGTAATTATAGAAATTTATTTAGTGAGTATTTTTAAGTATAAAAAGTTGCCATCAATTTAATCACTACATCCAATCCAATCCTCTATTAATGATTCATAATTAAAGTATGAATTAATTACATTTTAACCTCTTTAATTATATATTGTTTCCTTACGTACCATTAACTTTTCTAGTGAAGGTTAATTCATAAGCCGATTTATGAATTTGAACTCAATAACCTTGCAGTTCCAAAATTCAACCCTTAAGAGAACCATTATTTAATTCCTCTTGGAATGTATAGATTCCATATTTGTATATTTTGTCCCCAGCCATTTACATCAATGAGTTCCCAAAACAAGTTTTCAGCCTAATCATTTTGACAAACGAGTGAATCAAATAACTCGTATGGCATAAATAGAAGTTCATAATAACTTCAAGATTAAGATCAATTTGTATATAATCACCTTATTGATATGTTAAATTAATACTTATGAAGTAAACAATATTTTTAAGTATTAATAACATATCGGTCATGTTCATGTATAACCACTTTATTCAAAATACCTCCACTAAGATACCATACTACATCAATAATTCAGATCTGGATTACATGTATTTACAATACTATTGAACCTTACTTACAGTATTTAATCTGAAGATTCCATATAACTTTGTTTTACTGCAAACTATTTAAATATGTTCCCTTCAATCTTAATCCTCTCGTACCAATACAAGATTGTAGTCACAATAAATGAATTTGAGAATTTTCAGATATTCGTATAATATCATTTTATCAATAATAATAAACAATCAATATATGCTAAAATATTCATTTCAATTATTTATTTCATAAAACATTGTTCAATACATATGCTTTAAAGGGCACTAATCCCAATAGGGGTGTGATTCAGATATTGAAATAATGAAAGTGAAGGCTAGGGTTATGTCACTTTTTTTAATTAATGTGATAATATCCCTTTAATTAAGTGATTTTATTGAATTACCTAAAATAAATTAATATTGATTAAAAATAAGAAATGTAAGCTATAGGAATAAGTTTTAAAATTATCAGTTCTGAAAAGACTTTCTTGATACCTTAGCATCGCCTAGGTTTTTTTTTCATTTTCTCTCTTCTCTCGATTGTTGGGTTGTTGCCAGCCTTTGGTCGTGCATCTGGGCGCCCCTGGCCGAGAGGATTGTGGTTAGAGGATGGTTCATGGCTATGTGTCTTGTTTCGACAAGAGAAGTATTGTTTCTTCACAATGGGTGCTTTGTTCAAGGGGAGGCTAGTCTTGTTTCATAGGCATCGTTGTGTGTCTTGCAGTGGGGCCTCGTTGTTGGCGCCATCCATGGTGGTTGGTTCTAGTTTCGGTTTTAGTAGGGATGCGGATCTGTGTGCGAGGTTGGGAGGTCAGATTTATTTTGGTCTTGATTTGAGTTTTGCTGGTTGGCCTCGGTTGGTTGGCAGGGTGGTGATGGCGATGGATACGGGTGCGATGATTCAGGTAGGGTGCGATGGTGTTTTCCTTATTGGAGTTCGGTCGTGGCTTCAAGGGTTAGGGGTTCTCTGTGTTGGTTTTGTTGTTTATTTGGCCACATTAGTTTTTATTTTGTTATGTTTGTTAATAAGATCCTCGATTGTGCGTGGTTGTAAACCATTTTAATGGTATTGTTTGTACCTACTGTCTTTGATGGTATATCGGTTTTCTCACTTTGTCAAGTAGGTCCTTGTCACTTTGTACTCCATAGAACTAAGTAGCCAATTCATTGGCAAAAGCTTCACTTTCGAGATGCCTAACATCCAAGATGAGTCCCGTGTTCTTGTCATTGGATGTGATTAGTGATTGTAAAACCTTTTAGGTAGTTGAAAGTTGGAAAAATTACACCTAGCACTGTAAAAAAAAAAATTAATACAGAATTTTACAAAAATTACAAAAATACAGATAACAGTTTGTTACGTTTCTGTAATCGCCTGTTACAATCTTCTATTTGGTCTGTACATGTTGTTTACAAAATTGTAACATATGGTTACAAACTTGTTAATTTTAATTACAAATTTGTAAACTTTATTTACAAAAAAATTCTATTGTTATAAATTTGTAAACTTTGTTTACAAAAAAAAACTCCGTATTTACGATTATGACACTCTTTACATATTCCGTATTTTTAGTTTTTTTTTTAAAACCTTAGGTATTTTTGTGAATTTCACTTGAAAGTTTGTCTCTTTAATCTATTGATTTCCATTTAAAAAAAAATATATGAGTGTTAAAATATTTATAAAATGTTATTATAGTGTTGTATCTTTGACTGTAACCTGTCACCAATTCACATAGTGTTTTTTTGTACTCTATTCAGTGCATTGAATACTTTCTAATTGTATGTTCCTACTGTTTTAATTTGACTTTGAATTTTAATTTTTCCGGCCATGTAAAATAAATGGTAACGGAATCATATCATAGGTTTTACTTTTGATTTTTAGAATCTGTTCAGTATAAAATGGTTTGGTCATCCACATCATTTAAAATCAAGTTCCCCATCGAATGGATCAAAGATGTTTTTTAATCCAATCCTACACCACTATTGATAACTACCTCTACTGTTATTTTATTCACTTGATCAGTAAGACATAACAACACAGGCCCTGCAAAACTGTATTTTTCAATTGTATGCAAGGGAATAAAATGAATACATATATACATATATTTATAGCTCTTTATGTTCCAGAGACGAAGAAGACGATCTTTCAATAGATATAGACATGTATAAACTAGTGCATGTGGGTACATAATTTATAGCACTTGAACCCAACTTCTCTTAACATCAATATTGAATGTACTGTGTATACATAGTCTTAACACTAATTGGTTAATTCCAGTATAAAATCAAGTTTGAGGAGGAACAAACATTTAGAGATGAAAATGACAAGTAATAATTAGTGCGCATTTATTTTATTATAGTGAAGACACTAGATTCTCCACGTAGTGAAGTTTGTAAGCAATGAATATCTGGGATTTTTTTTTCTCCTTACAAGATTCATCAACATACAAAATCATTTTGGCATTCAGAAACACTGCTTCGTGTTCTTCTTGCCTTAGATTCATCGAGATAGTTCTGATAAATGTAAGAGGCGAAACCCCAAATTGCCATGAGCATAGCAACTACCATAACACCATTCATCTTGTCATGAAAAATTATAACAGAAGCAATTGGGGTGACAGCCAAAGAGAGAGTGCTAATTACATTAGAGAAGAGAGAAGATACCACAAATATCAGTCCCACAACACCAACTGAGCAAACTTGCCAAGCCACAGCTGTCCAGACCAAAGTCATCACATAAGCAAATCCTCCTTTACCAAAACCCTGCATTTCTCCACGCAAAGTCTTCCACTCTCCACTCGCAAAAAGACCAATGAGCGCAGCACCAGTGGCCACCAATGAAGTATAGATTTGCATTTCCAGTACCACAGAGAAGGTTTCCCTTTTCAGAACCTTTTGGAATGAAAGTTGCATAAGAGAAAGTAAAAGAGAGTATATTGCAGAAGCTGAAAGTGTGCAGATGAAACCGATTATGTACTTTGACCTTGAAACTCCTGCCGGTCCACCAGAGTCATCATTGACAGCAATGAGAGCTGCAGATAGTGATAGGACCACCACGGAGTTAAGAATCAAGGCAGTGAACTTCTGAGAATTGAAGAAGTATGAGAACACCGCGTTGGAAGCTAATTGGGTTGCACAAATAAGGGAGTAAGTAGAGGCTGAGAGATACAAGAGTCCAATGGAATACAACATATTGTCACCTGCTATAAGCACTCCAAGAAAGAAGTAAATTGAGGCAAGTACTTTAATGGAAGGTGCAGTAAAAGTGGCTGAAGGATATTGGGATGAAGAAGAAGAAAGGAGAACAAATGGGATAAAGAGGAGTGGGAAGGCTGCCGTTTGGACAAAAGTAGCCATCCATTTACTATTACCACCCTGGTCATAGTAAAATCGTCCAAGTAAAACAGCAGCTGCCTGACCAACCAGAAGGAATATTATGTTGAGTGCCACCAAAAACCACCATTGCCATCGCTTAAGTTGAGCAAATTGTAATTGTGGCGGTGAAGGTTTCTCTCTCGATAAGACTGGCTCTTGATTATCTGTATTGAATATATAACATGCATAGAATTCAGTGAATTTGTTATACAAAGAAAAGAATAAAAGGTTAAGGTGCGTAAGGATGCTTATAGTCAATATAGATAATCAGTTACAGAAACAGAAAAAGGATATACATCCAATCTCACACTAGCATAAAATTGTTTACTGCTTTCAAGTTCTAATTAACCACAAAAGCTACAGGACCCCATAATCACAAATTTGAACCTGTATATCTATACATACACAGATATAAATATAATATAAATATATATCAATAAGATATAAAACTAAGATGGAAGAGCATAAAATGCAAGAAAGACTAAACTCGTTGTTAAGTATTGGTCAAATGCTCAAGGTCAAGTCGGCTATTATTGGACATCATAACTGAATCTTTAAATTCAGTTATGACAGGTGGTACTCGGGTCTTAAAGGTTAAGTCAGTTGCTTACCTCTCAAGTGTACATATAAGGCTCCTAATCTATCACTTTTATTCATTCTATTCTTTTATGTACTGAGATATACAGAATAAGAAATAAGTGAGCTTTGAGAGAACTTGTATCACTGTAAAGAGAGATTATTGGAGCAAGACTCCATTGATGTACAGAATTGAGAACTCAAATTAATAAAGAGATTTCATAGCCCTTGTGGCTGGTTTGGCCGTGGAGTAGAGTGGTGTCTAGCCAACATTCACTTGAACCACGTATGTGCATTGTGTTCTTTATGTTTTCATTCTGTTTTTGGTATTGATTCCTTTATTAAAACCAGTTTCTGTTTTATGCTTGATAATTGATATTTGATCAATTGTTTTCTGGTTTTGTTTTGTTGTTTTGTTCTTGTTTTGAGGTTGTGGTTACAACACTCATTATATTTTAAACAGGAATATTGCCTGCGTGCTTAAAGAAAACTAAGAAACAGAGTGTACTGATTATTGTGCTCCAAAACTAATAAAATATCAATAGACTTGCTTTTGCAGCTAAAAAGGGAAGGGTGAAAAACGTAATTGATTTGTCTTGTTCAAACTATTTAGGCTCGCGTTCATCAAAATAGCGAAAAGTTCAACACCACTTACAAAATCTCAATGACATAAACACCAAAATCATAGATTTAATGACAGACATACCAAATTATTATACAGGTCCAACTCATCTATAAATATACGTATACATACACACGCATAAATGGGTTTCATGTACAGAAAATAAAGAAGAGAAAAAAGAGAGTATCAGAGAACCTGGCATGTTGTTGTAGGTGTGTGGAGCAATGGAGTGCTGAGAAAAGGAGGCAGGTGCAGCAATGGAGTATTGGGAAAAGAAACAGCCAGCTTCACTTATAAGAAAATGAGGCCATCAATGCCTAAGGCCCCAAATATAGGGGCCCATTTGAGGTATCTATTCGCATCACGTTAATACTAAGAAATTATAGTCTATTCTATAGTGAGACTATAGTCAGCCACCCTAAAAAAAAACATAAGCTATAGTCAGCGCACAATAGACAGATCATTTCGTCAAATAAATCCCTTCTAATAGTGTAGTTTCTCTCTCTTTCTTTCATTCTAAATAGATCATTTCTTTCGAGGAGACTCTCTTACACTCTCTTTTCTTTTTATTTTGTACTCTTTTTTTAATTGGGTAACATGGGTAATTATTTAAATTGTTTTTAAATATAATTACAATATACTCTTATGGAATTAATTCCTACCAAATCACTAAAGAAGAAAAGTAGAATTGATATATAGAATAAAGTATTGGTATATTTCTCTATATTTTACACAAGACTGAGTACATTTTTTATATACAAGAGAGACTAAGTGGGGTCTATGTACACCCTCAAACATAACAGAATAATAAAACTAATTATATACAAAAACACTAATTAATTAGTCTTAACACCCCCCACAAGATCATCGATCTAGGAAGGACGGTGAGCTTGGATCGTAAAGATAGAAAGTGTTGTGCAGCAAGAGGTTTAGTGAGGGCATCTGCAAGTTGCTCAGCTGAAGGCGTATGACAAATAACTAGAGAGTGATCAACAACCTTTTCTCGCACAAAGTGAAATTCAAGCTCAATATGCTTGGTTCGAGAGTGAAAGACAAGGTTGGAGCTGAGATAAGTGGCGCCAAGATTGTTACAGAGAAGAACCGGGGCTAAAGACAAAGGATAATGCAGATCCTGAAACAGAGAGCGAAGCCATAACAATTCAGCAGTTCTGTTGGCGAGACTACAGTATTTAGATTCGGTGCTAGAGCGAGAAACTACTCGTTGTTTGCTCGAAGACCAAGAAATAAGATTAACTCCATGAAAGATACAGAAGACGTTGGTACTTCTACGATCATCGGGGCAAGAAGCCCAATCCGCATCACTGTAACACAGCAAAGTAGGATCAGTGGAGGGTTGATAGAACAAACCGGTCAATGGAACCAGCCAAATAGCGAAGGATGCGTTTAACGGCTTGCCAATGAGAGTCTGTGGGAGAGTGCATAAATTGACAGGCCTTATTCACACTAAAGGCAATGTCAGGTCGGGTCAAGGTACAATACTGCAGAGCACCCACAATGGACCAGTATTGAGTGCCATCTGCCAAAGGGAGACCATAATGAAGTGAGAGAGTACTAGCAGAGGACATTGGAGTAGCCATCGGAGAAGCATCAGACATGGAAGCACGAGATAACATATCCAAGATGTACTTAGACTGAGTGAGATGTAAGCCTATAAAGCTGCGATGTACCTCAATACCTAAAAAATAAAGCAGGGGACCAAGATCTTTAATTGCAAAGGCAGTAGCTAAACCAGGAATGAACCGAATGATGTGTGCTTCATTAGGACCAGCGACAATAATGTCGTCAACATAGACAAGAACCAAGATAAAACAGCCAAGAATGGACAAGACAAACATGCTGGAATCAGACTTGGAGCAAGAAAGCCTTCGTACAGTAGCGAAGTACTCAACTTAGTGAACCAGGCCCGCGAGGACTGTTTAAGGCCATACAAAGATTTGTCGAGTTTACACACAAAATCAGGTCGAGAGGAATCAAAAAAGCCTGGTGGCTGGGAAATGAACACATCTTCAGAAAACTCACCATGCAAAAAAGCATTCTGAACATCTAATTGGCGAAGACACTAGTTGTATTGGACAACCAAGGAAAGAACAACACGAATAGTAGTAGGCTTCACAACGGAACTAAAAGTCTCAAAGCAATCAAGGCCCTCAGTTTGGCTATATCCTTTAGCAACTAAACGAGCCTTGTAACGGTCAATATCACCATTGGGCTATAATTTCAACTTGTACACCCACTTGCAACCATGACATGAAAAGCACAAGTAGATGGAACAAGGTGCCAAGTTTTATTTCGATGCAAGGCATCCATCTCAGATTGCATGGCTTGCATCCAGTGAGAACTCTTGGCTGCCTCCTTAAAGAGGAGGGCTCAGTAGGTATTCCTGCATAGATACTCAACAACAAATGTGGTTTGCGGATCCCAACTTTGGACCGTGTAACCATAGGGTGAACATTAGTAGGTAATGGAATAGTGGGCTCAAATTGATCAAGTAAATTAACCACTAAGGGAACCTCAGAAGAGACAAACTCGGAAAGTGCAGGAATAGTACAAGAAGGAGAGTCATGGGAGGAAGCAGAAAGGATAGGGGAAAGAGGTGGAGAAAGAAGCAAAGAAGGGGGAGAAATGGAAGAAGAAGGAGAAGCGGAAGCAGGCAGAGTAAGGGACACAAGAGGAGACAAAACAGTAAAGGAAGGAAGGGAGGGACAAGGCATGGTGACTAAAGGAGAGGATAAAGAAGGAGGAGAGGGAAGAGAAGAACGAAATGGAAAAGAGTGTTCATTAAAGACCACATGCCGAGAGACATACACTCGACCAGTTTCACGATGAAGACACATATACCCTTTGTGTCATGAGCTATAACCAATGAAAACACATTCAAGAGAATGAAACTGTAACTTATTGTGGTTATAGGGCTGGAGGAAAGGAAAATAGGCACAACCAAAAACCCAAAGTTGGGAATACAAGGGCGGCTTGCCATACAAAATAAAATATGGGGAGTCATGGGAAAGAACAATAGTAGGCAATCTATTAATTAAGAACACAGCAGTATGAAACACATAATTCCAAAAAGAAAGAGGCAAGGATGAATGAGCCAGCATAGCAAGGCCAAGCTCGACAACATGTCGATGCTTACGCTCAACATGACCATTTTGAGCAGATGTATGAGGACAAGATAAACAGTGAGTAATACCAAGAAAGTAAAACAATTTGGACAAGGGGCGAAACTCACCACCCCAATCAGACTGAACCATCATAATTTTGCCAGAAAATTGAGTATCATTCATTTTATGAAAATGGAAAAAACTATTATAGGCCTCATCTTTTAAATGCAAAGGATAATACCAACTAAACCGAGTGTGATCATCAATAATCAATAAAAAATAATTGTAACCATCAATAGAAGTAAGAGGGGAAGATCCCCATTAATCCATATGTATTAAATCAAAACGAGCATTAGCTCGTGAGTTTGACAAGGAAAATGGTAAACGATGGCTCTTGGCCATTTGACAAGAAGAACAAAAAGAAACATAATCTAATTTTTGTTTTGCAATGTTACATAGATCAAGGACATGGTTAACAACAGGAAAAGCTGGATGTCC
The DNA here is from genome assembly GCF_963169125.1 of Humulus lupulus. NCBI lineage: Eukaryota > Viridiplantae > Streptophyta > Magnoliopsida > Rosales > Cannabaceae > Humulus > Humulus lupulus. The sequence goes on from NC_084793.1 coordinate 75,560,710, forward strand.
CAAGCGTTGATGCCAAATTGCAGTGTCAGTGGTATGAGTAAGAAATAACTGAGGAGAAGAGACTGGAATGTGAGAGGCTGGCAGTGAAGAATGAGTGGAAACACGGCAGAGACCACGATCAAGCAGACCCTGGAGAAGGATTTTCTGGCTGACTCGATCCTTCTTAACAAAAAAATCAGGATGAAATTCGACATAGGCAGAGTTGTCACGACATAATTTGGTAACACTAATAAGATTGTGGGAAAGAGAAGGAGTGTGAAGAATATTAGACAACTGAACAGAGGAATCATTAGTAGATAATTTAGAGTGACCAACATGAGTTATAGGAACTTGCTTACCATCACCTACCGTAACATGTTCAGCACCTGTATACGGAGCAGCCAAGTCCATGAGATTATAGTCTGGGGTGAAGTGATGAGTAGCCCCCGAATCCATGAGCCACTGAGTAGAACTAGTAGGGTGAGTGGGAGCAGAGGTCAAATAGGTGGTGGGCAATGTATAGTTGGCAGAGGAGGGGATGAAGGTATTCAAATTAGTGGGAGGTGAAGGTTGATAGGAGAAATTGGCTCGATGGTTACATACAAGGGCCGTGTGACCCATATGACCACAGATCTGACACTGTGGGCGTGAGGAAGCAAGGGAAGGAAAAGGTTTCCAGGGTCCGAGAGAGGTAGGAGGTTTGCCAAGAACACTAGGTGAAGAGACAGAAGGGTGAGAATGATGATTGGGGTAAATAGGAGAAGGAGATTTTGGTGAATAGAAGGGTCTTTTGGGACGGTTGGTATGAGTGAGATCCAATTGTTCAATAGTATTTTGAGATTGAATCATGTTATCAAAGCTGATAAGAAGGTTGTGTATGGTGGCAAGAGAAGGTGTATCGATTCTCATTTTGAAAGAGGTAACAAATGAGTTATAATCTCTACCCAAACCACCAAGCAGAGCAATAATATGGTCATTACGGGAAACAAGCTCACCTATAGCAGCTAGATTGTTACAGATCATCTTGAGTTTCTGGATATAGGCAATGATGGTGAGATTGTTCTTCTTCAACGTCTGTAGAGCAGTTTGGAGCTCACTCAAGTGCGACATTGTGAATGCTTCAAAATATTCAGAGAGGGAGACCCATATCTCAGCTGATGTGTTGTAGGAGACGATTTGAGCAAGCATATCATCAGAGAGAGAGAGGTGTAGATCCATGACATCAGAAGGCAATTGTATCGCTGCCAAGTAGTATAGTCAGGATTTGGAGAGGTGTTAAGGGGAGGATCAAGGAACCGATCCGGAGCAGCAGTGGTTCCATCAAGATATGCGTCGAGACCTTGTGTTATAACAATATTGAGGATCTGGTTTTTCCAGATCATGTAGTTGTTGTTATCAAGTTTCACAGTGAGAGACTGATTAAGAGAGGGGGAATGGAAGGATGGGTTATTGGAGGAAGAAGTAGTAGTGGGGTTAGGTGAGGTGGTTGGCAGGGGGGTAAACATACCAGATTGTGGGGTAGTATCTGACGCCATGGCAGGAGCAATAAAGCTCTGATACCAAGAAAAAAAGTAGAATTGGTAGAGAGAGAGAATAAAGTATTGGTATATTTCTCTATTTTTACACAAGACTGGGTACACGTTTTATATACAAGAAAGACTAAGTGGGGTCTATGTACACCCTCAAACATAACAGAATAATAAAACTAGTTATATACAAAAAAACACTAATTAATTAGTCTTAACAACTAAGTTTATGTTATTTTCAGCTCAAGTTAGTTATTACTAAGGAACTCAGCTTGATTCAACTACTTCAGCTGGCTATATAAGTCCTATACTTCTTCATAATCAAAGATACACAAGAGGTTATGTAACGACCCAAACTCGCTAATAAGGCTTAAGGGCCTTGATTAGTGTGTCGGGAGGGAATAAATGGGATTAGAGTGAATACTATTTATTTGAATGAGATATTATGTGATTGATAGTGCTTAAATGCTATTATATGATAATTGATGATATTATGTGGTAATATGAAATAGATATGTTGTATATGTGAGAACCACATTATTATGTGGATAACTCTGTAGCCGGCGACTCGAGGCGATCCTAGGGCTAGATAGCGGGAAAAGTCACAACGGGGCATTATAATTGACTTTGGACAAGTCAGGGATATTTTAGGTATCGGGTAGTGATTTAGACTATCGGGTGATGGAAATAAATAATTGGAGATATATTTGAGGTTAGGATGTTTAGGCAGGATTATTAGGGGATTTTACTGTTTTGCCGTCGGGGACGTTTCCGGCACCCCGAGCTTTGGGATTAGTCTAATAACCTAAGGATATACTTGGAAAGACTTAGAAAATACTAGACACAGAAATTAAACCGACCATTTCTCAGCTATTTTTCTCTCTTCTCCCTCCTAAAGAAGAACAACACTGAAATTTGAGGAGGAATTACTGGAATCAAGCTGAATCTTTGAGGAATTAAAGGGCTGAATTAGAGGTTGATTTCAAGAACTAATCAAGGACTGAATTAGAGCCAAGGTAAGCATTGATTTTCGTTCTGTGGTTAGGAACTTTAAGAAAAATGGCTGAGTTTTTTATAGTTGTGATTTTGATATTTAAGGTGGAGTTTGAGGCTTGAAACTCTGAAGATAGGCCAGGGGGTCCTTGGAGAAACGATTCTACAACTGAGGTAAGGTTCAATTCAAAGTTTGATGGTTGAATTTTAGAGTTTCCATGGCTGGGTTTTGTGTTTTTAAGTTAGGAAGTTTCAGTAATTGAAATGGGTCTTTGATGGGTTTCCAGCTTAGGATTCAGCTGGGTTGAGTTGTTGGAATCTTGTGGGAAGTCTTTGGATAATTGAGTTGTGGTTTGGGGGTGGTTTTGAGTGAGTTTGCATGAGGTTTGGGAGTTAAAAATGGTGGTTTTTCTGGATTCGAAGGGGTCGGGCCGCGGCATAGTTCTTGGTGAGTCGCGGCCCTTGGAAGTTGAGTTGTACTGAGGAAGGAGGGTGGGTCGCGGCATGGCCTAAGGAATGTCGCGGCCCTTACCTGTTTTTGTGCCTATGGAGGGCTCTGTCTGGGGCCATGCCGCGGCATGGATGGCCTATGCCGGGGCCCTTAAGGGATTTTGAGATTTTAGGCTTGGGAATTTAAACTAGGGTGCTCGGGATTGAATCTTTTACCATATTTGGTGAAGTTCAATGTTCCGAGGACTAGAACTTGGTTTAGAAACTCATTTAAGATTGTTAATGGTATCCTTCATCATGGTTGTGACTAGGTGCTAAGCTAGGGCTCAGGGATCAGATCACGCTCAAGGAGTATCCTCGTAACTAATTCATCTAGAAGCCAAAGGTAAGAAAACTACACCCAGTTGAATATTTGAACGGGACTAAGGGCTCCCTGATATATATGACTGAAAGAATGGTATTATGCCATGTAAATTGTAAACCAACGGCCTAAGTGTGCCACGATTAACTTGTGCAATTGGCACGGCTCGGACACTGGTATCCGAGGACAGCTTATTATGCACTGAGCTCGGTTTAAGCGAGTCGGAGTCAGTGGGTTAAACAGAGGGCGCGACCTAAGGTGTCGGCCCTAGTATTTGTGTTAGTTGATTGTTATGTTTAGCTATGATTGTGATTAGTGAGATTGTTAAGTATTCTAAGTATAGATGAGGTTATTTGTACCTTGAAGTATGCTTATATGCTATGGCTTGAATACTTAAACATGCTTATTAGAATATTTGTTTGATAATACTGTATATGTTGTGTATGTTGTTTTCTTGCTGGGCCTTGGCTCACGGGTGCTGCGTGGTGCAGGTAAAGGCAAGGGCAAGATTGATCAACCTTGATTGGAGAGCTCTGCAGGGTGAATGTACATGTCAGGCCGCTCAATCGCCACGGTTGAGGAGATTACAGGGACGAGAGGACCAGAACCTTGTGTTTTGCCTTAGAATGGCTAATGTTTACTCTTAACTGTTGAGTTTTGTAAACCAACTTTTAAACATTATACTTTTGGGGATCCCTTCTGTAAAGTTGTTTATAGTCTATAAAATGTTTCTTTTGCGGCCAAAATTTCTTTTAGCCCTAGAACACTTTAGCTAATGACACGTTTTGAATAAACGACTTGATTAGCAAGTCTCACACCTTTATAAACACACAGTGTAGCGGTCTTGGCTATCTAAGGCATTACAGGTTAAGAGAGACAAAGTGAAGAGAGAAGTACAAAGAAAGAGTGGGGTTCTAAGAGGGTTTTGTATTGAGCTACACGAATGTATGAATGTGTAAGCTTGGGTGAGAGGGTGAGAGAGAGTTAAACACCTGTGATAACCTGTTTGAGAGAATTCATACTCGACTGTGGTGTACTTGTATTGTTGCTTGATCAATAAAGAAGCTAAGATCATGTTCCAAACTGGAGTAGAGACAAAGATCATAATGATCTTTGTTCTTGAACCAATATAAATTTTGTGTTTATTTCCTTTTGATTTCTCTCTGTTTTTATTCTTCTTAGTCACTTAGTTCTTTTAGCCATATTCTTTTTTATTTGTTTTTTAACTACTAATTAGTTTGTTTGATCTTGAGTAACACAAACTTACAACAAGAAATAAACATTTAAGTTCATTTTGAGAAATATAAATATTTTATTGAGGAAAATCAATTGAGCAGTCTTTATATATCGTCAAAACTTAAATTTATATATCCTCTATTTCTAAAATATGTATATATACATATCATGTTTTATAGTTTAATACAATAATATAATATTTAAATGGATATTTTTTTATGTTATTAGTTTAGTTTTATTTTAATATATGCATACTTAAAAGTCACATTTGTCACTAAGAGTTTATTAAAATTAATGTTTATATGAACTATTAATAGCATCATTTTAATTATAATTAAATAAATTTGGTATAACAAAAAAAACAAAACCAGGCAGTTAAAAAAACTAACAATAATAAATCTCAAATTGAGTTATTGTTAATTAAATGTATACATATTAATAATAAATCATTAATATATATATATATTGTTAAAAAATACATAGAGCGTTAAAACATAATAAGTGATTATGATCAAATAAATATGCTCATCGACATCAATCAATCTCATTATATTTAAGGCATCAAAATTGATAGTAAAAGAAGCATTGTTACCTTGTAATAATGGCAATGAATCCTCATGTTTGACCTTGTGCTCGTCACATTCTATCAATCTACACACACCAAAGGAAAACAAAAGTGCAAGGGTTGAATGAACGCTACTATCTCACTCTCTAAAAACCCATGTATCACCTTCATACCACAATGAAAAAGGGTATGTGCTCTTTTGTGAGTCAAAATGGGCTTATTGGGTATAGATACCCAATGAGAGAAAATTAGTTGTCTTATCTCAATAGACTGACCAAAAACATTTTAGAACGTGTCTATGGGCCCCGAACTTGTTAGTATGTTATGTCCATCTCATTATGGCTCGATAGTAATATTATGCAAAACTGATTATACATTCATCTTTATATACTAATAATGACACTACATGAGCAATACTTAATTATGTCACTCCATATAAAATATTCTTACATATATTTCAAAATGCATCTTAAATGTTTATTTCTTAAATAAAAAAAGTAAAATAAGTAGTGTGATAATAAGAGTATAATTGTAACTATTTTTAAACATAGTTTAAATGATTACACATGTCACTTAATTAAAAGGAGAAGGCAAAAGAGAGTATACGAATGTCTCCTTAGCAAATGAGGTCCTTAATGCCTTAGATTGAATAGAATTATGAATAGAAAATATACAAATTAAGATGTAATGGTATAGATTGTTTGGTTTATTTAATAACTTTAGTAACTAATGAAAAATTAGAATTCTATTTGTTCTCAAATGTAAAAATTGTAATTGGTTTAATAGTATTAAAAAAATCTAATTTTATTCATTGAAAAGTGTTTACCCTAATTTTAATTTTAATAACTATCACATAATTTTTTTATAACAAAAAAATAAACTATGACTTAATTTGTATCTATAGAGCCTATCATTTATTTTTATCATCTAAGTAAGAATTTTACAGTGAGCAATAATTAGTTTATGTTGGAAGAAAAGATTTTCCTTTTAAAAAAATTAATTATTATCATTCCCTATTTTTATTTTATAAAATACAACAAGTTAGACACATTCACCACACCAATATAAAAACAAATACAAAATAAAGTAAATTTTTATTAAAAAAACACAAATAAATATTTAAAATATATTAGTATATAATGGTAAATAGGAACATAAATATCTAATATTTTCAAAATGTAGCACTTAAATACTAAAACTTTTATATGATAAAAATACTCAAATTTGCTAAACAAATGCACTCGTCACATCTTAGTTCGTTAGCTCGATTAAATGCTGACTAGGTTGACATGTATCACACCCTCATTGGTCCAACTCATAATTTTTAAAAAAAATATTTAAGTTTATTTTAAAATAGAAAAATTAATCAAAAATATATATATTTAAAAATACATTATAACTAAAAAAAATAAAAAAAAAACTAAAATTTAATTATAATTTTAGTTTATAAAAAATTTAAATTAAAAAGAAAACAATTTATCTTTCTCCCTCATTTTCTCCTTCTCTTCCTCCTCTATTTCTTTCAAATTCTGCTAAGCAAGTGTCGGTTGACAATGGTGTCGGATGAGGTGTTTGGATGCTAAGGCAATGCGTGGAGGTTAGCGGTGGAACTGTGTGTAGAGGTCGGTGACATTTGTGCATGGGGAGATCTTAAACTTGTTTTAGGTTTAAATCTCAAACTTTTATATTTGGGTGTGAATCGCTTGAATTGAAACTTTGTTTTGGGTTTGAATTTATTCAATTTTGTCTTTTGAATTTTGTATGAACATCTGAGATGAGATGGTGAAATACAAATATGGTGTTCTTGAGATAATCATAGTGTTCTTGAGATTTTGAGATGTATTTTTCTTGCTCCTATAAATTTTGAATCAAATTTGATTTAATGATTGTTTTAGGTTTAGTTTATGGATTTTTTTGAGTTTGTTCTACGGGTTTTTTGGTATTGAACTTCAAAAGAGTAGAGATGAAGATGATGAAGTTTAATCTTGGATTAACTTTTAGTTTTTGTTTGAATTTCTTAAAAGTTTTAATGTATTAAAGTTTTTTAATAAGTAGGTTTTATTTTAATGAATTTCTAATTTCTAATGAATAGGCTTAAATCCTTTTTAATAAATTGGTTTATATTTTATTTTATTTGCAAATGAAAGAACTAGTACTTTTAATTAATTTTTATATTTTTAAATCAACTTTTTTTTTTAAATTGGACCAATGAGAGTGTGACACATGTGGACCTAGTCAACACTTAGCAGAGCTTAAAGATTAGGCAGTGCCAGTCGCACTATTTTAACAACTTTGGGTATTTTTCCCTTTTAAAATTTGTTTAAGTATTAAAGTGCTACATTTAGAAAACAGTGGATATTTATAGCACTATCACCAAATATAAATAGGGCTTCTTATATTTGAAAGCCTTCTTAGTCATTGGCCTTACTTGCCTATAAGTTAGGCCAATCCTGATGTGCAATGTAAAAATTTGATGTAAAATAGAAAAAGTGAGGTTTTGGTGATGTTGTTTAAACAAATATTTATATCACATTTGATGCTCTCTTGGCATAATGGTTGTTAACTTCTTGAGACTTTTGATGGAGCTTTTGTGACTTGTATTAAAGGCCACTTAAAAGTTTTCAAAATTGATGTTTCTTAAAGTTATTGGATGTGAAATTGAAGTTTGAGATTAAGTTGGCTTTGGGAGAGATCATTTGGGGCTTTAAAACATCATAATTAAACGAGAATAAAAAGGCATTAGCACGTTGGCGCTACGAAAGCATTTTTTTCACATAAAGGCACTTGCGGTGATGCAAACATTATAACATTATTATAAGTGACATTGTGACGCTTCAAAATCAAACAAAAAGTTTAGGCTTTTTCGTCTTTTTTCATTCTTAAATATAAATAATAATTTTGGGATGAGATTAAGTGACTTTTGATGGCTAATAATTGAGGAGATTCCAAGAGAAGAACGAAGAAGAAAACTCTATATCGAGCTTCTTTTTATTTTCTTACTGTTTGAGTATGATTATGTTTTGTGGATATTATATTTTGGTTATCATGAACTAAGTATATATTCTAGAGGATTTTGGATCCATCTTGATATTATAATTTGAAGTTTTAATATATATTTCCTTGAAGCTTTTTTTTTCAATTTGTTAATGCCTTCTTGTTTATTAATGTTTTTGAATGTTTAGCCACCATTCGAATTATTTGAAATTTAGGATTCACACATGAGAGGTAATATTGAATTGGATTATATGTTAGCATGACATAAGAAGATTCTAAGATTGAGAGATTTCATGATTCTTATGAAGTTTTAAAAGAGAATTATAGATTACAATGAATTGTTATTTAATTGATGTTGAATGAAGATATTGTATCGTATAATTAGATTATTAAGGATAAATTCACTTAAATATTGTAGAGACCAAAATCTAACCTTGGGATCAACATAACAACATGGGCTCATAGTGAGATTCAACTCCTAGCCCAAAGATGTTCTGATGAATTTGGACTAAGCAATCCCAAGTTCAGAGCAGCTAGCACCTACCCAGATCGTGTCTACAATCTAGAGCCCGTAAGGTTAGCACTCATCCACGATTAGGATGAGCTCTAACTTACACTACGTGGCAGAGAAAAAAACACTAATGAACTGCTCAACATGACGTGAAAAAGTGGAAGGAGACCACTCTCCAACAAAGTAGCAGTCTTCCTCTATAATAGGGGAGAGACCGCTTCTCTAGGATCCACAAGGAGGAGAGCAACGACTCTCGAAGGGACTGATAAAAGGACTCCTCGGATGTTGAGACAGGGGGGACCGACTGTGACTAGAGACTAATTGGAACATACTCTTCCTAAGACACGACTGCTATACTCAATACTCAAAGCCACATTCTGATTCCCAAAGCCTTGCTAATCTCTTAGATCCCATACTTTATTTCTACATTGTATATTTTACATGTTATTTCACTATTTATATTGTTTTATTTACAAGATTACTGACTTCACCATCGGAGTGTCTTCGGCCGGCACCACCCCGTTGTCCCAAGGTTTCCTGGTTACTCGTTTGTCTTTGTTCTACAGGTTGTCAGTGCTTGCAACAGTCAATTTCCATGATTGTATATTTCAGCTTCTACAATTTGGCACCCACCGTGGGGCCTTAACAAGTTGCCACTAAGCAAAGAGACTCAGCAACTACCACTCAGTCATTCGACACTAAAGCAATGGTAGAACATATGGATGAAGGAGAGTTCATCATAGAGCAGGGAAACATCCATGAGCAACTCACCGCCCTTACAGCTCAGATGAGGGAGAACACAGAGCGTACTCGAGCGTAGAGTGAGAAAATGTTGCATTTAGGGAGGAGAAAACCATGCTGAAAGCCCAAGTAGAGTCGATGACTGCTTCGATGATAACTCTTGACACCAGTTGAGTGAGATTCCAAGTGCCAATCATTCCATTGCAATTATTTAAGGCCACCCCAATAGGAGGAGCGAGTCAAGTTATTGAACAACAGTCAGCACTGGGAGCATCCAATGTCAGGGTCGAGCATCAAATATCCATTCCTAGCACGATCAATCAAACTATAGGCTCACAATAAATCCCAGGAACAATCCCTCCACCAGTTGTTCCTTCAGCACCCAACCCTTCATCAGTCACTCCTCCACCAGCCATTCCTGCAACAGTCATCCCTTTAGCAGTCAATCTAGTAGTCGACTCCCCAGTAGTCGATCTTCCTAGCATGACTGCTCCTGAAGGCTCTCAAAAACAACAATCTCTTACTGAGCCAAGTAATATGACTATTGATTTAACTCATGTTGTGAATGTAGGAAAATCTATTGCTCCTACACAAGAGGAGCTTATTGAACAAATAATTGCATGAAAGATGGAAAGCGTAGAGGCCATGATTCAGCGAATTCCAGGAGTGCCAACTCCCATAAAAAATAGCCTACCTAGTTGCTTTGGTTTGAAAATTCACCCTTCGTGGATGCCATTGCCTTAGTCGAAATGTCGAAGAAGTTTGTGTTCTCACTAATTAGAATGTATGACGACACGACTGACCCTAATGATCACATAGCAAGCTACAAGCAGAGGATATTTAGTGCTGCTATACCTCGCGAGTTACACAAGGCATGTATGTGTAAGGGGAGTGGGTCTTGTTTGGCTGGCCCAACCCTCCAGTGGTATACAAACTTACCTAATAATTCAATTTCTTATTTCGCTCAATTATTAGATGTCTTTATAGAACAATTGGCAAGCAGCAAGAAGTTGGAGAAACTATCTGATGACCTATATAGGATCAAACAGAGAAGAGGCAAGTCATTAAGAGACTACGTAGCAAGTTCAATGTCGAGAAGGTGTCAATCACGGTGTGCAATGTGGACATGACCTTCACAGCCTTACAAAAATGCCTTATGGTAGAATTTGATCTTTATAGAGAGCTAACAAAATACCCTCGCAGGACCATGGAAGATGTGCTTGCCATAGAGAGCTAACAAAATACCCTCGCAGGACCATGGAAGATGTGCTTGCCAAAGCATGGGCCCAGATTAAATGAGAGGAGGATGATTCTAATAGACAACCAATATCCAACTACTCGTACTCACGTGAAAGTCGAGGCCCAAAGTGAGTGGAGCAAAATCCATCCTATTATGTTGAGCCTTATTCGACCAAAAAATCTAGACCATTTCAAGACAGTGGAAGAGCTCCACCTCAACGATCTCGTGAATATCAAGAAAGAAGTCAATCAAGTCAGAGACTCAAAACTTACCAAGAAAAAGCACCAATAACCGAGTACACCTTGAAATTTGATCCTGTAGAAGTGGTTGCTGTGATGAAAGGCATGAGAAACAAAGTCAAATAGCCAGAAAAGATTCAAAAGCCAACAACTATGATGGATACGACAAAATGGTGTGAATTTCATAATGACCACGGGCACACCACAGCTGAATGTATAACACTCATGTTCGAAGTTGCAGGTCTCCTTCGCCGAGGGAAGCTGCGTGATTTCCTTTCTAACAAAGGCAAGACAACTATAACAGGAGAAGACAAAAGCCCAGAAAATCCACCTGAACCACATTAGAATGCAAGGATTGTTAATGTGATCTCAGGAGGCTCAAAAGTCAGTGGCATTACGTATGCAACAGCCAAACACCATCCACGCAAACCAATCAATACTCATGGAAAGCCTAAGAAGCCACAGACAGTCACTGAACAGACCATTAGCTTCGTTGATGATGAAGCCACATATTTGCTCCATCCTCATCATGATGCTTTAGCCATTTCATTACATATTGCTAATTGTTTATTAAACGTGTTTTAATTGATAATGAGAGCTTAGCTAACATTTTATTTTTCAATGCTCTCAGGGACATGAAAATTTATGAGTCAATAGTCATTTGCAAATCTACAGTCCTCGTCGATTTCAGTGGGGAGCATAAGCATTCGATTGGAGAGGTAAACTTGCATGTGTGATCAGAAAGAATGAACCTATAAACCAAGTTCATCATTGTTGAGTGCCCATCCTCATACAACACTATCCTTGGCCAACATTGGATCCATATGATGAAAGCTTTTCCATCCACATACCACCAGGTGATCAGATTTCCAACACCCTGGGGAGTAAAGCAAATTTGGGGAACACACAAAGTAGCACGCGACTGTTACCAAAGCACTCTAAAAGAAAAGCAACCTACTTTGTTATAGCAATTATAGCAGTCAAACCCAATGTCTGCCATTGACAAGCCTAACATGGAAGAACTTGAAGAAGTAAGCGTTAGCAAGGAGTTCCCAGAGCACAAAGTCCAAATTGGAGCCAATCTGACACCAGAGCTTCAAACCAGACTGATCGAGTTCCTTACCAAACATCACAACTTCTTTTCATGGTCTCACGAAGACATGACAAGTATAGATCCTAATGTTGTTATGCACAGGTTGTAGGTAGACCATGACTTCCCTCTAGTCAAGCAAAAGAGGAGGAAATTTGATCTAGAACACAAAAAGGTGATCAATGAAGAAATTCAAAAGCTTATTGACATTGGATCAGTCTGAGAAGTCGACTATCCAGATTGGCTAGCCATTGTAGTGGTTGTTCGGAAGAAGGATGGGAAGAGAAGGATTTGTATCGAATTCACAGACATCAACAAGACATGCCCCAAGGAGTCATTTCCACTGCCAAATATTGACATGCTTGTTGATACCACAACCAGACATGAACTCTTGAGTTTCATGGATGCGTTCTTTGGATACAACCAAATCCTAATGCACCTGGATGATCAGGATAATACATCATTTATCACCGTATAAGGGACTTTCTGCTACAAGGTTATGTCGTTCGGGCTCAAGAACGCTGGTGCCATATATCATAGGCTTGTGAATCGAATTTCGCAAGCATGCTTGGGAATTCTATGGAAATTTACACTGACGACATGCTCGTCAAGTCACTAGCAACAACAGATCACCTTGACCACCTTGAACAATCATTCTAGGTACTTCAAAAATATAATATGAAACTAAATCCTTCCAAGTCTTCTTTTGGTGTTTCCTCAGGTAAATTTCTAGGGTACCTAGTCACAAAGCGAGGAATAGAAGCAATCCCAAATCAAATATGGTCAATACAAAACATTCAATCACCAAAATCAATCAAGGATGTCCAGCGCTTGAACGTGAGGGTAGCAACACTCAGCCGTTTTATATCAAAATCATTTGACTGTTGCCACCTATTCTTCTCAACACTCAGAAAAACAAAGGATTTTGAATGGGCAGATGGTTGTTAAGAAGCTCTCAGACAACTCAAGGAGTACCTCGCCTCACCACCACTTTTAGCAAAACCAAAAGATGGTGAAACAATATATATGTACTTAGCCGTCTCTGAGACAGCAATCAACGCAGTGTTAATAAGACAGGAGGAAGGGAACAACATCTGTTTGCTACGTGTTAAAAACCCTCCTTGATGCTGAAACCATATACACCCAACTTGAGAAATTAGTGTTAGCATTTTTCATAGAAAGACACAAACTCATACCATACTTCCAATGCCATCCTATTGTAGTGCTGACACAGTACCCTCTTCGCAACATCCTGCACAAGCCAGAGCTTTCAAGAAGACTCACTAAATGGGCAATAGAGCTTAGTGAATATGATATCACATTCCAGCCAAGGACATCAATCAAGTCCCAGGTATTAGATGACTTCATTATAGATATTTCTAGTGACATGCAATTACATGCAGAGAAAGAGTTGTTATAGCTCAACAAGTAGTCGAGCTCTAAATGGAGGTTGTCAGTGGATGGTTCAAGTAACAGTAAAGGGTATGGGCTAGGAGTTGTTCTTACTTCACCTCGTGGAGATATCATTCAATGAGCTATCAAGTGTGACTTTAGAGCAACCAATAATGAGGCTGAGTACGAAGCGCTCATTGTAGGGCTTGACCTTGCCAAGGAAATGAATATCAAGAGCGTTGAGATAACATCAGATTCAAAACTTATAGTCAATCAATTCAATGGCACATACCAAACCAGGGACTCCAAGATGACATCGTACCTCCAGGCCGTGAAAGAAAGAATGTCAAGCTTCATTGAAGTCTCCATCAATCAAGTGCCAATGATAGAGAACAGTCATGCTAACGCATTAGCCAACTTGGGGTCAACTATTCAAGTCAAGAACGGAGTCACAATCCCTATCGTCTACATGTAGTAGCCAACAGTGTGGAAGCCTCATGAAGAAGTCAAGGACATGGCAGAGAGCAGCAGCTAGATGACCCCCATAATTCAATATCTGACTAACGAAATACTCCCACAAGACAAAAGTCAATCTAGAAAACTCAGAGCTGAGGCAGCAAGATTCACCCTATATGATGGCAAGTTATACAAATGATCGTACTCCGAACCTTTGCTTAGATGTCTCACCCCAGCAAAATCACACTACATTCTTACTGAGTTACATGAAGGCGAGTGTGGCAATCACTCTAGCTCCAAGAGTCTTTATAGTCAAGCATTAACAAATGGCTACTATTGGCCAACAATGAGGGCTGAGTCATATGATTTTGTGAATAAATGTGACAAATGTCAGAGGTTCGCTTAGGTCTCACACATACCACCAGAGAGATTACATTCAACTCTAACTCCATGGACATTCATGAAGTGGGGGTTGGATATAGTTAGAAAGATGCCTACTACTCCAGGACAACGAGTCTTTATGCTAGCACTAACTGACTACTTCACCAAGTGGGTGGAAGTAGAGGCATTCGCAAAGGTAAAAGATCTTGAAGTGAATAATTTTTTATGGAAAAATATAATATGCAGGTTCGGAGTGCCAAAGGAGATTGTCACAGACAACGATTCACAATTTATTAGCTTGGAATTCCATAACTTCTGCAGGGAATGGGGAATACAACTCTCATTTTCAACTCCAAGGTATCCACGGAGAAATGGTCAAGTAGAATCCACCAACAAAACCGTAGTTAATACGTTGAAGAAGAGGCTCGAGAAAGAAAAAGGACGATGGGAAATGAACTACCCGATGTTCTGTGGTCTTATCGCACGACTACCAAAACTTCAACTGGCGAAACTACATTTTTTCACTTATTTATGGAATAGAAGCAGTCATCCCAGCAGAAACAGGCATACCCACAGCTAGATATGAATACATGATAGAGGAACAAGGTCGAGAGGTCCTCCAGGCCCTATGTCCTCCAGGCCCGATGTCCTCCAGGCCCGAGGTCCTCTCAAGTTTGGGAAACATGGGACTTGGGACTTGTGACACTAGGTTTACTCTAAAGTACCCTATATAGGCTCCTCTAATTGAGTTCCCTAGGTATCGAGGTCCTCCTGGCTTGAGTTTCTCTGGGGCCAAGGTCCTCCAGGCAAGAGGTCCTCCCAAGTTTGGGAAACTTGGGACTTGTGACACTAGGTTTACTCTAAGGTGCCCCCACATAGGCTCCTCTTATTGAGTTCCCTATGTCTCGAGGTCCTCCAAGGCGGAGGTCCTATGGGAATGAGGTTCTCTGGGCCCGAGGTCCTCCACGCCTGAGGTCCTCCCAAGTTTGGGCAACTTGGGACTTGTGACACTAGGTTTACTTTTAGGTGCCCCATATAGGCTCCTCTTATTGAATTCCATAGGTCTTGAGGTCCTCCAGAACCGATGTCCTTTGGGGCCGAGGTCCTTCAAGTGAGAGGTCCTCTAGGCGAGAGTTCCTTCGGGACTGAGGTCCTCCCAAGTTTGGGTAACATGGGACTTGTGACACTAGGTTTACTCTAAGATGCCCCATATATACTCCTCTTAAGGAGTTCCTTAGGTCTCGAGGTCCTCCGGGCCTGAGGTCCTCCCAAGTTTAGGCGACTTGGGACTTGTGACACTAGGTTTACTCTAAGGTGCCCCATATAGGCTCCTATTATTGAGTTCCCTAGGTCTTAAGGTCCTCCAGGCCAGAGGTCCTCCGGGGGAGAAGTTGTAACGCCCTGGATAACCAAGATCGTTACACTGTGTGTTTTCAATAGTGCAAGACTTGCTAATCAAGTCATTTAAACAAAGTGTGAATTCAATGTCCACATGCAGGTTAGGAATAAAATATTTTGGTCACAAACAGGCTATTTTCATTAAAAATGACAGTTTGATACATGGAAACTCGAAACAGGATTTAGACGTCTTAGTTATAACAAATTCCAAGAGCTACAAATAATTCAAGCCACTCTAATGGCAAAATATACATTTTAGGTTTCTGTCCCTGTACAATTCCTCGACCGTGGCAGCCGAGCAGCTGACAATGTACACCTCGCCCCCAGAGCTCTCCAACTCATGGTTGATTCAGCCTACCCTTGCCTTTACCTGCACCACGTAGCACCCGTGAGCCGAGGCCCAGCAAGAAAGCATGATAACATAGCAAGATCAACATCATTTATCAAATATTTCACAATGCACAACCAGGAATTTAGCATTTCATAACATTTACCCAATCAGTGATATCACACGACAGATTAATAGTTTGTTATCCAAACAGCCAACAAATCACGTTCATAACATAATATTCACGATCATAATCAAATGATATTCAGGGTCAGCGCCCTCAGTCGCACCCTCTATTTAATACACTGTCTTCGGCTCACTTGGGCCGCCCCCAGTGTAATACTCACTGACTCCGGCCAGCTTAACCGAGCTCAGTGATAGATAAGCTGCCTTAGCTACCAGTGGCCGAGTCGCGCCCTGTGCGTAAATATTGATTCTGACACTCTTAGGCCGGTTATCGCATGTCCCATGGCATAATAATACCACCTCATGACATGATATACAAGTGTAGGGAGTTCTTAGTCCCATCGTGTCCACATGGTTAATCACATTCACATAACAATGCATACAAACATAGGGAACACTTAGTCCCAACCTAGCCACATAATCAGGTGCAGCTTTCTTACCTTTGGCTTTCAAACGAGCTAGTTATAAGCGATGTTCCTTGAGCGCGATCCGATCCCCGAGCCCCAGCTTAGCACCTAGTCACAACCAAGATAAAGGATACCATTAACAATCTTAAATGAGCTTCTAAACCAAGTTCTAGTCCTCGGAACATTGAACTTCACCAAATATGGTAAAAGACTCAACCCGAGCACCCTAGGTTAAATTCCCAAGCCTAAATTCTCAAAATCCCAAAATCCCTTAAGCGCCGCGGCATAGGCCACCCATGCCGCGGCATGGCCCCCAAACAGAACCTCCAAAGGTACAAAAACAGGTAAGGGCCACGGCATTCCTTGGGCCATGCCGCGGCCCGCCCTCCTTCCTCAGCATGTGACAACTTCGAAGGGCCGCGGCTCACCAAGAACCATGCCGCGGCCCGACCCTTCGAACCCAGAAAAAACCACCATTTTCAATCTCTAAACCTCACCTAAAGCCATCCTAAAGCCCCCAACTCAAAACCAATTAATAATAACAACATTAGAATGATTTAGACAACACAACCCAACCAAAAATCCAGCCTAAGACTCACCAAAATCCCAATTCCAACTTCTGAAATTTCAAACCCACAAACTCAAAACCAGCCATGAAAACTCTGAAATTCAACCATCAAACTTCAAATTAATCCTTACCTCAGCTGTAGAATCGTTCTAGCATCCAACCAGCTTCAAGTCCTTCAACTCCTCAGGTTCATATCCCTTTATTCCATCCAAAACTCAAACTTAAAAACTTTCTCATTAAAACCCAGAAATTCACATCAGAAAACCTTAAAACTTACCTCAATTGACTGGCTTAATTCTGCTAGTTCTTCAAGCTTCACCAAAGTCCCTAGCCCTAAGCTCCATCCTGAGCTTTCTCTAGAATTCCAACTCCAAAACCCACAAGGAATGGTGAAGAGATGACCCAACCGAATGAGAGAGAGTGAGATAACTCTAAGTGTTCTGTTTTTCTTTCTTTCCTTCTTCTTTTCTTTTCCTTAAGTTTCTAAGTTTATCTACAACCTCCACTAACATCAAAAAGCAGAATATAGCCTAACCTTAAGTAAGCCAAATGACCACCTTGCCCTCCCAATAATAACTAAACCTTTAAACATTCTAAGGGCATTTTAGTCATTGCTCCCGATTCCCACTAATTCCTCGAGTGTCTTAAATATTTACCACTTAATTCCCGTCATCTAGTTAGTCACCAATTATATTTCTCAATACCAAATCATCTCCAATATATTCTCCAAATTCCCAGATACATCCCCAGGCTCACACCGAGCCAGGTATAAATCCCCGCTGTGACTTTCCCGCTAAACCACTTGTTAGGATCGCCTCAAGCCACAAGCTGCAGACATACCCACATAATAATGTGGTCTCAACATTAACCTACCAGTATACACATAAGTATGCAATTACACTCTCAGTGAGCCAAATTACCAAAATACCCTCACAACAGAGTACATAACCCCATGCATGCCTTTATCATCATATAATAATATTACCCACATAATCATGCATATAATTATATAATAGCACAATAAATCAATTATGGCCCTCCCGGCCTCCTAATCAAGGTCCTAAACCTTATTAGGGAATTTGGGTCGTTACAGAAGTCCTCCAGGCCTTAGGTCCTCCCTGTTGGGAATTGTGCCCTTAAAGCAATTTTAGTTGACAATGGTTTTAATGAAATGAATAAATGAATTGAATTATTGTGTATATGTAGCTTATGTACTATATTATTGTTAATAATATTAAGTAAATATCATAAAATTCCCAAGTTCATCTATGAGGTCTCAATCGCATATTGGTATGAGAGGATTGAGATTGAGATAATGGACTTAAATAGTTCGCAATAAATAAAGTTGTGGAATCTTTAGATTAATTACTGCTAGTACGGTCCACTATTATTGTGAATACATGTGACCTAGATCTGGGTTACTAGTATAGTAGGACACTTTAGTGGAGGTACTTTGCATACTGAGAGTATGTAGAACTAGATCATATGTGATTTGATAATACTTGTTTAAATACCATTTCTTAGTATTATAAAACACATCAACTGATGATGATATACAAACTGATCTTAATCTTGAAGTTACTATGAACCTCTGTATATGTCATTTGATCCTTTAATTCATGTGTTACTATTTGTCAGAATGATCAGGTTAAGAACTATTGTTTTGGGGACTCAATGATGTATATGGCGTGGGACATAGCGTAATAGATATGGAATCTATACCTTCTTATAGATTGAATGATGGTTCCCTAGGGTTGGCTTTTGGAACTGAAAATGTTATTGATGTCAAATTCATAATCAGATTATGAATTAACCTTCACTAGTAAAGCCAATGGTACACTAGGAATCAAGATATAATTAAAAGGGTAAAACAGTAATTTTATTCCCACTTAATTATGAATCATCAACAGAGGATTAATTTGTATGTAATGATTATATCAATGGACACTTTATGGTTACAATAAAGTACTCAGTAAATATGTGTCTTTAATTCTCAACAGTGCAGTCTCATATTTATAGTGGAGTAATCATGAGATTATAAATATGATTATTGAATCAAAGAGTTTTGGTTAATAATCTTTTATTTATTGGAGCTTGGAATTATTGGTCCATAGGTCCCCGGGGCAGCTCTATCAACACTATTCAAGATAAGAGTTGATACAAGAATCAAACTGTGAATGAGCTATTTGAGATAATATTTATTCTTCAGGATAAATATGCAATTATGTGATAATTGAAGTTGCACAATTTATTATTGCATTAATGCAATTTTCAAAATTGTGTAGAAATAAAAAAAATGATTTTAATCAATTATTTTATTTAAGTGAGAAAGGATAAATATGGATAGTTAAAATTGGTTTTGATTATTATATTTATTTAATTAATAATAAGATAATAATGAAAATTCAAATTTTTAATTTTTAATTTTGAAATTTAAGTTATCTTTTCCTTAAAAAGATGATACCTTATTTGAATTTCTAATTATTAATTAATTAAAATAAATATGCATGAAAAAATAAATCCCCTTATTTTAGGGAAGTGTTACACGCATAGGGCTTCCTGGACTGCCATATGCATGTACCACTACCGATAGTTATCAGTTATTGGTTTTTTATTTTATTTAATTAATTAATTAAATATTTTGAAGAAGGATTTTAAAATGGAATGTAAGACTTTGTCTTTGATTATCATTTATTTTATTATTATTAAAATGATCGATTTTATTTTATTTAATTATTATTATTATGATAATAATACCTATATATATTCTATATGAAAGAAAATAGAAGAGCATAAGTTTTTTAAGAAAAGAAGAAGCATATGTAAAAGTGATTATCTTTTTCTCACAAAAAAAAAACATTTCTCTCTAGCCTATAATCAAGAGTCTAATGTGTTGAAAATACTTTTAATTCACAAATTTTATTCTTGTTTTCAATTTTCCCACACACATCTTGAGGTGTAGAGAACGTTTTGGAAGATCTTGGTGTGAGTACTCTAGCAAGGATAGGAAGATCGAATTATATACGAAAAGATTCAATGATTCTTGATAGGCTACAAAGGGAAATCATTTCATATTATTTTTTACGTATATATATTTTTGTTGATTAACATATTGAATATTAAAGGATCCTCGTATAAAGTCATTTATATGAAAATTTTGTTGTATACAATACTGCCATTTTCACTAGTTTCACTGCGCACTAGGAATAGTTCCTAACAATTGGTACCAGAGACATCTTTAATCTATGTGTATGTTAATTTCTATGTGGGTATCATGTGCATTTTTTATATTATGTGTAATATATGAATGGATGAATGTTTTTGTATGAATTGTTTATGTTCTTAAGGGTTGGTTTTCATGGTGCTTTTGGGTTAGGAAAAGTTCTTAAATTTTCTAAATACACAAAAATTGTAAGCTATTTTGGGGTAAAGGAATTTTGTAATTTTTTTTTAAAATTTCTAGATAAAATTATGTTATGGCCAGAACCCCGAGCCCCGAGCCGCCGCCCTCGCGCCCAAGCCGTGTGTCACGGGCCGGCTATTTGGGTACTCCAACTAGACGGAACGTGCAGCACTTGCAGACTCTTCAAGCTAGCAAGTCAGCCTACAACACACACCTACAGGCAAACAAACTCAGCGGTTAGCCACATACACATCTCGGACATGCAACGGGCAATAATGAAGTATGAGCAAGCACAAAGCAAGTCATTCCTAGGAATGTCCACACAACACAAAGCACACAACAAGGCAAGTGGCACGCAATGGCCCAACGAAGATAGCAAACAAGTAACACATAAGCAACAAGGAAGCACACAGGGGAAAGTATGGATAAATGTTATTTCATTAATATATAGCCTTGATAGGGCAAGGGAGTACACAGCTTTGGCCCCTATCTGCTGATGGCCATGGTGCTTCCCTAAGTCACCAGGTCACCTCCCCCTAAGGAGCCTTCTAGGGAAATAAAGTCTTCCCAGGAACATATATGATTTTTTTTCTGGGAGACATATGCAATATTACAAAACTGCCACTACCCTATCCCATGAGGTTGCTTGGTGCAAGACTTGACTAATGATCAAGCACCAAGGCATGCTCATTTACAAAATGGCCCCATGTGGGTGTGCCAAAGGGGCAGCACGCCACATCGTGCACGCCCCTGCCATTCACCGTCCGTGAGCACCAGCCACCACCCACAGACGTGCCCTCTTCCACCGTTGGCCTCCCTAGCCGCCGCCCACCATGACACGCCCATTATGGTTTGTGTCATGCAAACCATAATGGATGTGTAAATATCTATTTGGGCTATTTTGAGCCCAATATAATTAAAAATATTTTAATTATAATTTTTGAATTAATTATGGTGAGTCCAAATTCCCATTGGGCCTCAATAGCTTGTTGGGTATTAAAATCCAAAGTTTGATTATTTTAAATTTGTTTAAAATAATTAAAAGGTTATTTAATTCATAATGGATAATTAAAATGGTAATGACCCAAAGACTAAAAGAGAAGGTTCAAAGATCAAAGGAGTTGCTCTTCATTGGGCCTTAGTTAGTTTAATTATTTTTTGTATATTTTTATGCAAGTGTTGTAATTTTATAGAAATACCCAAAGCACCCAACCCGCATTTATTTCTTTATTTGCTTGAACATGATTAATTTGTTTAATACTTTATCATGCATTATAACATGACATACATATTACCCACATAGTACATACGAAGCATGCATCTATATATTTTTTTTAGAAACATGCTTAGGATTGATTTTATGTTTTTATTTGATAACTCATATAATTAATTTAATTTTAATTAGTTAAGATGGTAAATAGAATTTAAAAGTTGTTTATTTTCTTATTTAATAAAAAATTTATTAAATTAAATGGTATTCTACTTTAAAACAAAATAAAATTAATCTAGGGCATGATTATTTATTTTGCATAATTGGATTAGTATTTATTAGAATATCATTTGGTAAAATTAATTTAATTAGTTTTACAACCAAATTGGAAAATATTGATTTTGAGAAAAACACATTCTTTTAAAAATAGTGAGTGGGAGAGGAAATTATGACAATAAGTCTCATGGTCTCCATTATTGGATGAACACCGAGAGGCATAGGAAGGGCCTCATGTTGCCTCCGTTTGCGGCCTCCCTAAGAAAATGCTTCTGAATATGTTTATTTATCTCAAGGTTGATTTCTCATACGAGAATAAGATCAGTGATGTCTTTCAAATTTGACTGACCTAAAGGCACACTTTTGAGTTAGGTCATTAATCGAAAAATAATGGGTTACACTCCGAAGATGTATCTAGGCTTTTGAGCACAACTAGTACATCTTGACCAAACTAACGGTAATTCATAAGTCAATAGAGAAAAAGGAATTTTTAAGTTTTCACTTATGGAGTTAAGATCTTGTCTCAAGGTTAATTTGTAATTAGTCTGACCTACCCTAAGGCTGGTCCATTAATTTTCAAATTAATCTATCGTGGACTAGTAACTATTTTATTTGTGTTATTTTATGTGTTGCATTCATGCATCATGTTTACTATTCCAAATATAAACTGATATTTATTATATGGATTAATTCATTATTTTTTTTTTATTTTTTTTTCAGTAATATGTCCAATCGAAACCCTATAACTGCTTTACTTGCTAATGAGAAATTGACTGGTGATAATTACATGAAATAGAAATCGAACATGAACATGAACATTGTTTTGATATGTGAAAACTACATGTTTGTCCTGAATGAGGAATGTTCTGAGATTCCTGCTCTCACTGCTGCCAAAACTTCTAGAGAAAAGTATGACAATTGGATCTTATGATATTTGGAGATCTCTACAAAGCATGTTTGGCCAGCATTATGATAAGTGCAAACATGATGCTACTAGAAGCTTCATGAATATGAAAATAAAATAAAAAATCTATCAGAGAACATGTCCAAGACATGATCAACATATTGCACAATGTAGAAATCCATGGTGCAACCATTGAGAGAGAACTCAAGTAAGTGTGATACTTGAATCTCTCACACCAGCTTTTGCGGCATTCACTGCCAACTATGTTATGAACAAGTTGGAGTACAACATGACCCAACTGCTGAATGAGTTGCAAACTTTTGAGTCTCTAAACAAAAGTTTCACTAAGGTTGAGGAGGCAAATTTTGCTGAAACCAAGCCTTCCACTTCAAATGGTAATTCGAAGAAAAGGAAGGGTGGCCAAGGAAAGGACAAGAAAAAGGAAAAACAATCAGAGAAGACCAACAAGTCTTCCAAGAAGAATAATTCTGCAAAGAACTCCAAAAATAAGGCACCCAAAGGATCATGCTTTCATTGTGGAGTTGATGGTCATTGGAAAAGAAATTTTCCTAAGTACCTGGCTTAACTGAAAGACAAAAAGAAGGGTAAATTTGATTTACTTGTTTTAGAATCTTGTTTAGTTGAAGCTGATTTTTCATCTTGGATAGTTCATTTCAGAGCCACTAATCATGTTTATTTTTGTTCGCAGAGTCTTACTACTTCAAGGAAGCTGGCTCATGGAGAGGTGACCATGAGAGTTGGAGTGGACAAGAGATCTCAGCGGTTGTAGTTGGAATAACTCGCCTAGTTTTTTATAATAGTAAATTTATTGTGTTGGACAATGTCTATTTTCTTCGTGGATTTTCTAGAAATTTGATTTCCTTATCATTGCATGAACAAGGTTTTAATATTTCTTTTAATAATAATTCGATTGTTATTTCGAAATATGGTTTTGACATTTGTTCTGCAGTCTGGAGGTGGGCTTTACAAGTTAGAGTCCAATGTTGAGCATGTTTATAATTCTGAATTATTTAAAACTGCAAATCCCAAATCTATTAAAAAACAAAAGACAGATTCCGATAATGAAACATATCTGTGGCATTTGAGATTTGGGCATATTGTTCTAGACAGAATTAATACACTAACAAAGGATGGTCATTTAAGAGAACTATCTATTGGTTCTCTCCCAGTCTATAAATCCTGCCTAGAAGGCAAAATGACCAAGAGACCCTTCTATGCTAAAGGTTCAAGAGCCACATAACCACTTCAACTTGTACTGTAACGCCCTGGATAACCAAGACTATTACACTGTGTGTTTAAAAAGGTGAAAGACTTGCTAATCAAGTCATTTAATTAAAAAAAAAAAAGGTGACACCAAACAATAATCGAATCAGGGTTAAAAGATTTTGGTCATAAAAAGATAAATTTCATTTAATAAATGTTTGATACATGGGATCCCAAAAATAGGGTTTAAAGGATAGTCTACAAAATTTCAAAGGTTATATAGAACCACAAGCCACTCTAATGGCAAAATAGGCATTTTAGGTTCTCCTGTCCTTGTACCATTCCTCAGCCGTGGCGGCCGAGCAGGTGACTACGTACATTCTGCCCCTAGAGCTCTCCAATTCAGGGTTGGTCCAGCTTACCCTTGCCTTTACCTGCACCACGTAGCACCCGTGAGCCAAGGCCCAACAAGAAAACCATAATACAGAGCATAACCAATGACAGTAATCAAATAATTCATAAAACATTAACCAGATACTCAGCAGACCATAGCGTTCACATAATCAGTGATATCAATCAACGAATCAATAATATATCATCCAGGAAATAAACATGCCATAATAATCAGATTAACAACAGTAAACACATCATACAATACTCAGGGTCAGTGCCCTTAGGCTACACCCTCTGTTTTTCCAACTGACTCCGGCTCACTTGGGCCAAGCTCAGTGATTATATAATTAACCTCAGCTACCAATGGCTGAGCCGCGTCCGGTGCGCAAATATCAATTCTGACACTCTTAGGTCGTTTATTTCATGCTCACATGGCATAACACAATTATACAGCATTGTATACAAATATATGGAACCTTAGTCCCAACATAGCCACATAAACGGGTGCAGTTTTCTTACCTTTGATTCTGAGCGGAGAAGATGAACTGGTTTCGAGCACGGTCCTTAGCCTCGAGCCTCGGCGATAAACCAAGTCACAAGGGCCATTGCTATCCATCAACTTCCAATCAGAAATAAAATACCTAGGGAACAAAAATTAGCCTCCGGGGCCTCAATTTCTACTAAACTGGGTAGTAGAAATTGTCCCGAGCGCCTAGGTTTGAACCCCCGAGCCCTAACAATACTTGAAATACTTCCAAGATCAAACTTCCCAGGCGGGCTGCGACTTGGCTCAGCAAATCGTGACTTGCCCCAAGTCAGAGAGTAATTTCAAGCCAAAGGGGAGGCGGGTCGTGACTTGGCCGAGCAAGTCACGGCGCGCCCCCAAGTTAGAGAGCTTCCTAGGCCAGAAGGGCCTCACGTGCCGCGACACCCCCAAGCTGGGTCGTGGCGTACCCTGCGAACCCAGAGAAAACCTAGGTTTTCTCCTCCTTCTCCCAGTCAAGATCACCTTAGGTTGCCCAGAATTTTCCCCCACTTACTCTTTCAATTTAACACCAATTCTAACTCGAATTAGACTCATACTCACTTATTTTAAACACCAAAAACCTCAACAATTACACCACAATTACACTCTCAATCATCAGCTATTTATCACCTATATACTCATAATTAGCACATGATCCAACCCATAACCCTTATCAAAATCACCAACAATTTCATATACAAGAACCCAGAAAATCTAAGCTAACCCAGCAAATTCAGAGATTAAGACCAAAGCTTTTACCTCAAATTGCAGCCCAATTCCCAGCTGAGTTCCTGGCTAATCAGCTACAACTCCTTAAGCCTTCTCTTCAATTAAGCTCTCAAAATCACAGTCAAATGCCCAAGTCCATAACCCATTTTTCCCTTAGCATCAAGGCAATAAATAACTGACCTTGGCCTCTCCGACTTAATGCATCCGCCACTACGTTGGCTTTCCCTAGGTGGTAAAGAATGTCACAGTCATAGTC
The DNA here is from genome assembly GCF_963169125.1 of Humulus lupulus. Classification (NCBI taxonomy): domain Eukaryota; kingdom Viridiplantae; phylum Streptophyta; class Magnoliopsida; order Rosales; family Cannabaceae; genus Humulus; species Humulus lupulus. The sequence goes on from NC_084793.1 coordinate 75,586,672, forward strand.
TTTTACCAACTCCAGCCAACGCCTCTGCCTCACATTCAGGTCCTTCTGGGTGAAGAACAACTTCAAACTCTTATGATCGGTGTATATCTCGCACTTCTCCCCATACAGATAATGTCACCAGACCTTCAGTGCGAATACCACCACTGCCAATTCTAAATCATGGGTAGGATACCGCTGCTCATACTCCTTCAGTTGTCATGATGCATAAGCTATAACCTTCCCATTCTGCATCAACACACAGCCCAAACCCAACCTCGACGCATCACAATATACCACAAACTTTCCTTCTTCTAAAGGAAGACTTAGCACAGGTGCAGTAATAAGTCGCCACTTCAATTCCTTAAAATTGTTCTCACACTTGTCTCACCAGACGAACTTCAAATTCTTCCATGTCAATTCTGTCATCGGTGCAGCAATCTTCGAAAACCCTTCTCCAAACCATTTGTAGTAACCTGCTAACCCAAGGAAACTTCAAACCTCTAAGGCATTCCTTAGCCTTGGCCAATCTCTAACTGCCTCCACTTTAGATGGATCCTCCTTAATCCCATCCTCACCAACAATATGTCCAAGGAATGTCCCTTCTGGTAGCCAAAACTCACACTTCTTAAACTTGGTATACAACCGGTGTTCTCTTAACCTATGCAAGACCTGTCGAAGATGTTGCTCGTGCTCTACTTCTAAACTGGAGTACAATAAGATGTCATCGATGAAGACAATCACGAACTGATCCAAGAAGTCCTTGAACACCCTGTTCATTAGGTCCATGAAGGCTGCTAGGGCATTGGTCAAACCAAATAAAATGACCAGAAACTCATAGTGCCTATACCTCAATCGGAAGGTCGTCTTTGGTATATCCTTGTCCTTGATCCTCAGCTAGTGATAACCAGATCAAAGATCAATCTTCGAGAATACCATCTTTCCCTACAGCTGATCAAACAAGTCGTCAATCCTTGGTAGAGGGTGCTTGTTCTTGATGGTCAACTTGTTCAATTCTCTGTAGTCTATACACATCCTTAGAGTCTCGTCCTTCTTCTTCACAAACAAAACTGGAGCACCCCATGGCGAGTAGCTCAGCCTGATAAACCCTAAATCCAGAAGCTCCTGTAGTTGTATCTTCAATTCTTTCAGTTCTGCCGGTGCCATTCTATATGGTGCCCTTGACACTGGCTTAGTCCCCGGTGCCAACTCAATGACGAATATAATTTCCCTGTGCGGCGGCAATCCCGATAGATCCTTAGGGAATACATCCAAGAATTCACGAAACAATCTAGTCTCTCTTGGCCTTGTTGGCGAAACTCTGGTAGTATCCACCACACTAGCCAAAAACCTATACATCTTCCCTGTAATAGATCCCTGGCTCTTAGCGTTGTTATCATGGGTACGCGGGGTCCACATACCGCACCCATGAAAACATAGGGATCCTCTCCCTCTGGCTCAAAGGTCACCATCTTCTTCCTACAATCAATAGTAGCTCTGTATCTATCCTTCCAATCCATCCCCAAAATCATGTAAAAATCCTCCATACCTAACTTAATCAAGTTTACTGATAGCTCCCTACCATCAACCATCATTGGCAGTGCTCTAATCCACCTCCTAGAAACTATCAATTCCCCTGTAGGCAATATAGTCCCAAACCCCACAGTATTGTACTCACTAGGTCAACACAATTTATCAATCACCTTACTAGAAACAAATGAATGCGTAGCACCAGAGTCAATCAATACAGTAAAAGGAGAGTCAGCGCTAGAAATCTGACTTGTCACCACTGAGGGACTAGCCTCGTCCTCTGCCTACGTCAAGGTGAACACTCAAGCTGGAGTCAAGCTATCCACCTTCCCTACTTTCCATTTCTTCACTGTGGGTCATTCCTTCTTGAGGTGTCCCACCACTCCACACACATAAGAGGCATTAGCCCGACATTCGCCCGGATACCATTCCTCGGCCGTGGCGGCCGAGCAGCTGACTATGTACATTCTGCCCTTAGAGATCTCCAATCCAGGGTTGGCCCAGCTTACCCTTGCCTTTACCTGCACCACATAGCACCCGTGAGCCAAGGCCCAACAAGAAAACCATAATACATAGCATAAACAATGACAGTAATCAAATAATTCACAAAACATTAATCAGATACTTAGCAGACCATAGCGTTCACATAATCATTGATATCAATCAATAAATCAATAATCTATCATCCAGGTAATCAACATGCCAAAATATTTATATTAACAACAGTAAACACATCATACAATACTCAGGGTCAGCGCCCTTAGGCCGCACCCTCTGTTTATCCCACTGACTCCGGCTCACTTAGGCCGAGCTCAGTGTTTATAAAATTAACCTCAGCTACCAATGCCTGAGTCGCGTCCTATGCACAAATATCAATTATGGCACTCTTAGGTCATTTATTTCATGCTCACATGGCATAACACAATCATACAACATTGTATACAAATATATGGAACCTTAGTCCTAACATAGCCACATAAACGGGTGCAGTTTTCTTACCTTTGATTCTGAGCGGAGAAGATGAACTGGTTCCGAGCACGGTCCTTAGCCTCGAGCCTCGGTGATAAACCAAGTCACAAGGGCCATTGTTATCCATTAACTTCCAATCAAAAATAAAATACCTAGGGAACAAATATTAGCCTCCGGGACCTCAATTTCTACTAAACTGGGTAGTAGAAATTGTCCCGAGCGGCTAGGTTTTAACCCCCGAGCCCTAACAATACTTGAAATACTTCCAAGATCAAACTTCCCAGGCGGGCCGCGACTTGGCTCAGGAAGTTGTGACTTGCCCCAAGTCAGAGAGTAATTTCAAGCCAAAGGGGAGGCGGGTCGCGACTTGGCCAAGCAAGTCGCGGCGCGCCCCCAAGTTAGAAAGCTTCCAAGGCCAGAAGGGCCTCACGTGCTGCGGCGCCCCCAGGCTGGGTCATGGCACGCCCTACGAACCCAGAGAAAACCTGGGTTTTCTCCTCCTTCTCCCAGCCAAGATCACCTTAGTTTGCCCAGAATTTTCCCCCACTTACTCTTTCAATTTAACACCAATTTCAACTACGAATTAGACTCATACTCACTTATTTTAAACACCAAAAACCTCAACAATTACACTCTCAATCATCAGCTATTTATCACCTATATACTCAGAATTAGCACATGATCCAACCCATAACCCTTATCAAAATCACCAACAATTTCATATACAAGAACCCAGAAAATCTAAGTTAACCCAGCAAATTCAGAGATTAAGACCAAAGCTTTTACCTCAAATTGCAGCCCAATTCCCAGCTGAGTTCCTGGCTAATCAGCTACAACTCCTTAAGCCTTCTCTTCAATTAAGCTCCCAAAATCACAGTCAAATGCCCAAGTCCACAACCCCTTTTCCCTTAGCATCAAGGCACCCAAATGAGAGAGAGAGAGAAGGAGAAATCGTGAGGGTGAGGGAGAGAGTATTTCTGTTACTTCCTTCTTCAGTAATTTCCACAACATTCTGCCTTAGTTCTAAGAAAAAATGAATATATCCTTAGTCTTTGAAAAAGACCATTTTGCCCTCCCAAAATAAAACTAACCTTTAACTTAATATAGGGGTATAATAGTCATTTGCTCCCAATTCCCACTAATTCCTCAAGTGTTCCTAATATTTACCACTTAAATCCCATTATCCAATTAATCACCAATTATTTACCCAATGTTTAATAATCTCCAATATATTTCCTAAATTCCCAAAATTACCCCAGGCTCCCCTGAGCGGGGTATAAATCCCCGCCATGACTATTTCGCCAATCCGCTCACTAGGATCGTCTTGCGCCATATGCTGCAAATATATCCACATAATAATGTGGTCTCAAAAATTTACCTCAAATAATCACATTTATGCCCTCAATGGGCCAAAATTACAAATATGCTCCTATAAGCTAAACAGGGCCCACATGCATATTAATACTCATAAACATGCATTTCACATATCCATATAATCATATAATCATGCTTTATCACATAATCATGCATTTAATCATTTAATTCACACATAAACCAATTATGCCCTCCCGACACGCTAATCAAGGCCATTATGCCTTATTAGTGATTTTGGGTCGTTACATGTACATACGAACGTTTGTGGTCCATTAAATGTCCAAGCTAGAGGAGGTTATCAATATTTCATCACTTTGATGATTATTCGAGATATGGTTACCTATACTTCATGCAAAGGAAATCCGAAACTTTTGGTAAGTTTAAAAAATTTCGAGCAGAAGCTGAAAAGCAATTTGGTAAATAACTAAAAGTACTTCAATCAGATTGAGGTGGAGAGTACTTAGATTATGAATTTGAGGAACATTTATGGGAGCATGGTATTCAATCTCAACTCACTGCACCTGGAACACTGCAACAAAATGGTGTTTCAAATAGACAGAACAGAACCTTATTGGATATGGTTAGATAGATGATTAGTTTCTCATCATTGCATTTGTCATTCTGGGGTTATGCAATAAAATGCGCTCTATACATACTCAATGTTGTTCCATCTAAGTATATTCATAAAACAACATTGGAATTATGGAATGGTACTAAACCTAGTTTACGCCATTTCCTTGTATGGGGTTGTTCTGCACACATGTTTAAAGGAAAGATTGAGAAGTTGGAATCACACACTAAATTGTGCATATTTGTTGGATATTCCAAAAATCAAAAGGTGGTGTATTTTATAGTCCCAAAGATAAAAAAAAACATTTGTATCTACAAATGCTACTTTTCTGGAGAATGACTACATAAATAACCACAAACCTCAAAGTAAAGTAGTACTTGAGGAAATGGTCTCAAATAAACAAGACCAATCACCAGCAGTAGAAAATGAAAATTGGCCAGAGGATATCGCTAGTTATAGTCAGAACAATGGAGAGCTTCATCGTAGTGGGAGGGTTGGTCCCTATGAACATGAAGCTCAGATGCTTGTGTCTGACACAAACAAAGATTATCCATTGACATATAGAGATGCAATGGAAGATTCTGACAAAGAAAAATGACTAAACGCCATGGACCTTGAAATGGAATCGATGAATTCCAATTATGTCTGGAATCTTGAAGATCCACCTAAAAATGTTAAACCTATTTGTTGCGAATGGATATTCAAGAAGAAGATAGGAGTAGATGGGAAAGTGGAGACTTTCAAAGCAAGGCTAGTAGGAAAAGGCTACACACAGAAAGAATGAGTTGATTATGAAGAAATTTTTTCATCTGTGGCCATGCTTAAATCTATCCGCACACTCTTATCCATAGCTACTTTCATGGATTATGAAATTTTGCAAATGGACGTTAAAATAACTTTTCTAAATGGCTATCTTGACGAAACCATTTACATGTCTCAACCAGAAGGGTTCGAAGTTAAAGGTCAGGAGCAAAAAGTTTGCAAGCTTCTTAAGTCTATTTATGGACTCAAACAAGCTTCAAGATCTTGTAATCTTAGATTTGATGAAACAATCAAAATATTTAGTTTTGAACAAAACGTTGATGAACCTTGTGTTTACAAATAAATCAAAGATAAGATTGTGGTATTCCTCGTTCTTTACGTTGATGATATTCTACTCATTGGGAATAACATAGAAACATTATCAAAAGTAAAGAAATGGTTAACTGAGAAATTCCAAATGAAGGATTTGGGAGGAGCCAAATATGTTTTGGGAATTCAGATCTGTAGAGATTGAAAGAATAAAATTTTGGCACTGTCTCAAGAAACTTATATTGATAAAGTGCTAGAATGCTTTGGCATGCAAAACTCCAAGAAAGGCACTATGCCTACCCAGTCAATAATTAAATTGTCTAAAGAACAATGTCCACAAACAACTCAGGAAGAGGAGGACATGAGACAGTATCCCTATGCCTCTGTGATAGGCAGTCTAATGTATGCAATGTTGTGCACTAGATCTGACATTTGTTATGCAGTAGGGATAGTCATCCATTATCAATCCAATCCTGGATTGAGTCATTGGAGAGCAGTAAAGAATATTCTTAAGTATCTCAAACATACTAGAGATTACATGCTTGTGTATTCAGGTGGAGACCTCAACCCCACTGGATATACTGATTTTGATTTTCAATCAGACAAAGATAGTAGAAAGTTGACATCTGGATCAGTTTTCACACTTGGAGGAGGTGTTGTAGTTTAGAGAAGTATTAAACAATCCAGTATTGCAGATTCCGCCATGGAAGCCGAATACATAGCAACTTGTAAAGAAGCTAAAGATGTTGTGTGGTTCAGGAAGTTCTATATTGATCTGGAAGTTGTTCAAGGAATGGATAAGCCACTTGTTTTGTATTGTGATAACAGTGGGCGGTAGCTAATTCAAAGAAACTCAGAAGTCTCAAGAGGGGAAAGCACATCGAGAGGAAATATCACTTAATCCGAGAGACAGTCAACTGAGGAGATGTTAATGTCATGAAGATTTCCTCTAAAGATAATCTTGCAGATCCATTCACAAAGACTTTTTCTATTAAATCTTTTCGGGTCATGTAAGAAGCATGGGGTTGAGGGAAATGCCTCATCTGCTTTAGGGCAAGTCGAAGATTGTTGGAATTGTGCCCTTAAAGCAATTGTAGTTGACAATGGTTTTAATGAAATGAATAAATAAATTGAATTATTGTGTATATGTACCTTATGTACTATATTATTGTCAATAATATTAAGTAAATATCATAAAATTCCCAAGTTCATCTACGTGGTCTCAATCTCATATTGGTATGAGAGGATCGAGATTGAGATAATGGACTTAAATAGTTCGCAGTAAAATAAAGTTGTGGAACTTTAGATTAATTACTGCTAGCACGGTCCACTAGTATTATGAATACATGTGACTTAGATCCGAGTTACTAGTGTAGTATGACACTTTAGTGGAGGTACTTTACATACTGAGAGTATGAAGAACTGGACCAGATGTGATTTGATAATACTTGTTTAAATACAGTTTAGTAGTATTATAAAACACATCAACTGATGATCATATACAAACTGATCTTAATCCTGAAGTTACTATGAACTCCTGTATATCTCATTTGATCCTTTGATTCATGCGTTACAGTTTGTCAGAACGATCAGGCTAAGAACTATTGTTTTGGGAACTCAATGATGTATATGGCTGGGGACATAGCGTAACATATATGGAATCTATACCTTCTTATAGATTGAATGATGGTTCCCTATTGGGTTGGCTTTTGGAACTGAAAATGTTATTGACGTCAAATTCATAATTAGATTATGAATTAACCTTCACTAGTAAAGTCAATGGTACAGTAGGAATCAAGATATAATTAAAAGGTTAAAACGGTAATTTTATTCCCACTTAATTATGAATAATCAATAGAAGATTAATTTGTACGTAATGATTATATCAATGGACACTTTATGGTTACAATAAAGTACTCAGTAAATATATGTTCTTAATTCTCAAGAGTGCAGTCTCATATTTATAGTGGAGTAATCATGAGATTAGTAAATATGATTATTGAATCAAAGAGTTTTGGTTAATAATATTTTATTTATTGGAGCTTAGAATTATTGGTCCATAGGTCCCCAAGGCGACTCTATCAACATTATTCAAGGTGAAAGTTGATACAAGGATCAAACTGGGAATAGGTTGTTTGAGAGAATCTTTATTCTTCGGGATAAATATGCAATTATGTGATAATTGAAGCTGCACAATTTATTATTGCATTAATGCAATTTTTGAAATTGCGTAGAAATAAAAGAATTTGATTTTAATCAATTATTTTATTTATGGGATAAATGATAAATATGGGGTTGTTCGGTAACCTTTTTAAAATCAGTTTTATCATTAAATAATTAAAAAAGTGAAAATAAAATAGGGAAACATGTTCGGTAATCTAACTTTACTTTTTATTTTTTATAATTCTAATTATAATTTATTAATTTTTTTAAACATAAATTTAATGCTTTTAAAAAAATTTAAAAATACATTTTTTATTTCTTTCTCCGTCTTCCTCACGCGATAGTCCTCCTTACTTTGCACATCAATGACTATTTCTTCTTCAAACTCTCCAGTCTGATTTCTTCAGGTAAAATTATCATCTCATTCTGTTGTCTTTGTGATCTATTTTTCAATCTTTCTCTCCCTCTCTCCATCTTTCATGTCTTTAGGATCTGTTTCTCTCTCATTTTCAATTTTAGATTTGTGCAAGAATAATGTTATAACTGAAATAGGAAGATTTTCAGCTATTGAGGTATGATTCTAATATTTAATATTTTAGTTTGTATGAATATTTATGATTTTTGAAGGTCACTTAAATTGTTTTTCATATTTCTATAATTTATGTTGTTAATGTTTATTTTTTGTTGGTTAATCAGTTTATTCTTTGATTTTTGGGCTTAGATCTGTGTATATTCGTGTGCTTACTTATTGAATTTGCGCAGATCTATGATTTTCGAAATTGGCTGAATTGGTTTACAATGTTTAGCGAACATAATTTTTTGGGCTTAAACTTGTTCATCAATATAAGTTTTACTTGATGATTATCTCAGTTCTCATTGCACTATGAGATATTGATCTCCAAAATTGAGTAGAATTGTAGCTCTTTAAGAGGATATTGAGCTTAGATACATAGGTATTCCTCATAATAATGAAAATAGGAGGCTATGTGAAGTTTATAAATTAGTGGTAATAGACATCCAATCAAAGAGTGTCCCATATCTTGAGGCCGCTAGTTTGTTGTATAGGTAGTTTATAGCTTTTGTTTTTTGTGCTACTAAACCATACGATCTTTGCAAGGCTGGAAACTCTAGCATATTACTAATACTAAGGGGTAGGCTAAATTCTTAGTAGGTTTCCATGAGAACCTGAACCTAGAAGCCAAAACTCATAGGAGCAAATTGTGGACCTGGAACAACTTAAATTTTGATTCAAATAGCAACTGCACAACAAATTTTTAGTTTTCCTTTTGAATCTGTCAGTGATGAGAAATGATATACGGTTGAATTATTAGGATGTGCATTTAAGTTACACATGTTTAAGAGTAAAGAGCAAGCTCACTTAGCAGGGTCATGGTAGTTCATTGATCTATAGGTTGTAGTAGGAGATGTTTTGGAGAAATTTAGACAAAGTTAATAGACCCTTAGACTATCTAATAGAAATTTTGTGAGCTCAGTGATCTAGCATGATGATTTTTTATAAGCCATTTGTACATTGATCTAGAGGTTGTAGTTGGAGAAATCGTCTCTTTGTTGGAAGTTTTGGTTTTTTAGTTGAATAATCCTGGATGTTGATTTTGAGTGTATTATTCAAAAATCCAAATTATAAATTCTATTTTTTTTAATGATCAAATTGTGTTTTATGAATTTCATAATTTCCAAATTTTGAAAATTGGCAATAGTAGCCTAACTGAGCATTTTCCAACTTTTGAAAATTGGTCTACAATTTTGTTGTTGTAGTGTCTTGATTTGTAATTCTTAGAAATCTAGTTGGATGATGTGCCAATAATTCCTCCATTATATTTCTCATAAGTTAATTGAAGCACCTTTGTTCACTTCTTTGTTTAATTTTTCAAGATAATTTAGCTAAACATTAATGGTCTGAAATAAAAGAAAAGTTATGAGCTAGTATGTTGTTTAGAAGAAAGTTGTAGCACTAAGATACAAGCTTCTAGAAAACTGAAAGAGTGGTGTTTCTCAAATTAGTGCTTAGACCATTTTGTGCGTCAAACATCTTCCATTTAAGCTATATGCTACTGTTGACGTGGTTTGTTGCCAACAGTGTATTACGTAATTAGCTGGAATAAACTAGTGCTTAAGGACAAACCGTAATAAGAATAATGACTCTTAAGGATGTTTATAACGATATAGTAAGAACACTCGTTTCTTTTTACGTGGTTTGGAGGCTAAAATCCCCTAGTCCACGAGTCGATATTATTACTGTGTATCTCTCTATATTTTGATAGAATATTTGCATTACACAGAGAAAATCCCACCTCTTTTCTATCCCAGGTCTTGGTATTTATAGAAGAATCATCCCAGGATAGGTGCAGGGGTCATCACGTGAATATCCAGTACTATTTGTGACCTGTCTTGCACAAATAATGAATATTACAATATATATTAAGGTATGGTCTAATCATTAGGTAAAATTGATCATGGGTTGTCTGGCATAATTGGATACGTGATGCTTGATCACGCACGTTTATGTTACGTGTCCGAGAATTCAGGGATAGCAGACATGTAGGGTCTGACCACGCACGTTTGTAAATAACGTATCCAGGTTTATAAAGACTCCTGGTCATGGCAGGTTGTCAGAATACTATGACCTGAACATAACGCTAGCTCATGCCCAAGATGTTGTATTTTATATCCATCTCCAGCTCGTCCTTAATGCTTCTTATTCCTCAGCTCGTGTTATTACCTGGGGAGTCGCACTTCCTTTGCATAGGAAATATCAACTTGTGGGTCCATTAGTAGTGTTCTTAGCTAGCCAGCTGTACTCGAGCTGCATAAAAGACCCGGGCTGAATATCAGGGAGTACATTTTCCCCCCAAGTCCCTGCCCGTGTCTTATGACGTCATTCTCTGACTGACACGGTGGGGACTTTTAAACTTCTATTGCGATTACCCATGTTTGTTCATTACCCGAGTACTGAACACGTGGAACGCCATGATTGGCGTCTATTCGGGTTTTGAGGGTTGCATTAAATGGCCTGGCCACCTTTTTACCGTCATTTAATCTTTCAAAACATGACCCTCGTATCCCGCATTAGCTTGATCGGATGGTCCACATTTCTTTAGGCCTATTACGTATAAATAGGGCTGGCAATTTTTCAGTGTTCATCACCTTCCATTAATTCTCTCTTTTGAACTTCAAAAAACCCTTCTTCCTTTTCTCATAAAATCCCAAAAATCTGCCACCAAAACCTTCGGAAACCCAGTCACCAAGGATCTTTTCAGGAACTCTCCTTCTACGTTGCTCATTCCTTTCGTTGAAGAACACACGGTAAGTTTTCTGTTTTACTGGAACTTTTCTTTTACTGGTTTTTGTGTGTTTCTCTTCTTTCTTTATCATGCTAATCTGCACTTCACCGTCATTAGCATTAGGTTGTTTCCAAACGTTTTTGGTACATAGGTTTCAGTTTAGGTTTATTGAGTAGGTCATAAAATATATCTAGGATGGTGATGTTCATAAACTGGGTAAAACTTCAGGTGATTCCTAGGTAATTTTTAGAAAATATCCATTCGGAATGTAGAAGATGAAAGGTTTTTAGGGTTCAACATTAGGTTTCTTAGGGGCTACGCTTCTTGGGCGGTTTTGCTCTAAATCGTTCCCCAAGGAGGGTGGTGGCCTGATTTTCTGACACACGGATCCCTAAATATCAGGGGTCTGCTGGTAAACCTAGGCGCGTAGCATAGGTAGCGTGTGGCATTACACTGCGGACTGATATTGCATCAGCTCGTGTGTTAGAACCCTCAACCATTGTTATTTCTTCCCTATACAAAAAATTCTACGTCGCCTACTAAAAATTTTGTCGTTCTTATTCAATAGGCGAGCTGATGGCACCCAAGAAAAGTGCATCCAAAAAGGACGTAGCTGGCTCGTCGTCCCAACAAACTCACAAGGGAAAGGAGGTTGTCCCCAATTCCCCCATTCTTGAATTCAGCCCGTGGTGGAGAAGGAGGTCGAGGTCGCACCTGAGGCATTTTTCGAGGCCGAGAGGATAGTCTCCAAAATAACGACCCAAGGAAGGGTCAACAAGATCATGTTGTCCCACAACATCGAGGTTGGGATGGGCGTTCTCATCGCCTGACCTCCCTTCGAGGGGGAGAGGAGATGTGCACCACTCCAGGACGATTTCGTGGCCTGGAGTGATGAACACTTAAAGGTCGGGGCCTTCCTCCCCCTCGATCAGTACTTTGCTGACTTCCTCAACTATGTGAAGTTGGCTCCATTCCAGCTCCCCCCAAACTCATACCGACTACTAGCGGGGCTGAAGTACCTCTTCTTAAAGCAGATGTGGGACTTCCCTACCCCTACGGGCATCTTGTACTTTTTTTGCCTCAAGGCTAGCCCAGACCAAGGGGGATGAGGCGACGAGTTCTACTATCTGACCCGCTTCCCAAACTTACCTGCAGTCATCGAGCTGCCCAGCTACCCCAACGACTTCAAAGATTAGTTCTTTACGTTGAACGGGTTTCGCAACTGCGAGCACTGGTACTTCAACCGCCCTCGTAAATTTCCTTTCCTTTCTTAGCTCGGAGAACTATTCTTTTCATACTTAGTCTTTTCGCGCATATGCTAACTGGAGTATTTTCGTGCAGCCATTTTTGCGAGGACGGCCAAATCAGTGACCCTTGGGGGTCAATACGATACCTTGGCGGGGCTTCCGCCCAGCGAGAAGGACTACCGCCAGCTCGTGTCTGACGACACGATGTTGGCGTGTAAATTAATTTTCGAAGGCCAGACTTTGGCTTTGAGGAGGACGCGGGCTAATTTCCCAATAGCCCACAAGCTAGTGCCCATCCCAAAGGGAGGCGCTGCCGCCGACGACGGCGAGGAGCAAGAAGAGGATGAGGTGTCACTCATTCGGAAGAGGCGAGCTCCTGAGGCCGCTCAGAACCCTGACGCGAATCAGGGGCAGCAGCCGGTCCCTCCGGCAAAGGTAACCCATACCCTTTTAGGGATCTAGATAGGGTTGTCGCTGACCTTAGGCTAGTTAGGTTTAACCCGAACCAAGTCGTACATCGCCACCCTAGAGATCCTGCCTATAACACAACCTTGCTTTAGTGTATGGACCAATTAGTGGTACGGTACGACATGGGTCGTCCTAGAGGAACTGTAATCGTAGATAACACTCTATCCTTTAGATCAGCCCTTTTTGAAGAGTATGGGACCAACCTCAGGTCATGGGACTCCCTACGCCAGGGTATCCTCGCCCCTAGACTTAGGCAATATGTAGAGGAGTCCAGCCCTGAGCTAGAACCTGAGCCTGAACCTCCTTTAATCCAAGAAATCGTAGATCTAGATTCTCCCTCTCTTGTAATGGTTCTGAGGCCGGAGGTCATGGCAATAGACTCCTCCTCTAGCTCAGAGATTAGGACTTTATAATATCCTTCACATGCACACATTATGTAGATTGATGAAATTTGTACACATACTAACGTACTTTCCATTCTTTTTTAGGTGAGGAGATGGCACAGCGAGGGGAACCTGACATCCGCGCGATGTTCCAAGAAGGGAAATCCAGCTCGGGTCCCCTTGTGAAGAAACTCTGGCCCACATCAAAGAAGATGCCTTCCCCGGCTGCGACTGTTTCCAAATCCCCGTCCAAGGGGAAAGGCCCGGGCTTGGGAGCTCCATCCACCGCAGCCCAGGAGAAGAGGGGTCTGGCTGCTCCTCCTCCTCGATTTCCCTCAACCCCTGCTCGGGACCAGGTAGCACCAGCTGGTCTCCTAGCTCCGATAGTCCTCGCCACCACTCTTCGCATCCTGGTTAATACCCAAGACCTGGAGCAAATTCCAAACACTTTTTGGGGGACTGTGTACGAGACGGCGAACCACGCGGTGGAGCACTTTTATAAGGCCAAGCCCACGGACCTGAGAGAGATTGAGGAGAGGAGCCCAGAGATTGTTATGGAATCGGCTCTGGGAATGAACCTCACAAAAAGCACTTTCCTTGACCTAACATTCTTTTTTTATTTTTCCCTAGCATGTGCCTAACTGTTTCCTTGCTTTTTCCAGGCAGTCTTGGCTCAACATCGCAGCATAGTTCAGGCCAGGGCCAGGAATGATGAACTTAAGGCCGAGCTCCAAACTACTCAGGCCACCCTCGCCGCCTCTCAACAAGGCAAACAAAGTGCCAAGGCTGCCTTGACGGCAGCCCAAGCAGGCGAGCAGGCAGCAAAGGCTGCTTGAGCCGCGGCTCAAGAGGGTGAGCAGGCGGGAAAGGCTGCCTCGGCTGCCCTTCAGCCGAGCTCGCGGGGGCCAAGGCCAAACAGCTGGAGGTCGAGGCTGCTATTCAGGAGGAAAATAAGGCCTCGACATCCTCCATGGAGATCATGATGTACCACTATTGGGCCTTCAATCAGGACGGCAACTTCTCCTTCATGGCCTCCGAAGTGTGGGGGCACTACCTCGAGAAGTTCAAGGCTCGGCTTCAACAAGAGTTGTCGTCTAAGACCGGGGAGGCCTCTGTCGCTGGCGAGCAAGAGACCGAGGAGGTGGCGTCCTCAGAGCGGCCTGGAGGGTCTTAGATTTTATTTGCCTTCATTTATTTTACATGTTCTTTTTTCGTAAACATTTAGTACGAGGTTATTTTCCTCGAGATAATTTATCTATAATTTCAGTATCTAATTTTTATTTATTCCTTGATTTACTTCTCATGCTTCATGATATGCACGTTTAAAACCTTAGGAAATGACCCTTAGGTCAAGATAGATACTTTAATTTTGGTCGTAACCAAAAATGATGATTTATATCCTACCCGTTAAGTATCAGGCCTTGGACCCGGTTGTATCCGAGGTTTTTAATTAAAAACTTAGTTCACGTTAGTTTTATCGACACCTCGCTTTTTTCTTTAGAAAAAACACTGGTTAATCAATTTTACCAACTTCTAAGTTTCGGAACCCGGTTGTATCCAGGGTATTTAATTCAAACTTAGTCCGTGATAGTTTTATTGACACCTTGCGTTTCTTAGAAAAACACTGGTTAATCAATTTTACCAACTTCTAAGTTTCGAAACCTGGTCGTATCCAGGATATTTAATTAAAACTTAGTTCATGTTAGTTTTATTGACACCTCGCGTTTTTTAGGAAAACACTGGTTAATCAATTTTACCAACTTCTAAGTTTTGGAACCTGGTCGTATCCAGGATATTTAATTAAAACTTAGTTCGTGTTAGTTTTATTGACACCACACGTTTTTTAGAAAAACACTGGTTAATCAATTTTACCAACTTCTAAGTTTCGGAACCTGGTCGTATCCAGGATATTTAATTAAAACTTAGTCCGTGTTAGTTTTATTGACACCTCGCATTTTTTAGAAAAACACTGGTTAATCAATTTTACCAACTTCTAAGTTTCGGAACCTGGTCATATCCAGGATATTTAATTAAAACTTAGTTCGTGTTAGTTTTATTAACACCTCGTGTTTTTTAGAAAAACACTGGTTAATCAATTTTACCAACTTCTAAGTTTCGGAACCTGGTTGTATCCAGGATATTTGATTAAAACTTATTTCGTGTTAGTTTTATTGACACCTGGCGTTTTTTTAGAAAAATACTGGTTAATCAATTTTACAAACTTTAAGTTTCGGAACCTGGTTCTCGGGTTATATGCCCCCCAAGTAATCAGGAAGTGGACTTTCTGGGTTACTTTGAACCGACGCTACCATCCGAACTAACACGCAGATGAAACCATACAAAGATACAAATATACCATAATTTTTATTTCTTAAATTAAATGGCTTTTATAATCAAGCCTTACATAGACAGGTGGTTTGATCATTGATAGTCCTTTTTTAAATGCATAGCATTCCCGGTCCGTGGAACTGTGTCTTCATTAAGTCGAGCCAATTTGAAAGTTCCCTCCTGTATGACTTCCACTACCTGATAGGGCCCTTCCCAGCTCGGACCCAAGGCACCATCTTTGGGTTCCTTGCCTGCTAAAAATACCCTTCGGAGTACCAGGTCGCCTAAACCAAAGACACGCTTCTTGAACTTTGAATTAAAATAACGAGTGATTTTTTGTTGATAATGCGCGAACCGTAGCTGCGAATCTTCTCGTTTTTCATCAATTAGGTCGAGGGACGCACTGAGTAATTCTTCATTCTGCTCCTGGCTAAAGGTCTAGAGCCTATGTGTGATTATCTTTGTTTCGACGGGAAGGACGGCCTCACTCCCGAAAGTCAGGGAGAACGGGTTGTATCCCGTAGAATTTCGGTGAGAGGTTCGGTATGCCCATAGTACCTGCGGGAGCTGCTCGGGCCAGACTCCCTTAGCCTCGTCTAACCTCTTCTTAAGGCTTGCTTTGAGAGTTTTATTTATGGCCTTGCCCTTCCCGTTGGCCCGCGGGTAGGCCACCGAGGAGAAGCTTTTAATTATGTCGTGTCTTTCAAAAAACTTGGTGAAGAGATCGCTATCGAACTGGGTTCCATTGTCTGATACAATCTCTTTTGGCAGTTCGAACCGGCAAACAATATTCTTGACCACGAAGTCGAGGACTCTTTTTGAGGTGATTGTTGCCAGGGGCTCCGCTTCCGCCCACTTCGTAAAATAATCGATGGCCACTACTGCATAGCGAACTCCTCCCTTTCCCATGGGCAGAGCTCCAATTGAATCGATTCCCCACACCGCGAATGGTCATGGGGATGATATCATTTTCAGCTCGACTGGCGGAGCTCGGGTGACTGTGGCAAATCGCTGGCACTTATCACACTTTTGGACATAGGATATGGAGTCCTTTGATAATGTGGGCCAAAAGTACCCCTGCCTTAATATTTTCAAGGCTAGGTTTTGCCCCCCACCGTGATCCTCACAGAAGCCTTCATGCACCTCCTGCAAAATAGTTTTGGCTTCCTCTAGCAGAACACACCGTAGAAGAGGTAAGAAATGGCCACGTCGGTACAGCGTCCTGTCTATGATTGTATACCTTGGAGCTTGATAGAGTATTCTCCTCGCGTCTTTCCGCACATCAGGCAATTTTCCTGTTGTAAGATACTCTATTATGGGAGTCATCCAAGTCGGTCTGATATCGATCATCACGACCTCCATCGCGATTTCTGCCACGCTCAGAATTTCCAAGAATTCCACTGATACTATGCTTAGAGTCTCGACTTCTTTGGAGGTAGCGAGTCTAGCCAGAGCGTTGGCATTGGCGTTCTACTCACGAGGGAGCTGCTCGACTAGGCTATATTCAAACTCGGATAGCTCCTTCTTTACCTTGGCCAGGTAAGCCGCCATCTTGGCCCCCCGTGCTTGATATTCCCCAGACACTTGGTTTACCACGAGCTGGTAATTTTTGTAGCATTGGACGGCCCTAGCTTTCAACTCCTTCGGCACTCTAAGCCCGGCCAATAGGGCTTCGTACTCGGCTTCGTTGTTGGATGCCACGAACCTGAACCACAGCGCGGAGTGGAAACAATGCCCTTCAGGGCATATTAAGATGATCCCAGCCCCGGACCCATTCTCG
This sequence comes from Humulus lupulus, assembly GCF_963169125.1. Lineage (NCBI taxonomy): Eukaryota > Viridiplantae > Streptophyta > Magnoliopsida > Rosales > Cannabaceae > Humulus > Humulus lupulus. The sequence goes on from NC_084793.1 coordinate 75,603,834, forward strand.
TTAGATGACTCGTCCACGAAGATTCTCCATAATTCTTGCACTAGTTCTCTCAAGGGCTCCTCCTGGAATCCAGTGCATTCAGCCATGAAATCAACCAGAGCTTGGATTTTGATCGTAGTTCGAGGTACATATAGTATCTCGAACTGGCTGAGCTCGACCGCCCATTTCAACAGACGTCCCGATGTCTATGGTTTCTGCAGCACCTGCCTGAAAGGCTGATCGGTCATGACGTGGATTGAATGGGATTGGAAATATGGCCTAAGCTTCCTGGAGGTCGTAATAAGGCAGAACGCCATCTTTTCCATTAGAGGATACCAAGATTCTACTCCGAGAAGTCTTTTGCTTATATAATATACTAGCTTTTGAACTCGGTCCTCCTCCCGAACCAACACGGCGTTGGCCGCACTTTCCGTCACGGCTAAATAAAGAAAAAGGGGCTCTCCTGTCGTTGGTTTAGATAACACAGGTGGCTCTCCTTCCCACGGAGCAGGTTTTAGAATGGCAACACTTGTCGATGGATTTAGAAATAAACCGATTGAGGGCTGCCACTCTTCCTGTCAGACTCTAGACATCTTTATGCGACCTGGGCGAAGGCATTTCTAGCAGCAATCTGATTTTGTCAGGGTTCGCCTCTATCCCCCTGGTGTTGACTATGAATCCCAGAAATTTTCCCGACACCACTCCAAAAGTACATTTCTGGGGGTTTAACCTCATACTATACTTCCTTAGAATCCCAAAACATTCCTTCAGATCGGAGACATGGTTATCGACAGAATTTGACTTGACCAGCATATCATCAACATACACTTCCATGTTTCTCCCGATCTGATCAACGAACATTCTGTTCAGCAATCTCTGGTAGGTCGCCCCAGCGTTCTTTAGCCCGAAGGGCATGACTTTATAGCAGTACACGTTGGTTGGAGTCATGAAGCTAGTATGTTCCTGGTCCGCGGGGTTCATAGCGATCTGGTTATATCCAGAGTACGCATCCATTAAGGACATGAGCTCATGCCCCGTGGTGGCATCCACCAATTGGTCAATCCTTGGCAAGGGGAAACAATCCTTGGGACAGGCTTTGTTCAGATTGAAAAAATCGATGCAAGTCCACCATTTCCCATTTGGCTTTGGGACCAGGACAGGATTGGCGACCCAGATTGGGTATTTAGCCTCGCGAATAAAACCGCACTTCAAAAGACGAGCTACTTCTCCTTCCAGGGCTTTAGCTCGGGTCGTACCCAGATGCCTCTGTTTCTGGGATTTCGCAGGCATGCTTTTGTCCAAATTTAGTGTATGCATGATGACACTCGAGCTGATTCCTATCATGCCTTCATGGGACCAAGCAAAAACATCTAGATTTTCTTGCAAAAATGTTACCAGCTTCGCCTTTCTTTCAGCGTCAAGATTTTTCCCGAGCTTAACAACCCTCAAAGCATCTTTGGGATCGATGTTTACTTCTTTGAGTTCTTCAATAGCCTGGAGCTCGGACCTATCTTCACTTATTCGGGGATCAATATCCTCACTCGGGGTGGTTCCCCAGCAACTGACTTGCTGAGGTTCTTCCATCCCAAGATAAGCTCTGACTTCCTGGGATTCCTCGCCCCGATCCTGCATGGCCATCGTTTGCTGCCCGGGTTGTGATTTTCCCTTCATGGAAATGCTATAGCATTCCCTAGCAACGAGTTGATCGCCTCGGACTGTACATATTCCCGTGGATGAAGGGAATTTTATAACGAGGTGGCGGATGGAAGTTATGGCTTCGAATGCCATCAGCGTGGGCCTACCCAAGATTGCATTGTATGCGGTCGGACAATCTACGACCACAAACTCGAGCAGCTTGGAAATAGTTCGTGGTCCCTCACCCAGGGTTATCACCAACTCGATCGTTCCGATAGCTATCGAACCTTCGCCAGAAAACCCATACACCTTCATGGAGGTTGCCTTTAGTTCGGTCATAGACAATCTCATTTTCTCTAGTGTGGACCTGAATAACAGGTTCACAGAACTCCCGTTATCGACCAGGGTCCGCCTAACTCTCTGATTGGCGAGCTAGACGGTTATGACTAGAGGGTCGTTATGTGGGAACTGCACATGACTAGCGTCTTCTTCAATAAAACGGATCGGTTGTTTCTCCAATCATTGTTGTTTAGACAAATGCTGCTCTAGGACGAACTCAACTCCATTGTGAGACCTCAGCTCATTTACATACCTCTTCTGGGCATTTTTGCTCATGCCTGCCAGATGAGAGCCTTCAAAGATGGTGGTTATCTCACCTCCTATTATCGAAGGAGGGGTGTCCTAATTCACCTGGGCTCCGGTCTAATTTGTGGGAACTTCCGGAGCTGATTGAATGTTTTGCCCAGCGAGCTGATTAGGAGTGATTCGATTCCGGGCATACTGAGCCAGGGGCCCGGCCCTGATGAGCGTCTCGATCTCATCCTTCAAATGCCTACATTCATCGGTGTTGTGACCAATGTCATTGTGGAATCGAAAAATTTTTGAAGGGTCTCTCTTCACCCTTTGATTTTTTAGAGGCTCTGTCTTCTTCCACGAAAGGCGGGCAGAATTTTCCAAGAAGATGCGCTCTCTGGTATTCGTGAGGTCGGCATAAGTCGCGTATATTGGTTTGAACTTCTCCATGGGCTTATTTTTCTTTGAACCATTCTGGCTGCCTTCGCCACTTCCCTTCCTCTTGCTTCCTCCCCCTTGGTTATTCTGGGTAACGATTTGAGACGTAGCTGCAACGTCCGTTACCACTCCAACGGGCTGGGCAGGGACTTGGCTGGTTCCTGCGACTGAAGCTCGCGCCTCTTCCAGGTTGATCCACCTCTGAGCCCTGTTCAGAAACTCGTCCACTATGTTGACGCCCTTTCTCTGGATCTCTTTCCACAGGTCGCCTCCGACAAGGATTCCTGTTCTCATCGCCATAAGCCTAGAGCTTTCATCCGCGTCTCTAGCTCGCGCATCAATGTTGGTGAACCTACTCAAGTAAGCTTTCAGAGGCTCTTCGGGCTGCTACTTTACGTTTTCCAGGGAGTCTGCCTTTATCTAAGCTGCTTGAGAAGCCCGGAACGCCCTCTTAAATTCGGCGGAGAAGCTCTTCCACGAGCTGATAGAATGCTTTTTGTATTGCTTGAACCATTGCCTAGCTGGTTCAACCAAAGTCGAAGGGAATACTAAGCACCTTAACTCGGGTCCGATGTTATGGGCCATCATTAGGGTATTGAACATCCCCAAGTGGTCGAACGGATCTCCATCTCTGTCGAATTTTGATAAATGGGGCATCCTGAAACCCGACGGGTATGGTGTTGCAGCGATGTTGGGAGCGAAAAGCTCGAGCTCATCCCCTGAGTCATACTCGTCTTTTTCCTTCTCTGATAGGAGTTTTTTCATCAGTTCCTCCATCTGAGCCAACCTCTTGAGGGTTGGGTCCTTGGTTCCCTGAGGCTATTCAACAGCTCTCATTCGAACGTACGCGTTTGACGGGTTATTGTCCCTCCAAGTTCGACCTTGGTTTGGTGGGGCATTCCCGTTATCGCACACTTCGGAAGGACTTCCCTCGTGGTGAGTGTCGCGGACTCCATCGCGAGTTGAATTGGTTCTTTGAGAATTTAGGCGATCTCGCAGATCGGTATGTGGATCAACTCGAGGGTTCTGAGCCGAACTTAGCTGATTCCTAAAATCTACGCTAATCCTCTCACTTCGACGGCCCTCCATCCAATACCTTCCATTAGAAAAACTCAGAGTTTGCAGCCGAGGATGAGGATCTTGGATATTCTCGCGTGCTCGCGGGACATGAGCAGGGGCAGCGGGAGGAGGATTCCTCTTGCTGTTTCCGTAGGTAGGAACATAAGCAAGCTGAACGAGGTGGGGACGGGTGCCTTATTGGTGATGGAGGATGCCTGATTGGTGAGGCGATCCTCATCCCATCAGGTCGGACCAAGTTAGCTTGCGGTCGCTCTGCTCCACCATTTCTGGTTCTCTGTGCCTGGCGATTTGATCGCGGTACAGGGAAGTCGGTTGGGACATGTCGTCTTTGCGAGTTCGTCCTTTATCGTCTGTGTGGGTTGCCATGGGCATTTGACGATGGCGCCGAACTCGGACTCGAGGTTCTGACCGACCTGCTGACTCGTTGATGATCTCTGGGAAAGCCACCAAACGAGGTTTCTTGGTGATTGTACGAAACGGACGTAGAACTTGGAGTTGAGGTTCTATCCGACTGACTGGGCCTAGTTCGACTATCCCAGCGGGACTTACGAGTCCCACCTTGCCTCTTTTCGACGTTAACGTCGGTTGTAAGAGGGGGTAGACGAGCCAAGACTTCCTCGATTTGCTTGTTTGCTTTTGCTAGATGGCTCCTCAACTACATGTTCTCCAACTCCAATGCAGTCAAGTAATCCAGGTTCAGATTCGGCGATAGAGGTGCTGAATTTCCGGTGTCGTCGTGGCCCATCGGTTGCTTTCCCGACCGCTACTGAATCTCCGGGTTTTGTTCGTCAGAAATAGCGGTATGGTGAGCCTCCTGCCCATCATGCTGATTCATTTCGTTACCATACCTTGAACGAGTGACCACCATGATGAACTTTTTCCTGAATCTTTTTCAATGGCACTAATTTTCAACTCTCAATGAAAGCACCAAACTGTTGACGCACTTTTTCTCCAACAGTGTATTACGTAATTAGCTGGAATAAACTAGTGCTTAAGGACAAACCGTAATAGGAATAATGACTCTTAAGGATGTTTAGAATGATATAGTAAGAACACTCGTTTCTTTTTACGTGGTTCGGAGGCTAAAATCCCCCTAGTCCACGAGTCGATATTATTACTGTATATCTCTCTATATTTTGACAAAATATATGCATTACACTGAGAAAATCCCACCTCTTTTCCATCCCAGGTCTTGGTATTTGCAGAAGAACCATCCCAGGATAGGTGCAGGGGTCATCACGTGAATATCTAGTACTATTTGTGACCTGTCTTGCACAAATAATGAATATTACAATATATATTAAGGTATGGTCTAATCATTAGGTAAAATTGATCATGGGTTGTCTGGCATAATTGGACACGTGATGCTTGATCATGCACGTTTATGTTACATGTCCGAGAATTCAGGGATAATGGACATGTAGGGTCTGACCACGCACGTTTGTAAATAACGTATCCAGGTTTATAAAGACTCCTGGTCATGGCAGGTTGTCAAAATACTATGACCTGAACATAATGCCAACTCGTGCCTAGGATGCTGTATTTTATATCCATCTCCAGCTCATGCCTTAAAGCATCTTATTCCTCAACTCGTGTTATTACCTGGGGAGTCGCACTGCCTTTGCATAGGAAATATCAACTTGTGGGTCCCTTAGTACTGTTCTTAGCTAGCCATATGTACTTGAGCTGCATAAAAGACTCGGGCTGAATATCAGGGCGTACAGCTATGATGAACTTAGAATTCTCCTTGCCCTAGATCTTAAGATGCATAGTCTAGGGCTTCAAAGTTATGATTTAAAGTTTTTCTGCAAGTACTTCATCCTTTCCAGTGATGTTGGTCTAGTAATCATCATGAAACTAAATAAACAATATAAATTAGTCTTGGAAAGTATTTTATTGGTCTAGTTTTTAATATTTTATACAATCTATTCTTCGTACACATTGGAGGGATAATATTTAATCTACTTTGATTATTGGTTTAGCCTTCTTAATTTTAAATCTAATTCAATACATTTTTTAGCTAGTTTAGTTAAATTTCTTGGTCTCGAGTTGATTGTCTCAGTTTGTTAGCTTGATCCCTTTTTGGTTTTTGGGACACCATTGTAAGGAGAATGACCTATTTCTTAAAAAAAAAAATTATAGTTCCCAATAATGAAGATTGACAACCAGCCTAACTGAGCATTTTCCAACTTTTGAAAATTGGCACTAGTAGGTTTTATCCTGACTGACATGAGTTCTGTTGTCTCGACATATAACTTGGATTGCAAGAATAGGTTACTTGATATGTCAAGATATTGTTTATGTTTGGTTTCATGTGGTTTACGTGCTTTTTGACCTGTGATGGAAAAACTCATTGTGGGAAGCAGTTCTATGTTACAACATTCATATGAACTTTTTTTAATATTATTAGTATTTTTTTTATTAAATATGATTTTTGTATTTGGATTTTAAGTCTTTACTGAAAGAGAGTGAAGAGACTGGTATGAGATACAATGCAGTGATTGGAGAAGTTAGTGCGACTAATAAAGTTTGGGATAAAATTATTCGGGTAAAAATTATTTAAATTGGATTTTATGCTTGTTTTATTTTAATAGGTATTGGTATATTTTATCAATATAATTTCATTTCATGTATGTTAAGAAGTCTGCTAAAAGATTTAAAAAGGAAAGTGGTAAGTTTTATGAGAAATTATGCACTATCTTTCGTGATACTACTGCGACTGGTTCCAATGCTCATCCTTCAACTCGAAGTCCTTCTAATGATGGAGATAATAATGATGATGATGCAACATTGATAAGTCCTTCTACTAGGAATAAGAAAGTGGTTTTGATGTGGATGGTAGCAAAAGAAAAGGTAAATCAACAGCCACTTCGAACTCACGATCAGTAAAAAGAACAAAGTTCTCATCAGCTTTGGCAGATGCACCAGCAACATATAATGAAACTGCAAAGCGAAAGGCAGAATTGATAGAGGGATCAATGGCAACATCTGCATCACATTACTTATTGGATGAGAGTGTTGGAGCTCTTAATCAAATTGATAGAATTAGTGGAAAAGTATACGCAAAAGCTATTGAGAAGTTTGAGAACGAGGTGTCCAGAGCACTGTTTCTAAAGATGACAGAGCATAGAAGAATAGATTGGTTGCTGAATTTGGAGTTAAAAGTGCAGACTTTGTTTAGCTATGAACAAGATGACTTTGTTTAGCTGTTAACTTTAGTTTTGTTTAGCTATTGGTTGGATGAGTTTGTTAAGCTATTGACTGGATGACTTTGTTTAGCTATTAACTAGATGACTTGTTTTGCTTATTTTATTTTATGGTTTTACTTTGGCTTTGAGTGTTTATATATTGAATGTAAAATTTAAAAAGTTTTTTCTACTATCAAGATAAAATGTCTTTACACATTGCTCGGTTCAACAAGGACGACTCAAATGATGAGTTTGGAGAGATTTTGCTGTATTTTGCTTGCGAGGAATATAATCAATTATATCTATCTAAGCAACCTTGTAGAAATTCAACTCTTTCAGGCCATGAATATGTTATGGAAGTGTTGCACGACCACTGGAGTAGGTGTTATGATTTGTTCAGAATGAACAAAGATGTCTTCAAACTATTTTGTGGTGTTCTAAAGGAAAAAAAAATTATTGAAGAACTCATTTTATCTGTCTGTTGAAGAACAAGTGGCTATGTTCTTATTTTTTATTGGCCATAATGAACGACATTGTGTGGTTGCTGAAATATTTCAGCACTCCACCTCAACCACATCTCATTATTTTAGGAAGGTTTTGAAGGCAATATGTCATCTATCCAAAGAACTAATTAATCCACCTTCATTTGATGTAACTCTTCCACAAATTTGATTCGATACAAGATACTATCCATTTTTTAAGGTACAAAAATTTGAATTATTTAATTTCCTTTCTTTCAATATTCAATAAAAAAACATCTAATCATTTATTTTTTATTTTAGAATTGTGTTGGAGCTATAGATGAGACTCATATTTCTGCACATGTTCCAATTGATGAACAAATACCGCATCGAGGTCGGAAAGTGGATACAACTCCATTACGTTATGTGTGTATGTTCATTTGACATGAAGTTCACATATATTGTCCTTGGATGGGAAGGATCAGCTAATGATGCACGGATTCTTCTAGAATGTTCCACAAACCTAGATTATGGTTTTTCAATGCCGCCCCAAGGTCAGTGTTTATCAAACTTATTATGTTGATTGACATTATTTTATATTAAATATCTATATGTAAAAACTAACGTGAATTATTGTTGGATCAAGAAAATATTATCTTGTTGATTCTGGCTATACAAACATGCCTGGTTTTCTTTCGCCATATCAAGGGGAAAGGTATCATTTGGGCCAGTACATTGATCTTGATCCCTTAGGAAAAAATGAACTTTTCAATTATCGACACTCTTCCTTGAGAAATGTCATTAAGCGGTGTTTTAGCATATTGAAGGCTCGCTTTCCAATCATAAAGCAAATGCCTTCATATGATCTAAGAATACAAAAGTACATTGTCCTTGCTTGTTGTGGGATTCACAATTTTATAAGGACAAATGCATAAGCATATGTATATTTTGATGGAGGTGAAGGAAATTCTGAAGTACAGGCCACTACTTTACAAAGCAAGGATGAAACTTTGACTGATAGTGTAGACTTCAGTATGTTCAGAACTCATATATGTGAAATGGCTCATGTTCGTGATGAAATTGTTGATCATATATGGAGAGCTAGTCGACGATAGTGAGATTGAGTAAAGATATTAGTTGATTGTTATGACTCATTTAATACTCTACTTTAAGTTTGGACAATTATCAGTTCATACATTTTTATTTTACTATGTAGATTTTATTGTTTTTGTGTTATCTCATGGATAGATATTAAGTTTTGAAATTTGGGATTTCTTGGATATTATTAATATGATCTTTTTTTACTATAATTTTCTTATTTTTAATTTAAAATAATAAATAGTGGTCACAAAAAATATTTTTATTTTTTAGTTTAGAAAATAAAAATAAATAAACATTTCAAAAAAAATGTTTACCAAACATGTTTTTTATTTTTTATTTTTAAACAAAAAATAAAAATAAAAGTTACCAAACACATTTTTATTTTTATTTTTGAAAAACAAACAAAAAATGGTTACCAAAAACATTTTTATTTTATAAAAATAAAAAAACATAAAACAAAAATATATTTTTATTTTTTAGTTTGAAAATTTTAAAACAAAAATTTTACCTTATTTGATTATTATATTTATTTAAGTAATAATAAGATGATAGTGAAAATTCAAATTTTGAATTTTGAAATTTAAGTTGTTATCTTTTCCTTAAAAATATGATACCTTATTTAAATTTCTAATTATTAATTAATTAAAATAAATATGCATGAAAAAATAAATCCCCTTATTTTAGGGAAGTGTTACACGCATAGAGCTTCCTGGACTGCCCTATGCGTGTACCACTACTGATGGTGATCAGTTATTGGTTTTTTATTTTATTTAATTAATTAATAAAATATTTTGAAAACAGTTTTTAAAATGGAATGTAAGTCTTTGTCTTTGATTATCATTCATTTTATTATTATTAAAATAGTCAATTTTATTTTATTTGATTATTATTATGATAATAATACATATATATTCTATATGATAGAAAATAGAAGAACGAAAGTTTTTTAAGAAAAGAAGAACCATCAGTAAAAGTGATTATCTTTTTCTCACAAAATAAAAACCTTTCTCTCTAGCCAATAATCAAGAGTTTCATGTGTTGAGAATATTTTTTATTCACAAATTTGATTCTTGTTATCTGTGTGCCCAGCCACATCTTGAGGTGTAGAGAACGTCTTGGAAGATCTTGGTGTGAGTACTCTAGCAAGGATAGGATGATCGAATTATATACGAAAAGATTCAAGGATTCTTGAAAGGTTACAAGAAGTAAATCATTTCGTATTATTTTTTACGTGTATATATATATAAATATATTTGTTGATTAACATATTCCATATTAAAGGATCCTCATATAAAGTTGTTTATATGAAAATTTGGTTGTATACAATACTACCATTACCGCAATTTTCGCTGTGCACTAGGAACAGTTCCTAACACTCCCAAGTTTGGGCTACTTGGGACTTATGACACTAGGTTTACTCTAAGGTGCCCCATATAGGCTCCTCTTATTGAGTTCCCTATGTTTCGAGGTCCTCTAGGCCTGAGGTTCTCCGGGGCCAAGGTCCTCGAGACGAGAGGTCCTCCGGGCCCGAGGTCCTCCCAAATTCGGGCAACTTGGGACTTATGACACTAGGTTTACTCTAAGGAGCCCCATATAGGCTCCTCTTATTGAGTTCCCTAGGTCTCGAGGTCCCCCAGAGCCGAGGTCCTCCAAGCAATAGTTTCTCCAAGCAAGAGGTCCTCCGGGCTAGAGGTCCTCCAAGCGAGAGGTCCTCCGGGCGAGAGGTCCTCTGGGGCTGAGGTCTTCCAGGCTAGAGGTCCTTCGGGGCCGATGTCCTCCAGACTAGAGGTATTCCAAGGCCGATGTCCTCCAAGCCTGAGGACCTTTAGGAACCCATGAGGAGGAATGCTCCAAACTAACTCCTCCCTTCAGGCACTCCCAAGCGATCCGAAACATGTGGATCTGCTAGCTATTGTATTGATATGTATGAAATATTACCGAATAGAGATGGTTTGGGACAGCATGTTGCTGGGGTGAATTTCAATGACACCGTCTTTTTCCTTGTGTTCAGCTCTCATTGAAAGCACCAAAATTTTGACTCGTTTTTTTCGTTAACTCATCTAACATCCAAATAATAATATTTAGAAGATTTGTGAAAGCTAAATAAAGTATATGAGATGTATCTAGTGCCCTGAAATAATGGATAGTGAGAAAGTTTTATATAGGTTCAACCCCAAAAAGATGACATACATCCACTTAGTCATTGTCATTGATCTTGCAAGCCATGGATTACATTTGTATTTAACTTTGAGCTATTTGGCTCTTTTGAAGATGGAGAGTTGTCTCTGTACAAGGTTGCCACCCCTTTTTCCTATCCCCCTTTTTCTTGGCCCCTACTCCTCTATTTATATTGAAGAGTTAGGTTTGCATTTGAGTGTGAGCTTAAGTTATTGGGCTTGGCCTAACAAGTATATAAAGTTACAATTGACTAGGCCCTAGGCATGATCTGGGTTGATGGGTAGTGATACTCCAAAAATGGGTATAACAATGGTATTTTTGTTTTTTTAAAAAGTATACTTGATTCTAGTATTTAATAACTGTATTTTTTAATTCTTTTAAAAAAATATTTCATGAGTAAAATTGTTTATAAATGTCATTTTTATAAACAATTTGATAATTTTTTAAAATGTCATTTGCTATTTATAATTATATTATTTATTATTTTGATTAAATATATTATTATATTAATTTTATGAAAATATGAAAACTTATCATATTTCTATGCCCAACCAAACACAGAAAGTGATATTCTCAGGAATCATAGATAAGATTCCAGTGCACAATCAAACACAGTAATGTAAGTTTCCAGACTATCATATTACCATCTTCAACTTTCTGAGTAATATATAAACAGTGAATTCCTCGTACCAAACAGTCTCTTAATATTAATAACATTTACATCCTTTGACATTTTCTCAACTGTCTTCTTGTCAGGGAGAGAGCGCCACTTCGTCCAGCCCATAGAATCTTGTGTATCCGACAGTTACGAGAGAATGCATATACCTTCTTCTTCTTCTTTTTCTTCTTCTTCTTTCTCGCATGTGACATCACTTTCTTTTATAATGCACAATCTTTTATGTTTAAGCTACTAAAATTGTAATGCCCCGAATTCTCCGATGTATTTAACGGCGTGAACAGTAGGCCGGGAGGGCCGTACTTGCTTAATTATGTTATTAATTGATAAAATGCATGTATATGTTGATTATATTATGATATGATGTGAAATGCATGCATGTGAGTCCATATTTGTTGTTACAGGGGTGTGATGGTAATTTGGCCCGTTGAGGGTAAATTGATTATTTATTCGCATGTTGGTGATATAATTTGAGACCACATTATGATGTGGGTTTGTTCGAGCCATTTGGCATGAGACGATCAAGGAATGTTGATATCGGTTTGGTCATAACGGGCTTAAGCTCGAGGCTCGGGGTGAGTCTCGGGGTGTTTTAATGATTAGAGTGTTACTGGACATTAAAGGGTAATGGGAGGTGAAATATTGGTGTTTGAGGATATTGAGATTAGCGGGAAAAGGGAAGCGTTAATTATGATTAACGGGATTGGTGGAAAATACCAAAATTACCCTTGAGTTAGCTTTAGAAGCTTTTAAAGACCTAGGGGTATAATGGTCATTTGGGATTTGGATATATATGGTTTAGATGGCTGTAGAGAAAACATAACCAAAACAGAGTTTTGCTTCTTCTCCTTCCCGTAAGTTCATTTCTCTCTTCTTCCTCTTTGGAGTTTTGAGCTCAAGGTGTGGAATTAAGCTAGGGAACTTGGAGGTTGAGGTTGTAGACATAGCTCAGTCATTGAAGAGGGTTTGGTTTCAAATTTTAGGTGAGTTTTATCCATTGTTTTACTAGTTTTGCTCTGTTTTCGTTTTAGGATTTCATCTCTTGATTTAGGTGTGGAAAATTGGAATTAAAGGGAGTTCTTGAGGTGTTTTACTTGGGTTATGTTGGGGGAGAGTTATGGGTGATGTTTGGAGGTTTAAATGGGTGTTTGGAAGAGGTTTGGGTGGTGTTTAAATTGGGTTTGAAGGGTTGGTTCCAAGAGAAATCGTAGGGGAAGAAAAACAGGGGTTTTGGCTGAAATGGAGCTTGCGCCGCGGCATGGCAAGGGTGAGCCGTGGCCCTTGGGAGCTGCTGGGTTTAGGCGCCTCTGTTTGAGGGGCGGGTCGCGGCATGGCCAAGGAGGGCCGCGGCCCTTGAGGCATTTTTGGCAAAAATTAGCTTTTTGGCTCGGGGATGCAAGCCTAAGGCCTCGGGATTGAACCTACTACCCGGTTGAGTAGTGTTTGAGGTCCCGGAGGTTAGGTTTTGGTTTGGGAACCTTTTATTATTCATTTTATTGATGGAATCCCATAATTTGGTTATGACCAGGTAACTGCTAAAGGACCAAAAGGTCGATCGTTCTCAGGGTCACTCCTTTATTTATTCTAGCTCGGACCAGAGGTAAGAAAACTGCACCCAAAGTGTGACATGCATGGATATTTGTAAGCATGTTGATTGTATAAATATGGACATGGATTGAATACAAAATCGACAAAAGTGTTAGTATCAGCTGTGAGGCTGTGACTTATTTGTCAGGTTCGGCAGTGTTACTGGACACAGGTCAGGAAGCGCTGATTTATTTGTCGGAACGGCCTTAGCGTGAGTCACGCAAGCCAACAGAGATTAGATCTAATCGACTACTAGCATTGAATGACTCAAGGAGCATTAATGCCTGACCGACCCTGAGGGTCGATGAACAAACAGAGCTTGGAGGCTAGTGGCTTACCTAGCAGCCACTCTCCCGCTATAAAACGGAGCTTGGAGGCTAGTGGCTTACCTAGCAACCACTCTCCTGCTAGAAAACAGAGCTTGGAGGCTGGTAGCTTACCTAACAGCCACTCTCCCGCTAAAATCATGTGTTATTCATTTGCTTGAAAGCTTTATGCTCAGTGTGATTATAATGATAATCATTTGATAATGTTTATGAAAAGTATTATGTTTTCTTGCTGGGCTTTGGCTCATGGGTGCTATGTGGTGCAGGTAAAGGGAAAGAAAAGCTCACCTAGCCTTGAGTGGAGAGCTGATGTGGTGATGTGTACATATGCAGCCGCTTGACCACCACGGCCAAGAAGTTCTCAGAGGAACTAGGGGGTTTACCCTATTTTTGCCGCTTAGGTCGGCGGGTTTGTAAATTTCGAACACTAGTGACCATTTTGTACTGAGAACCACTTGTAAATGTTTTGTTTAGCTCTGCAGAGCAGTTTGTAATAAAATCTCCATTTCCTTTTTATTGGTTTTATACCTTAACCTGTTAATTACACTTAGAGCACGTTTTTGACCAAAGGACTCAGGCAATGAGTCAAATTTCCGGTCCACCGTTCACCGTAACTGTTCTGGGGTAGCCAGGGCGTTACAAAAATCCATTTTATATATTCAAATGAGGATATATGTTATTAAAAATTCTGTCACACTTACATATATACCATATTCTAGGCAGAAAAAATACGAAAGGATAAATAGTTCTATACTTATTACTACAACATCAATGAATAATTAAACATGGTGTTTTTTCCCTCTATTATTTTCTTATGTTATTTTATCCATTATTAAGAGTAGTTGTAGTTACATATATGTCAATGTTCTTTTTTAAATTCAATTTTCTTTTGTTAAATTTATCTCAATTATGTTCATTGAAAACAAAAATTCCTACAACTACTAGTGTGTTTTACTTGTACGTTATCGGAATTATTAGTAATCATATTGACCTTCAATCGGATTACTGAATTGGAGTCTGAATAACTTGTTTACTTGACTTGTAGGAATCAGAATCATAATTATCAATATTCTCTTTAATGTATTTACTTTACTTTATAATCAGAATAAATTATATATAAATTACAAAAATGTTCTTGATTAAAGTATAATACTTTGATAAGATACATTATTTTAGATAAATATTATAATAGAATTTATTTAAATTAGGATATTAATTTATTTTTATATCAATTTTTAAAATAATATATTTAGAAAATAATATGAGTATTTAAATTTTAATTATATATACGCAAATATATATATAATTTTTTTTAAAATATTTTTTTATATTAATTATTTTTCAAATAAATAATAGGGATAATGGCTGCAAAACTACTAAGTAAATACAAATTTTGTAGTTAAATACTTATATAAAAATATTGACGGCAAAACTACTCAAGTAGTTAAAATTATGTTAGTTAAATACACATGTAAACATTTTGACGGCAAAACTACTTAAGAAATGGATCTTCTTGCACTTAACTCCCTACTATTAAGTCAACTGTTAAAACTAACTCTATAGGACACGTGGCAGCATCCAATTCATCTAAAATATTTTAAAAATAATTAAAAAAATTCATGAAAAATAAAAAATATTTAAATTCCTAAAAGTTTAATTTTTAAATATTTTAAAAATAATTAAAAATTCAGAAAAAATAAAATATTTTAAATTCCAGAAAATTAACAATAGTATTTTAAAATTAAAGAATATTAATTTATTGAAAAATACAAATAAAATCATAAAAATTTCATTTTGATTAAGATTAAAATCTAATACAATCTAATTTCATGTTGAATAAAAATGAAATTTTTATGATTTTTATTTAGATTTTTCATTAAATTAATGTTATTTTTTTAGTTTTTAAAAAACATACTTTAATTTTTTATGAATTTAAAATATGTTATTTATTTTATTGGGAATTTATTTATTTTTTATTTTTTTCCTAAATTTTTAATCAATTTTAAAATATTTAAAAAATTGACAAATTAGAGGTTTCCATGTGTCCCATAGGATTAGTTTTAACAGTTGACTTAACAACAAGGAGTTAAGTGCAAGAAAATCCACTACTTAAGTAGTTTATTCGTCAAAATTTTTACATGGGTATTTAATTGGCAGAATTGTAACTACTTGAGTAGTTTTTGTAATGCCCCAAATTTCCTAATAAGGTTTAGGACCTTGATTAGGAGGCCGGGAGGGCCATAATTGATTTATTATAGTATTCAATGATTATATGCATGTTTACGTGAATTATATTATTATATGATGGTGAATGCATGCATATGGGCTCATATGTTAATTATGAGGGTAATTTGGTAATTTGGCCACTGTGGGCGTAATTGTATATTTTGGGTGCATGGTTGTGATTAATTAATATAGCCACATTATAAGGTGGATTGGTTTGAGCTAATCGACATGAGACGATCATGTGATGTAAGTGTTCGGTCTAGTCATAACGGGTTTAAGTTCGGGGCTCGGGGTGAGTCTCGGGGTGAATTAATGATTAGAGCATTACCGGGAATTAAAGGGTAATGAGATATGAGTTATTGGTATTTGGGAATATTGAGAATAGCGGGAATTGGAGAGCGTTAATTATAATTAACGAGATAGGCAGGAAAGGACGGTTTTACCCTTGGAAGCTTTTAGAGGGGTTTATTTGGCTTAGGGGCATTATGGTCTTTTGACCCTAAGGATATATATGACATGAAGGCTGTGGAAAATACAGAGTTAAAACAGAGCCTATCCTCTCTTTCTCCCTTCCTTCCCGTACAAGTCCTCCTTCACCCTCTTCTTTAGGTTTTTGAGAGCCTTTCTTGAGGAAACAAGCTAGGGAGTCAAGCTTGGGGAGGTTTAGCTTGAGTTCATCCATTAAAGAGGATTCAAATCGTGTTTGAGGTAAGCTTCAACCATTAGTTTCTGGTTCATACTCTGTTTTGAGTTTTAGTTTTTAACTTGTGAATCACTTGTGGAAAGTTTGAATTAATGGAGGTTTGGGTGATGTTTACTTTGGGTTTTGTTGAGGGTGAGTTGTAGAGGATGTTTGGTGGTTAAGTTGGGTGTTAGGTTGGGGTTTGGGACAAGTTTGAAGGCTTGGTTCCAAGGGAAAACGCAGGGGAGAGTTGGCTGGTGCGTGCTGGTTTCTTGGCTGATTTGCGAAATGAGCCGCGGCCTGTCTGTGGTGTGTTGCGGCCTGTGTTGGCTCTAAAGGTGAAAATGGCTCTTTCAGGAGGGTGAGCCGCGGCATGGCTTTGGTGAGCCGTGGCCCATCAAGGCAGATTTGGCCAAAAATGGGTTTTTGGCCTAGGGATGCTAGCTTAAGGCCTCGGGGTTGATCCTAGTACCCGGTTAAGTGGGGATTGATGTCCCGGAGGCTAGATATTGGTTTGGGAACTTATGTTGACCATTTTTATTGATGGTATCTTATATTTGGTTATGACTAGGTGACCGCTAAAGGACTAAAAGTTTATCGTTCTCAAGGGTCGTTCTTTTAATCGTTCTAGCTCAACTTTGAGGTAAGAAAACTGCACCCTATGTATATGTGACATGCATGGCTATTATGATGCATGTTGGTTGATTTATGGGCATGACATGCATGGTTATTATTGATGCATGTCGGTTGATTATTATGTATGACATGCATGGCTATTCTTGATGCATGTTGGTTGACTAATAAACGTGACATGCATGGCTGTTATTGGTGCATGTTAGATTGCTGGATATATTGCATATGATGCTTGGGAAACATGTGATTAGGACATGCTTTGTATACTGGGTATGATATTGTTCAGAGCTTGAGCCTCTGTGGTTGTACATGGTCCTAATTGTACTGGTACCTGTTTAGTAAGCATGCTAAATACCTTGTTTATGGATATTGAACATGTGATATATGTTTGGTGGCATGGCTTACCTGTGTATGGCGCTGACTTATTAGTCAGGATCGACAATGGTGTCAGATCCTTCTGTGAAGCTGTGACTTATCAATTAAGTTCACCACGGGCTGAGCACTGGTCACGTTTTACCGACCCAAGGGTCAGAAGTGGCAGTGCGTTGTGAACGCCGGGCCAATTAAAGATTAGATCTAATCAAGGCCGGCATTGAATGACTCATATGGGGTATTAATGCTGGACCGACCGGAAGGTCAATGAGAACTATAAGCGCTTGCCTGGTCTAAGACCAGATGACTATAGCCAAAGTATATGACCCCGGTGACCGTTTGTCACATGGCTAAGGGACGTTGTCCATAGTTTCGACTCTAGAGTCGTGAGGAAGGTTATGTTGGTGACTAATCACCTTGCGCCTGTCCTAATCGAACTTATGAAAGGATCATTTATCAGTTAAGCCCTGGTGACCCTATCGTCACATGGCTAGAAGGAGTGATGCTCATTATTGTGACTTTTGGCTATTGTCACCTATTTGCTTGGACTGATAGTCCTGAATGATTATTATGATCGTTGTTGATATTATATCAAGCTTTATTGGGTTTTCTTGCTGGGCTTCGGCTCACGGGTGCTACGTGGTGCAGGTAAAGGGAAGAGGAAGCTGGACCATCCTTGAGTTGGAGAGCTTAGGTGATGACATGTACATATGCAGCTGCTCGTCCGCCACGGCCGAGGTTTAAAGTGGAACTAGGGTTAAACCCTGTTTTGCCGCTTAGAACGACTTGTTGTAAATATTTTCTGTAATAAACTCTGAAATTATATTTTTCGGGATCCCAATGTATATATTAAACGTTCTAGTGAGACGTTACATCTTAACCAAAGTTTTTAATCCCTAAACCGCTAATCATACTTAGTTCACGATTTTGGCCAAATGACTCGGTTAGCGAGTTTAGCACTGTTTACAAGGCACACCGTAACGGTCCTTGGGGTTTGGGGCGTTACAGTTTTGCCGTCAAAATTTTTACATAGGTATTCAATTGCTAGAATAGTAACTAGTTGAGTAGTGTTGCCGCCATTATCCCTAAATAATACACTATAAATAAAAAATTAATTTCAAATAACATATGAAGGGAAATTGATAAATATTTAATTAATGACTATATTATTGTAACGCCCTACTAAACCAGGACAGTTACACTGTGTGTTTAAAATTGTGTTTGACTCGTTTAAGCGAGTTGTTTGGATTAAAATGTGTAGTTAGGGTTAATTAAAATTTGGTATAAAGTTTTTGGTCAAATGATTGCTGCTTTTCATTAAAGGATTTGTACATACACGGGATCCCAAAAAAAGTTTATAATTGATACAAGGGAAAATAAATAAAGTACTTGACACCCATCCTAAGCAGCAAAACTACTAAAGCCTGGCTTTCCAAAAGAAGTCTCGATCGTGGTGGTCGAGCAGGCTGCCTATGTACACACTGTCCCCGAAGCTCTCCAACTCATTACTGGTCTAGCTTCCCCTTGCCTTTACCTGCATCATGTAGCACCCGTGAGCCAAGTCCCAGCAATAAAACGCAATCAAGCATACATACAACCAACATATTACAATTATAAATAGCTTGCTTAATAATTATGAAGAACGCTCAGCAATATTCAAATTATTTATGCGACTCTAGGGCCACCCAAGTGTGTACCGCACTTGCTTCGTTCAGACAGATATGGAGTCGGACAAGCGTAACTCACGCTCCAGTCTCTATTCAAGCCACCACAAGGTCGTACCAGTGCGTACCACACTTCCAGGTATAAACAAACATACATTACATACAAACTCAATTATGTAAAGCACAGTTATTCGTACTCATACAAACATTGCAAAAAGCGTCATAGCCAATTCAATCACAGGGGGACCCAAGCCCTAATTTCAACAAGGGTGCAAGTTTCTTACCTCGAGTTCCTTGCGAATGATGATACGACCTTGTGGATGCCAAAAATCCACCAAGGAAAAAAATTTCTAGTCCCTGGTTAGAATACATGCTAAAGGCCATGAATTCATGCTATCGGGCTCGGACCTATAGGTCTTGCAAATATGGAATAATTTCCCTTGTGAGCCTAAGGGAAACATCTCATTATGAGCCATGAGGTTTGGCCTTGCTAAGCTAAAGGGTCAAACTAAGCGTTGTGGGAGGAGAGGTGCACAAGGTCCTCGCATAGCGAGGTCCAGTGTGTCTGCGCGAGGTTGACATGTTCAAGGGACAAGATTCACGCACATGCACAAGGGCTTCCAATATACACCCAAGACGTACGCCTACATCAATGCAAAAGGAGCCTCGCATAGCGAGGCCCTACCTACCTTAACGCTGAGAGACATCGAAGGCACTCAAGCCATATGCCTCGACCGCACCCGCGTCTCGCAAGGCATGGCCTCGCAAAAGCGTCTCGCGCCACCGCCGTCTTGTGAAGCATGGTCGCGCCAAGGTGTCTCGCGCACCTGTGCATCAGGGCCTCACACACCCGCGCGTCAGGAGCCTCGCCTCGCACAAGGGGTGTCACGAGGCCATCTCGTACTCCCCATCTTGCACCCTGCGGGCCTCGTGAGAGACAGCATCGTCTCGCACCAAGGGTGTTGCGAGACCATCTCGTGCGCCCCATCTTGCACCTTGCGGGCCTCACAAAAGACAACCCCACATCTGGAGCCACGCCTCACGGCAAGGGTGTCATGGGGCCATCTCGCACCTTGCAGGCCTCGCGAGGGACAGCCTTGCATCAGGAGCCTTTCCCCGTGCCAAGGGAGCCTCGCGCATGGAGTGTGCCTCGCGCATGGAGCACTCATCGTGCCTAGAGGGTCTCGCGCATGGAGCGCGCCTCGTGCCTGGAAGGGCCTCGCCCCTAGAGGGGCTCGTGCCAGGAGGAGCCTCGCGCCAAGGGAGTCTCGCGCATGGAGCGCGCCTCACGCCTAGAGGGTCTCGCGCATGGAGTGCGCCTCGCGCCTAGAAGGTCTCGCGCATGGGGCGTGCCTCGCGCTTGGAAGGGCCATGCACCAGGAGGAGCCCTGCGCCAAAGGCGTCTCGCACACCAAGAGTGCCTCGCGCTTGGAGGGGCCTCGCATCAGGAGGAGCCTCGCACCAAGGGCGTCTTGCTCATGGGGACCGTGGGGGAACGGTCTAGTGAAGTGAGACCCTTGCCTCACGCAGGGGTATAATGTCTTATAACATATGCCACAGGCCTCGTTGAAAAGACCTTATCTCCCTCCCTAAGATATGCGCCACCAACGAGGCACCTTTTTCCCTATGGGTCTCATGAGATGTAGAGTCATGGGCCTCATGAACATGCAATCGAGGAAGGTTAGAAAGGACCTCACAAAGATTCGACATGAAGGCAGAAGAGATACGGAATGAACCTACAGACCAAGAAGAGTTAGAGTACGGATACTATGTCCACGCCAGACAGGTAGTGGTAGTACAAGAATGGTACACGATAAGGACTCCCTCAGCACGCTTATGAGGTCCATACCTGACAAGTAGTGGAGGTGTAATGTTGTACCAATGCAGGAATACTTTTGCAGGCCCCTGACACGTACTAGAGCTGACCACCACTCCTCCAACACCACTACGACCTGTGCCACAACCCTGACAATGTACCTATGTACAATCTTGTCCCCTGGGACCACGGTGTATCAGGAGCCATTAGAGCCCCAATATAAATAGACCTTCACCCCTCCAGCAAGGGGGTTGGAAAATTCATTGTACACTCAAGCTATTAAGCAATATACAAAGGCTTACTCCATTATTGATCTGTGTTTATCTTTCCTTAAGTTTATTCTAAGTTCTTATCTAAATATCTCCATACTTACCTTTGAGTTTTCCGACCTAATTTCGTTGACGAGTTTTCACTGTCAACAGTTTGGCGCCGTCTGTGGGAAGAGCAAGCATCAAGCCAACGTTCTTTCATCGCTTCCAGAAAAGAAAGATGCCAAGCCGTTCACAACGCTTGCGGCAACTACAAGATGTTGAGGTTCACCTGGACGGAGAATGAATGAGGGCTTCGAGGAAAGACCCTCCTCCACCTTGGCATGGAGATATGCCGGAGGAATGTCCTCTCCCAAGGGAGGAGAAGGAAGCATCGTCCCCAGCTGTAACGGAGGTCACTCAGAGCCACCAGTGTACCCACATCCCTGGTCCCCGGTAGCACCAGGCTCAGGCCACCAAGACCCAGACCCCTCGACGCACAGGCCAGGCAAGAGTCCCCAAGTAAACTCGGTAAGTTCCAGCTCAAGGACTCGCTTCTACAAGGATGAGATTTGTGAGTTACATAAGAAGACTCGAAGGCCAGAAACCATGATATAGAACATGCAGGAGGTTTTAAACAACCTCCTACAAGGAAAGTCGAGCATACCCCTTCCTAAGCGTAAAGAGAAGGAGCGTGAAAAAGGGGGAAACATTGTCCCCGTAGACGATGGGAGAACACGACTTTCCACTAGTAAAACTCCCCAGAAAAAGTTCCATGAGGGACCCAGGCCGACGAAATACCCTTAGGAGCAAAGGCGGAGGGACAACGATGGTCGTAAGAACGAACCAAAAGTCACCTCAAAAGAGGCGCCCCCTGGCCTAAGAGAAAAGCTCCATGGGAAGAGGTCAGAAGTAAGAAACACATCTCCCGCGGCTCCCCCGAGGAACACAACCAAGGCAAGGGAACAATCTGAGAACCCGCAGGACTCTTTAAGCAAAAATAGGAGGGAACTAGATATCAAAATGCAACACCCTCAAGGCAAGATTATCACCGCACCTGGGGGGCACAGAGATGATGAAGAATTTGTTCATGATTTGCCCTTCACAAGGGAAATCCAGGCTGAGCAAATTCCCGCCAACCTCAGAGAGCCTCGCATGACTCCATACGAGGGTACTACGGACCCAAAGTATCACTTAGACTACTTCAATAACTTGATGAGGTTAAGAGGGGTCAACAGTAGAGCAAAATGCCATTTCTTTGTTGTTACACTTAAAGGTGTTGTGTACAAGTGGTTCAAGAGGTTAAGGCCAGGAACAATCAAATCATGGCAGCAATTCTCTGGTGAATTTCTTCAGCAACATCATGCAGTCTGTGATTACGTTATGCCAATTACCAGCCTCGCTAACATAAAACAAGGCAAAAATGAAAGTCTGGAGAACTATATCCATAGGTTCAACATGGAAGCAACAAAGGTGGGAAGTTTAACCAAAGTGGAGCTCAAGATGGCTATTACAGCCGGAGTTCGTCCAGGAAGCAAGTTATGGGGTAACATGCTCAAAAGAGAAGTTTCGAATTTAGATGATTTCTTTGAAAGAGCACAGAAGTACATACGTGTGGAAGAGTGCCATAAGAACTCGCATGTTGAGGGAAGCGAACCTTCCTCCAGTCGCCCTTCTACCAATACGTCTGAGGATTCCATATAGAAGCGAACGTCGTGCTAGAGGAGGCGTAGACCAAGTTTAAAATTGGACAAGAACTACGAATAGGCTCCAAAGAAGAAGCTAGTAGGATTCGTCAAATCGTCTCAATCGGCCCCCAAAAAGATCCAAAGCAGGCATCTAGCCTCACGAGCCCCAATAGCTGCTTGACCAAGTGCGAAACAGGCATCTAGCCTTACGAGATGCATATATATATATAAGTACTTATAATACATATATGTATGGGTGGTGAACCTTATAAGACAACATTTGAATCTATAAGGACTAGCTACCCTTATATAATCTAAGAAAGTCAAAAGGTCCCTCAAAAGTTACCTCTCCACGAACACACACACCCTATAAAAGGACCACGTCACAGAAGACCAAAGGGGAGCCCAAAGAGATCCCTAAGTCAAGATCGATTAAGTCGCCTTACTGAGGAAAAAAATGGCCATGAAAATAGGTGTTTGCGAGGTTTCGCAAATACCATCTCCCTATCAAGGGTCCCAACCCAAGGGTAGATCACGTCAAAGACCAAAAATGGTCCTCGTGATGAACCTAGGTCAGCCAAGGTCACCTAGCCCAAAAAAGGGCCTCAAAGAAGACGCTTGTGCAAAGGGTCTCAAAGAAGACGCTTGCGAAAAGGGTCTCAAAGAAGACGCTTGCAAAAGGGTCTCGAAGAAGACGCTTGCAAAAATAATACTATGCATAATGACGAGAAGGACACTTCTCGCACAGAATAAAATGCACGCGCAAAAATATACAAAAGGATAACGAGAACCCAAAGGGTCAACATATTCTTACAAGTAATCAAGGTGCACCAACAGACACGAATCACACGCAATAGAGGGTTCCCAAAGGGAACCCTTTCAAAATCAAGCTATTGACCATGAAGACTTGCAAAAATCCCTCATCAAAAAAAAAAAGAGAGAGAAAAAGGGGGAATGGCTTGTCAAAGTCCTAAATTAAGGTGGAGAGACACCTCACACCTAGCAAGAGGATCCCGCAGAGCGAGGGCACCCTTACTCGACAAGACTACCCTCAACTTTACAACTCAATCGGGCTCCATTCCTTCATCGGACTTCTGTATACATGCCACCTTCAGACATAAATGAAGTCACGAAAACACAAAAGAGTATTAAAAGGCCTCGCACAGTGAGAGGGCCCTCGTATAGCGAGACTAGCCATGGCCAAGTGCTCCCAAGCACTCCCGTCTAAATGTTCAACTTGCCCCTAAGCCTCGCATAAGCCATATCCTTGGAAGGAAGGCCGATGAATGCCCCAGGACATCAATGGATGAAGTGCGAAGACAGGGAGGCAAGTCTCACCAGGTGAAAGGGTCTCGCTGTGCAAGACCATCTCACATAATAGTGCTAAATGACATCCTTCGCTGCTTTGTAGGCCTCCGAGAATAATGCAAGTATCGCGCTCATGGAAAATAATTATAAACATCATAACAAGTCTACGAGGATGTCCGAAGACCTCCTCATAGACTGGGGGGCAAGTGTGGATGCCAAAAATCCACCAAGGAAAAAAATCTCTGGTCCCTGGTTAGAATACATGGCTAAAGGTCATGAATTCATGCTATCGGGCTCGGACCTATAGGTCTTGCAAATATGGAATAATTTCCCTTGTGAGCCTAAGGGAAACATCTCATTATGAGCCATGAGGTTTGGCCTTGCTAAGCTAAAGGGTCAAACTAAGCGTTGTGGGAGGACAGGTGCACAAGGCCCTTGCATAGCGAGGTCCGGTGTGCCTGTGCGAGGTTGATATGCTAAAGGGACGAGATGCACGCACATGCACAAGGGCTGCCAAAATACACCTGAGACGTACGCCTACATCAATGCAAAAGGGGCCTCGCATAGCGAGGCCCTACCAACCTTAACGATGTGAGACATCGAAGGCACTCAAGCGATATGCCTCGACTACACCGGCATCTCGCGAGGCATGGCCTCACAAAGGCGTCTCACGCCACCGCTGTCTCATGAAGCATGGCCGCGCCAAGGTGTCTCGCTCACCTACGCATCAGGGCCTCGCACACCCGTGCGTTAGGAGCCTCGCCTCACGCAAGGGGTGTTGCGAGGCCATCTCGTGCGCCCCATCTTGCACCCTGCGGGGCTCGCGAGAGACAGCGTCATCTTGCACCAAGGGTGTCGCGAGACCATCTCGTGCACCCCATCTTGCACCTTGCGGGCCTTGCGAGACACAACCTCGCATCCGGAGCCATGCCTCGCGCCAAGGGTGTGGCAGGGCCATCACGCACACCCCATCTCGCACCTTGCAGGCCTCGCGAGGGATAGCCTTGTATCAAGAGCCTTGCCCCGCACCAAGGGAGCCTCGCACATGGAGTGCGCCTTGCGCCTAGAGGATCTCGTGCATGGAGCGTGCCTCGCACTTGGAAGGGCCTTGCCCCTAGAGAGGCTCGCGCCAGAAGGAGCCCTGCGCCAAGGGAGTCTCGCGCATGGAGTGTGTCTCGTGCCTAGAAGCTCTCGTGCATGGAGCGCACCTCGCGCCTATAAGGTCTCGCGCATAGGGCGCGCCTCGCACTTGGAAGGGCCACGTGCCAGGAGGAGCCCCGCGCCAAGGGCGTCTCGCACACCAAGAGTGCCTCGCGCTTGGAGGGGCCTTGCATTAGCAATAGCCTCGTGCCAAGGGTGTCTCGCTCATGGGGACCATGGGGGAACGGTCTAGTGAAGTGAGACCCTCACCTCACGCAAGGGTATAATGTCTTATAACATATGCCACAGGCCTCGTTGAAAAGACCTTATCTCCCTCCCTAAGATAAGCGCCACCAACAAGGTACCTTTTTCCCTGTGGGTCTCATGAGATGTAGAGTCATGGGCCTCATGAACATGCATTCGAGGAAGGTTAGAAAGGACCTCACAATGATTCGGCATGAAGGCAAAAGAGATACAGACTGAACCTACAAACCAAGAAGAGTTAGAGTATTGATACGATGTCCACGCCAGATAGGTAGTGGTAGTATAAGAATGGTACACGATAAGGACTCCCTCAGCATGCTTATGAGGTTCGTACCCGACAAGTAGTGGAGGTGTAATGTGGTACCAATGCAGGAGTACTTTTGCAAGCCCGTGACACGTACTAAAGCCGACCACCACTTCTCCAACACCACTACGACTTGTGCCACAACCCTGACAATGTACCTATGTACAATCTTGTCCCCTGGGACCACAATGTATCAGGGGCCATTAGAGTCCCAATATAAATAGACCTTCACCCCTCCAACAAGGGGGTTGGAAAATTCATTGTACACTCAAGCTATTAGGAAATATACAAAGGCTTACTCCATTGTTGATCTGAGTTTATCTTTCCTTAAGTTTATTCTAAGTTCTTATCTAAATATCTCCATACTTACCTTTGAGTTTTCCAACCTAATTTCGTTGATGAGTTTTCACCGTCAACAAACCTCAAGTAAAATTTCCCGAGCCTTGTGGAAATCTAGTCCCAACATAAGCATACTTTTATTAGGGATTAAATCAAAATCCCAAGGGCCATTTCAAATGCTAACCTATAGAATTATTATTCCCAGCTGCCAGGACGTTAGAAACGTCCCGCGAGCCCCCCAAGTGGGCCCCCAGATGGGTTCCCGAACCTTCTAAGCTCTACTCCTAAAACCAGAAAAACTACCTTTCGGGGCATCTGGCACGATCGCGCCCACAGAAAGTTTGGGGTTTCTGAGGAACTGGCGCCACGCCAAAGACCACGAGACCCCATGTAACGATCCAAAATGGCTAATAGGGCTTAGTGCCTTGATTAGCATGCCAGGAGGGCATAATTGGTTTATATTTGTGTTAATTGGTTAAATGCATGACTATGTGGCATGCATGATTGATATGAATATGTGAGTATGTTATATGCATGTTTATGAGTGGTAAATATGCATGTGGACCCTTTATTGTTCATAAGGGAATATTTGTACTTTTGGCCCGTTGATGGCATAAATGTGATTATATGTGATAAGTGGTTGAGACCAAATTATTATGTTGATATATTTGCATTATATGGTTCGAGACGGTCCTAGTGAGTGGATAAGCGAAATAGTCTCAACGGGGTTTAATACCCGGCTCGAGGGAGCCTAGGGTATTTTGGGAATTTAGAGAATATTTTGGGATCTTTTGAGTAATGAAAAAGCATGTGGAAATTATTTGGACACAACAGGATTAATTAGTAAATGTTAGGAACACTTGAGGAATTAGCGGGAATCGGGAAAATGACTGTTTTACCCTTAGAAACCATTAGAAGGCTGAATAAGTTTAAGGGGCAAAAGGGTCTTTTTGGGTTAGGATATATACAGAAAATACTTAGGAGTGTACCAGAAACACACAGAATTCTCTCTCTCTCTCTTCTCCTACACATTCTCTCTCTCACTCTCTCTAGAACCTAGGTGAATTTGGAGAATTGAAGGAGACCAAGCTGGGAATTGAGCTGGGAATTTGGAGGAAACTAAGCTGGGATTAGTCAAATTATTGCTGAGGTGTTAGACTATCAATTTAGGTAAGAGTTCCACTCCTAATCTGCTAAATTTAGCTGAATTAATGTTGAGTTTCGAACTTGTGTAAATTTTTGGGTTTTGGTTGAATTTGAGTGTTTAATAGGTGTAAGAATTGGTTTATAGACTAGTTATGATGTATAGGTTGTGAGGATGAAATTCAGGGTTTAATTATGAGTTTGGCTGAAGGTTTGGGTTGGATTTTAGGGTTTAGGCTCAAGGAAAAAATGCTGGAAAGTGTGTTTTTCTGGGTTTGGGGGCTCGGGTCGTGGCCCACATGCTTTTGGAGGATGGGAGCCTCTGTTCGCCAGGCGCGCCGCAACTCGGAGGGGTGCAGGTCGCAGCCCGTGTCCTCCATCAGGGAGGACTGGGCCTCTATTTAAGGGGCGGGTCACTGCCCTTAAGGGCAAGTCGCAGCCCTAAATGGGAAATTAAGGGTAAATAAGGCTTTAGGCTCGGGGATTCAAACCTAGGCACTCAGGATGAATTCTACTACCCGTTTTAGTAGAATTCGAGGCCCCGGAGGCTAGTTTTTGTTTCCTAAATATTTATTTGGATTAAAAATTTGATGGTTACCCATTGACACTGTGACTAGGTTTATCGCTAAGCCTCAAAACTGAGCATCGTGCTCGGGACCGTCCTTTTAATTCTCTGCTCGGTAAGAAGACTACACCCTTGTGGTTGTGAACGGGACTGAGGTTCCCAATAATTGGATACATGTACTATGTAATTGTACGATTGTTATGTTATTTGAGAATGAACAGCCTAAGGGTGTCGGGGCTGATGATAAACGTATTGAACGCAGCTCGGCCTAAGCGAGCTGGGGTCAGCTGGATAAACAAAGGGCTCGGCCTAAGTGTGCCAACCCTAGACATTTGTGTAATTGATTGTGATATGTATTTGAGATGAAATGTTTACCACTGTTTAATTTTATACTTGAATTCTGTTAAATAATTGAACTGGTTGAATTAAGATTAATTGAATATTATTGTTGCTTCATGTGTTTGTTGTTTATGGTTTTCTTGATGGGCATTGGCTCACAGGTGCTACGTGGTGCAGGTAAAGGCAAATGGAAGTTGGACCAACCATGAGTTGGCGAGCTCTGGGGGCGAAGTGTACATAGTTAGCTGCTCGTCCGCTATGACCAAGGGAAAGTGCAGGGACAAAGCCCTAAACCTTGTGTTTTTCCATTAGAGTGGCTTTTGGTTGTATTATCTTTTGGAGATTGTAAATTACCACTTATACCCTATTTTTGGGATCCCATGTATTAAACATTTGTTTTAATGAAAATTAACCGTTTATGATCAAATTCTTTTAACCCTAACCTGATGATTGACCTTAGGATCATATTTTTGTTCAAATGACTTGATTAGCAAGTCTTGCACTATTTCAAATACACAGTGTAACGATCTTGGTTATCTAGGGCGCTACACCCCAAATCAAAACCCAATTCCTAAGGTTCTGGGGCCCTAGCGCAGTCGTGCCGCAACCTAGCGTGGTTGCGCTAGGTCTTTAGAAACCCAAAACGAGCCTAGAACCAAGGTGTTCTTGCCCAATTGTTCCCCTGTGATTTTCCCTGCGAAACCAGACCCAGGAACTCAACCAAAATAGGCTTTCCAACAAACTTTTTGACCACAAAACCTTCATTCGACTTGAATAACTTATACCCAACATCGATTTACCACAAAACACACCCAAAACCCCACTAATCACCAATTTGCAAAAATTCAAGTTTCAAGCTTGAACTTGCCCCAAATCCATAAATCTCCATTAAATTTATGAACTAAGCAAAAATTCAATGCCTAAGGAACTTTATCTAAACCTCTAGAACAACATAACACCATCACTAGCAAGATTAAAGCCAAAATTTCCAAAACTAAGAACACCAAGAATTTATCTTAATACTTGAAGACAAAAGAAATATTACCTCTCTAGATTCAAGTCCTTAGCTGGAAATAGCTATCTTTGGCAGCTTTAGGTCTCTTGAATCTTCAATTTCTTCTAAGGATCCCTCCAATTCCTTGATCTAACTTGGATGTCCCTTGAATTTTGGTGTCCTTGAATGTGTTCTTGAGAGTGACCAAAAAGGAGAGTAAGTGTCCAAAACGTGAATTGCAGCTGATTCTAGACTTAGCCATAAGCCTCATCTATTGGTCAAATGACCACTTTACCCCTAGCCGTACTTAGTCTCAAAGTTAAACCCCAAGGGCATTTTAGTCATTTGCTTTAATTCCCACTAAACCTCAAATTATACTTAATATTCCCAATTAAATCCTCTAATATTCCAAACACCAATATTTTCCCCAAATATATCTCATATTCCATAAATTCCCAAAATACGCAAAATTGCTAAATTACCCCTTGGCTCACCCCGAGCCGGGTATAAATTCTCATTGTGACTTTTCCTCTAAATTCCTCATAAGGATCGACTTAAGCTAAATATCGCAAATATATCCACATAATAATGTGGTCTCAATCACATAACATATATAATTATAATTATAATTATACCATCAACGGGTCAAAATTACAAAAATGTCATTTTTAACGAAAAAGGGCCTAAAAGCATATTTAGCACACATAAACATGCATAAGTTGTCAACTTCATGGATTGTGAATATCATTTCTCAATCCAGTAAATAAATAAAGGTATCACATTCCCTAATCCCACATGTAATCACACGTTGTAATGATTTTTTCCTTTAGAGAAAATAATGACTTTATTTATATAATTCACTTTACAAAATTAAACAAAACTCATTTTGAATTAAAATTTTCGTGCATTTCATGTAACATATTATACTAGTGTGTTTGTTAGGCAAAAATTTCAAATTTTTTTTAATATTAAAATTAATGCACAACACAATTTCACATATACTAATTTTATAGCATAAGAGTTTATTAATTTGAGTTCGACTCATCCAAGATTATAAAAATAACATCTTAATTACTATTATATTGTTAAAAGGAACACATTTTGATTCTAATTATGATGAGATTAATTGCTTGTGTAATTTTGGGGAAATTTTGGGAGAATTTGGAATTCTGGCTGAACTCAGTAAATTTGGTTGACTAAGCTGTCTACATACCCTAGTTGAGGGATCAAGCCACTTGTAATTCTGAATGTGATATTTTAGAAAGTGAGTAGAAGAAATCCGGTGAATGAACATTTAGGAATCCATGATAATTTTAGAAATTTACGAAGTTTCGGTAGATGACCATATCATGAAATTATTTGATGTTTTGGAAGTTAGGAAAAATTATGAGGTGAATGACCTTTTATGAAATTTTGAGAGTTGTGTTTGATATTTGAGAACTTTGGGAATTTGTGGTATTTGTGACTACACTTAGCTTTAGCAACTAAGTTGCCTACGTATCCTTTAAAGGAATCAAGTCAAACGTAGTTCATTAATTTTTGTATCTGTGAGAATTTTGTAAAGAATTAACTCACTTTGAAATTCTCACCATTTTAGGTAGGGGTTTGAGGTGAATTGCCTCACTTGGGTTTTTTTTTTAGGTGAATGACCTCATTGAGAAACTTAGGGAGTTTGTGACTGTACCGAACCTTAGCAATGGTTGCTTGGAGATTTTCACCATTTAAGGCGGGGTTTTGAGGTAAATGACCTCACTTAGAACTTGTGTTGAGGTGAATGACCTCTTTTAGAATTTTTGAGGTGAATGACCTCATTGAGAAGTTTTTGGAGTTTGTGACTGTACCTAACCTTAGCAATTAGGTTGCCTATGTATCATTTAAATGAACCAAGTCGAACGTAGATCAAAATTTTGTTGACTTTGTATTCTTTGGAGACTTTGAGTTTTTTTTTTAAAGAAACTCATTTTTAATCTCACTTGAATAAGTTTGGAGATTATTGGAATTACAATTCTATTTTGATAAGACTTGTAAAACAAAATTCAAAATTACTTTAGACTTTGTGTGTTTAAGAAAAGTAATTTGAATATTAGTTTGGATCACAATTTTGTTAAATACCTTTCGATTTGGACATTTTTTGACATTTAATCATCCTTTTAAGATTTCAAGTACACCATTTGGATATACATATATATATATATATAGATACGACCAAGTTTGCATATAAAAATTCCTTCTTTGAATGTAAAGCCAAGCGAAGAGTATAAAGACACTTAAAGGTCTAGGTAATGTTTTGATTTGAATTATCTTGAATATAAACATATAGTCAGGTAGAAAAAAATGATTAAGAAGTTATAACTTTTACTGTACCGATTGAATATTGTTTCCCAAAATATTTGCATGATGACGTGACATGTTTAAGAGGCACATGAGCGGCACGTGGTTATTATTAATGAAGGCCTGGTCGACCAACGACCAGAGTGTTAAGATGAAATTAAAGCTGCTCGATAGGCGTAAGGAATATGTTGAGCAGCAAGAAAAGAAGGGGTGCAGAGGCATACGACCAGAGCTGCTCGTGGGAACGAGACAAACGCTCAGAAACGGTTATAAGTTAGATATTTCCGTGATATTTAACTATTTTAAATGTAGATATCATTATTTATGTTATTATTTTGTTATGCTTGTAACGCAAGTTAAGGATGGCCCATAGACCCACATGTACATCCATGAGTCTATAAATAGGACTCATAGGATTCATTTAGGACATGGGAAATATTTTGTATTCAGAGAGAAATAGTGATTTTATACGCAATACTTGTATCTAGCTTTAAGACCTGTAAAACTCAGTGCACCCTTGTTCGCTGATCGCAAGTTTTGGGGTTTTACATCAATAAAAACACTAAGTGGACATAGGTTATTACCAATCTCTAGGGTCAAACCTCTATAAAATTATTGTGTCTGTAACGCTCTACTCCCTTAGAGCCGTTACCAAGTGAGTTTTTAAAAGAAACTTAGTGCAAAGAACTCATTACCGAGGTTTTTAAAACCAAAGTGTGACTAAGCAAAAGTTAAGGCTGTAATCTTTTGAAAATGCTTTACTTTATTGAAAACTTCAAGTATGTAACATCTGGGATCCCAAAATAAGGTTTGAAAACTATTTCCAACTTAAAATAAGTTTACAGTTGATTAGTTATTAAAATCACAGATTATTACAGCCATTTTTCGTAAATACCTCCAACCAAAGCAGTCGAGCAGGCCAAACATGTACGCGTCGCTTCATGCTCTCCGTACTCATGGCTGGTTGACTCATTCTATGCCCTTACCTACAACACAGAGCACCCGTGAGCCGAAGCCTAGCAAGAAAACTCATACAGTTCATGACGTGTGCAAATTAAACAGTTAACATATCCAGTAATCCACAGATAAACAGGTCAGCCATCAACTAAGCAAACACGGCCATGCCGCCCCAGAAGCCTTACCAAAGCCTGGGGTTTCGGTCCTCACCGTAAGGATATCCCATTTATCCACTGGGTCCTACCCTAACTATAAGCATCCCATGTGCTAAGTGTTACTTCCGGCCCCGCTGCCGTTCTCGGCTCATTAACCGTTCTCGGCACCTTTGCCGTTCTCGCTACTATAATCACATATAGTATAATTCAAATAACATTCAAACATATAACAATTCAATAAAAACTATACCATAATCATGTAATACCATTTAGGGTCGTGCCCTGCATTAACACTATGGGTCCATGCCCTGTCCTACGGGTGCTACAGTTTTCCTTACCTGTATCCCGAGCTTCACAATGCACCAAAGTCACGAGCACGGTCCTCTATCTCGAGCCTCTCCAAAAACCTAGTCACAACACATATAAAACACTCTTTAATATTAACCAATCCAAAACCATTTCCCGGGACCATTCCCGCACTCTCGGGACCTCTAATTCCTTAAAATAATACCTAGGAACCATCCCCCGAGTCCCCGGGCAAAAGCCCTAAAAACCCAATTTTTGGCTGTCAAAATTGGCCTAGGGCCGCGGCACTCCCTTCAAGGGTCGCGGCGCCCAACGCCTTGCCCTCCTCCTGATGCAACCTCACGCCGCGGCGCCCAAGAACAGGGCCGCAGCACTCCTACGCGAACCCAGAAATCTGGGTTTTTCCTTTGCATTTCCTCAAGCCAAAACACTCCCAAATCATCCCAAACTCACACCTAAGCCCCAAAACCAACTCAAAACTCCAAATAGACCATTCAACAACCCATAAACATCATAACCCAGCTCAATAACACAATCACACTCAAAATCCACCCATTTGATTTCAACTTCAGAAATTTAAACCCATAAACCAAAGCTTGAAAAACTTAAACCATGCTTCAAATTTCCTAAACCACAACAGAAACAAATCTTAAAATTGCATAGAATCCTTACCTTAAGTGGAGAATTCACCCTTTTCTTCCTTGATTCATCTCCAAGTCTCCAAATTTCAGCTCCTTCTCCTCTTCTTCTTCTTCTTGCCCTAGCTTTTCTTCTTCTAGTTTTTCTTTTCTTCTCTTCTAATTTTATCAAAACCAAACAATGACAAGCCTAAACCGAGTACCCCATATAACCCAGCTGCAATTTGTCTAAACCCCTTGCCAAATGACCATTTTACCCCTCCTTACCTATCCTTTCCTAACTAAACCTCAAGGGCTCACTTGTCATTTCCTATCCATTACAATTCTACCATTTCTCCATCTAAACCTGTTACTCTCTATGGTTACTAACAGTTACATAAGTTACCATATTACCAGTTACCATAATCTCTCAAGAACTAAGTTACAAAATCCCCGAAATACCCCTAGGCTCCTCCCGAGCCGGGTATAAAATCCCGTTGTGACTTTTGAGTTAACTAGCTCTCCAGGACCGTCTCGGCACGTGCATCACAATAATAACACCACTCTCACGTGGTACAAATCACATAATACAATTATCACATATATGCCCTCAGCGGGCTAAAATTACCAATTTACCCCTATCATACAAACGGGGTCCACATGCATATTTATTTCACCTAAACATGCATACTAACCACATAATCATTTAAATTCACATAAATTAATGCAATATAACAATTATTGCCCTCCAGGCACACTAATCAAGGCTCCAAGCCTTATTAGCAACTTTAGGTCGTTACAGTGTCGTTTACATTCTTGCATTTAGTTCTATAATTCTTATCATTTTTCGTGACTCCGTGTCGTTGACTAAATCGAGGGTCAACATTTTGGTGCTTTCATTGAGAGTTGAACTCAAGGATTCCAATAAACAATGCCTAAGAACTCTAGGAGAGTGGGTCAAGCTGGACAGGCATCGAAAAATGTACCAAATCCACCTCCTCCACCAAGCGTAGGGGAGGATGAGATACAGGTGGAATTGGAAGAGGAGGAGACGGATGCTGGAACCATGCAAACAACTCTGGGAGTGTTCCAAGACAAGTCAAGAATGGTG
This sequence comes from Humulus lupulus, assembly GCF_963169125.1. NCBI lineage: Eukaryota > Viridiplantae > Streptophyta > Magnoliopsida > Rosales > Cannabaceae > Humulus > Humulus lupulus. Next base: position 75,638,258 of record NC_084793.1, read on the forward strand.
ATGCAACAGATGGAGCTCGACCAACAGCATCGAGAATTGAACGAAAGACAATCGGACATGGATAGTTGGCAAAGAGACGCAACTACGCCTTTAGAGGCGGCTATTCAGATGACTCGAGGACATCCATCTGCTCCACCTACACCAACCTCTTAGCCAAATCTACCAGTAAATCCTCATCCTCCTCAAAATCCGCGATCCGAGCACCACCTGTCTTCTCCAAATCCACAAGACCCAAGGAGCCCATAGCTGCCGGAACAACATCCAGCTGCTCAGCAGGAAAGGCAGCCTCAGAATCCTGCTAGAAATAGCGAGCAGCGCCAACCCTCTCGTGCTGGTTGAGGTATTTGATAACTCCATTTTAGTGTCATTTTAGGATGTGTTTTTGTGGTAATCTTGAGTCTTTATGTTTTTTTTGTGCAAGATTACGCTTTTTTTGTTTTTGTTGTAGGTTGGTGCATTGAATCGTGAGTTAAACGCGAAAAGAAGAGGAAATGGTGGAAAATTTGAGCTTTTGGTGGTTGTTTGACTCCAATTGGTGCTAAGGATGAATTATAATAAGTAATTGATGAAGGAAGGATGTCAAAAGGTTAAAATATGGAAGAAAAAAAATAGAATTAGAGTCGTGGCATGGGCTTAAGGGCCTTGACTCTAGCAAAGTCAGAGACTGAAGGGTTGCTGAAAAGAATTATAGTCGCGACTTGGTCAATAGAGTCGCGACGCTAGAAGAAGTCAGAGGCGAATCCAAGAGGTCTATGGAGAGGCGGGTCGCGACCTAGGAAAGGCCAAGTCGCGTACCGCTTATGAAAAATAAAGGAAATCATGTTTTGTTGGTATAAATTTAGACTTTAGGGTCTAATTAGGGTTAGGTCAGATTTTAATTACGATTTTAGAGACTAAATTTGATTTTGAGACAAGTTTTTCTGCACTTTCATTTTTTTTATTTCTTCTTCAAGTCTTTGAATTTCATGTTTCGGAATAATTATTTTGTTGTTTTAGTCATGTCTGATATGAACTAAACAACTCTATCTAGGGGTTAATGTAGTCGCTTGGTTTTCTATTTAATGTTATTATGATGTTTTATTAATTCTTCTTCTTTATTCTAATCTATATAATGTTTGCTTAATGCTAGTAAATATCTGATCAATATTTGCTTGAAAATGATTTTGATTCAAAATTTGAAAGATGAGAATTGAATATGTTATCGTTATATAGACATAGGTTACATATTGGAAGAAAGTACATGTATGACTTGTGTAGTAATTAGGTTTCTATGCTTAATGTCTGCTATATGTTTAAGTTTATCACAGAGATGTAGAAAACCTGCATATAAATTGAGATCTTATATCTTGAAAAAAGAAAAGGAATCGATTTATGTTAACCTGCTATTAGAATAGGAAGAAATAAATTTAGAACTGATTAACAAAATTAATAGAATGAAAAGTTGATGAAGTTAATACCCTAGGTTTTTTTATTGTTGATTTTTATCCTATGATTAATTATTTTGTTTTTAGTTATTGAAATTGTGTTTATAGTTAGATCTATTCATCTTGATTTTACTTGCCAAATAGAAAGTAAAGAATGATTATTGGTAATTGGTTAATAGTCTATGTGGGATGATATTCGTTCTTCCGGAATTTATTACTTGACACAACCACATACACTTGCATGCATATTTTACAGATCAAGTTTGTGGCACTGTTTCCGGGGACTATTTAATCAATATCAAATATAATTGATTTTTTTTCTACTTTGGCTTTTTTTTAACAGCTTTTTTCTGACGTGTTTCTCTACTTGTTTTTCAATTTCTAGATCATTAGTAGTTTTGGTTTATGCGACGAGGTAAAGCAGCTGAGATATTACCGGTGAATCTTGAGATTGAGAGAAACCTGTAGACAGAACCGGAAGAATAATAGGCTAGAGGCAAGGATGGCTGCAAATTAAGGGAATATAGTAAATCATGTCGCCAATGATTTCGAAGGGGCAGTGGCTGCTGAGGTCCCTGTTGATCAAGGGGCTAGAAGTTTAAGAGATTATGTACTCCCAACTGTTATAGGAGTGAATTCATGCATCAGACCTCCAACAATTGCTGCGAATAACTTTGAGATTAAGCCAGCGATTCTACAAATGGTCCAATCTACTATTTAGTTTGGAGGCTTGCCTACAGAGGACCCTAACTTACACACTGCTAATTTCTTAGAGCTTTGTGCGACCCTTAAGATGAATGGGGTGAGCGATGACGCAATAAGGTTGAGGTTGTTTCCATTTTCACTAAGGGATCGAGCAAAGAGTTGGTTGATTTCCCTACAGGCTAACTCTATTACCACATGGGAGGAGCTCGCTCAAAAGTTCCTTGCAAAATTCTTTCCTCCATCCAAGGCTACACAGTTGAGAGGGGAGATTAATAATTTATGTCAGATGGAGAGAGAGTCATTGTATGATGCATGGGAGAGATTTAAAGAGTTGCTAAGAAAGTGCCCTCATCACTGGATGAAAAATGGATGTTAGTCCATAATTTTTACAATAGGTTAGACGGTACTACTCGCACTATCATAGATGCAGCAGCAGGAGGGGCATTTATGAGCAAGAGTGCCAACAAAGTTTATGATCTACTAGAAGAGATGGCCCTGAACAATTACTAGTGGCCTACTAAGAGGGAAAATACAAAGAAGATGGCTAGGATGATTGAATTAGATGCAATCTCAATGCTTACAGCTCACGTGGCATCCTTGATGAAACAACTACAACAGGATAACCTCACAGCTCAAGCCATGCAATTATAAAGTGTGTGTGAAATGTGTGGAATGGCACATCCATCTAACCAGTGTCCTACAATGGATTTAAATAATTTTCCTATGGAACAAGTTCAAGCCATAGGAAATAGCCAAAGGCCAGCCAATATCCCATATTCCATGTTCTACAACCAAGGTTGGCAGAATAACCCTAACTTGTCTTGGAAAAATAATCAAGGAGCACAACTGCCATACCCACAAAGTCATCCTCAATATACACCCCATCAATCAATATATGGGCTAAATCCTCGGTCGTATTATGATCCTCGCCAAGCAATGCCACAACACCCACCATTGCATCCTCAAGTGAATCCACCAGAAGCACAGTTAGACACATTGAACCAATTTATGACTGAAACAATGTCTTCGATAAGGAGTTCGGAGACACAAATTGGTCAACTGGAAAAGTTAATATCTAACCAGGCTCATGGGAATTTACCAAGCTCCACTGAGGTAAACCAAAAATAATAGTGCAATGCAATATCCTTGAGGAGTGGCAAGGAGTTAGATCTCCATATAAAGATCCCATATCCTCAGAGGTTTCAAAAGAATATGCTTGACAAACAATTTCTGAAGTTTTTAGATGTCTTTTGGAAGCTTCACATCAACATTCCTTTTGCTAAAGCACTTGAACAAATGCCAAGTTATGTTAAATAATATTTTTAGAATCTATCACAACCTTGATTCTCGGTTTGCCAAGCAAATTTCCACTCACAAGGCTTCTACTCATTTCCGGTACATACAAAACATTGGTGAGTAGAACCTTCTTGCCGAATGTGAAATGGTTCCCTTTCCTTCAACCTTGGACCTTTTCTCATTGACCATTTATATCTCATGCCCTTCCTTTGAAGATTCAAAGGTCTTGAAAAGAGTTTTATCATAGGTAACATGAATGGTGGCACAAGTATCATACCACCACCCACTCACCTTTCCATGAACGGCATTAACTTTGCTTGGTGTTGCCACTAGCTCATCTTGGATTGAATTGACTTTTGCCTCATTGTTTTGGTTCCTCTTGAACCTACAATCTCTAGCAAAGTGGTCATTCTTGCCACACACAAAGAAATGTCCCTTGGAACTTTTGAATTTTCCCTCATTCATCTTGGGCCCCAAGGTTTTTTTACCCTTTCCCTTGTTCTTACCAATTCCTTTGCCCTTGTTAGGAGGGTTAGCCACTGCATTGGCCTTGGAAGTCTCTCCATTAGACTCCTCCTCATTCTTATCTCTAGAACGAGATTTCTCCTCAATTCTCAAGTGTTTGAGAACTTCCTCCAATCAAATCTCCTCATTCCTATGGAGAATTTCCTTCCTATAGCATCTTCAAGAAGAAGGTAACTTGGCTATAATGGCACCAACAAGGAATTGTTCCGAAAATACAATATTGTGTGTAGAAAATTTATTCACAACAATTTTTAACTCATGAATTTGAGGGAGAAGGGGTTTATTATCATGAAACTTTAATTCCATATATTGAGTAATAAGGAATTTCTTTGTACCTTCTTCTTCCGCTTTGTATTTCTTTTCCAAGTCCTCCCAATTCTCCTTGGCGGTCTTGGTGTTGGTGTAGATATCATAGAGCCTATCCAAAAGAGAATTTAGGATGTGACCCCTACATATCAATTCATCTTCTTCACACTTCTTCCGTTTTTTGACAACTTCTTGAGTATCATCTTCCTTGGGCTCTCCCAAGGCTTTTAGGTCTTTGTCCAAGATGTAGAAAACCTTCAAAGTAGTGAGCAATAATCTAATCTTGTCTTGCCAATGAACAAAGTTAGTCACATCAAACCTATCCAATCTTACAAAGTATTGAGTCATGAATTTCAATGTCAAAAAAGAGCTAGATTCTTCCATGATATGCTATCTTAGATTATAGAGTATTAGAATGTTGGGGGAGAGTGAGATAACACCACCTCTAAATTTAGAATCTACACAAAAAAAATGGATTGGCAGAGACTAAATAAAGATTAAGAAAGATTATGCAAACCCAAGTTGGTGAATGATCTTCTTCAACTTTGATGAACCTTAAAAACCCTTGTAGAACCACCAATTTGAGAAAATCCTTAGAACAAAAGCAAAACACAATCCTAAGGCTTATACATGTTTCTTAACGTTGTACTAATACTCTATTCCCTAGCCACCATTGATGCTTGAGGCCTTTTCTAGGAGGATACGAGGATTGAGATTGAACAAGCCTTAAACTCACAAATTCAAGCACTTTCTTTATGAGTTCTTGAAGACAACTTAAGATTCTTGGAGCTAGAGAGAGAGGGGTTAGAGAGAGAGTGATCAAGTCTTCCAAAACTCTATTATGACCCTTGTATGGAGTAGGCACCGACATTAGGTCTAACCAATAGGATTAGACTTGTAAAACACATCATTTAGAGCAATTTGCGTAACTTGTATGGACTCCAGTAGTCGACGCATCACCTGCACACAGGCGATGCATCGCCTGCTAGGGTTTCAAAAAACCCTAAGCATCAAGTGATGCTACGCTACTTTGGTGGTGATGCATCGCCACCCTCTCTATTTCTGGACCCCTCCAAAGGTCCTAAAAATGCTCCAATGCTACCAAACTTTTTGGGGACCCTTAGATACCTCCATGCATTACTTTGGACCCAAACACACATTTTAAAGTGCCTACAATTGAAATTCAAAATTCACATCTTCACTATGTGAAATTCACTAAGCGTTGATACATTGCTTGATTTTAACACTTATCATTTTGTATTTAACCAATCATAACATGAAGTTCCCAACCAACGCTGGAAATGGATGTGTCAAAGGGAATCAACAGGAAGCCCAAGAATGCTACAACTCTTCCACTACAATTGCTAAAAAAGGCTTAATAATGACTAGGATGATTTTCGTTGGACCAATAGAAAACAAGCCAACAGTAGTAATAAGGATGAGCATATCAGAGAAACAAAAGCAAGCCTCCCCAAACAAGAAAAACACCTCCAAATAGGGCGCTGCCCAAATATAGGAAGATGACTTTGAACCTCACTTTGGGGATTATGATACTGGAGTGGGACCAATTGAGGACCTCAAAGAGGTTCCATTCAACCAAGAAGAGCTGACCAAAACTATAACAATTGGAAAAAACTTAGCTATGGAGGTCATACTTGAACTCATAAGTTTTTTAAGAAAAAACTAAGATGTGTTTGCCTGGTCACACAAGGACATGGTGGGTATCAGCCCTACTGTAATTAGCCATACCTTGAATATCGATAGGGAGAATTTCAAGCCTCTTCAGCAGAAAATGAGGTTGCTCGATAAAGAAAGGTCCAAGGCCTTAAAGGAGGAAGTCTAAAGGCTGAAGGAAAATGGGTTTATAAGAGAAGCTTTTTACCCTGAATGGGTTACAGACCCTGTTCTAGCACCAAAGTCCAATGGCAAGTGGGACCTGTGTGGATTTCATAGAATTAAACAAAGCATGCCCAAAAATTCCTTCCCTTTGCCAAGGATAGACCAGCTAGTTGATGCTACGGCAGAGCATGAGGTCCTTACTTTTATGAATGCCTACTCAAAGTACAATTAGAATAGCATGCACCCTCCTGAAGAGGAGCATACTAGTTTCAAGACTGACATAGGCTTATACTGTTACAAGGTAATGCCTATTGAACTAAAAAACGTTGGTGTGATGTACCAGTGGCTAGTCAACATGATGTTTAGGCATTAAATAGGCAACAACATGGAAGTCTACATCGATGATATGCTGGTCAAATCAAAAAAGGTTTGGGTCATGTTCAAGATCTAGCAGAATGCTTTGATATTTTGAAGCATTACAACATGAAACTTAACCCCTTAAAGTGCTCATTTGGAGTAGGCTCGAGAAAATTTCTTGGGTTCATCGTTAATTCATGAGGCATAGGCTAACTTAGAGAAAAGCAATGCATTAATTGAAATGAAGTCTCCAACCAAGATAAAGGACGTGCAGAGCCTCACTGGAAGAATAGCAACTCTTAGCAGGTTTGTCCCAAAGTTTGAAAGGGTGAAAGAGTGTGAGAAAGCCTTCCAGACTCTTAAGGAGCACCTCGCGCAGCCATCGATCTTGTCAAAACCAGTTGATGGCGAAACCCTTCTTTTATATCTAGTAGTCATGGAGCATGTTGTTAGTGCAACACTTATCAGACAAGAAGATAATATCCAACATCCAGTCTATTATATTAGCAAAAGGTTTGTAGGAGTTGAAATGAGATACCCCTTGATCGAAAATTTGGCATACTGCCTACTGCTTGCAGCAAGAAAATTGAGGTCATACTTCCAAGCTCATCCAATTATAGTCCTAACCGACCAACCCCTCATGCAGCTTCCACAAAAACTGGAAGCATCAAATCGATTGCTTAAGTGGGCAATAGATCTTGGGCAATATGAAATCATATACCAGCCATGAACTGTTATAAAAGGGCAAGCATTAGCAGATTTCATTGTTGAATGCACAGGCGTATTAGATGAAAATGAACAAGTAGTAGCACCAGAAGTAAATGAGGAGACCTGGCCAACGTGGAAATTATATGTAGATGGTTCCTCAAATGAGCACAACTCTGGAGGACATCGCATTCATTGTGCATTAAGATTTGAATTTAATGCCTCAAATAATGAACTGTAATATGAGGCCCTGCTCGATGGACTTCGACTTGCTAGAGACGTAAAAGCTTTATCAGTGGATATTTATAGTGATTCACAGTTAGTCGTGAACCAAATCATGGGGGAGTACCAAGCTCGAGGAATGAAGATTGTTGCCTACCTAAGCAAGGCTAAAGACATTCTTGCACAGTTTAAAAAGTACACCATACCGCAGGTATCACACGACCATAATTCAAACACTGACGCTTTATCCAAACTAGCAAGCACTAAGGATGCAAACACTCTTAACATAATACCAGTTGAGCACCTTTCCCAATCGAGTATTAATGAAACAAAGACACGTTGTTGTTGGACGATTCCCCATCTTGGATGACCCTGATTGCTACTTATCTAAAGCAGGGGATTTTGCCCCAAGACAGAAATGAAGCGTGAAAGATATCACGACAGACTGCTAGATACGTAATTATTGATGGAGTGATGTATAGACGGGGGTACTCAACGCCTCTACTATTAGGATTAATGCCCTAAAATCATGTAAGTACATTTTATTGATTTAAATAAAAGTACATTTTTTATTATGTGTGAATATTATAATTATTGTTTGGATTAATTATATAATAATATCAAGAAAATTTCTTATTTATTCATGAGAATGTGATCTTGTATTAGTACGAGAGAATTAAGATCATATATAATGAATAAAATAGTAAGTAACGTATTAAAGTAAGGAATCTTTAATGAATGATTACTAGTAAGGTTTACTAAGCATACTGGATGCAAAGTAAAGGTGTTGTATATAATAGAGATTATATGTGACAGGACCGATGAGGATTAATTATCTTTATAAACTTACTGTTTGACATTAGATGATTATTTGTAGATCAGTCTAACTCCTTAGTATTCATGAGCTCATGTTTGTGTTTATTGGATCTTTTGATTCACTCATTTGTGCTAGACTGACAGGAGTTCATGAATACTCAGGAGTTAATGAATCAAAAGATCCAATAAACACAAACAAGAGTTCATGAATACTCATGAGTATTCATGAACTCTTGAGTATTCATGAGCTCCTGTCAGTCTAACACAAACGAGTGAATCAAAAGATCTAATAAACACAAACAGAAGTTCATCAATACTCAGGAGTTAGACTGATCTACAAATGATCATCTATTATGATAAGAATTAAATATTTATGTCAAACGGTAAGATTAGAAAGATAATTAATTCTCATCGGTCTTGTCATATATAATCTCTATTATATATAGCACCTTTACTAAGATATCTATCCACATCAGCAATCCAAATCTAGATCACTTGCATCCAGTATGCTTAGTAAACCGTACTAGTAACCATTCATTAAATATTTCTACTTTAATTTGTTACTGACTATTTTATTCATGATATATGATATTAATTCTCTCGTACTAAAACAAGATCATAATCTCATGAATAAATAAGGAATTTTTTTGATATTTTTATATGACTAATTCAAAAAATAATTATAACATTTAAATATAATAAAATTGTACTTTTATTTAAATCAATAAAATGTCTTTACATGCTTTTAGGGCATTAATCCTAACAGGGTATTTTTGGCCAACAATGAATAAAGATTGATTGGAATACATGCGAAAATGTGACAAGTGCCAAAGATTCTCCAAGATACCTCAAGTAGCTCATAATGAGCTTAAACAAATGCAAAGTCCATGGCCTTTTTCTGTATGGGGGATAGATTTGATCGTGCAACTACCTACAAGAAAAGGAGGAGTCAAATTCGCAGTTGTTGCAGTGGATTACTTTACTAGGTGGATTGAGGTGGAACCACTGGCAACTATAATTTCGAAGAAAGTACTTGACTTCGTAGTAAAGAATATTATATGTATATATGGTCTACCAAAAAATATTACTTCAGACAATGGTACTCAATTTGACAGTGATCTATTTACGGACTTTTGTGCAAGACATGGTATCCCGAAAAAAAATTATGCAGTTGCTCATCCTCAAGCAAATGGACAAGTTGAAGCTGTCAATAAAACTTTGAAAGATACAATGAAGAAGTGACTCAAGCAAGCTAAAAGCAATTGGTCAGACATTTTTCCAGAAGTACTATGGTCATACCGTACAACTGCTTGTACATCAACTGGTCATACACCATTTTCATTGGCATGTGGGTATGAAGCAATGATGTCAGTCGAGTTGACCCCCCCCCCCCCCCCCCCCCCACCCCCCATCACATAGACGAAGTACATATGGCCAAGCTCAAAATCATCAATTGTTAGCTGAGACTCTTGATCTGATCAAATAACGATGAGAGCAAACACAGTTGCGGGTAGTTGCTTACCAGCAAAAAGTTGCTCGATATTTTAACTCTCAAGTCAAGGATAGAAAGTTTGTCACAGGAGATCTAGTCTTGCGACTTCCGAAACACAAAGGATCCTGCAGCAAGAGTTTTGGGGCCTAACTGGGAAGGAGCGTATCAGATTGTAGATGTTTTATAGCCAAGCACATACAAACTTGCTCGATTAAACAGTGAACTGTGTAAGGACCAATATTTTCAGTATTACAAATTAGGTCCAGTCGTGTCTGGAATGGTCTTATGTTGTGTCTGGAGTTTATTCATTTTAGTAAGTGTCCACGTCAGCCTGTGTGTACAACAAGGTTGTTAGTGATTAACAATTGTTGGTTGTTTCTGGTTTATACCTCATTGTAGCTAAGTATATATACTGGCCTAGTTAATTAGTTACAACTAACTTCTCAGATCGGATTGTTGGATAATGTGCTTTGTATTACTCTTTTCTTTGTTCTGCATGATGATTCAAGGTTTTTGTGCAAGCTCTGAAGTCAAGTTGTGACTGCTGAAGGGATTTCAGCTGAGTCTTGACGCTATAGATCTGAAGGTGTTCAGATCTGAAATATTGTTGAAGGGAGTTCAACATTGAAGCAAGGGGATCTTGCATCTATAACCAAGGGATTTGGTTATTTAGGGTAAAAAGCTTCACTGTATATTGAGAAAGATTGTATATTTTATAGGTTTAATCTTGAACTGGTTATTTTAAAATTACATCTTGATATAGTGAGAGTTATTACCCTGGTTCAGGGAACCCAAGCACTAGTCGGCTGGAATGTGTTTTCAATGCAGATGAAGCTTGTAATTTCATGTGTTGATTCCTATGATTTAGTTTTTAATGTTCAAGCATAAATCAAGATAAAATCAATATGAATATTGTAAAATTGGAAAGATAGGTAAAAACTTAGGTTTTTCAAACTGGTCGCAAGATATTGGAATGGCGGACATCTAAGAAAGTATTATCAATGACATTGGTCGCTAGGCACGTATTTGCCCATTTCGTTCAACCAGTGTATTTCTTGTTTTTGTTATTTTTGGTTGTAAAGGCATGAATTTTCCATTTTTGTAATAACCAATTACTTTCTAGACTATTTGTTTGTACCTGGTCGTACGGCACGTTTATGCCCTTTTCAAATGACCAGTCATTTAATAATATTCAATTCAAGATGTTTTCATTCAAAAGCATTTTATTGCTCGTACAAATTTTTTAATTCAATAGACACGATTTTGTCTGTTTTATTACAAATTATTTACAAGGGAGTGTGCATGAAACATTCAAATTTTGCCAATTTTTGTTATTTTAACAAGTATTGCTTAATATGTGTGGTTTTTCTTAAAAAGTATAATGCTTTATGAATATTATTGCAAGAAACAGGTTTAGCTTGAACAGGCCTGGTTATTTGGCAAGTGACCAAGGACTTACCTCCTCAATCACTTGGGGGCATATAGGGTATACATAACCTCACATAAGCAAAAGAGTAAAAAGCATAACAAGTAATACTTTAAAAAAATTATGATTTATATAGTATTGTGCTTTGTTCAAAAAGAAGATAGAAATTGAAAACATTGCTTGTTCACACGAGCAGGAAAGTTAGAAAACTTATATAGCAATTAAGTGTTATATCTAGTCAAAATTAAACGAGCAGCATAGTGTATGTAATGCAAGAAAAACATTACACAAAATACCCGAGGTTTAAAGTTGCTCAGACAGCCAATGTTTTTACACCATGAACATTATTGCTCGGGTGATCCAAAGTAAAAATAAATAAATAAAAAAAGGCAACATCATTGGTCAACCACATCCTCCTCGACCTCGTCACGAGACTGGTCTCCATCTGGATTCAAGGAGATTTCTTGCCCAGGGGTCTCAGGAGTAGCAGCCTCAACAGCTTCAGCAGCCTCGCGAGCAGCACACTTCAAGGTCTCCTTCTCTTGGAGTCCAGCAAGCAAGTATTCAAAATTTTCCTCCGTATTGTTTTTACAAATCATGAAAAAACAATTGAAGGCAGAATTTTTAAATCTAGACATATCTGAGTACTTCTCTTTTTGCTGAGAAAGTTCCTCCTCGAGCCTCTTTATTTGCTCCTCGTGGTCCTTCTGCCTCTGCTCATGCTCCTCGAGGAGGCGAGTTTGCTTTTTCTCCTTCTCTTGGAGTGCCTTAACGACTTTTCTTTTCCCCTTGATCTCAGTGATCATCTCCTTTAGATCCTTCTCAACCTCCTTAGCCGCCTCCTAATTTTTTTTATTGGCCTATTTGAATTTCCCCAAAGTGGCCTTGGTCTTCTTTAGCTTGTTGGCAGCCCCTTTTGCTCGAGGTCGAGTGTGGGTAAGCGTCATAACACCCTGCAAGATTAAAAAAGTCAGATTCGAGCAAAAAACTTAGATAACATATACAAATAAAAAAATGTGCTAACCGATAGAATATCTTAAATGGCCCGACCAAAGGCCTTGTCTACAAAGACCTCCTCGAGGGTGGAAAAATCCTCAGCACTAAGGCGGTGCTGAGCAAGCTTGAGCATGTGAGTGCAGATCACCTCAACTGGGGTTTTGAGGCGCTGAACTATTTCTGGAGGGGTAGTGGGGTCAACCACCGAGGCTACTTGAGAGCTGCTCGCCAGAGGAGGAGTTTGATTCCTTGGAGAAAATTGGTCTGCAGGAGAGGTTGTCTCTACTAGAGGATTCTCTTGCCTGGGTTGTTTTGTTGCAGGCTTCTTGCTCGACCCAGCACCAACAGTGGTCTTTCTTTTTGGTGACTTCTTGCTCGGGGGAAGGAGGAGAGGTTGAAGCGTATAGCTTGAAGATCTTATAGTCTTACATGACTGTAATCAAGAGTAGATATGTTAGAAAAATTCAATAAAATATAAAAGAAACTTGAGCAACACAGTTAGAAAAAAGATGGTACCCATACCTACACTACTATTTGACAAAGGTAAATTAAAAAGTCTACGTCTACACTTAGCTACAGGAGAAGTAATGCAATTTTTAAATTATTACCTGGGGGTCGTCCTCGTCATCATTAGAGGAAAAAGACATGTCTAGGGGATCTTTGACCAGAACTTGTTTCCCGTTTCCTCTAACTTCAGGGGGTGATGTAGCCCTAGAAAGATGAGCATCCTCCTACTCCCTGATGCTCTCCTTGTTGGAGTAGGGGCCAACTGGTGCTGCTCGTTCTGCTCCGTTTCTTCACCTGCTTCCTGCTCGACAACCTTTCCACAAGTAGCACTTTCTGTGGTGGCGTCTTTGTTGGTCTGATGGGACTCGAGCAGGCCAGCCAGCCTAAGGTTTGCATTATTTACTAACAGCCTACAATTTTTCTCGTCTTGCGTAAGGCTGTCTAGCAGAACTGCTCGAGTGAGCATGCCCAAATTCAGAGGAGGTCGTTCCCATAAGCCTGAAACAATGAAGGGAAATTAAGCTAAGTATCAACTTATAAAAGAAAAACAAAAAGGAGAAATAAGAAAAGTTCATTACCTCCTTGTTGAATGGATAGATTTTTTGTGACCAGGTTAGTCGTCAGAAATTACTCTGTGAAGTATGCGCCCACATTACTCCTAAATGTTGGCTCAATCAGGAACACATTGGTTGTGTCCCTGTGGCAAAGATAGAAAAATCCAGTATCATGCTGACTCGGATTGGATTTAAGATCAGACAGGTAATGGACTTCGTGGGGAGTTGGAGGATCCCATTAACAGAGGTGGTAGAGGATATATAATGTTGAAAGCATTAGGTATCTGTTTGGAGTAATTTAGAAAGGCGCAGTACCAAAGTACTCAGATATGCCCCTGAAGTACTCGTGGAGTGACAGTGTGGCGCCAACTTGTATGTGGAAACGCGACCAAGCGCTAAAGGCTCCACCAGGCAAGTTAGCACGTTGGCTGGCCTGAGGAGTCACCATGTTAATCCCTTGGATATCGTACCTCTCAAGGTTACCTTCAATAACACAAATCGAAAGAGTACTTGCTGGGACAACATGTCATGCCACGTTTTTCTTCTTCCGAGGCTTGATCTTTGCCCAGATTCTGATGATGTTGGTTACCTCCACAGCTGGTGCAGCCCTTTCAGGCTGCTCGTTCTGCCCTTGTTGCTGGGCATTATTCCCACTGGTCGCTTGCCTTGCGACGTGGGGGTCTGTCCTGGTCGGGGACAAATTAAAAATCATATTGGTAGGATTGCTCCCCAAGTTGAGCAGTAGTTTCAAGAGTATCACTCTTGAGATCAATATCTGGTCAATTCTGATCCACATCATTGACCAACATTTGGAGTAAATCTGGGTCAATTGAATAATCACTTCCCCAGTGATCGCATGCATACATCTAGTAGCAATGAAAGGGAAAGTGAATTATTCGATCAGCATATGTGTGCCTAAACAGAGTGTGCTACTCGAATAAACACAATTCGTATTCGACCAGGTGTGAAAATGGATCCAAAAGGCAGTTTAAAAGGTTTTTCTAAAAATTTGCCACTTACTTTTTGGAGGGAAAATTCCCACTATTTTTCAAAAATCAAAAATAAAAAATTTCCTTCAATTCTACAAATTTTCCTAGCATCAAACATACAATCATACAAGCCTAAAGCCTGTAGTTTATTTTCCTACTTCCCAAAACCCATTTTCCTAGACAATCAGCAATTTTTCAAGAAAAAATTTAAGGTTCTCACGGTTTGCTCAAGAACACCAAGAACTCAAAAGTGAAAATTTCAAAATAACCACAGAATTCACAGAAAATTACAACAAAAAAAAACTATGAGAGAGTGATCTGAAACCTTACTTGTTCGATGATCTTGAAGAAAAACTTAATGCGAAGTCGAATTGAAGAACCAAAAATTGGGAAACAAAATTTTCGGGTTTCAGAGAGTTTTTGAGAGAGAGAGAAAGTCTGGAAATTTTGAAGAAGGTGCAAAGAATGAAGGAGCAAGGCTATATATAGCCCCTGCCCGCATGCGAGCAACTGACGTCATCAAGGAGAAATTCATCGTGGATTTTTTAGAAGATGTGATGTCAGTTCCATGGAAAAGTGAACCATTGCCTCTTTTTATTAAAAGGAAATCATCATTTCCCTATTTGATTTGACTACTATATGCATTGGAAAAGAAAAACCGCAACTTTATCAAAAGGTATCATCATTGCTTGCAAAAGTGGTACTTCATTTTTTGGTGTGTTAGAATTCAAAAAAGCACCAGCCTAGTTAAAACATGCAAATTTATCTAGTGTTGGTCTCACTAAGATAAACTTTGGGGGGGAACATGATGACATGTCATATGAGGAGGACATGTGGCAATAGAAAGCATTAAAATTTCTAAGAGCTGGTCGAGATGAATGGGCTGCTGGAGTGTGCTCAATTAGCATGAAGGAAGCTATTCGTCGTGCAGAGATTGAGGTTACACAAAGCTTGTTGTTCGAATAGCAAGGAGCTGGTCGAATGCACAACAACTTCATAAAGTTGCTCGAAGGGAGACCTACTCGAAGTACAAACCATTCAACCAGAATAATCCAGATTTCATGAGATATTTATGTAACTGATATTTGAATGTAGTTTTTGTATTATTTTAAATATGTAATCAGTTGTAATAATCCTACACTACACATGTAGGGCCTAGATCATTTTTTAAGGCCCCTGGCCCACTAGGAGACTCTATAAATAGAGATGTCTTATAGTCATAATTTTCCTATGCGCACTTTATATACTAAATCCATATCAAATTGTATTCTTTCTCAGGCTTAGGAAATTCAATTAAACCTTGTCTTTCTTGATCTTGAGCCTGAGACCTTCTTGTATAATAAAAGTGCAAGTGGACGTATGTCATTACCAACTCTTGGGGTCAAACCACTATAAATTATTTGTGTTGTTTTACTTGAATTCGACTCTATAAATTATTTACTATCATTCAAATTGACTCACTGTCGTTGACCAAAACGCTGGTCAACAGTATCATTTCAAAGAGTTGTCATTCAGTGGTTTATGTGTGAATTTTAGATTCACTGTATTACAAGTTTTATTATTGATTAATTTATTTTTATTTATTTTTATTTTATTTATAGAATTCAAGGAAGACGCTTTCTTTTTGTATGCATTTCTTTCTCCTTATACTTTTTTTAAGGGTCCTTGGACTTGGGTATATGTGTGTTTAATGTTATTTTTTTGCTAAAGTCAAGTATTATTTGCACATGCATGCTAATATTTATAATTTTGGTTCATTCTTTGAAAATAGTAACACAAGAAATTTTGAAAAACGTGACTTATCATCATCGATATATATAAATTAATTAATTAAAACCAAATCTCTTAAATTGTGTAATTATACTCTAACATTCTCTCCTTTTTTTCCTATTTTTAATTCATTCTTTAGAAACATTTCATACTTATGATATTAATTAATTAATTTAAACCAATTAAAATCAAATAAATTATTGTCTGGTTATATATGATCATGTGCTTAAACAATTGAGAGAAAAACTTTTTTCTGTTTTTATTCTATTTTTTATAATTTATGGTTGATAATAATAATAATAATAAATATAATAATAAATGTTTATTCAAATTTTTATGCTTTTTTATTTAAACATGAATAGTTTTACAAAAATATATTTTAACTACATATATAATTTAAATTTGAATTCTAATTTGATTTATTTAAACGATATATAATTTGAATTCAAATTTGATTAGATATTTAATTACGAAAACTATTTAATAACATCATTTTTTCACATTTTTTTATTATACTTTTCTAATATATGGTTATTAATTAATTAAGGGAAAATGTTTCTTTTTTTATTTTAATAATTATTTTTATAGATGTAATTAAAAATATCTATATATTATCATAATAAATAAATAATCTATCTATTTATATTTTAACCTTTTGACAAAATACAGGATCCAAAAGTCAGCTTTTAATAATAAAGGTTTTAATAATAAAGGGTCCAAACAGGTAATCAACCAAAATACATGTGGTTCAAATAATCTATCTATATATACTTATTTTTAACATTTTGACAAAACACAAGGTCCACAAATTAATTTTTAAAAATAAAGGGTCCAAACAGTAATCGGCTAAAATACAAAATTCAAAATGGTGTGAACCCTTACAATTAAACATAAATTATATAAATATATATAAAAATTCTTTTTTATAAAAAAAATAATTAAGCTTTTGAATAAATACATGGTTCAAAGGTTAATTTTTAAAAATAAATTGTCAAAACAGGTAATCGGCCAAAATACAGTGTTCAAACAATCGATCTATCTATTCATATTTTTTACCTTTTGACAAAACATGAGGTCTAAAAGTTAATTTTTAAAAATAAAGGGTCCAAACGGGTAATCGGTCAAAATAACTCTTACACAAAACATAAATTTTCTTATATATTATTTAAACTTTTTATAAAAAAAAAAATCACGCAAAGCGTATAATAATAATAAATAAATAAATAAAAGCATGTGTACAACAAGTAGTTTGAACTTTATTTTCGATACTTTGATTATTTAGAATTTCTCGAAAACCTACAGGAGGTTTGCTATACAATAAACACTATCATGAAGAAAAAAATTGTGTTGAAGACACCCTCACGTGTCCATATAAGGAGCATGTTGTGCGGGTAGGGTGAAAAGGAATCTCTATCCCACAATCTCCCAAAAAATATATATATTATATTTTTTTAATCAATACAAAAGACTGCACGAAACGCAGTTATGTTTTTTAGTATTTATATAAAGGAAAGTCTCAAAGAGGTGATGTGTCACTCTAAAATCTCTTCGTAGCACTCTATCTATTTTTTTATTTATTTTTTTCTTATTTTTTTTATAAGAGGTCCCCAAGGAAGTGATGTGGCACTCTAAAATCTCTCCAAAATACTTTATCTATTTTTTCATTTTCTTCTTATTTTTTTATTCTATTTTTATTTATTTCTGTGTGTGTTTATTTTAGATATTCGTACTCTGTCGTATATTATATTTATTTCATTCAAAAGGTGTCGTATATTGTACATACGACCGTTGGCTAATTTCACAGGTCAGCATTTTTGTGGTTTCATTGAGCGTGTGAAATCAAGAAACACACTTTCATCAGTTTTATGATGCCACCAAAACCCAGTAAGAGAAAGAAGACGGCTCCCAGGGATTCCACCACTCAGGATCCCATCGATCCCGTTAACAAACCTCAGGTGGAGGTTGGAGATCAAACTGATGCGGAAGATCCACAAGATGGTCACCAGGAGGAGATGGCGCAATTTTTGGCGAGGCAGGAGGCCTTTGCTGTAGAAATAGCCCTCGGGCGTCTATGGAACGACAACAGCGGGAGATAGATGAGCAGGTCCAAAGGATGATCCAGAGGGAGCAAGAAGCCGACAGAAGGCACCAGGAGGCTGATGTGGCCCTAGAGGCGGCTACCCAGTTAGCTCAAGCTAATGCTGAAGTTGTTGCTTAGGAGATGAGGGAGGCTCAGACCAAAGCAATAGGGATGCAAGACAACAATAACAGGGAGTCCCAAGGGAGGATTCGAACCCCAAGGACGCTCTCAGAGCCAATTTCCCAGAGACAGGATGAAGAGGCGCAGTCCAAGACTGGCTCCTCCATGACTAAGAAGAATAACACTTCCTCTCGGAGTAAGATTTTTACCAACCCGAAGGCCCCCTCTCAGGGGGACAGACAAAACAGTACAGGAGAGGAAGGTCATACATTTGAGAGGCGTGACAAGAACAGAAATGGTCGCTCAAAGTCTCAGAGTCATGTAGGAGGAGAGGCTCGGGGACAGGATCGCACCGGCAAGAGCAAGGCGGACCTACCACCCCTACACCCTCAGTCTCACAAGGGAAAGGAATCGATGAACAACACCAATACCGTATTCGATAGGCTTAGAAAAGATGCACAACCTCAGGATCTGAGGGAGGCCATCAACCGGAGGACCAGCGCTCAAGAGAGGGTACCAGGGACGTCTACCCCACCTGGAGCAGCGATCCCACCAGCAGTGCAAGCTCAAATAGATGCACTCACCATGGTTGTTCAGGGCCTGACAAAGAAACCTTTTGACATCGAGTTGGCTCATAGAAGTGGGAGTCCCTTCAGTACCAAGATCCAAGCAGCTCAACCACCACCGAAATACAAGACCCTGAAACTTCCAACATACACTGGGAAAGAGGACCCAGTACGATACATTGGAAAGTTTGAGGATCAAATGGAGTTACTCGGTGTGAAGCATGATTATAGGTGCAGGGTATTCCCTACCACTCTCTCTGACTCAGCTCAATAATGGTATTGGAAATTCAAACCTGGATCCATCACTTTCTGGGAGTAGTTCAAGATGGAATTTTTCAAGGTCTTCAGTGTCGGACAAATTCAACCAGTTTATGTCAATCAGCTAGCTGACATCAAGCAAGGGAAGAATGAATCCCTGAAGGACTACATCCAAAGATTCATGTGGAAGGAAAGCCGAGTATCCACAGTAGGAGATGAAGGGAAGTTCGTTTCCATCTCGGCAGAAATAATTTATCGTAGTCCCTTGTGGGATAGCATACACAGGAACCCCATCAACACCTTGCAGGAGTTCTTGGATCGAGTAGACAAATACATGAAGCTAGATGACGCTGTCATGAAGGAAGAAAAAGGCATAAACCATCCGACCACTATCAAGGCAGGCAAGAACAATGCAAACCCTCAGGGCGGTAGTGGGGGCAACAGTAAAAAGAAGAGTACCTCAGGGGTCGAGCAGAGTGGAGAAAAGAAGGCTAAGTCAGCACCAACCGACAAACAGCCTAAGCATCATCCCTACCAGCCCAGGTTCACCAACTATACAGTTCACGCAGCAATGTCTATCTGGCATCTGTCTTTGAAGTTCCCCACAAGCGCATGGCAAGGATGCGTACAGGGTAACCAAAGGGAGGTATGGGAATGCTATAATATGACAGTAGTCAAGGCAAAGAAAGGATCGTGTGTAAACAACATGGTAGTAACCTGCTGCGAAGGGAATGAAGGAACCGATGAGGTTGTCAACATGGAAGTTAACGTTGAAAGAAACACTCTTTTGGAGTCGAGGACTCCTTTTAACGAAGATTTGTTATTATAGCAAGTTTCCCAAAGCTAGGGAAACGACATCGATCCTCGCTTTGGGGATGAAATCATGGGGGTAGGACCAGTTTAAGATCTTGACAAAGTCCTACTAGATGAGGAGGACCCGACTAAAGTAATCAAAGTCGAGAAGGAGCTAAAGGTGGAAATTAAGGCACGGTTGGTAGAATTTTTGAAGAAGAACCAGGAAGTCTTTGCTTGGTCACATAAGGACATGGTTGGAATTTCTCTGTCCGTAATAAGCCATGTCCTCAATGTGGACAAAAACTACCCACCGGTGCAACAAAAAAGGAGACTGCTTGACAAAGACCGATCTCAAGCCCTGAAGGAGGAGGTCAAGCGGCTTAATGAAAACGGTTTTATAAGGCAGGCCTACTACCCAGATTTGGTATCAAACCCCGTGCTGGTCCCAAAACTAAACAGGAAGTGGAGGACATGCGTGAACTTCACAGATCTGAACAAGGCCTGCCCCAAAAACTGCTTCCCACTACCCAGAATAGACCAACTGGTCGATGCAACTGCAGGACATGAAATACTCTCATTCATGGATGCATATTCTGGGTATAATCAAATAAGTATGCACCCTCCTAACGAGGAACATACCAGCTTCCAGACAGACAAGGGATTGTACTGTTATAAGGTAATGTCATTCGGCTTGAAGAACGCAAGAGCCACCTACTAGCGTTTAATGAATGGCATGTTCCGAGATTTGATCAGCAAAAATATGGAGGTATATGTCGATGACATGTTGGTCAAGTCCAAAGAAGTTTTAGGGCTTGTTCAAGACTTGGAGGAATGCTTTGCAATACTTAGAAAGTATCTCATGAAGTTAAATTCTCTCAAGTGCTCATTTGGAGTTGGTTCTGGTAAGTTTCTCGAATACATAGTCAATTCACGTGGAATCGAGGCTAACCCCGAGAAGAAAAAAGCATTGATTGACATGAAGTCACCTACCACAATCAAAGAAGTACAAAGCTTAACAGGGAGAGTACTTGCCCTCAGTAGGTTCATATCAAAGTCTACGGATAAGTGTGTCCCCTTCTTTAACTTACTGAGGGGCAGCAAGAAGATTCAATGGACCGAGGAATGTGAGAAAGCCTTCCAAGCCTTGAAGGAGCATCTCACTCAACCTCATGTCCTATCGAAGCCAATAGATGGTGAAGTACTATTCATCTATTTGGCAATCACCGAGCATGCAATCAGCGGTGCTTTGGTGAAAGAAGAGAATAGGGTACAACACCATGTGTACTATATCAGTAAAAGGCTAGTAGGTGCAAAGTCTAGGTATCCCCCCTTTAAAAGCTAGCCTATTGTTTAGTAATCGCCTCTCGAAAGTTGCGCCCATACTTCCAAGCTCACTCGATCTGAGTCCTCACCAATCAATCGCTACGACAAGTTCTTTAGAAACCAGAGGCCTCGGGACGATTACTCAAATGGGCGGTGGAGTTAGGACAGTTTTATATCACTTATCATTCGAGGGCGGTGATAAAAGGACAAGCATTGGCGGACTTCATAGTCGAAGGCACCAACCTTGAAAACCCTTTCTACCAATCGGAGAATGGAGATACCGAGAACGAAGGAGATACTCCCGTATGGAAGCTATATGTCGTAGGAATCATATTGATTACTCCAGAGAATCATAGAATCCACTGCGCTCTCAAATTTGGATTCAACACTTCAAACAACGAGGCTGAGTACGAGGCATTGCTAGTAGGATTACGCTTATCTCTGGAGGTGCATGCACAATCTCTGAAGGTATTCAGCTATTCCCAACTAGTAGTATACCAGGTTCTAGGGGAGTATCAAGCCAAGGGACTTAGGATGGTGCAATACCTGAACAAGGTGAAGGACTAGTTGGCACAATTCAGGAGATACTCGATTACACAAGTCCCGAGGGAGTAGAATGCCAATGCTGATGCCTTGGCCAAGCTTGTCAGTGCCAAAGACGCAGACACCATGAATGCCGTTCCCGTCGAATACTTGGCGGAAAAAAGCATAGCCGAACAGGAGGCAAATGTATTATTTTTAATTATCTATGTA
The DNA here is from genome assembly GCF_963169125.1 of Humulus lupulus. Classification (NCBI taxonomy): domain Eukaryota; kingdom Viridiplantae; phylum Streptophyta; class Magnoliopsida; order Rosales; family Cannabaceae; genus Humulus; species Humulus lupulus. The sequence continues at coordinate 75,660,082 of NC_084793.1, forward strand.
ACAATCATTGTGCTTCAATGAAGGAATGAATTTAATTTCTTAAGTTTCACTTAATTCTTTAAATTTCTTTCAATGAGGGACTTGTCACTTTAGACTTGCCAACCCCATCGTGTCATGTTCAATTCTGGTCCTTGATGGACCTATCGATCCATACAATCCAAAAGAAAGACAGGTTCTAGGACCTTGTCATCAAATTATCGGATCATGTTCAATTCTGGTCCTTGAGGGACCTATCAACCCATACGATCCAAAAGAGAGACAGGACCTAGGACCTTGTCATCAAATAATCGGATCATGTTCGATTCTGGTCCTTGAGGGACCTATTGACCCATAAGATCCAAACAAGAGACTGGTCCGAGGACGTGTCGCCATTATGGATCATGTTCGATCCTGGTCTTTGAGGGACCTATCAACCCATAAGATCCAAACAAGAGACTGATCCAAGGACCTGTCGCCATTATGGATCATCTTCAATCCTGGTCCTTGAGGGACCTATCAACCCATAAGACCCAAACAATAAATTGATCCGAGGACCTGTCACCATTATGGATCATGTTCGATCTTGGTTCTTAAGGAGCCTATTGACCCATACGATCCAAAAAAAAGACTGGGCCTAGAACCTTGTCACCAAATTATTTGATCATGTTCGATCCTGGTTCTTGAGGAACCTATCGACCCATACGATCAACAAAAGAGACTGGTCCGAGGACCTATCACCATTATGGATCATGTTCGATCTTGGCTCTTGAGGAACCTATCGACCCATACGATCAAAAAAAAGAGACCAGTCCTAGACCTTGTCTCCAAATTATTTGATCATGTTCGATCCTAGTTCTTGAGGAACCAATCGACTCATATGATCAACAAAAGAGACTGATCTGAGGACCAGTCGCCATTATTTGATCATGTTCAATCCTGGTTCTTGAGGAACCTATCGACCCATACGATCAACAAAAGAGACTGGTCCAAGGACCAGTCGCCATCATCATATCATAATCGAATCTAGTCATTGAGGGATCGATCGATAATTTGATCTAAGACTCGTTACAGGCTCGATTAGCCCATCTAGACCCAGTTGGTCCAACTTAGACACTTCTGTCTACAATCATTATAACGAGTACACAAGAGATTGCATAGATCGTGATTGACACTTGCTACACAATCTACATCTATGTATAGGTATCATTGCTACTGAGTATGAAACCATCACCCGACTACCAATGAGGGACAAGCATTTGTTGCTTGCATCATTGGGTGAAAATGATAGTACTATGTGTCTAAACGCTCGAAGCAAGGCATGGTCAAGTAGCAAGTGACCAAGGCTTTTAAACCCATGATCAATTTGTGGGGCATATAGTACATACCGATCGGGGTATACTCAAGCAATGAGGACGTGACCTTAAGTACTAAGCAAGCTCAAGTTTTTCTAGGACATTTGTTCAACATATGATCCGAAAGTGCAAAAAACAAAAAGAAAAAGGCATTGGTAGGGAGACTCCTAGCCATGTCCCTTATAGGGTGGTCAGCCTATCACCCATGGGGTGGTCGACCTGACTGTTTTGTTCATGGTACTTGGTGAAGTATCGTACTACTCACATTACCATGGTGGTTAGCATGAAAAACGTAAAGGAGTAAGGTTAGTATGGCACGTGAAATACATGTGTTCAGAGTATACTGATACCTGAACCAATGAGGGTTGTGAGTTGATATACTTAGTAAGCATTGGAAATAAAAAAAAAAATTCAATCAATACACTGAGTACTCATAACAAAAAAGAATAAAGGCATAAAATGTCATATGTAAAAATTGTCAAGTACAAGGTGTCCCACCAATGGCACGAAAGGAAAGATAGAGTAAGAGACCAAAAGAAGACTAACTAGGGCGAGGAGTATCATCTGAAAGACCACCCTGAGCCTCGGCAGTCTCACAAGCCAGACACTCCTTAAACTCTTTCGCTCGTGTCTTCTTGGGAAGGAAATCCAAGTTCAGATCTTTGTTGGACTTCCAGATCAAGTAGAAGCAAGAGAAAGCAGTCTCTAAATACTCCTCTCGAGCCTTGTCCCGGGCAGCCTTGACCTCTTGCTCCTTCTCGATAAGAACATCCTTCTCCAGTTGGTCCATGTCAGCAATCAGCTTCTCTTTCTTAGATTCAGACTGTTTGAGCTGATTGGCAAGTTTCCCCTCCATCTGGGTTACCCTGAGGGTCAACTCGGTTACTTCCTGCTGTTTGAGCTCCATGGTACTGCAGAGAGTGCTGATCTCTTCATCTTTTAAAGCAATGTTCGCATCCCTAGATCCAAGAACGTGCCTAAGGTCCAGCACCTCATGGCAGACAGCTTCAAGCTTAGAACGAAGATTGGAAAATGTAGAGGTATACTCTACAGACCTATCACGGACATGGGAGACCAACATCAATGCCTACAAAAAACATATAAGTGTTAGATAACATCGGCACACAAGCTAACCAGACAAAAAGAAAACTGTAGAGGACTTACACTCTGAATGTCAAGGAGTGACTTCGTGAGGATGGTGCTCAAGTCCTCATTCTTAATCCCATTAAAATCTGTTGTCGTCTGCTCTAGATGGGACGCTCGGTCCATGATGGCACCTAAATTCTGTATGGCCGACTGGTGTGGCTCAGATAAGGGAGTAGGCGCAGAAGAGGAGGCACCCGCATCAATGATACTGGGAGGAACCGGCGTAGGCAAGAATGGCTCTACCTCTGTAACAGGACTAGACGCCAAAGGAGTCGGAGGAGACACCTCGGGAAGAACCTCCGTTATCGACTTAGGCTCAACCCTGGCCCTCTTAGCCACTTGGAAGGAAGGGCTAGTCTCGGTTGGTGTTGACCTTTGCGGGGTATGAACAAAACCGAACATATCTGAACCTGCAAAAGAAGATCAAATATTAGTCGAATATCAAATACAAATGAAACATAAAGTAAAGGTGATAAAAGTGTCGGACCTTCTGAATGAGATTCGGGTTCGAACGTGGCTTCATCAAAATCATTCGAAGCAAGCAGCGAGTGTGCGAATGCACCCACCTCATCACCCTCCTATCCAGCCAGCATGGGCGAAGAGGGTACCTCCTCGACATGAATAGGTCCCAGGGAGTCTATGGCGTTCACGGGCTCAGGACCATCTTCATTCAGAACATCAGCGATAGTAGAAGGAAATAGCCCGACCTTCCTAAGGTTCTCTGAAGTAACGAGAGTCTTGACATTCTTCTCCTCATGGGTCATGGCAATCAACGCCTTATCCCTAGCAGTCATAGCCTGGGTCGGGAGCAGTCTGTAAAAAGGCCCGACATGCTTAAACTTGGAATAGTTGGCATCTGCATCCTTAGTGAAGAAATAGTTGTCGGCATATCTAAACGCCTTGCTGTTTCTAGAGATCTCTTCCAAGAAGGTGTCAATACCCTCTCTCGTATAATGGTAGAAATGGAAGTACCCTGAGTTGCACTGAGAGGGGTTCATCTTCAGATCAAATAAGTAATGGATCTCATGAGGTACTGGAGCAGCCCATTTTCTACGATGATAAATAATGTACAACGGAGATAACACCAAGATCGTGTTGGGAGCCAGTTGAGAGGGACTAATACCAAAATAATCAGCCACGCTCCAGAAGTATGGATGAAGAGGAAGTAGGGCACTAGACTTGATGGCAGAGCGTGTCCAGACACATATACCCAAAGGGGGGTCCTCAGCTCTGTCATTTGAACCATGGATAGTACTAGAAACGTCGGAGAGGTCAGAGGTCTTCCTTAAGTTCTTTACCTTCTCTTCAGTCATGTCAGAGGTAGCCCCCTTGAACCAAGCAACCACATAATCAGCAGGGCGAGGCTTCTCAACCGATTTTCATATGATATCACTGGCAAAAGTGGCCCCAGAATCTGATAATGGGAATTATTTTTGTTGTCTTTTCTTCTGCTGCGCAGCTGGCGAGACTGTCTTGCTCTTGGGAGAAAGGTGAACCACCTTCGGCCGGAACCTATGAATAGAATGCTCCTAAGGATGAGTAGCCTGGCGATGAGAGCCCTCGGTATGTTCTCGCTGAAAAGAAGAGTGATGGGGAACCTGACTGGTATCCTGATGCAAGGAGTGTTACAGGGAGTCTCGCTGACCGGATAGACTCCGCTGAGAAGAATGACTTCACTGAGATGTGCCCTGAGAGCCACGGGGAGTACTATACTGAGAAGAGATCTAAGAAGAGCCAGACGAAGAGCCCTATGTGATGTGCCTAGCAATATGAAGATTATTTTGGAGGGCTACCAAGTATTCTGTTTTACTCTCACCATTGGGCTACATTTTCAAGAAATCTTCCTCACTGAACAAATATAAAGCGGAGCGAGGGAAAATCCTTTTCACCCTTTCCAAGAACTCCTGTGGAGTACGCTCGCTTACAGACTTATCTGACGAAGAGAAGCTGGAGATCTGCAACAAAGGAAAATAAAGAGTAAAGTTAGTACATCGACACAATGAAGCTCCCTGCCACGGACCAAATAGGCCAGTAGCTGGGGGCATGTCCATTACTAAGGAGAAAATTGAAGAAATCAAGGGAAAAATCTATATAGGGGATCGGCCTAGTGAGACTAAGCTTAGGCCGACCACCATAGGACTCCTCTAGACTTGGAAAAATTGATTGAAGTCTCAAAGTAGGGGTCGGCCTAGTGGAACTAAGCCTAGGTCGACCACCGTGAGTCCCTGAGCTTACAAAATGCAAAAGAAAAGACCTGGGTGGTTGGCCTAGACCTAGGTCGACCACCCTAGGATATTGGAGACCCAATAACGTGCAAAAAATAAGACTAGGTGGTCGGCCTAGGCTTAGGCTGACCACCCTAGGGATTGAAGAACACTTTGGCGCATCAAGGAGACAAAGAGGAGCTAAGGTGGTCGGCCTACCACCTTAGGTCGACTACCCTGAGGATTTAAACTCCAGAAAATCGTAAAATGGCTAGGGTTCAAGTCTCCAAAAAATTGTGCAACACAAGGAGGATCTAGGGTCAACCAAAAATGACGATTTGAAACCCTGGAAATCGCCTATGCTACGGTTTGGAACCCTAGAAATCGCCCAGTTCATGAGGAATTTGGCCTAGGCTTGGATTTTGAGCCCTGGAAGTCACCTATGCTAGGGTTTGGAACCCTAGAAATCGTCCAGGCTAGGGAAATCATAGGGTGGTCGGCCTATAGGCATCTAAAAGCATCACGCAAAAAGAGGCAAGGAACAAGCCAATTTTTTTATTAAGAACAGTTTTTTATTCAAGCAAGTCAATTATTTTGGATCAAAATAAAACAAAACAAGGAGATTCAGACACATTCATCAAAGATTCAAAGTATTTCTTCTAAATCTAAGCACATTTAAATTAAATGATGTGAAGATTAGGAGAAAATACTTGCCCAAGTGAAGATCTACAGAGTTTGATGAATAATTGGGGAAGTCACGCTTGGAGATCCCTACAGCTTAGGTGCATAGAGCAGGGAACTGAGAAGTGAGTCCCCTACTTATAGCCTCTCATGCTAACCATATTTTTAGAAATTCAAAATCCTTGAAAAATATCTAGTACTATTAAAAATTCAAATTCCTTGAAAAATATCTTATATTTTTAGGAATTCAAATTCCTTGAAAAATATTTTGTATTTTTAGGAATTAATATCCTTGAAAAATCTATGTTCTCTTTTGGTGATTTGGAGGCTGCGGTTAAGAACAGCAAGCTTAATCTGAGACTTCTCTATACTAAGCTGTTGAATAAGGAGAGGGTTCACTTTGCTAATGTAGTCTGGTGTAAGCTGGCTTTGCCCAAACACAGATTTATATTATCGCAAGCTATTCTTGGTCACTTACTCACTCGAGACAATCTTGTTCATTGCCATATCAAGCTTGATGCTTTATTGTGTCCGGTCTGTGAGCTGGAGCAGGAAAATCATGATCATCTATTTTTTGCATGTATCTTTTCTCATCAAGTTAGATTAAAAGTGGCTTCTTGGCTGGGAGATGACATTTGGCCGACCAAGTTTGAGGACTAGTCCAATTGGATGGTAGGGAGACCGAAAGGTCTCAAGCAAAATCTTGCAGCAGCAGCTCTTGCGACTATAGTCTATGTGATTTGGTGTAATCGTAATGCTTGTATTTTTAGATTTACTGCTATGACAGTAGCTAGTGCAGATCATTTAATTAAATCTTGGTTGAAAGCTAGAATTTTAAGTCTTCCTAGGAAAAAGCTTGGGAAAAAAGATCAGGCTGTTGTAGAGATGATTGACCAGTTATAATGGTTCTGTCTGTTAGTGCTCCATTTGAGCTTGTGTTGTAACTGTTTTATTGTGATTCAATATATTCCCTTTTCATCACAAAAAAAAAATCCTTGAAAAATATACTAGATTTTTAGGAAATTAATTTTTCTTGAAAAATATAATTATTTTTAGGAATTACAATTATCCATGAAAAATATGTGTCGAGAAAATTATCGATAGTTGATAAAAATAGGGTAGGTAACCATTTGGTACCCTGTGTTTTCAATAATGCTCATATGGTACCCTGTATTTTAAAATCGTACATATCTGGTACCCTAAACTCAAATTTAATTAATAAAATTTTACCAATTTAATCAAACTACTGTCAATTATGTAATATCCAAATTTAAATTTAATTACTTAATTACATATAACTGATGACAGTTTGATCATATTGACAAAATTTTATCTATCAAATCTGAGTCTAGGGTATCAAATATGTATAATTTTAAAATACAGGGTACCATATAAGCATTATTGAAAACAGAGGGTACCAAAATGATACTTTGTAAAAACATAGGGTACCAATTGAGTAAATTCCCATAAAAATACTACGTAATGTCTCGAGGGACTTTGCTTTTAAAATATTGTTATGATATGTTTCTCAGACCAGATCAAGTTTAGCGTAATGTTGAACACATTACGATAAACTTGGGGGGCAAATGTTATCCCTCAAAATTCAAGAGATGACGTGGCGAACGAGAAAGTGGCACGTGGCGAACGAGAAAGTGGCACGTGGCATCACAAGTCAGGGAAAAGCAACAAAGTATTGAAAAAAAACTGATGAACAAAAAAGATAGGTCTAGGACCTATAGGGAGGTCGACCAAGCCTAAACCCCCGAGGGGTAGGTCCAAGACCTATAGGGAAGTCGACCAGGCCTAAACCCCCGATGGGTGGTCGGCCTGGCCCTAACCCCTAGGGGTGGTCGGCCTGACCCCAACCCTTAGGGGTGGTCGGCCTGACATGCTCAAGAACCACATGAGTGGTCGGTCCACCCTATTCTTCATAGGGTGGTCGGCCTAAACTCCCAAATACATTTTGCTGGATGAAGTTCGCACTCGTTCAAGCTGAAATCAACAGGCCTAGCACCCAGAGGGTCATCAAGCCTAGCACCCAAACTCTGAAGGGTCATCGAGCCTAGCACCTAAGTCTCATGGACCAACCTAGACTTAGCATTTTCCCAGAGGTTTCAATCGTGCATTGTTTACCACAATCCAGAGAAACAACGAGAAGACCCACGATCTCATAATCATGGGGCGGTGGACACGTATCTCCACTACCCAATAATCGTGTACCAAACCACGATCTCAGTATTACTAATCATGTAACAGCCCCTGGGTACTATAAATAAAGGACCCAGGGCTTCATTGGAGGGGATCTAACGAATATTTTGGGAGAAACTCTGAGCAAATTGGTAACGAGTGAATACTTCTATTCATCTGTGTAATTGTTTATCGATTGATTCAATACTATAGAATAAGTGGATTAAGTTATTACTGTTCAACAAAACAGAGCTGAACCACTATAAAATCTGTGTGTTTATTTTAGATATTCGTACAAAAAGTGTCGTATATTGTACATACGACCATTGGTCAATTTCACAGGTCAACAGGTTAATTTTTAAACACAAAAGGTCAAAATAGGTAATTGACCAAAATAAAATATTCAAATAATCGATCTATTTATTCCTATTTTTAACATTTTGACAAAACATGAGGTCTAAAAGTTAATTTTAAAAAATAAATGATCCAAACAAGTAATCGGTCAAAATAAACTTTTCCACAAAACATATATTTATGTATACATAATTTAGACTTTTTATAAAAAAAAATTACACAGTGTATAATTAATAATAATAACAATAAATAAATGAAACCAAGCGTATAACAAGTTGTTTGAATTTTATTTTCATTACTTTAATTATTTAGAATTTCTTAGAAAAAAAAATTAAAAAAAATATAATTTTAATCATTATAAAACACTTGCACGATGTGCAGTATTGGTACTCAGATTTCCACACTCAAAAATATAACTTTAACAATAATAACAACAAAATCTTATACTTGCTTTCTACACTCAAAAATATAACTTTAACAATAATAACAACAAAATCTTATCCTTGCTTTCTACACTCAAAAATATAACTTTAACAATAATAACAACAAAATCTTATCCTTGCTTAATGAAGGACTTAAAAAAAAGTATAACTAAATTATAACTGTTACGCAGTAACAGCTAATCAGCCAGATTCAACCTTTTCTTTTGGTTAAATGTCATATGATGGGGTGGCTGAATGAAAGAAAAGCCATTCTAATGGACAACTCGAATTAAATTTTGTTTCATTCCTCATTACTGATAATTAAAGAAAGACGTGATACAGTTCAGTCACCCAATGAACCCATTTTTTATTTTGAAAAGAGTCACTCCAGTTAACTCAAACACTCACACTAAAAACTTCAAAAGAAGTCTTGAAACAATGAATGAAATTATAGACACCGTCCCCAAACTTCAGAAGAAAAATACAATATACAAAGACCAAAAAAGAAATAAGATTCTTATTCATTGATAGATTAATTTCGGTATATGTACAGGCAAAAAGGCCCAGGACCAAGTTTACTCCTTCGGGGAAAGAAAAAGATTTCTAACATTAATTTTTTTAAAATAATAAAAAAAAAAAAAGTAAACGACTTTGGATTTTAGAATCTGTAAAATTTCTAACATTAATTTTTTTAAATAAATAAATTTCGGGGAGGAAAAAATATTAAACAAGAAGAAAGGCCTATATATATTATACAAATGAGAAGAGGACCTACAATTGGCATTTCCATTGATAAATAGGCCCCAAACACCACCTCCTCTGCCACGCTTCTACCATGACAAAGAAAGAACCAAGAATAACACTGCAGCAGCCCTATACATGAATAAAGTAACTCTTCATCTTCCTCTACATGAAATAGCTTAGAGATTTCTTCTTTCTCGACCCGCCTTCTCCGTAAAGGTCATTCCATTGGAGAAGCTCACTCATGTTTGTCGACTCAGATGAGACACTTGCACATACCTTCGCATTCAAAGCAACAAAAAATCATTAAAAAAGAACACCTCACCCAAAGAACACCATTGCAGCTCAGATAAGTTCACAAGCAAAAATCTCACTATTAGCAATATAGTTCTTCTATACCTGCTCATGGGCACATTTGAAATCCTCCATCTTCAGCGAACGAACATCGGAGCTACAATATAATGCAGGCAAAGGTCTGTTCTCCAACAAAGCCGATGCTCTCTCCTGAATTATGCAACAAAGATAAAAATCACCATATGCACAACATCCAACTTCCACTTGTGAGATAATAAGTTAGAGACACAATCAAAATACGCTATATTCCTTCATTCACAGAAAGCAATCCAAACCAGGCTTACTTATTTTGTTAGGTGAAAATACCATACCAAAACAGCAGTAACAATGTGATTTTTAAAAAAGAGTTCAAAACTGAAACGATATAAACTACACATGCATACAGCTTAGATACTTCGTGCAAACAGTGTATAATTGTAAAACTAACCTTCTTCTCCTTTTCTAATATTTCCCGAATGGGACGATGAGCTGCTGTCACGCATAAATTCTGCAATCGAAAAGACAATTAATTAGATGGCTCCTACTATTCTCTAACAAGGCAAACGGGGAATGACAAAGTAGATAATATTAGATAAAATCAATAGGAAACCTTTAGATCACTTCCAGAATATCCATCAGTCATATTAGCAACTCCTTCCAACTCAACATCTGGTGCTAATTCTTCTTTTGCTAATATAACTTTAATAATCTTTTCTCTGTTGGGAGCATCTGGCAAACCAACCATCAACCTGCAAACAAATAAGTATAAATTCATAAATTAATGCTTAAATAACAATGGCCAACAAATCAATTAGAAGAAAAAGAAAGGATCTTTTTACCTCCTAGGAAGCCTCCTAATAACGGCCTCATCAAGGTCAAAAGGCCTATTGGTAGCAGCAAGTACCAGTACACGTTCTTTGTCCTTTGTACGTAGACCATCCCAATTCACCATGAACTCATTTTTCATTTTGCGCATAGCCTCATGTTCTCCTGGGTTTTCACGTCTCCCTAACATGCTATCAACCTACAACGACCATCAATTATTTTGTGGGCAGTGACATGATTAGGCAAGTAAAATCCTGAAAAAAACTAAAATGGGAGCAATGAGAGAATAAATAGATACAAATGAATTCAACTGACCTCATCAACAAATATCACACTAGGAGCGATTTTACTAGCTAAAGAGAACACAGCCTTTACATATTTCTCTCCTTCACCAAACCACTGCAAAACATAAATAGACTTGTCATATAACTTTCCAAGTACAAACTTGCACAAGAAAAAAAAAACTTTTGATGCATGTTAATTACCTTTGAGGTGATACTGGACATTGATATGTTGATAAAGTTAGCACCAGCTTCAGTTGCAACAGCCTTTGCAAGCATTGTTTTTCCAGTACCAGGGGGTCCAAAAAGCAATATTCCTTTGCAAGGCTGCGGGATGACGAGGCATATCAAATAACCATAATGTAATAAGATTATCACCAAAAAAAATATTTGCCAACCACAATTCAAGGGAGAACAAACCAGAGTGCATATCAGAACATAGTTTGTATATATAAAAAAAATGGGTATGAACAAGCTACCTTAGTTAACTGTCCTTTGCCAAATAATTCAGGCCTTTGAAGAGGCAGCATCACCAATTCCTTCAATGTGTCCTTTACATTTTCCAATGCCCCGATGTCGTCAAAAGTCACACCGATGTCACTTGGTGGAATAACATCGGCCAATAGTTTCTTCTCAAATTCATTCTCTGTGACTACATCCTGAAAACATTTAAAAGTTCACAATCCAAAAGGCATAATATAATAAAACAGTCAAAACAGAAAGAGGGTGGGGGCAGGAGGTGTGAAGAAAGAACATTCCGCCTGCCTTCAAGAGGCTGGAAAGTAGCAATAAATCTCAGAAGCACACAAAACAATATTGAGCTAACCTTCAGTGATTTTTTAACACTCTTGCTTTCACTTTGAATTCCCTGCAGAATACTCAGTCCATTTGTAATACTGTAGTATTAAACCAAATACGGATGTTAACATGAAGAATATAGAGATGTATTTGAACTTCAATATTCAATATGAATCAATAAAAATCATTAAATAGGATAATTGCGAAAAAAAATTGACAACCTTTCAGTCGATATTACAAGTTTCTCATCTTTAACTGAAGCTTCAGAACAATGCATGAAGTGATAACTCAAAGCCCAACCTATAACTTTCTCCACACCTAAAAATAGCATAGGAAAGTAAGTAACATGAACGAAAACTGGCAATAACACAACCAGCATAAAAATAGCAGTGCAAGATTGGATTCAAGAATACAAACTTTCAACAGTAAGGGCTTGATCTTTGATGCAAAGAGTCTCAATGTCGGGGCAATCCAAGCCAACCCGATCAAGAACCTGCAAGGCATCAGTTCATAAAGATCCAAAAGACACCAACAAGAAATACAATGCTATTGAGTAAATATTCCACAACATAGCAAATTGAATTGAGAATTTGAAGGATTGTTGTTTTGTAAACATCCTTGGTATAACAGCAGCAAGAGTGCAACACTTTTGGCTCTCCAATAAAATCACATCTCCAAGGTCAATAATAAAGAAATTAATAACGGTATCATAAATCTAGAAATATTGATTTTTTGAAAAAAAAGGGAAGGCAACCAAAAAAAACTATATGATGAATAAATACATCAACCTGTACTATACTAAAAAATCTCAATAATCCAACCTGCTTTAAAGTCCAGGTAGTGACTTGATGAATACTACTAAATTTAATCCTCTTCGATGCACAATATATACTTATAATCAATGATTAAAAAATATACTTATAATCAAGGATTAAAATATCGGTGTCGGCACTATAATTGTATGGAAATTTAGGAGAAATTTTCGATATCGATGATATCATATATATATTTGTCTAACAATATTAAAATTCTTGATAAAACTCTCTAATTACATATAAAAATTAAAAACATACCTTAATGTTTTTGATATAAATGAAGCAGAAGAATCAAGCTAAATAAAAATAAACAAGAAATATAGTATAATAATAATACAGATTATAATAATTAAAAAGAAAAAGAGAGAGAATAAATCGAGCACCTATAACTATATATGTATACCACTATCTTACGGATACTGAATGACTCACAATTTTTAATAAAAAAAATAGTTAGAATCATTCTTTAGAGTGATACTGAATACATGCTTTTTCTTTTTTAATCCAGAGATAAAGCTGAACATAAGCAGTTGATTCACGTGAGTATATTTTTTTAATTTATTTTAATAATTCATAATATGTAAATAACTTAAAAAATAGGCAGTTACCGATATATCTTTCTTTCTTTTGAGAGAGAAAACATGTTGTCATATTAATCATCAAAAACATGAAATACTACAGACATAATTGAAGATGAAATATCCTCCAATTAAACAAATCTAAATCCACCGTTGGAGCAAATCAGGCCACAAAATAAGTCGCAATAAGAGCAGACCTATTTACAAGGAAGATCCGTGCACCAGGGAAATTGGATACAAGAATTCTATTAGCAGATAAAAGATAATGAAACTCATCGAGATGCGTAAAGCCTTGAATGACCCTATTTGCAACTAATGAAAAGATCAGTTTCAAGTAGTTAAGTGTTTGTTGCAATTCAAGGAGCAAGGCTACAGCTTCCATATCTTCTATCTTAAAACAAACAGGAGTGGCCTTGGACATAACTGCGAAGTACAACCCTTGCAGAGTCCTCTAAAGCAGCCCCAAGAACCCTGTCATTTGAGGAGTCAAAAGCCGCATCAATGTAGAGCTTCAGCCGTCTTGTAGGAGTGAACCACTTCGTCAATGGTAATCGGGGCTGAGAAAAAACAATAAAGTGGCATGGTGCTCTCAACAAATTTCGTTTCTTGTCACTCAGAAAAAGAAGCCTATGCACTGGAATCCAAAATGTAGTAAAAGCATCTGTTAACAGTTGGTGAGTAGCACAACTGGTGGTTATTAAAGTACCCTGATTCTCCCCACAGCTCGTTTCTTATCCCCAACACAGCCAGAAAAGATGAGAAAGGCAGACCCCTAAAACTCAGAAATTTCATTAGTAAACAAACCTTCATAGAATGGCCATTGTTCGTTGGAAGTCTTGTTTGGCAACATGGAAAAGTTTCAAAGACTGAGAAAGGCAGGTTGAATCGGACAAAAGGAGGGTGTCGACTATCTTCTCCTTGTCTGTGATAGAAAGGGATGAATTCATGGTGGAGATCAAAGCAAGCTAGGGAGGATATGGAGAACAACAATGAACCCAATAAGGAAAAGTTCCAAAGACTGAGAAAGGCGGGGTTGAAGGTAGAATCGGACAAAAGGAGGGTGTCGACTATCTTCTTCTTATCTGTGATAGAACGGGATGAATTCATGGTGGAGAACAAAGCAAGCTAGGGAGGATATGGAGAACAACAGAGAACCCAATGTGCATATAAAAACTGCAAATCCAGAAAAGAAGTGGACATCATGGTTATGAAGGGTTGGAAATCAACGAACGTGGAGGGAAGCAAGTGAGTCAGCAACAATGTACTAGGTGAAGGATACCGGTGGATGGGAGACGAAGAGGAGAAAAAAACTACTTAAAACTGAAAATTTGCTTGAAGAGAAATGAGTGTTGATATAATCATTTTCACTCGGTTTATGAAGGGAGGAATAAAGAGGACACTGAAAATGATAAAGAAATGGAAGAAAGATACCAAGTTGTGGAAGAAGGGTAGTGGTGGTGACGGTGGAAGGAGAAAACTGACAAAAAGACTTAAAACCTTTAACTGCCAAAGAGCACTAAAAATGAGCAAACTGACAAAAAGACTTAAAACCTTTAACTGCCAAAGAGCACTAAAAATGAGCAGACACTGACTATGTTACCGATATATCCTTGAAATAGCCAAATATTTCGTGGATAATAATGACTCATCAAACCAACTTTTACCGCTATTCATATAATATCGATATTAATTGATATTTCAATAGAAAATTGTGGATAAACAGAAAGAAATAGTTTACAGGCAGCAAAACTATGGAGACCAATTTTCCGATAAATCCCCGACATATAGATCGATTTTATTGATATTTTCTTCCTTGCTTATAATTTTCAAGTTCTTTGACCTTTCTCCTTGATAAAATAATTTATGAGGAGCCATTTGAAATGGGGTAATGTTAACATGAGAAGGGAGTATTGATGCATTCCCTAGTACGTTACTAGTTTTTGACTTAAAATAAGCATGTGCAACTAAACACAATTATCTAATATTATCATAAATCTGACAAGATACTCACTGATCGAATGCTAACAATGTTTGACTGTGCTTTCAAGGTTTCAACATCGCGTTCCAACTGCTGCTTCCAGTCTGAAAGGACTTCTTCATCCTGTAAGTATCACAGATGTAAAAAAACTCCATTCGAGTCCATAAAAATACAATTCAGCACCATAGTTGGCTATGTTTATCCTGGGATATGGATGATTAACCATACCTGGGGCAGTTGTATTGCCACTTTGTTAGGGAAAAGTCGAGTGAGTTGTTTTGTTGTTTTGGGAGTTTCTTTGCTCCTATCATGCAGCCTACCAAAATTGTCCTGCACAAGAGGCAGTAAAACACATGTCAATGTTTTTGAAATAAATTAATAATAATAATCCATAAGCTACAAATGATCCAGGAAAATCTAATTAGCATAGCACAAGGGTCCAACTTAGATATTATTTACATTTCTGGTAATATGTCAACATTTCAGGAAAAAACTATGTTATGCAGCACGTAAAACTTCACCAGTATTACTACCAACATGTCAGGAGAAAATACAATAATAAATACAAGACAAAATGTAAGCAAAATGTAAAAAAGAAACTTGCTATATGGATTGCATACCGGGAAAGCAAGATCAAGCAAAGCAGTTTGATTGCTTCCAAATTTTGTAAACAAAAGACCACCAGGATGTGACTGGAAAAATCAACGAGCCATGTCAAACATTCAACAATGTATCATTAAGCTTCCAATGCTATTATAAACAAGCTAACAGAATGGCACTCTTAACACATACCTTTTCCTTACGATTGTCCAACTGGGTATGAGAACCAATGACAACAACGTTCTCTGGCAAATTTTCAAGCTTATTCTTTAAAATTGTATAGGCATCCGAGTTGCCCACCATAGCCTTTTCAATGTCTTTGACAAACAAAATTAAGGGAATGTTTTTACTCTCATTGGATGCAACCTGTACATGAGACACCTTCAATCTTAACAAATGCAACTAAAAACAGCAGAAATTTTGGGCGAAAAGAAAGCAAAATATACCTCAAATAGTTCACTGATAGCAAGCTTGTCAACATCATCACCTCCAGAACCATCCAAACGAAGTAAATGATTAGCTGCAAAGTAAATATAAATAAAATAAGTCTAAGCTAAAACCATACTTACAGCAGACAAAAGAACACATTAAAGTGTAAGCTATAAAAAAATCTGTGTCAAAAGAAATCACCAGAACAGAAAAAGCCATGATCCTCCTCACAAAGGCCACCAAGATCATTGCCTTCTGGAATTGATTTCTCAAATCTAACCCCAATTTTTGAGGACCCATTTCCCTCAAAAGCAAGAAGAACTTTTCCTCGACAACCATATGAAGGACCACTGAGAAACAATGTAAAGGACAAATTATATAACTTCAAGAGAAAAAAATATAACAGATTCATATATCAGAAAATAAATCCACCAACAGTTTAGATGGTTTCACATTTGTTAAAAAAAAAGACATAATTAATAAATTAATCTCTTTAACATACAAAAAACTACAATCATTTATAACCACTGTAAGAACAGTAAATAGAAGCTAAAATTTAGAGTTGATTAGAGAAAATAACGTCAAACAATTAGCAGATGAAGAATCAAGAGAGGCATTCCAAATTACATTTAGGGTATGCTTGGTTGGGGAAAAAGAAAAGAACGTAAAGAAATCCATTTCAATTCCATCGCTTTATTTGGTTACAATCTAAAGCATTAGAATGCGATTCCAATCCACCATTATGGTGGAATAGCTATTTCTCTAAAAAAAAATGGGAGGAAAGGCCATTCCTATGCACAATAATTTCAAAAAAATTATTGATTTTCTTTCACTTGTATTATATATTATTTCATTCCTATTCTCATTCCCATTCCACTGCTTTCATTAATCCCAACAAAACATACCCTTAAATAGAACAAACAAGTACAACACAAATTGAAGGAAGCATCACTAAGAGCCTGATGAAATTTCACAGCATACCTTATTAGTTTAGCACATATATAGCTAAAAATCATCATTTTATACAGAAACCTTTCTGTGGAAAAAAAATAATAAGAAAACATTTCTAGGCACAAGTTTGTCACTGAAGTACCTGAGGGGACAACTCTGCAAAGAAGAAAGTCCAGAGGGACCCACAAATTTTACTTTATCACCTGAGTATATATTGCAAGGGTTAATAGAAGTGCGTAAAACAAATTGAATTTATGAACTAAAAAATAAATAAATAAAAATCATGCCTTTTTTAAATGTATTGCCTCTTGACGACGCTGTAGAAGACTCTTGTTTTGGTGGAACCTGTGAGCTTACAGTGGATCCACCTGTAATATCAGCCTCAACACTTGAGGCTGGTTTCTTATGTGATAGTCCAGCAGCCTGCACAGTCCGTTTGGTGAATAACAATCTTTCAGGTCTTGGTCCTTCCTTAACATTATCAAGATCCTTTGGCGTTGGTCCCTATTTCAAGTTTAACATGAGAACATTTAAATATGTCCATACAAATATGCATTCAAATAAAACAAATCGACCCTTGATAAGTAATATGTTCTAAGAATAATTACCTACTAAATTTATATTCATTTCCTTCTTTTATGAGAGGATATTTTCTTAGTAAGCTAAATAACAACACTCAAAAAAATGAAGAAGAAAAAAACAACCACCAAAAAATGGTATTGAATAAAGAATAAATAACTTACACCAGGCAAGATAAGAGATTCAACAATTAGCAGTCTAGCCCCAAAATATTTGGCAAGTGCCTTTATCAAAGTTTCTTGATATATCTCCGAGCCTACATGTAAGGGCAGGGGGGGTTCAACATAAGAAATATCACCAAAGGTCACAAATTATAAACTTTACAAACCAATGTCTTGCCAGTACATCTACGTACCAGCTGGGCCTGATAATAGTACACGGGGGCTCACTGAAGGGAGGTCCAAAGCATACTTTGCAAATTTGTTGCACTTCAAATGTATATATGTTGAAGCAA
Source organism: Humulus lupulus (assembly GCF_963169125.1). NCBI lineage: Eukaryota > Viridiplantae > Streptophyta > Magnoliopsida > Rosales > Cannabaceae > Humulus > Humulus lupulus. Next base: position 75,677,769 of record NC_084793.1, read on the forward strand.
TCAAAATGTTTTTTGTTGTATCACTGTAACAGTGCAAAACTTGTCATCAATCCCACAAGTAAACGAGTATGTATAAAATAATCAATAAATCAATCATAGCCTAAGATGAAAAAGAACAGGGAACGCTTACTAATTTAGTATAGTTTTACATATAATTGAAACAGATGAATGCAAACAAAAAAATGAGTAACGAGGAAAACTAACTGCCATATATATTTTATCTAGAAAAAGGGAAGAGAAAAAAACAGCACCTTAGATAATAGGGAAAAGTCTCAAATGAGACTTCAATATCATCAGAATTTAAAATTCCTTGTAGCAATTTATCTTTGAAAGCCTGTCGCCTATTTGATATCCAAAGTGGACGATCAATATCCTTGAGGAGTTCTCTGATCTCCCTTGGCCCATCAAATAATTTGGAAATGCTTCCCCCTAAATCAAAGTCAGAAGAAGATGAACCAGCAAGCATCCTCAAAAGTGGCCTTAATTCATAAGATGCCCCAGAGACCTTTCCCACCTCAGCATCTATTGAAGCATCCAGTCCAATGCCATCAAGGTTGGGGTTTGCATTGCCAGCATCAGGGGATGGAGTGATATCTTTTTCCCTTGATAAACCATTCTGATCATTATTATTAGAACAGTCTTTCATGTCAACATCCGCAGTAAGATCCCCTGATCCCACACAGCCAGAAGGTATTGAGGATATTTCTGCATCTTGCTGCATTTCCTCCCCAGCTTTAGCAGGGGGGGGAAGTAGGGTTAAGTCTTTCCTATAATTTGACAAAGATGCTAATATTGATGCTCCAGCAACTGCAGAGGGATCCCCAGACCTCGCCTCAATATGTATTCCTTTAACAGGAGCACTCTGTGCTTCTAATATGCTTACTGAAGCAAAGTTATCATTCACGAGCTGCTGGAAAATCTTAAGTAATGTCAAGGATTACATTGCAAATCATAAGAGATAAGAAACGTAGTCATGCAGCATGCTTAATTTTGATAAACATAACAAAACCACCAAGTCTACAAGAGAAGATAGTATAAAGACACTATCACAAAACGCTAAATTAATATAAATAACAAGCTGCATTGCTCTAGGCAATATGGGCAAAGTTTATAAAAAGGATACATATGAATGCTTGAGGGACGCACTAAACACAACCTCGTCACCTCCGGTTAGAATCACACTAGAACTTTTCCGGTAACTTTTTCCATTCACTTTAACATCACCTTTGCCCCCAATGATCTCCAGCAATGCAACAGATGAAGTACCACGCTATAAAGATTTACAATTAATAGTAAACATATGTCAGTACCAATATATTATTGAAGAACACAGCAAATCAAATCAAGAAATATACTTCCCACTATGAGATATTTAAATATTAAACTAATCTTGTTTTTCATACCAATAGGCATACCTGTATGTGCCTCAGTTTACACAAAGTATTACTGATTGATGGATCTTTAATCGCTAAGTTGCATAGAGGGCTTTGACCAATGGTGAAATTAGAATCACGAATCAACAAGTGAGGATTCTGGCAGGACATCCAAAATCATGAGATAATATTTAGAAAAAGCACACGAAACAATTATATCTTATTTATGCCTTTCTCAATCTCACTAGATTAAAAGATTCAACAAGCAGCATTAGGTTATCAATCAGCTGTAACAACAACAAAAAGGAAAAAAAAGGGGGAAATAACATTTTGACATTCAGTTTACTGAAGAGAGAAAGAGAGAGAGAGTATATTATCAAGGGAAGCTAAACCAAAGAAAACTGTTCATAAAAGCATCCTTCAGATGCCAATTAGAATTTCAATCACCCACAACATTGTAAATCCTATGGCCAATGAACCATCAAACAGGCTGTAAAGATATAAATGAACATTAGTTTCTGGAGATGAAAGAATATTAATCATGAAGAACTCAGTACAATCTTATATGATCACTATTAGTTAAAATCTACTAACCTCTCATAAATGGGGACAACACAAACTGGGAAACTGATCATAAGCAAAGACATTGATAGTTCTCACTCATTTCCCTCTTAGTAAAAAACCATCAACACAATCATTCCTAAGTACCAAGTAAAACATTGTCAAGCTGAGGCCTCAGTATGCAGCACACAGTGCCTCATGGAACAAGCTTGGCAATTATCCTGTCAACTTTCAAGACTCCAACAAGTCCCAGATTATCTCTCAAGTCCAACATGTTCCAGACTAGCTCTAAAGAAACACAGGCATTTCTCACCTGCATCAAATTTACTCCAATTACGAAACAATGCTGGTCCAATCCATTCTCGTGAGAGAAGTTTTCACAGTTCCCGAAAGTTACTCTTCTTAGCTATGCTGTTACGCTGTTTACATTTAAATCTTACAACTAATATTACATCACTCACCTAAACTAAATATCTAAATCTCCAATTCAACCCACTATCCTTGATTAGTACCATTAACCACACTTCACAAAACGGTTCTTTATAATAACCAACATAATACCTAAGCCTAAAGCAAGAGTGTGCATTGCTACAGCAGTAAATAGTTTCCCAGACAAAACAAAGCAGCATTTCACCATTGAAATCAGAGAAGAACAATCAAGAAAAGTCATAAGAAGATCAGCGACCAGGTATACAATCATATCGACTACAAGACAATATTGCCAAGGCATGACAGACTTTCCAACGTAGAGATTACCAAACAGGTTAAAATCATGATCAGCTTTCAGAAAGAACATTTTAAACAAGCTAACTGTGCAAAGCAAACGCAAAAATCCACCTGAGAGAACTGGGAAAGAAGCTTTCCCCATGCAACCTTCGGATTTGACTTTGGCAGCTTGTTTGGACGCTTCTTCGACCGAGTCATGGTCGGGCCAAGTGCCTTCGATTTATCCATATCCACATCCACAGCAGGTTCCCCTAAACCACCAAATATAAAACGAAAAACCCAAAACCAATGTCTCAAAAAAAAAAAAAAAAAAACACCCAAAACTCAAAAACTTCGTGGCCGCAAGAACAATTCATTTACAAAAGATCGCACCTAAAGATTGCGGCGAAACCAAAGCCAGACCTTCAGCCCCAATCTCAGCTGACTTCTCCGGCAAGGCCTCATCAAAAGCGCTTACAGTCTTTAAATGATCGTGGGTCGCCAGATCAGATGAACGGAGCTCCAAACCTGCCGATTCAGACACAGCTTCTTTAACGGGAGCCAACAGCTCCACTGGTTCCGAAACCTGGACCTCATTGGTAGACGAAGAAGCCTCCGCAGCCTAGGGTTTCAAAACAAAAATCGATTAGCGATCAGAAACCCACATGCAAAATCCAAAAAATTCACAAAATAAAAAAGAACCACAAACAAACATGCATAGCCCAGAACAAGAGCTAAAGATAACACAATTACCTTCGATCGTTTGGGGTTATGCGGAGGAGAAGAAGAAATGGCTCGTTTGGAAGAAGAGCTGCGCCTGGTTTCAACCATGGTGTCGTTTCTTGTCTCTTAGGTCCCTTAAGCTGTCGTTTCAGATGAGCAGTACCTCCTCGCCTCTGATCCAAGCAAGTTCCGGTCACCGTGAGAGAGAGTAAGAACCGAATATGAAGAGAGAGAGTCGGGTGAATGATTGAGGGAAGACCAGCCAGAACAGAGCAGACCAGTTTATCGAAATTTCTGTATCTCTCTTCACAATTTTTTTTTCTTTCTCCTTTTTATATGAAAAAAATAAATAAATATTTTTAATATCTCAATATTAATGTATTTGTATTTATATTTATATAAATATAAATTGGGAGGTCATGAGGCGGTGGGGAAGGAAAAGAGATTTTTGGCTTTTTTTTTTTTTTTTTTTTTAATCTTGTGGAATTCTTTAACAAGAATCTTGTCTATAATATATATTTTCTGTAAAAACCGAAAAGATATGATTAAAAAAATCTTACTAAAAAAATCAGAAAAATAAAAACATTTAATACCTTTGATTAAATAAAGGTAGGAGAAAGAGGTGTTGGTGTGCTCCTAACCTATTTTCATATTTATTATTGAAAATCCAATATAGATATTTGCTACTTTAACAACTATATGTTAGGAAGAGTTTTCTTTAATTTTTTATTTTTATTATATAATATTAAAAAAAAGACTTTTAAACATCACAGTATGTTTTAACAATAGCAAGGTTAACAATTTTTTTTAACCATGTCAGCTCAATGCTTCGTTTAACGCACATTGTTTAGTCTTAAAATTGTAAATATTATTTATAATTTGAATAAAAACTAGTTTACTATTTTATTTTAAATATATATATAATAATATAAATTATAGTTTTATAATATATATAAATATTTATATCAATAATCTCTACTTATATGATATATTAATTTTTAATATATCTCGCAATGTCTAATAGTGAATTTGATGAATAAAATAAACTTTAATTACTTGATAAAAATCAAACTATAATACAAATTTATAAGATAAAAAAACGATATGTATGTATTTATTATTTTTAAATAAATATGATTTAATTATTTAAATTATCATAAAATATCTTAAAAATATTTTATTTTAATTAATTAATTTTTGCTTAAGTTTATGTTTGTTCTAATTTTTTAATTTAACAATAACAATAAAAAATTATATATTATATGTTTAATATAATATTAAGTTTAATTAAATTTTATTTAAGTTATAATTGTATAGTTTTATTACTTTTATATAATTATTATTGTAAAATATTTCAAAAATATCGTATTTTAATTCATTTAATTATTTATTTATTTAAATTTGAGTTATGTTTATAATTTATTGTTAAATATTTTATTATGTTAAAATTATCGAAAAAAATAAAAATCTATTAAAATAAAAATTTTCTGTTATAAATTATAAACGAGTCCACGTGTCAATGATGATAGAGAATACTAAAAAGTAATATAAAAAGTGATCATATCTATCTAAGCCAAAGTCAGTCTGCATAATTATAAATATTTTTTTTATCAAATATAAAGATCAGATATATTAAAAATCATTATATTATGCATTTCTTTTTATTTTGGAAATAATCATTATATTAAAAATCTACATCAGTATAATCTTTTATAAAAATAAACTACAATAAAATTTATACAGGTTTTTTTTTTATATTCTTATAATTTTGGTACATGTATAATAAATGTTTGGTAGATTTTAAATAGGAATTTTATATAAGTATTTTGTAATATTTGTTACTGACTTATTAAATACGGAATAGTATTTTGGTACTTACTGGACAAAAATAATGTAAGTTACTATATATATAATAAATGTTTGGTAGATTTTAAATAGGAATTTTATATAAGTATTTTGTAATATTTTTTACTTATTAAATGCACAATTTTGGTATTAAATTATGCAAGTTACTACTGAAGCAAATAAGAGAATATTATAGTAATATAATTTTCTTTAAATATATGTATATGCTAAGTGCTTATTTGGCATAGTTACCAACTTCAAATATTTATTTATATGGTATATAAAATTAATTATGTTACAACTAATTGATTTAAATACATTTAAGATATCAAAGTCAATATTTTATTTATTAGCAAATATTCTAATTAATAGTCAACATTATTTGTTACTCGATATTTCATATCACAACTCTCAATTTGTGGCACAGACTCTCATGAAATGTCTCACTGTATATATATAGAGTACCGGTCCCCAAACTCACTGCTCACTTTCAGTAACTTCATCTAAAGAATTAATGAGTGTTTGGAAGCTCGTGTACTCGTTATAATTTATCTTCTTTTCTTTTGTAGATCTAAACCTTATAGATCGAGATGATCAATAACAATTGATGGATGTACACATATTCGATCCTATTAATTTATATATAACAATCTGTTTATTTTGCATTAAGATTATTATACATCTAGATTAATTTTTAATCTAACAATATTTACAAAAAAAAAATTAAATTAAATTAATCATTTCAAAAATTCAAATTATAACTCATAACTACACAATTATGTTAGAGAATAGGCAAGGATAAAAAAAAGAAAACTAGCATATATACGGCAATTCTAAAAGTTTTTCCATATTTACGGTTTTTATATTTGTATTTCAATTTTATATGTTGTTTTTTTCATTTTTATATTACAGTAGAATTTTAATATCCATTTATACGGTAAGTACCCTTGGCTCTCTCTTTTATTTCATTTGAACTATCTCCTCCTTATTTCAACATCTCTTCTCTCTGGTTTCTTCGACAAAGTTGATTTCTACACTCTCTTCTCTGATTTCTTCTCTTATTAGAGTATTAATAAGTCAGTTAAAATAACTATATTAGGTTCTTGATTAGTTAGTAACTAATTTCTGTTTTAGCCTTGGTGCTTCAATTGTTTGTATGTTTCCAGGTGCCTCTATATAAATGCAGCCTTTTTTTGTATATCAAAGCAACACAGATTAATAAAAGAGATTTCTTCAGTTTTTTCCTCTGTTTTCACTAATATGGTATCAGTGCACATCTAATATCTTATTCTCCAAATATTTGTATCAATGGCACGCACACAACGATCTTCAAACCCAAGAGCTGCTGACCACGTCCATACTCATGATCTCCCAATCAACGGCGATCTCCATTCGACCATGGCAGACGACTCCACCATCCTCCGGCAATCCGATCAACCAGCTCACGAAGACGTCTCCAGTCCATACTTTCTGAGCTCCGGAGATCACCCCGGCCTTCTTCTCGTTTCAGAACTTCTCAATGGCCCAAACTTTCAGTCTTGGAAGAGAGCCATTTCCATGGCTCTTGCTGCCAAAAACAAAACAGTGTTTGTTGATGGTACTCTCTCTAAACCTAATTCTTCTAATCCCATTTTCAGTTCTTGGACCAGGTGCAATAACATGGTCATGTCCTGGTTGCTACACTCTATCTCTTCCGACATTGCCCAAAGCATCATGTTCTTTGATCTTGCTTCTGATATGTGGACTGATCTTGCCGACCGATTCAACCAAGGGAATGGACCCAGAATTTTCCAATTGAAGACCAATCTTCAAGGACTTCATCAGGGTGATCACTCAGTCACATCTTACTTCACTAAACTCAAATCCATGTGGGATGAATTGAAGGAGTTCCAACCAGCCCCTCATTGTTCTTGTGGTGCCTTGAAAAAATTCAGTGATTACTTCAACCAAGAACAAGTTCTCCAATTCTTGACTGGCCTAAATGAAAGCTACAACTCGGTAAGGGCTCAAATTCTTCTCCTTGATCCTCTTCCCTCTCTTTCCAAGGTTTTTGCAATGGTTGTTCAAGAAGAAAGACAGAGAACCCTTGGTCCTTCACAAACCATAACTCTTGCTTCAGCTGTCTCCAATCCATCATATACTTCAAAAAATAAGAAACCAAGACCCACTTGCTCTCATTGCAACAAACCAGGTCACTTGGTGGACAAATGTTTCTTTTTACATGGATTTCCTCCTGGCCATGGTGACAAAAAGAAAACGGATAGATCAACCTCTGCTACCTTTCCCGCAAGCACAAACGAGATTCGGTCTGCCCCTTTAAACTCTACACCTAACCAAGCTTTGAACAATCACTGCCAGCAACTCATTTCATTACTGAGTCAACAACTTCAGAGCAATGCCCCTCGGACTGAACCCAATCAAGTCTTAGAGACTCACCAAGATGAAGCAGCTCCTGCACAAGCTGCATCAAATTTTTCTAGTAACCCTTCTCTAAACTCTTATGCTTATTGGGTTATTGACAGTGGGGCTACTCACCATATATGCCATGATTCTTCATTGTTTCACTCTTTTAATAACTCTTCTTTTCCTCCAAATGTTATTTTGCCTAATGGAGAAATCATTGATGTCCATAATATTGGAGTTGTTCATATTAACAAACATATCATTCTCACTAATGTTCTATATGTTCCAAACTTCAGCCTTAATATTTTTTCTGTCAATGATTTTCTCCGAGCCACATCTAACATAATATCTTTTACTGCTACATCATGTATAATCCAGGCACCAACCCAGAAATTGGAGATTGGGACTGCTGACAAACTCTACAATCTTTACATACTCAAGCAAGATGTTACCCATGTACCTTGCACATATTTTTCTATTACTTGTACTACTTCTAATGGTGTAAACCTTTGGCATACACGCCTAGGACACCCATCCATGTACATTTCGAAATCAATCAATAAAAATCTTGCTTTTTCTTCTCTAAAAGCTCACAATTCACATTGTCAAATATGTCATTTGGCAAAGCTAAAAAGGTTGCATTTTCCATCAAATAATCATTTTGCTGAAAAAATCTTTGATTTAATACATATGGATATTTGGGGACCTATTCCAATCATAAGTATTGAGGGCTTCAAGTACTTCTTAACTATTGTTGATGATAAGTCAAGGTTTACTTGGACTTATCTTCTCAAAGCCAAATCTGATGTCAAAGACATCATTCCCTCTTTCTTCCAAATGGTTAACACCCAATTTTCTATCAATATCAAAGCAATAAGAACTGGCAATGCAAAAGAGTTCAATTTAACATCTTTTTATGCCACTAAAGGGATCATACACTACCATTCATGTGTTGATACCCCACAACAAAATTCAGTAGTTAAAAGAAAACACCAACACATTTTGAATGTTGGTGGAGCACTATTCTTTCAATCCCACATACCATTAGTTTATTGGTCATATATCATTCGAACATCAACATACCTCATTAATAGAACCCCTTCAGCTCTATTAAAAGGTCAAACCTCTTTTGAAATCCTTTATCAAAAGCAACCTCTGTATGATCATATTCGAAATTTTGGTTGTCTTACTTATGGATCCACACTCACTAGCTTAAGGCATAAATTCTCTCCTAGATCTCGGGCCTCTGTTTTCCTTGGGTACCCCAAAGGCATGAAGGCTTATTACTTATTAGATATAGAAACAAACCAAATATTTATCTCAAGGGACACTCAATTTCATGAAACCATATATCCTTTTCAAGGTCAACTACAACATACAGACATTGATGATTTTTTTTCAGCCAGTATCATCCCATCAATGATACTTCCTAAATCTACTCAATTGACCTTGAAAAAAACCACAAAGTCCCGCAAAGGACGCACTATCACCAAACCACTCCACCTTACTGATTTTGTGTGCAATTATTCTCATGCTTCCGCATCAACCTCACATCCTATATCTAATTTCCTAAATTACAACAAGCTTACCCCTCTTTTTCGAGTTGTTGTCTTAAATACTCATACTATGTTGACCCTGATTTTGGCCAACTGACACGGAGTCAAATTTGCTTGATGCGGAAAGACACGTTGGAAAGAATGTGATGACGAAATGATAAAGAATACAAGAGTTTATAATGGTTCGGCCCCAGAATCTGGTAATAACCTACGTCCACTTGAATTGTTATTGATATATGATTCAAATGAGTGATCAAAGAACTAGTGGTTCAATGAGTTTCACCAACCTCTGAAGAACAAGACAATATCTCAAATAGAATCACTCTAGTCTCAAATAATTCAAAAGCCAAAAGTCCCTTCCTTGAGCTATCTTTCTCTATTTATAGGCTCAAGGGGGATTATATGAATTTGTTACAAATATTCTTTCCTAAATAATCGAATACTCAGGAAATCGTGGGAGTCAATTTCGGGATTGATAAAGATCTTTATAAAAATATCATGAGGCATGCGGAACCTGCGACCAGTACCTGCGACCATACTGGTCGCAGGTAAGTTTCGGCTGCATACTGCTTGTAATTTGTCGTCTGGTCGATACCCTAGCAGAATTCCGCCAAGTGTCAGCCACGTGTCCGGGAATCACTTACCACGTCATTCGTGCCTGTTTTTTAGATAACATTTTTCCCCCAAGTTTATTTATTACGAGCAATAAATAAACTTTTGAGGAAACGACCCTTCGGTTACCCCACCATACCTGTTAGAACCCTTCGTGTGTTCTTGGAAAAAGCAACCTACTCTTGTCTAATCACGGCTTTTCGCTTCCCCAGCAACGTTTCGACGGCTATCACTCTTCCCCGTACTTCGAAAAAGGGGAAGCTGATGATTACTCCCTTTTAATGCCACAGACAAAAATATATATATAGCATCTCTGAAGTCTTCCTTTTCTTTTTACGCAAGCCATTACTCTTTCAAGAAACCCTAAAACCAGAGCTTCCATTTTCTTCTGGAGACCGTCTTTTAGCGTTTCAAGACTCAGTACGTGAGTTCCTTGATCTCCGAAAACTCTCTCCAATCTCCACGATCTTTTTCTGGTAAGTCTTGGAACTTTTATGCTTTATATTTTTGCAGTGCATGCTTCTGTAGACTGACTGTTGAGTTCATCTATTTCTGGGTTGAGATGCATGTCAGTAGAGGGTTTTGTGGGTGAAAAAAGTTACGAGTTAGTCTGATAGTCGAGATCATATTTTATAGGACGTAAAACCGAAGTAAAGGTTCGATTTTTATGCCAGCTGAAAAACTAGGTTTTTCCCGCCCTAAGAGGAGTTGAAAAAGCTTTTTCAAAAAACTTTTTGCTTTCACTTCTGGTATGTTTCTCAAACTGTTCGTGTGAAAAAATTTAGTTTTTTGTTAGAATGTTGTTGTATAAAAGTTTAACTTTTATACTCGACCACCGTTATTCTAAAAACTTTCAAAATTCTCTATCCTCACCTCCCCATTCTTCTGTTTGCAAACTTTAATGCCAGATTTGTGGGGAGGTGAACGGCCCATCGATGACGATCTTCTTGCCTAGCTGCTCGAAGGCGAAGAACAACCGACCGACCGAGTTCACGAGATTCCATTTTCACGATCTTCTTCTAGACCTCGTCCATCACCACCTCAAATGGCCCGCTCTAAGTCCTTAGGCAAGAAAAGACCTGATTCCGAAAATAGCCCAAACTCTCCTGCCCAGCCTGATTCACAGGCTAGGGTTCCCTCGACCAGTGGTCGAGAAAATGCCGCCCCAGACCCTCGTATCCAAGTCAGGGCCCGCCCTCGGCATCAAAACCTTCCTAATGTCGAGTGGTATCTCTCCCCGACCAGCCAAGTGACTCCTCGGATGCTTGCCAACTACCGCAAGAAGTATCCTTTTACAGGGGTTAATCTCAAAATTCCAGCTGCAGACCAAAGGGCTAACCTTCCCGGAGGTGTATACAGTGCTTGGTCTAGATATCACATAGAGGCGGGGGCTATCCTCCCTCTACATCCTTTCTATTAGGGGGTGGCCAACTATTTGGTGTCGCCCCCTTTCAAATTACTCCAAATGGATATAGAATGCTGGCCGCACTCTATATCATGTATAAACTTAAAAAATGGCCAGAACCTACCCCTCATGAGGTCAATTTCTTTTTCGACCTTAAGCCCAACCCTCAACAGTACGAGACGAGCTTTTTCCATCTTTGTCACCAGGAGACGAGCCGAACGTTCCTGAGTGACACTACTCATATCTCCAACGTGGGGCAGTACAGTAGGGAGTACTTCCTCACACCGGACATGACCACCAACAACCTGGCCTTCTCTCGAGGAGGTAAATGCTACTTTTTCTGGTCGATACTTTTCCTTAGCAAACTTTTCTGCATTTTTCTTAAAGTACACTTTGCCTTTCAGGACCATGGCTACGTCCGACCCCAACACCAGACATGGTGTTAAGGTCCAACGCACTGGCCGGGATGACAGACGCAGAAAAAAGCGTCAAGTCCCTGGTTACTGAGGAAAATCTGAGGCTATCTGGCCTCCTGGCTCCTTGCCATGAAACAAGAGGACCTATGGTAGCAGATGCCACGGCCGAGGGGGATCCCGAGCAGCAACCCCTAGTGTCTCCTCCCCGAAGGAGGCCGACGGGGGTTACAATCAGGGAACCCACTGGCGATCCTTCTGCAGAGAGGCCTTCTGCGCCCCAAGGCAAGGGGAAACAAAAGGCAACAGAGTCTGTTATAGACCTGGATGAATCCTCCGATGAAAACGGTACTGTTATTTCGCTTTTAAATAGCTTGCCAATTCCATGTCACTTGTTTGACGGAGATGGCAATTTTACGTATACTCCAAATCTAGGGCCAGACTTCTTCGTGCCAGATAGTGAGTGTATGACTAATAGATTCAGTAGTATAGCGAACAGTAGTTGTAGCTCGGGTATTAAACTTTGTGACATCTTTTCTGTTTTATCAAGAGTTTTCATCCTCCTTTATCTTATCATCTGCATATTTTCCTTTGTACACAGAGATGGCCACTCCCAGCGTCTTTGATTTGTACCAGACTGAAGAGGAGGTAGAAGTCCCCCTGGTTTGGCGAAAGACCTCCAGGAGGCATAATGGCGAATCGAGACAAGGACCTCCTGCCAAGAAGGGTCAAATAGAAGATCCTTCCAAGGATGCACCAACTGGGCAAGCTTCTGCTCAGCCTTCGGCTCCTGTTGAAAAGGGAACCCCGCCCACTGCTACAAATCCCAGACCTGCAGCCACGAAAGAACAATCCCAGCCAGCTGAAGTTCCTGGGGTCAAACTTTCACACCGCACCTTGCGAGCAGCAAAGGACCGCCTTGCACACATCGTGAGGTACGACCGCTGCAAGGAGGCGATGGCTGAGGCGGAGAATATGGGGGTCGACCAAATCCTGAACAAGGCCCTAAACGAAATTGCCAGTGTAAGCATTTTTTCTCTTGAATTTTACTTCTCCTTTTTGTAGTGTAGCCTAACTTTATCTGTTATCCAGATTTCCGGATAGCGTTTAAATGGATAGCCTCGGGGAAGCAGAATTATCAAAGTCTTTCACGAAAGGTGACCAGAGCTCGCGGATGGACAGAAAGGCTTCGCCTCTCCCGTTTAGTATCCAGCATACTCTTTCAAGCAACCGCGACGCGGAAGCTCGTCAATTCTCCCGGACTCCCAAAGGGATATCCTTCGGGGAAGGTCCTTCCAGGAGAAGCTCTTCAGGTTACCTTCGCGGATACAGTTCCGTGTCTCGCACGGAAGAAGACCAAGCGGTCGAGTCATGGAGGAGGCATAGTTGGAATGATATCCACCTGACACAGGATCCCGCCTGACACGCCCGACAGGTCGAGGCCGCACACATCCCAGCACGCCTAAAAGTACCATTTCGCCTACTGTTCCGCTGACAGCCTGGAAAAGACAGCTGCCTTTGTGCATTCCCCATACTTTCACGTAAATATACCCACATAGAGGCTGGTAGCCAGGCGACTACGGTAATTGTATCCCCTATTTATGGCTGGTGTAATTAAGACTCATGGGGGCAGAGTAAAACCCTAATCAAAAACTCTAGCTATAAAGACCTCCTCATTTTGCAATAGAAGGGGGGGGGGGGGGGGGGAGAACACATTACATAGCAAGAACTCTGCCAAAATCTCTCTAGCTTCGTCTTCTTCTAAAGAACTCGAGAGAAACACTGTGAGTTTGTGAGTTTCTTTTACACCAGCCATTTTACTGTAATTCTCTACAAGTATAATAACATCGACTCGTGGACTAGGGCTCGTTAACGCCTGAACCACGTAAAAAACCTATTTTGTCTATTTATATTTCTGCACTTCTACAGTTCTTATCTTTTTATTATTTTGTTTGTATTCGTTTCCGAAAAACTCGGTAAACATTTTGGTGCTTTCATTGAGAGCTGTAGGGAGTTGTTAGTCAGCTCTTTTTCTGTGTACTGAAAAGATGGTGACTACGAGAAAATCCGCGGTTGACAAAAATGCTAAGGTCAACCCCGATACTATGATGGAAGATGCGGTACAAAATGAACCCTCGGCAGCCCAGACCGAAGGAGAAAGTACCCACGACTCGGACTACCAAGGTGAAGACCCGACATCCCGCCAGGATCGGGTCAGTACTGAAGATACGACATACTTAGAAAACGAAGAAGAGTATGTCCGAGACGGTTACTACAAAGACGGCTACTACTACGAGAAGGATCCAGAACTGGTCCAAGTAGCCGAAGAACTGGTGGCCACTAAGGCCAAGCTCGCTGAGCAGGAGCGCGTCTCCGGAAAAATGCAGCGCATGATGGAGCGCCTCCAAAGTAAGTTTGGAGATCTAGACGACTCGGACGAGGACGCCTCTGTTTTAGGTGGTGCTGATGCCACCATGCCGGATCCCGCCACTGCTGGACCATCCAAAGCCGCCCCTAACAAGGGCAAAGAAAAAGTTGGGGAGCCTGTGCGCACTAACGCCCCTGCACCTCCTAAAGGCGTGAATCACCAGGCCGACTGCCCCCCCCCCCCCCCCGCGCGCAGAAGGTCTCTGGCGCTTCTAAGCCCAGACGTCCTTCAGCCCCAAGGGGGCACTCTGTGCCTAAAGGGCCCGGTGCTAAGGCACCCAGGCCTAGGGGAAGGAACAACCGCCCCAGTGATTCCATCAACCAGGACGGTCGGGCTGCGGACACGCACTCCGAAGATAGCTGGTCCACGGTGGACCTAAGGAAAAGGTTGGAGGCCAAGTACGAAAAGGCCAAAGGAGAAAAGGCCCGGCCTCGCGGAGATGACCTGCGAAATCATCTCAACGACAAGCTCCAGGGACGTGACCTCCCGGAGAGCGATACAAAGAGGCTCGAGGAACAGATCGCTGCCTTGACCAAGCTGGTCCGGAAGCAAAGTGGGGCCCTGTCAGACTCTGAGGAAGAAGACCCGGAACCATGTATTCGGAGGATCGCGGAAACGCCCCTCCCGGAGAACTTCAAAATGCCTCACATAAAATTATATGAGGGGAGGACAGACCCGCGCACCCATCTAGCTAAATACAACAAGATGATGCAAGTGGCGCGCGTCAGTGAGGATGCCAAATGCATGTGCTTCTCACTCACCCTTACCAAGTCCGCGGAAGACTGGTGGAAAAGATTAGCTCCCGGATCCATCCACAGTTGGAAGGAGCTACAGTCCGCATTCAGGAGGCAGTTCATTGCTGCCCGGGACCACGACATGGAGGTTGGTTCTTTAACCAACATCAAGTAGCTACCCAATGAGAGCCTCAAAGCTTTCATTCAAAGAATGATGGAAGCTGCTGCTAAGACCAAGGTCAGCGATGACATGAAGCTGATCGCCCTTCAATCGGGGCTTACCGTCGGCTCCCTGCTATGGGGAGTGCAAAGGAGGCGAGCAGAAACTCTGTCCGAATTCATATCAAAAGCTCAAGGAATCATCAACCTTGAAGATGCCTACCAACAGGCCTTTGGAGTTCCCCCAGCTCCAACGCCCTCCGTGATTGCACCGAGCTTTGCTTCGCAAGCTCTCGCGCCAGCCCTCACGCTTCCAGGAGCCCAGTTCACTCCAAGTGTGTATGGACCTTCCGCATCTGCTCAGACGCCGAGTCAAACCCATTTCTCTGGGTACGGAGCTGTACCAACCGGATATAGTATCGCTCCCGGCCCGTCGCAACCGCAAGCGGAAGGCCCAGAACAAAATCTGAGCCAATCGCGGAATAAACGAGGCGGAAAAAACTCCAACCGGGGGGACCATTCAAAGAAACCCCGGAAGAACTATGAGCCCAAGTTCACGGATTACACCAGTTTGATAGACTCGCGAGAGAACGTCTATCGGGCGACCTGTAATATGGTCAACTACCGGAAGCCCCCGAAAGTGTCTCACGGAGGAAGGCGTCCGCGAGACTCCAATAAGAGGTGTGAGTTCCACAGAGACGTGGGGCACACCACAAACGAATGCCTTCAGCTGAAGGATGAGATCGAGTCCCTGGCAAGAGCGGGACACCTCGGTCAGTGGGTGAGGATACCCATAATCTATCCCGGACAGGGAGTAGTTCACGGAGCTGCGTACTCTCCGGGACAGAGGGGGACCGCTAGCGCTCCTGGAGCCGGTCACCCCCAAGCTCCTGGATCTCAGTTCCCAGCGCTTCCTGCTCCGACCTCTCCGGCACCCATTGCCGTGTTGACTCCAGGACCCGGAAAGCCATATCCGCCTGGCCTTGCTCCGCCACCCGTTGACGGACACGTGGCCACCATTTCTGGAGGACCGCACCTTGCCGGAAGCACCCGCAACTCCCAGAAAAGGTACTTGAGGGAATTAGAACACACCGGGGAGATGTGCGCCTTGGTTCAGTCACCTGCTCAGCGTCCCTGAATGATGGATCTTCCCATCACCTTCACGGAAGACGACGCCCGACATGTGCACGTCCCCCACAACGATCCCCTCGTCGTGGAAGCCCAGATCGCCAATAAGAAGGTGTCACGGATCCTAGTCAATAATGGAAGCTTCGTCAACATCCTCTTCAAAGCTGCCTTCCACGCGATCGGATTAACCAAAACAGATCTGATCCCATGCCCCATCCAGCTTCAGGGGTTCAATGGGGATGCACTCATGCCCTTAGGCAAAATTCAACTTCCAGTCACCCTCAGAGGAGACAGCGACGCTTGTGCCTTCAAGCACTGCACATTCGTGGTGGTCGACTGCCCCACGGCGTATAATGCCATCCTAGGCCGACCGGTCCTAATCGAGGTTGGGGCCATAACCTCGATACGCCACTTATGCTTGAAGTTTCCATGCGACGACGGGCGCATCGGCACCCTCAGGGGAGACCAACGAAGTGCACGAAGCTGTTATAACGTCTCCGTCCGATCCGTCTACACAGTCCAGGAGGCGATTGTTGCCACACCTTTGGCAGAGGATTTACCAGAAACTGGGGGTGCCCAAGGGGCATACGTTGACGAACTCGACCCTAGAGTGGGGGTCGAGAAGGCGATAGAGCCGATGGAGGAAGTCGAAGAGGTGATCCTCAACTCGGAAGATCCCACCAAAGTCATTCAGGTGGGGAAAAACCTTCCATCGGCCATTCGAGAAAAGATCGTGGCCACTGTGAAGAATAATCAGGATATCCTGGCATGGTGCCACGCTGATATGATGGGGATTAATCCTAATGTTGCGTGCCACACACTCAACATAGACCCATCTGCAACTCCAGTTCGCCAAAAGAGGAGGCCGTTAGACCCAGTAAGGGCCGAAGCAGTCAAAGCCGAAGTGGACAAGCTGATGTCCATAGGCTTTCTCCAGGAGTCACTCTATCCCGTGTGGTTGGCCAACCCGGTTCTGGTCCCAAAACCCGATGGATCCTGGAGAATGTGTATCGACTTCACGGACCTAAACAAAGCCTGCCCAAAAGACTGTTTCCCTCTTCCGCGAATCGATCAGATGGTAGACGCTACTTCCGGGTATGAACTCTTATCCTTCATGGATGCATACTCCGGATACAACCAGATCAAGATGCATGTCGCGGACCAGGAACACACCAGCTTCCTCACGGATAAGGGTGTCTACTGTTACGTGGTCATGCCATTCGGTTTGAAGAATGCTGGGGCGACATACCAGCGTCTAGTAAACAAAATGTTCAAGGATCAGCTGGGGAGGAACATGGAGGTGTATGTAGACGACATGTTGGTGAAATCCAAGACCTCCGAGGACCACAGTGACGACCTTGAGGAAGCTTTCGCCGTGATCCGAAAGTACGGAATGAAATTGAATCCGAAGAAATGTACTTTCGGGGTCTCGTCTGGGAAGTTCCTCGGTTTCATTGTCAGCTCCCGCGGAGTGGAGGCCAACCCTGAGAAAATTAAAGCGTTCATAGATATGCTTTCTCCCCGAAAGCATAGGGATGTCCAAAGCGTTACCGGAAGGATAGCTGCTCTCAGCCGCTTCGTATCTAAGGCCAGTGACAAATGTGTCCCCTTCTTCAATGTGTTGCGAGGAAACAAGAAGTTCGAGTGGACCCCCGAATGCGAAGCAGCTTTCCAACACCTCAAGGAACATCTAACTCGAGCTCCCATTCTGTCCAAACCTGTCGAAGGAGAGGCGTTGTTCTTGTACTTAGCTGTGACAAAGCATGCCGTAAGTGCCGCTCTCGTCCGGGAAGACGGCCGTCTCCAACTCCCTGTGTATTACGTGAGCAAGAGGTTACTGAACGCCGAGTCCAGATATACAATGATCGAAAAACTCTCCCTCTGCTTGCTAATCGCTTCGCGGAAGCTAAGGCCCTATTTCCAAGCGCACACCATCAGAGTACTCACCAACCACCCTCTCCGGCAAGTCCTGCAGAAGCCCGAGTCTTCTGGAAGATTACTTAAATGGGCCATGGAACTGAGCTAGTTTGACATCCACTACCAGCCACGGGTTTCCATAAAAGGTCAAGCTCTCGCGGACTTCATTGTGGAATGCTCAGGAATGAATGACCTTCCGGAAGATCCTGTCACAGAACTTCCCACATGGAAGGTCTATGTAGACGGAGCCTCAAATGAAAAAGGAGCTGGGGCAGGTGTTATCCTAATTTCTCCCCAAGGACATCAGCTCCAGAGCGCCATCCGATTCGCGTTCCCAGCATCCAACAACGAGGCAGAACACGAAGCCATGCTAGCTGGATTACAACTGGCCAGAGAAGTCGGAGCCCAAAAAATCGAAGTATACAGCGACTCCCTACTTGTGGTAAACCAAATATCCGGAGAATACCAGATGAAAGGCGAAAAAATGGCTGCTTACGTGTCTCTCTCCCGCGGCCTCCTGCAGCATTTCAAAGGCTACCAAATCCGCCAGGTCCCCCGGGACCAGAATTCACTCGCGGACACACTGGCCAAGCTTGCAACAGACCCGGAGATTGAACAATATGGCCTAGTGCCCATCGGGCACTTAGAAGCACCTAGTACTGAGACACAGAGGGTAAATGCCATCATCGACCATTCCCATTCCTAGATAGGACCCATCCTCAGATTTCTCACCACCGGAGAGCTCCCCACTGATAAAGCTGACGCAAGAAAGCTCCAATATCAAGCTCCCCGATACGTGGTTATGGATGGAAAGCTTTACCGCAGGGGGTTGTCCATACCCTTCCTTAGGTGTGTTGCCGGAACCGAAATCAGCTCCATCATCCATGAGATTCACGGAGGCTTCTGTGGTGACCATACCTCCGGGCTGAGCCTCTCCAAAAAGATCCTTCGTCATGGATACTTCTGGCCCACCATGAAGAAGGATTGTGTGGATTATGTCAGAAAATGTGAGCAGTGCCAGAGGTACGCCAAGGTTCCGCGAGCGCCGCCTACAGAAATTACCTTAATGACCAGCCCATGGCCGTTCGCCGTTTGGGGCATTGACCTAGTAGGTTCCCTTCCAACTGGAAAGGGTGGAGTGAAGTATGCCATAGTCGCGGTAGACTACTTCACCAAATGGGCTGAAGCAGAACCTATGAACACGGTCACGTCTAAGAAAGCACTGGACTTTGTCATCAAGAATATAGTGTGCCGTTTCGGGCTTCCACGTAAAATTGTGTCCAACAACGGGAAGCAATTTGATAGTGAACATTTCACGAACTTCTGTGCTTCGCATGGAATCATCAAAAGCTTTTCCGCAGTCGCCAGACCTCAAGCTAATGGACAAGTGGAGGCAGTGAACAAAATTTTAAAGACCACGTTGAAGAAAAAACTCCAAGCATGCAAGGCTCACTGGCCGGAAGAGCTCCCGCGAGTACTTTGGGCCTATCGCACAACAGAGAGAACTTCGACAGGGCACACACCTTACTCCATGACCTTCGGTTGTGAGGCCGTCATCCCAGTAGAAACTATGATCACCTCTCACAGGCAGGACACCTACGACCCTACCCGGAACCACGCCCTTCTCCAGGAGTCCCTGGACATGATCGAAGAGCTCCGGGAGCAGTCACAGGTCCAACTCAAAATGTACCAAGGCAAGATAGCCCGACACTTCAACTCAAGAGTCAAGAGCCGTACATTCGAAGTTGGGGACCTTGTCCTACGGAGAGTATTTCCTGCAACGCAGGATCCGGGAGTGGGAGTCCTCGGACCCAACTGGGAAGGCCCCTATGAAGTCCAAGAAAAAGTGTGCCATGGGACGTATCACTTAAAGAGACTCGACGGATCTAAAGTCCCGCGCGCCTGGAACGCGGAGCACCTCCGCCGTTACTATCAGTAAGCCCCGGACTATTTAGTCGAAAGTCCTTGGTGGACGTAGCAAAAATGTAAAATATGGAGATAGTCCTCCCAGCTGTAAAACACATGCCTAACAGGCTAATTTAATAAAACACGGAGAGTTTCACTCCGCTTTTACTGCATTTTTTATCCCTTTGTTCCAAGCTGCGTTTTAACAAGTGACCACGCGGTCCGGAGACGTCCGGTCCCCACAATCACTTGGGGGGGTATACATGGCTAAGGCATAGCCATACGCCCCTTGAACAAAACATAAAGAGAACACCACTTATGTGCTAGCATTGTGTTTGAAATTTTTAAAATTGATTAAGCTTAGGTTGATTTGTTACCATGAACATATTTGCATTACGTGTCATTTGTGCATTATGTGGTTATGTGAAAATTGCCATGAAAATATCTGCCATTATGCATCATGAAAGTTATCTCCTGTGTAGCCCAGCGATGAGCAGGACTGGAGGTTGGGGCACATTCAGAGAGCCATGCCGAAACACCCCCAACTCCCTGGCAAGTCCTTCGTAGAATACTACGCGTCCGCTGCAAGCTTTGCTACGCAAGCTTCAGCTCCGAGACTCATAAAGTAATGCATGGCAAGATCCGCGACCGCTGAGAGCTTTACTTCGCAAGCTCCAGCTCCGGGCCCCGCAAGGCAAAAGAGGGCAAGATCCGCGACCGCTGTAAGCTTTGCTTCGCAGGCTTCAGCTCCGGGTCTCACAAAAAAAAATGCATGACCAGCTCCTCGACCGCAACGAGCTTGGCCTCGCAAGGCTTCATGCCAAATCCCTGAAGTCGGCCACCGTGAGGTCCACAACGACAGTTAGTTTTGCTTCGCAAAGATCTAGCCCTAAGTCTAGCAACGCCCACCAAAAGATCTCCCGTTCCGGCACCATCCCACGGAATCGTATTAAGTGTTGGCCTCGCAAGCTTTGTAAAGATCACGATGGGAAGATGCAACGGGTCACCTTAGCCATCCCAGCGAACGGTATAACTACAAGTCCCGGGATTGGCTATTTACCTTAGGAAAGCTGAGTACGATGAAAGAGGGAGTCTGGCCGTTGGAACCAAGAACCCTCCGTAACCTAGAAACTACGTGGGAAAAGACATAAGCCGTTGGAGCTTCAAGTTAGAAATGCATAGGTTCTGGCCGTTGGAACCTAAACCTCATGCGCCCCTACAGCAATTTCTATCGTATAAAAGTCTCTACCCTAAGCACAAAATTAAACAAGGAACTCAGCAGGAAAGGAAAGAAGAAGTCTACAATTATGACAATGAAGGCCCTGCAGACCGAACATCTGTAATGTTCCCGCAATCAAAGAAAAATAAAAAAAAATAAATTTTTTTTTTTTTTTTTTATTATTACACAAAGAATAAGACCCCTTCAAGCACTGGGGGTGGCAGCGGCTTCCACGACTGGGGTCTCGGAGACAGCGGTTTCAACTGGGGCTGGCGGAGTCAGCTCATTGGAAGATGGAACGTCATCAATGGCAAGTTCAGAGGTCCCCGCCTCTTCGGGATCTTCTGCCTCAGGGACTCCAGCAGGCTCGTCGATGTTATAAGTCTGGACGTACACCTCTGGGCTTTGATCCCACGCCTGTTTCTTTTCCCTCATGGCGGCGGCGTCTTCTCCCAGGTAGCCTACTACCTCCGGGTTTATTTTCCAAAGTTGGTGCATGAGGACCACGTGGGATAGATTAATCGTTCTATTCAGCACCACCTCGGCATCTTCCTTCTCCTTCAAGCGCTCCGCCTCAGAGGTTGCCAGCTTTGCTTCCGCGACAGCCAATTGAGCCCTCAGTTTTTCCAGCTCGGCCTTGGATGCATCCCGCTCTCCCTTAAGGGAATCAATCTCCTTGCGCTGCACCTTATTTTGATCCAGCAAGGATTGCTTCTCAGTCACATGCCCCCTGACAGTGAATTGCAAGGCTCCAATCTATTTATCCTTCTCAGCGAGCCCCAACTCCAGCATAGACGCAAGATCCTTGCTCCTCTTGTGATCTTGCTCCTCCTCGTGCAGCTTATTCTGAAGAATGGCGTATTCCTCGTTCTGCTTAAGGAGGAGATCGTTTTTCGATTGCAAGCGGGCATCCAGGGTGTCCTTCTCCCCCCTGGCCTGGGATAGCTCTTCTTGGAGCTTGGAATTCTGGGCCTTCAAGTCATCCGACCGCTGCTTGAACTCATTCTCCGCGCGGGCCCGGTACTCTCGATATTTGGCAAGGTATTTCTTGTCCGCCTCTTCTTCAGCCGTGCGCTGGGCCTGGTTAATCTTCTCCACAGTCTCCCCCTTTATGCTCTCGACCTGTTGGGTCAGTTTCTGCTTCTCCGCCTCCAAGGCCTGGCGAGCCACCTGGCTCTCCTCCAGCTGAACCAGAACTGCACTCACCTCCCGGAACGAGCGTTCCGCGATGAGAGAGGCCTGCGAGGAAAGACAACAGAATGAGTTAAGCAGAACCAAATGTACTAAGACAATTGATCCCGGAACACAACAACTGACAGCTTACCCCCGAAAGTTGCTGCTTTACGGCATGTGTCAGCAACAGCGGGTCCTTACTGCTACTGATGGCCCATTTCTCAGAATTGAGTTCGCACAAGCTCAGGGCCATGTCCTCCATCATCTCCGCTCCAAACGGCGCCAATGAACGTCCGAGCCTAGGCACCAGCCTCTTCTCCAAGGCTGGGCCATCCAAAACCGCTCCAGCCAGGTGAAGGGATCTCACCCCCTCGGCCAGCTCAGCTCTCTTCACGGCAGACAAGTTGTCTGCCCTTCCCTGAGTAACAGCCTTCTCGGCCTCCAACCGCCTCTTCAAAAAATTATCAGCCCGTCTTACACCCTCCAGGAGGGCAGCGGGAAAACGGGTTGGTTTCTGAGGGAAGTGGAACTTCAGGCCAGGCCGAGGAAGGCTTGTTTGTTGAGAAAGTGGAAGAGAAGAAGAAGAAGGAGACCCCAAAAGGGTTGACTCCCTTTGGACTGGAGGAGGAAGTAGACAGGGTATTGGGGATGGTAGCGAAGACACTACCGCCCCGCTTTGTGGTTGTTGCTGATGTTGTTGTTGCTTTTGCTGCTGCTGTGGCGGTGTTGATTGTCTTTGTGGTTGTTGTTGTTGTTGCTGTTGCTTTTGCTGTTGGAGTTGTGTTTGCTGCTGGGTGGGGGTAATCTGGTGGGGACTGCACGCAGCCCGGAGGTCTCCATCACCTCCGGGAGAAGAGTGTCTAAGGCGTTTCTTCTTGTCGCCCTCAGCCTCTCCTCCGGAGCGCTTGCTCACCCCGGCCCTCTTCGCGGGGAACACAAGACCTTCCCCATCGCTGCTACTGCTCGAGACCACCATGTTCTCGGAAGGCCCCTTGATAGGAGGCTTCTCCACCACGGGCACGATTGACCTCTCCACCACCGGAGACCCTTGCGCCTCACCACTTGTCTTCTTGGGTGTGGCAGCTTTACCTCCCCTACCAGCTCCGGCCTTTCGTCTTTTCCCCTTGGACGGGTCTTGGCTGGTGGCGGCCTTCTTGATAAGAGAGGTAGCTCTCCCCAACATCTTTGCTTCAGGATGTTCTGCAAGAAATGTGCGAAGCAAGGTTAACCAACCAGCAAGCAATGTGAAAAAAGATAAGCAGAAAACAAAACAAGCAACAACATAAAAGCACAAATAAGTCCCCCAGCAGGGAACAAGAAACAAAAAAAAAAGGGAAAAGTTTGAAAGGGACGACCATGCACGAGAAACGTGGATGGCCTTCCCCGAGCAAAACAAAACACCGCTTCCTGCTCCAGGAAGCTCCCGTACTCCTTGAAGTCCGGGAATGACATGCTGAGGGAAGAAGGGTCAACCATGGTGACACCTTCTGGCAGACTACCGTCACTCAAACACCCGAGGAGCCCATCTACCCTATCGCAATATCTGTAAAAGGGTATCCTACGCGGATCTAGCCTAAGGAAGCGGGGATCGAACCCCGCCTGAGAAGTCCGGGAGACCTCAGACAGGCTGGGGGTGTGGATCAATCGAAAACTAGTCTTACCTCTCCCGGAGGTACCAGCTCCCGGAGTCCCTTCATTGGGGTAAGCTGCGGCGTGGCGAGCCTCGATCTCTTCTTCCTCTGGCTGGGGGTCGGGGAACCTCTCCGCCCAACTAGGAGATAAATTATTCTCGTCCCGGGCCGCTTGGCAGATCACCTTGGACAGCTCCAGGGCAATCTGCTCACGGATGTCAGCTGACACCTGACTTTGCCCCCTGCCGCTCACTGGCTCAATATTTTGGAAAGAGGCGAGTAGCCCATACCCCCTCAAAGATTCGGTGGTCACAAGTCCCTCCACCTTCAGCTCTTCCTCCGAGAGCCCCTCGTAGAAGTTTGACCTCCTTATCATCTCCGCACAGCGAGGTGTCCGCGGGACGGCTTCTGCAAAATCCAAACACGAGTGTTAGAGATCCTCCCGGAAGGCAGACCAAACTTAAAGAAACAAAGTTAAAGAAGAGAGGAAGGAGCACTTACCAGGAACTTTGAAGTCCAAAGATAGGGCTGGCACCCTCTTCAATGGGAAGCCAGTCGTCAGGAACCAGTACTCCCGGAGATCTGGAACCCTCGCGGTATGACATGTGGGGCACATCACGTCCGGATATCTCTCCAGCCTATAAAACCCCACCTTGTCTGCATGACCTCTCATGGGCTGGGAATTCAGCCCATAGAAGTATAGCACCTCCTCCGGGGTAGGGGCTTCCAGATTCCTGGATTTGCAAAAGATGTACCACCCCGCTAGAAGCTTGTAGCTGGGGGGAATCAACTGGAAGGGGGCAATCCCCGCCTTCACGCAGAAGTTGGCAAAATAACTTCTTAGGGGCAAGTGTGCCCCACACACTATGTGTGCCCAGCTCCAGGCACCAAAACCCTCGTGACTCTGACTGGCAGACTCACCCAGCACCGACAGGCGGTGCCACATCAGGCCTGGGATGTTCTTCAAGCCTGCCTCTGAGGAATACAGCTCCAGCATGCCGTAGTTCCTGAGCAGGTTCGGCTTCTGGTCCATCTCCCAGATGGAGCTGTTGATAGTCGGTGGGCTAGCCGAGGCCACCTTAGTTTTTGCTTTCCCCTTCGCGCCGGCAACAGGGGAACCTTGCTCCTGGGCAGATCCAGCCTCTACCACAGCGATGACTTGTTCCTTTGAGGTGCTCGTCACTGAGCAAAAGAAACAAAGAAAAAAACACTCCAAGCAGTCAGCACCCTTGCCATACCCTAACGGTATTAAAGGCGTCGGGGAGACCCTCCCCGAAAACTGCTTGGAGAGGCTCCCACCGAGCTTGCCGAGGGACTGGCACCATGCCACTCGAAGGACAGCAAGGAACCAGATTCAAACTCCGAGCCTAAGCCCGCCGAGAGAAGTGTTTTCCCAGGGGAAAACACCCTAAAGGCGTTCATGCTTATGCCCTAAAATAACAAACCAGAATAGCACAAGCAGACGAGAAACAACTTTCCAAAAGCAAATCGTCAAAGCATGCAAAGAAATGACTTATTGATCCGCATCAGTCACATGCCTATCAAAGCCCTATTCACGCATGCATAAAGATGACACCGGCAGAAAACTCAACCCTAACAACTACCAACAAACTGAGGTTTAGAAGGGGAAAGCAAAGTCAAAATACTTACTGGTATTCGAGTAGTTGAAGATTGAGGGAGTAACCGGGTCACTACACTGCACGAACGTGTGAAGTAAAGGCTGCAAAGACAAGTAACGATTCAAACCTAGAACTTCGGCGATCAAACCTACTGCCTAATCGAAAGAAAAGTTCCTGGATTCCTTACCAAAAGAAGTGGCGAATTCGAAGGAAAGGAAGCTTGGAAGCT
The DNA here is from genome assembly GCF_963169125.1 of Humulus lupulus. Classification (NCBI taxonomy): domain Eukaryota; kingdom Viridiplantae; phylum Streptophyta; class Magnoliopsida; order Rosales; family Cannabaceae; genus Humulus; species Humulus lupulus. Next base: position 75,703,507 of record NC_084793.1, read on the forward strand.
TGAGAGTTCGAAGATTTGGGAATCTGAGAATCTGAAAGACTCGAGAATTTGAAAGCGTAAAGAGGAAGAAAGGTCTGTTCCCTCGTTTTTATAGCAGGAACAAAATCGTTTCGAATTCCACAAATGGACGGTCTTGATCTTCCCATACCGCATGCATCAAATCCAACGGTTGGGGATGAAGTGCCGGTCCCATTTAAGACTCCTCGGATGGGAATAAAGTATTTATTTCCCATCATTATACCATCTCGGGCCCAGTGCACCATTAAATACCGTCAAATCACTACTCAGCCAGTCGCCTCACGCACTCGTCTTGGTCACAGAGCCATTCCCTGCATGACGCGTGGCCCTTGCCACACTTGAGTGCTTGAGTTCAAACAGAAGAAATTTCCTTTTTTTTTTTGTACTGACACTCAGGCGGGAAAAAGGAACTCTTCCAGGAACACAGGAGGTGACCCCTCGCCTAATCTAGAGACCAGAGCACCCGGAGGACTGTACAAGCTCCCGGACCTCTCAAGCCCCGTGACCTTGGGGGGCAAATGTTATCCAGATTTCCGGATAGCGTTTAAATGGATAGCCTCGGGGAAGCAGAATTATCAAAGTCTTTCACGAAAGGTGACCAGAGCTCACGGATGGACAGAAAGGCTTTGCCTCTCCCGTTTAGTATCCAGCATACTCTTTCAAGCAACCGCGACGCGGAAGCTCGTCAATTCTCCAGGACTCCCGAAGGGATATCCTTCGGGGAAGGTCCTTCCAGGAGAAGCTCTTCAGGTTACCTTCGCGGATACAGTTCCGTGTCTCGCACGGAAGAAGACCAAGCGGTCGAGTCATGGAGGAGGCATAGTTGGAATGATATCCACCTGACACAGGATCCTGCTTGACACGCCCGACAGGTCGAGGCCGCACACATCCCAGCACGCCTAAAAGTACCATTTCGCCTACTGTTCCGCTGACAGCCTGGAAAAGACAGCTGCCTTTGTGCATTCCCCATACTTTCACGTAAATATACCCACATAGAGGCTGGTAGCCAGGCGACTACGGTAATTGTATCCCCTATTTATGGCTGGTGTAATTAAGACTCATGGGGGCAGAGTAAAACCCTAATAAAAAACTCTAGCTATAAAGACCTCCTCATTTTGCAATAGAAGGGGGGGGGGGGGGAGAACACATTACATAGCAAGAACTCTGCCAAAATCTCTCTAGCTTCGTCTTCTTCTAAAGAACTCGAGAGAAACACTGTGAGTTTGTGAGTTTCTTTTACACCAGCCATTTTACTGTAATTCTCTACAAGTATAATAACATCGACTCGTGGACTAGGGCTCGTTAACGCCTGAACCACGTAAAAAACCTATTTTGTCTATTTATATTTCTGCACTTCTACAGTTCTTATCTTTTTATTATTTTGTTTGTATTCGTTTCCGAAAAACTCGGTAAACATTATCCTTTAACCATAGGCCATGCTAACTGCAACGGCCGCTCGCACCCGTGCCCAGGCTGCCATCGACCAGGCTCGGGCAAAGGCCATTGAGAGGTACCAGGTGAAGGCCAACGAGGAGCTTCAAGCTGCAGAGGCCAGGCACGCTGGGGAGTTGGAGGTGGTCACCCAGCAGAAGGATGCTGCGGTGGCAAAGCTGGCAGAGGCTGAGTCTTCTCAGGCTGCTTTGAAAAAGCAGAAAGATGACTTCCAGGAGTCCAGTCGGATCCAATACCGTGAAGTCAAGAGGCTTAAGGAGGAGCTTCTTGCTAAGGACAAGGCCATAGCTGTTCTTGAGAGCCAAGTAGAGTAGCTGAAGCTTACCAATGCCAAAGATCTGGAAAGGTACAAGAATGCGACGCTTCGGTGTTTCTACGACTTTTGGAAACACAACCGGGGTGCCAATTTTAACTACCTTCCAGAAGACGCCAGGAACGCTGAGTTGGCCCGCTATACTACTCGATTGGCTGAAGAAGAAGAAAGAGCAAGGATCCTCGCTTCCCCAAGCATCCAGCCGGCCGCAGTCGAAGAGGAAGGAGGAGTTGCTGATGATGCAACCAACCAAAATGTTGAGCAAGATCCTCCTGCTCCTTAAACTTATTTTTTTCTTTTTGATTTTTCTTCGATTACACAACCCACGGGTCGTACTGTAAAGACAATTTTTACTTTTAAATTTAAATTTGCTGCACGGGCAGCAAACTTTCCGTTTACTTTGAACAATTACATCCAAGCAGTGATGCTCGCGGTGTAAAAGACTGCCTCTTGACATTATAATATTTTCATTTACTATAGCATATGTCCGTATGACCGAACTTAGCATAGTACTTTGATTTGATTTAACAAAATATAGATTTTGAAAAATACTCTACGTACCGTAGCATGCTTTCACTCATTTTGTTCATGTGTTTACATACCTTTTGGTATGCTTTGCTATCGATGTACCTTATATGCCCCCCCAAGTGATCGAGGAGCTTTAGGTCCTTGGTCACTTGCCTTGACCACGACCTGTGCGAACATAACTGCTCAATAGTAAACATAACATAATACAGCAAAGCAACACACGTAATGAACAAATACTTGTAAAAATAAATTCACAAAGGTTGGCAAGAACGACTAGCTGCGCACAGTCCCTTATAATCTCATATTAAAAATGGACTAATCATGTCTTTACGAGTGATCTTAGAAAAGACCTTACACTTATAAGCGATTAGCCATATGACGTGGCTAACCCTTTTTCAAAACTTGTAAAAAGTAAAAATTAATACAAGTCAATCCTTTAAAAAGGATTGTTTATTGATAATACTTGCGCAGGTGTTCACCGTTCCAATAGCGTGGAACGAGATCTCCATTTAAGCGTGCAAGTTTGTAGGTGCCCGGATGAAAGACTTCTTCAATCTGGTAAGGTCCTTCCCAATTAGGTCCGAGTACTCCAGCAGTGGGGTCGCGGGTATTTAAGAAAACTCATCGTAGCACCAGGTCACCGACGTTGAATTTCCTTTCTTTTACCTTTGAGTTAAAGTACTGGGCGACCTTTTGCTGGTACGCAGCAACTCGGAGTTGGGCTTTTTCTTGTATTTCGTCAATTGAGTCTAGGGATTCCATCATTAGTTGGCTCTTCTGGCCCTGGTCGTATGTAATGCGTCGATGTGAGGGGGGATCTAATTCGACAGGTAACATGGCTTCATATCCGTAAGCTAAGGAAAACGGGGTATGACCTGTCACTGTTCAGTGAGAAGTTCTATACGACCAGAGGACTTCAGGCAGCTATTCTAGCCATGCTCCTTTAGCGTCTTTGTACGCCCTGGTTTTCCCACGGGCTGATTAGCAGGTCGAGCCTCGGACTAATCATGGTTTAGTCCGAGGACTCCCCTAGGCCGGAGATCCTGTTTCCAAATCGTACCTTCTTAGCTCGAGGGATCCTCAAAGGCTCGCCAAGGGCCCCCAAGACTGGAGGAAGGCATCAGAAGGCCTGAAGGCTGAAGGTCGGTTCAGGGAAGCAGCTCGTGGTACGAGCTGGCCATGGATATCTGACCCTTTGTAAAGTCAACACACGCAAGATAAACGTGCATATATCTGACATCACGTGTCCGATATCCCCCTGACTTCTCGGACACGCAGCAAGAACGTGCGCATTCAGACACCCACGGCTGGGTTGGGCCGTGCGGCCCATTACCTCCTTACATACTGATTAGACCACACTTATGTGTCAGGTTTAGGAATTAATCATAAATGTCACAGAGTTGATATGACAAATGGTAAGGTCACGGGATGACCTCCCTACCAACTTCCAGGTGCCTTCTTCTATAAATATGGGGACCCTGGGAGTTGATAGGGGTTGGAAAAAATAGTCTCTGAAGAACCATATACTTTGTAAACCAAATACCCTCAATATATGAATAATATTGACTAGTGGAGTAGAAGGATTTTTAACCTTTGAACCACTTAAAAAACGTGTCTTGAGTCACCTAGTTCATTCTCTAAGATTTCATATCTGTGACGGTTCTACTTTCAGTACTAATCCCTTTCTCTTCTTCTCTTAATTACCTGTTGGCGAAGAACCGCGTCAACAGTTTGGTGCTTTCATTGAGAGATAGTTTGATTAGTACTACCACAAACATCCAACTATGGTGACCACTCGATCCAGACATGGCAACGAAACAGAACAGCATGATGGGCAGGAGGCCCACCATGTTGCCATCCCTGATGAACAAATTCCTGAAGTCCAGTAAAGGCCAGGAAAGCAGCTGGCGGGCCAAGACGACACTGGTAATTCAGCGCCCCGGCCACCTAATCCGAATCCGTGTTATTATACTGCGGTGGAGATGGAGAATGCTCAGCTGAGGAGCCAGTTAGCAGCAGCTGGTCAGCAAATCCAGGATATTCTGGACCGACTACCCCCTCTCACAACCAACGTTAACGTTGGAGAGAGGCAAGGTGAGGCTCCTAAGTCTCGCCGGAGTAATCGGTCCAGACATAGCCGTTCGGATAGACTTCCTGTAGCCAACTCTACCCCTTCATCACACCACCAAGAGGAAAACTTCAGGGAAATGCCTAGAACCAGACAACAGCAATACAGCCGTTCGGTTAGGACATCAACCCCTAGCTCTCAACCTTCCTTGAGGGCGCCCAGGAGAGATCGAGGAAATTCCCGAAGAAGATCCGGGGAGGGCCAGAGACGTCAGCCCGTCCCCGAAGACCATCCTGCGCCTCGTCCAGCTCGCCCAGCGCGGGACCAGCAGGCTGGCAGGGCCGAAAGGCCCCCACCGAATTTGATTCGTTCGGACGGAACTAGGATCACCTCCCCAGTCAGGCATCCTCCTTCTCCAATCAGATACCCGTCTCCTCAGCCCGTCCGAGACATCCCGGCCTACGGGAGTAGTAGGAGAGACCCGCCGTCGGCTGGGCCTTCCTGGCGCAGCAGGGTGCCAGGGGAAGGATCAGATCGTAACCGCCGAAGACGCACTCCAAGCCTATCTAGTAGGAGCCACTGGACCGGTAGTCGCCGGAGTGATCTCTCGGGAGGAGACCTGCGTCAGCGACTAAGCTCGGCACAAAGTCACCAGACTACACAGGGAGGCGACCTCCGAGATCGCCTCAACTCTCACAGAGGTGATCGAACCGGAGATGGTAGCCAGGCCCGTTCAGTGGGAGTCCGATCTGAAGTACGTAACAGAGGGAATGTCCCAAATAACCTATCTCAAGATAGGGGGGCAACAACCCACCTAATATGTACAACGGGTCCGGAGCTGTTGAACAGCCCCGGAATAACCCAGGATCTCAGGACAAAACCCTCGAGTGCCTAACTCAGATGGAGGAACTGATGAGAAAGCTCCTATCAGAAAAAGAAAAAGACGAATATGATTCGGGTGACGAAATGGAGCTCTTCGCCCCCAACATAGCAACTACGGCATACTCGTCTGGCTTCCGTATGCCTCACTTGTCAAAGTTCAACGGGGACGGGGACCCGTCAGACCATTTAGGGATGTTCAACACCCTAATGATGGCCCATAACATCGGCCCAGAGCTGCGTTGCTTAATCTTTCCTTCCACACTGACTGGACCTGCCAGGCAGTGGTTCAAGCAGAGTAAAAGGCAGTCAATCAGCTCCTGGAAGACCTTTTCGGCTGACTTCAAAAGGGCATTCCGCGCCTCCCAGGCCGCTCGAGTCCAGGCCGACTCCCTAGCTAACGTGAGACAGCAGCCCGGTGAGACGCTGAAAGCCTACTTGAGTAGATTCGCGAATGTCGCTGCTCGAGCCAAAAACGCTGATGATAGCTCCAAGCTCATGGCCATGAGGACCGGAATCCTGGTCGGTGGAGACCTGTGGAAAGATATTCAAAGGAGGGGAGTCAGCTCGGTTGGCGAATTCCTTAACAGAGCCCAAGAGTGGATAAACTTAGAAGAAGTTGAAGCTTCCGCCGCGGGGACCAGCTAGATTCCCGAGAAGCCCGCTGGAACGGAGACAGAGATCGTAGTGGCGATTCCCGACGTCGCGCAGAACAACCAGCACGGTGGTGGCAAAAGAAAGGGGAATGGTGAAAACAGCCATCACGTTCAAAAGAAGAATAAATCTGTGGATAAATTCAAGCCCGTGTTCATAACATATACCGAGCTCACCCAGTCCAGGGAAAATATTTTCCTGGCCAACGCTGCTCGGATCCCTTGGAAAAGGCCAGAGCCATTAAAGCACCACAAGGGAAAGAGAGATACTTCAAAATTCTGCCGTTTCCATAACGACGTCGGCCACAATAGCGACGACTGCAGGCATCTCAAAGATGAAATCGAAACTCTCATCCGAGCAGGCCCATTGGCGCAATACTCGCGAAACAGGGTCCCAGCAAGTCGACCCGTTCCAGAGGTCCCAGCCAGCCAACCCGGGCCTCGGATAGATCAGGACGTCCCTCCCCCCGCAGTCGAGGGAGAGATATCCACCATCTCTGGAGGACCGCATATGGCTGGCACGAGTAGAGGCGCCCAGAAGAGATATGTGAATGAATTAAAGGCTCACAACGGAGTGGAGTTCGTCCCGGAGCAACGTCAGTCAAAACAGCAACGGTTAGAGAAACAACCGATAACTTTCACGGAGGAAGACGCAGGCCATGTCCAATTCCCTCATAACGATCCCTTGGTCGTAGCAGTCCAGCTCGCCAACCGGAAAGTAAGGAGAGTGTTGGTGGACAATGGGAGCTCGGTGAACCTCCTATTCCGATCCACCTTAGAAAAGATGGGTCTGACCGTCGCCGAGCTAAAGGCAACCTCGATGATGCTATATGGCTTTTCGGGAGAAGGATCAGCAGCAATAGGGATGATCGAGCTGGTGATCACCCTAGGAGAAGAATCTCGGACAGTATCCAAACTACTCGAGTTCGTGGTCATTGACTGCTCCGCTGCCTACAATGCCATTTTGGGCCAACCTACCCTCATAGCTTCCGAGGCTATCACTTCCATCCGACACCTCACCATGAAGTTCCCTACTTCAACAGGAGTCTGTACTATCAAGGGTGACCAGCTCGCTGCCAGGGAATGCTACAACATTTCCACAAAGGGAAAATCTAAACCCGGGCAGCTGACAATGGCCATTCAAGGCGAAGAGGAATCTCAGGGACCCAAGGCGGCTCCTGAGATTGAAAAACCTCAGATTTCCGAAGAAGAAAAGCTTGCCTTAAGTGAGGACATTGACCCCCGTGTAGGCGAGGATAGATCCGAGCTCCAGGCTATTGAAGAGCTCGAGGAGGTGAACATTGATAAACAAAACCCATCACGGACGGTTAAGCTTGGGAAGAACCTCTGTGACCAAAGAAAAGCGGAGCTGACTACGTTTCTGCAGAAAAACCTGGACGTGTTCGCGTGGTCGCACGAGGACATGATAGGGATCAGCCCGAGTGTCATCATGCACACACTCCACCTGGATAAAAGTGTTCCTGCCAAATCCCAAAAGCAGAGGCGTTTAGAAATGACCCGAGCCGAAGCCCTTGAAGAAGAGGTGACCCGGCTCAAAAAGTGTGGCTTTATCTGCGAAGCCAAATTTCCAATTTGGGTCGCTAATCCCGTGCTGGTTCCAAAGCCCAACGGGAAGTGGCGGACCTGTATTGACTTCTCCGACCTGAATAAAGCCTGCCCCATGGATTGCTTTCCATTGCCAAGGATCGATCAGCTGGTGGATGCCACGGCGGGGCACGAGCTCATGTCCTTCATGGACGCGTACTCAGGCTACAATCAGATCGCGATGAATCCGGCAGACCAGGAACATACCAGCTTCATGACCCCGACTAATGTCTATTGCTATAAGGTCATGCCATTTGGCCTGAAGAATGCCGGAGCTACCTACCAAAGGCTTGTAAACAGAATGTTCAAGGACCAGATCGGAAAAAACATGGAAGTGTACGTCGATGACATGCTGGTCAAGTCAAAGACTGCCGACAACCACGTTTCCGACCTGGAAGAGTGTTTTAACATACTGCGAGAGTATGGCATGAGGCTTAATCCTCAGAAGTGCACTTTCGGTGTCGCATCGGGGAAATTCCTGGGTTTCATAGTCAATACCCGAGGAATCGAGGCAAACCCCGACAAGATCAGGTCACTACTCGAGCTTCCTTCCCCTAGGTCGCGAAAGGATGTCCAAGGCCTCACAGGAAGGGTGGCAGCGCTCAACCGGTTCATTTCCAAATCAACCGACAAGTGTTTGCCCTTCTACAACCTGCTCCGGGGAAACAAGAAGTTTGAGTGGACAGTAGAATGCGAAAGCGCATTCCTCGACCTGAAGGCGCATCTGGCTGAACCGCCTGTGCTATCCAAGCCCAAGGCGGGAGAACCTCTTCTCCTCTACATGGCCGTCACTGAGGATGCAGCTAGCGCTGTGCTAGTACGAGAAGAGGACCAAGTTCAAAAGCCAGTCTACTACATCAGCAAGAGACTCCTCGGAGCAGAATCAAGATACCCAATGATGGAAAAACTAGCGTTTTGCCTAATCACGGCCTCGCGAAAGCTTAGGCCGTACTTCCAGTCCCACTCTGTACACGTCATGACCGATCAACCTTTAAGGAAGGTTTTGCAAAAGCCTGAAGCATCGGGACGTTTGTTAAAGTGGGCGGTCGAACTCAGTCAGTTCGAGATTTTCTATACTCCACGAACTGCCATAAAAAGTCAGGCCTTGGCCGACTTCATGGCGGAGTGCACGGGATTCCAGGAGAATCCATCAGAAGGCTTGCCTCAGGTCGCCTCCCCACATTCGTCGTGGAAGATCTTCGTTGATGGTTCATCTAACGAGAACGGCTCCGGGGCCGGAATCATCCTGATATCCCCCGAGGGACATAGATTCCACTCGGCGCTAATGTTTGGGTTCAAGGCGTCTAACAACGAGGCAGAGTGCGAGGCTTTGTTGGCTGGGCTGAGGGTAGCTAGTGAGCTAAAGGCGAGCTCCGTCCAGTGCTTCAGTGACTCCCAGCTCGTGGTGAACCAAGTTCTGGGAGAATATCAGGCGTGGGGACCCAAGATGGCCGCCTATTTGGAAAAAGTAAAAGCCGAGCTGTCTGCATTTGGGCGAGGGTCGATCGAATAGATACATCGGGAGCAGAACGCCAACGCAGATGCTCTCGCCAAACTCGCCACCTCGGGAGAGACAGAAACCCTGGGGTTGGTGCCAATAGAATTCTTGGAAAAACCAAGTATAGAAGGAGATCGGGCAGAGATCGAGATGATTGATATTAGGCCGACCTGGATGACTCCCATTCTTGAGTATCTCATCGAGGGCAGGTTACCCGAAGAACGTAACGATGCACGGCGAGTCCTTTATCAAGCTCCTAGATATACGCTAGTCGAAGGAGTGTTATACCGACGTGGGCACTCCCTACCTCTCCTCCGGTGCGTTCTTCCAAGTGAAGCGAAGGCCATCCTGCAGGAAGTTCACGAAGGATTCTGCGGAGACCACACTGGGGGGCAAAACCTGGCCTTAAAGGTTCTCAGGCAAGGTTATTATTGGCCGACTCTGTCCAAAGATTCGATCTCGTATGTGAAAAGGTGCGACAAGTGCCAGCGATTCGCTGTGGTTGCCCGAGCTCCTCCGGTCGAGCTAAAAATGATCCCGGCTCCTTGGCCATTTGTCGTTTGGGGAATAGATCTAGTGGGCGCCCTGCCCACCGGAAAGGGTTGGGTCCGTTACGCCGTGGTAGCCATTGACTACTTCACCAAGTGGGCCGAAGCAGAGCCGTTGGCGACAATAACATCGAAGAAGGTACTCGACTTTGTGGTGAAAAGCATCATCTGTCGATTTGACCTACCTAAGAAGATCGTCTCCGACAACGGCACTCAATTTGACAGCGATCTGTTCACCGAATTTTGTGAAAGGCACGGAATTGTGAAAAGCTTCTCGTCTGTGGCCTATCCCCAGGCGAACGACCAGGTCGAGGCTGTGAACAAAACTCTAAAGGCAAGCCTCAAGAAGAGGCTAGATGAGGCAAAGGGGGTCTGGCCAGAACAGCTCCCCCAGGTCCTGTGGGCATACCGGACCTCGCATCGGACTCCCACGGGTCACACTCCTTTCTCCCTAACCTTTGGGAGTGAAGCAGTCCTCCCTGTGGAGGTTACAGTTCTGTCGCATAGAGTCCAGTCCTATGACCAAGATCGGAACCACGAACTTCTATGCCATTCCCTAGACCTAGTTGATGAAAGGCGAGAGGATTCGCAACTCCAGCTCGCCCATTATCAGCAAAAGATCACTTGCTACTTCAACACTAAGGTCAAAAAACGTGCCTTTAGCGTTGGCGATTTGGTCCTAAGGAGAGTTTTCCTGGCCGGAAAAGATCCCAAAGATGGGGTTTTGGGACCAAACTGGGAAGGACCATACCAGGTCATCGAAGTCATCAAGGAGGGAACTTATAAGTTAGCTCGACTTGATGGAGGGGCGATCCCGCGGACTTGGAATGCCATCCACTTAAAGAAATACTATCAATGATCCACTTGTAAGGCCTGGAAGGCCACTTTCTATGTATAAATAAAAATCAAATGTTTCTTTTTATTTGCAAGTGTGATTTTGAAGTAACCACGAAAGACCCTTTCCCAGTTACTTGGGGGGCATATGGTACCTGGATATAACCAGGTCTCCTTAACGACTTAGATGTTGACTCTTATCTATGGATAAGGGTTAACATGAACTAAGTCCTATCCTGGATTTAACCGGGTCATAAAACTTAGAAGTTAACTTAAATTTATTGATCGTGGTTCTTCTTAAAGAGCTTGGGATATGGATAAAAGTTAACACGAACTAAGTTTTTAAAATAAGTTCTTGGTTTTAACCGGGTCATAAAACTTAGAAGTTAACTTAAATTTATTGATCGTGGTTCTTCTTAAAGAGCTCGGGATATGGATAAAAGTTAACACGAACTAAGTTTTCAAAATAAGTTCCTGGTTTTAACCGGGTCATAAAACTTAGAAGTTAACTTAAATTTATTGATCGTGGTTCTTCTTAAAGAGCTCGGGATATGGATAAAAGTTAACACGAACTAAGTTTTCAAAATAAGTTCCTGGTTTTAACCGGGTCATAAAACTTAGAAGTTAACTTAAATTTATTAATCGTGGTTCTTCTTAAAGAGCTCGGGATATGGATAAAAGTTAACACGAACTAAGTTTTCAAAATAAGTTCCTAGTTTTAACCGGGTCATAAAACTTGGAAGTTAACTTAAGTTTATTGGTCGTGGCTCTTTCTTAAAGAGCTCGGGATATAAATAACGGTTAGCATGAACTAAGCTTATATAAAAAAATATATATATAAGTTAAGATTGCCAAGTAAATCGTCTCGAGGTGAAAACACCTCATGAAAAGGTTACAAAGACAAAATAAAATAATTAAAAATGCATAAGGAGAAGTGCCCTAAGCCCCATCAGCTGGTCCTTTGGAGGTCGCGGTCTCGCCCTGCTCCGCCGCGCCAGAGGCTTCCCCAGTCTCCGAGGGCGGTACCTCTTTGTTTAGGCGGGCTTGGAGCTTCGGCAGCAAAAAAGCCCAGAGGTCCGGCGGCATAAAAGAGAAGTCAGCATCCGGGTTATGGGCCCAGCAGTGATAGAACAGGTCCTGCATGGACTGCTCCGAGATGGCCCGCTCGGCTTCCAAGGCGGCCTCTAGGGCGGCCTGGGCCTCGGTCTTCGCTGCCTCGAGATCTGTTCGCCAAGTGGCAAGGGAGGTTTCAAGTTCTCGGTTCTTTGAGCAGATCCTCTCTAGCTTGGCCTTCGAAGCCGCCAGCGCATCTTTCGCCGCCTGAGCTTCCTGAAGGGCGGCCTGGCGCTCAGCCTCCATCTCCTCGAGCTGAGCCTTGGTCCTGGCGATACCTCGATGTACGGCAGCAATGCCCTGCAAGAAAGGAAGGATAAGTTGGCAAAATGGAAAAACAAGGCATTGTGTAAGTGTTAAAGCTTTAAAAGAAGTGGGGCAGATTACCGTTAGGTTCATGTCCATCGAAGACTCTATGACTCGGACCGGGCTCGTTGTTTCGATAGCCCGGAGATCCCTCTCTTTGAGCTTGTAGAAGCGGCTGACGGCATAGCTCGCCGATTCATACACCGTCCCCCGGAATGCTTCTGGGATCTTTTCCAGATCCTGGGGGTCGACTGGGATGCGTACGTCCGGGGCTGCCACAGCCGGAGTCCCGACCTCCAGTACCACGTCCTGGGTGGCTGATGGAGATCGCTGGGGCGGCGGGGGCATGTGTCCTGCTCCGGCAGCAGGAAGGATTGCCCCCCGACCTGGGATGGCGGGGTTTTTTCCTTCTCCTTAGCCGAGGATTTGGTGGAGGCCCCGGCCGCGCTCTTAGACTCTCGGAGCCTTTTCAACCTTGGCCTTGCTGGGGGATTCCCGCCGAAGAATGCAACCCGCAGATTACCCCCGGGCTGAGACATCTCTTCTGCCAAAAACAAAAACATGGTTATTACAAGTTAGCAAGCATGTAGAGGTTAAAAGCAAAAAGTATACGAATATTAAGGGAGCCCTACCCCCCGAGCTGGAAGAGCCTAGGACAATTATCTCACGAACTAGCGCGGGTTCTAGGTCCGGTTCTGACTCGGGGCTGGATTCTTCTACATACTGTCTAAACCCCGGGGCATAGACACCCCTCTGAAGTGATGGCCATGTGCGTAAGTTGGTCCCATACTCCTAAAAAAGGATCGACCTAAAAGCTAGGGTGTTATCTACTACTACGGTACCCCTAGGCCGGCTCTCTTGGTGATCCAGCACGAGCCGATCAACACAATGGAGCAGGAGTGTATTCAGGTCCGGGTCCCTCCCGTGACGATGGACGATCTGCCTAGGATTGAATCTAACCAGCCGGGGGTCTGCAGTGGCCCTATCTACATTCTTAAACAAATAAGGGTTACCTTGGCCGGAAGGACCCGCGGCTGCTCCGGTTTGGATCCTCTCCTCGTCCATCCCCTGAGCGACCTCCAAGGTCCTCTTTCTATTCCTCACGAGCGGAACTTCAGCCACCTCGTCCTCCTCGTCTTCCTCTGCCGCGACCTCCTCCACGGTGATAGGCTTGTTGTCACGGGCTGGGGGTGGCCCCCGAGGCCTCTTCAGGTTTAGAGTCTGGTTTGGGAAGATCAATTTGCAGAACACCATCGTCTCGTCCGTCACGAGCACGCGGCAGTCCTTTTCGCTGGGGGGCAGGCCCGCCAATGTGTCATACTGACCCCCGAGGGTCGCAGACTTTTCGGTCCTTGCGTAGATGGCTGCAAGATTGGCTGGAGTCAGGGTGGAATACGGGAGGAGCTAAAATATAAAAAAAAAACACTTAAAAGGCGAGCTAAGGTCAGGGATCACTTACGAGGGCGAATTAAATAATGGTGCTCGTAATTCCAGAACCCAGTTGACATGAAGAACTGGTCCTTGAAGTCATTTGGATGGCTTGGAAGCTCGATGACCGCCGCCGTATTAGGGAAACGGGTTAAGTAGTAGAACCCGTCACCTCGCCCTCGCTGGTCCGAGCTGGCTTTGAGGCAGAAGAAATATAGAATATCTGCAGGAGTGGGGACCTCCCACTCCTGCTTCTTGAATAAATACCTCAAACCCGCCAGCAGACGGTAGGAGTTGGGGGGGAGCTGAAATGGGGCCAACCCTACATAATTCAGGAAGTCAGCGAAGTACTGATCCAGGGGAAGGAAGGCCCCTGCCTTGAAGTGTTCACCGCTCCAGGCCACGAACGATTCGTCGAGCGGCGTGCAGCTCCGCTCGCCCTCCGCAGCAGGTCGGGCAATCACGGAGGCTTTCCCCAGTGGGATGTTGTGGGTGAGGAAGAGCTTGTTGATCTTCGCTTGGTCGGTTACCTTTGAGACGATTCTCTCCGCCTCAAAGAATGCGTCGGGGGCCACCTCGACCTGCTTCTCCACGGCCGGCCCGAAGTGGGGGATCGGCGAGCTTGACATCACCGCCTTTCCTTTCTCTTGCTGGGAGACCGAGCTTCCCACGTTCTTCTGAGGCAGATTCCTTTTTGGAGCCATCTGGTCGCCTATCGAACAAAAGAAAACACTTTAGAAAAGGCGACCCAAGCAGAAGGACGAAGCAATTATTATTTACACAAGCTGAGGTAAGCCCAGCCCGTGGAGAGTGGAACCACGCGGTTCAATGAACACGCACATATGCTCCCAACAGATCCCAGATTACTCGGAATTCGTGTGTCAGGGGGTTCATAGTAAAAATTTGCCTTGGGGGGGAAGTTTCAACAGGCAGAACATTGCAAAACTGCTTTTGAGGCGTATCCCCTAAGCTACCCGGTTTTGCACCCAAAATTCCTAAAGATCCTAACCAGAAATTGTTCCTGAAGAAGCATCTTGAAACCCATACTCTAAGGCGATTTCCTACAACAAGTGTGCCCTAGCCTAAAAGGGGCTGTCACCCTCCTACCCACGCAACCCAGAAAACCCTTGCATGCGGCTACAGTAAATTTTTTTACCTAAGCTACAGTGGCATGTTTTCAAAATGAACAGGGTCAGAAAACTTACAGTATATGGCTGGATGGTAAACGAGAGTGTTGCGTTGGTAAGAGCCTCGTCGGTGCAGTAGCTTCCAAAGCTTTGGAGGAACTCATGCGCCTAAGCTTCTTGAACAAGGAAAATGGTGGCAGTAGAGTCGAGGGTTTCGTTCTTCTGAAAGTCAGAGAAGGAAGAAGGAAAGAGATTTGGCAAAATTTTTGAATGAAGGGATGATTTGGCCACCCCCTTTTTATATAAGGGAAGGATCACGTGAAGAAGGCTCTTGGATGGCCCTAGTGAGGGATCCGAGGCCTTCCACTCGAAATATGAAACGACGGCTGGGCAATAGGCTAGGCCATTAAATGCGGTTCTCGTAAAACGTACTGTCACCACCCACGACGTTCCACGTATCAGACGCCTGCACAAAGAATGGAATGCGGACGGTTGTGGGGAAGTCTAAAAGCCCCTACTATGGTCTTCTATATATGACGTCATATACCACGAGCAGGAGCTTGGGGGGCAGGTGTACGCCCTGGTTTTCCCACGGGCTGATTAGCAGGTCGAGCCTCGGACTAATCATGGTTTAGTCCGAGGACTCCCCCAGGCCGGAGATCCCATTTCCAGATCATACCTTCTTAGCTCGAGGGATCCTCAAAGGCTCGCCAAGGGCCCCCAAGACTGGAGGAAGGCATCAGAAGGCCTGAAGGCTGAAGGTCGGTTCAGGGAAGCAGCTCATGGTACGAGCTGGCCATGGATCTCTGACCCTTTGTAAAGTCAACACACGCAAGATAAACGTGCATATATCTGACATCACGTGTCCGATATCCCCCTGACTTCTCGGACACGCAGCAAGAACGTGCGCATTCAGACACCCACAGCTGGGTTGGGCCGTGCGGCCCATTACCTCCTTACATACTGATTAGACCACACTTATGTGTCAGGTTTAGGAATTAATCATAAATGTCACAGAGTTGATATGACAAATGGTAAGGTCACGGGATGACCTCCCTACCAACTTCCAGGTGCCTTCTCCTATAAATATGGGGACCCTGGGAGTTGATAGGGGTTGGAAAAAATAGTCTCTGAAGAACCATATACTTTGTAAACCAAATACCCTCAATATATGAATAATATTGACTAGTGGAGTAGAAGGATTTTTAACCTTTGAACCACTTAAAAAACGTGTCTTGAGTCACCTAGTTCATTCTCTAAGATTTCATATCTGTGACGGTTCTACTTTCAGTACTAATCCCTTTCTCTTCTTCTCTTAATTACCTGTTGGCGAAGAACCGCGTCAACAGTCTTCAAGCCTTTTCTTCAGGGTGTCCTTAAGCGTTTTATTCACTGCTTCGACCTGTCCGTTTGCTTGTGGATGCGCGACTGAAGAAAAGCTTTTGATAATCCCGTGCCTTTCGCAGAAGTCGGTGAATAAGTCACTGTCAAATTGGGTTCCGTTGTCTGAGACAATCTTTCGAGGCAAACCATATCGGCAAACAATGTTCTTGATGACAAAGTCAAGAACTTTCTTGGTCGTTATGGTAGCGAGTGGTTCAGCTTCGGCCCATTTGGTGAAGTAGTCGACTGCCACAACTGCGTACTTCACTCCACCTTTTCCCGTTGGCAGGGATCCAATCAAGTCTATACCCCATACTGCAAAAGGCCAAGGACTCTGCATCTATTTTAACTCGTTTGGAGCTGCGCGTGGGATTTTGGAAAATCTTTGACATTTATTGCACTTTCGTACAAACTCCATTGAATCTTCGTTCATAGTCGGCCAGAAATAACCTTGCCTTAGAATCTTTTTTGCCAAACTTTGCCCCTCAGCGTGTTCCCCGCAGAAGCCTTCATGTACTTCCTTCATTAGCTCCTTAGCTTTTTCTGGTGTAATGCATCTGAGCAGTGGCATGGAATATCCCCTTCGGTACAGAATGTTATCGACCAGTATATACCTAGCAGCCTGCCTTTGAAGAGTTCTGGCCTTGTTTCTATCTGCTGGCAGTAGACCGTTTGTCAGATACTCCAAGTAAGGTGCCATCCATGTGTCTTCCATTCGGATTTCCATACTGGCTTCAATTGTTTGTATGCTTGGCTCACTCAATCTTTCTTTTGGCACAATATTCAAAGTGTCAGCATCTTTCATGCTCGCGAGCTTGGCTAAGGCATCTGCGTTCGAATTCTGATCCCGGGGTATTTGCTGGAGGGTATACTTCGTGAACTGGGCTAACAGGTCTTTAGTTTTGTTCAAGTAGGCCACCATTTTTAGGCCTCGTGCTTGATATTCCCCTAGAACTTGATTCACTACCAACTGGGAATCACTGTAAATATCCAGCACATTTATACTCATGTCTTTTGCCATTCTTAATTCAGCGAGGAGTGCTTCGTATTCCGCTTCATTATTAGACGCGGTGAAGTCGAATCTAATGGCGCAGTGAAATCGATGCCCTTCTGGCGTTATCAAGATCACTCTTACTCATGCGTGAGATTCATTTGACGACCCATCTGTGAATAACTTCCACGAAGGAGCTTTATCTTGAGGCTCAGGCTCACTAAGATGTTCGCACCGCTCGCTATCCGGGAGTTCGGTGAACTCTGCAATAAGATCAGCCAAGACTTGTCCTTTTACTGCTGCTCGCGGTGAATATGTAATATCGAACTGCCTCAGTTCGACTACCCATTTTAATAAACGCCCAGCCGCCTCTGGTTTTTGGAGGACTTGCCGAAGGGGCTGGTCAGTTAAGACTGTAATGGGATGGGCTTGGAAGTAAGGACGTAGCTTCCTTGAGGCCAAGATTAAACAGTATGCTAACCTCTCTATGGGAGGATACCTCAGTTCTGCTCCGATCAGCCTCTTGCTCACATAGTAAACTGCTTTTTGTACGCCTTCTTCCTCTCGTACTAGTACCGCACTAGCAGCAACTTCAGTGATCGCCTGGTAAATGAACAAAGTTTCTCCTTCGATAGGCTTTGATAAAATAGGAGGCTGTGCCATATGGGCTTTTAAGGTCTGAAAAGCTTGCTCGCAGTCTCCCGTCCATTCAAATTTCTTATTGCCCCTAAGTAGATTGAAGAAAGGGACGCACTTGTCCGTTGACTTTGAAATAAATCTACTTAGGGCTGCAATCCTCCTAGTTAGACTTTGTACATCTTTGATCTTCTCTGGCGATTTCATGTCGATCAGGGCTTTTATCTTGTCGGGGTTGGCCTCGATTCCTCTTGAATTAACAATGAACCCTAAAAACTTCCCTGATCCAACTTCGAAGGAACATTTGAGTGGATTTAGTTTCATCTGGTACTTGTTTAATACATCGAAACACCCTTGCAAATCCTTCACATGTCCTTCCGCCTTTTTTGACTTTACCAGCATGTCATCCACGTACACCTCCATGTTTACTCCGATCAATTCTTTAAACATGTGGTTGACTAACTGCTGGTAAGTCGCACCTGCGTTTTTCAGTCCGAAGGGCATTACTTTATAACAGTATAAGCCTGTATCGGTCTGAAAGCTGGTGTGATCCTTGTCAGGGGGATGCATGCTAATCTGATTGTAGCCTGAATATGCATCCATGAAGGAGAGGATCTCGTGTCCTGCAGTAGCATCGACCAACTGGTCGATCCTTGGGAGTGGGAAGCAATCCTTCGGGCAGGCTTTATTGAGATCTGTAAAATCCACACAGATTCACCATTTGCCGTTAGGTTTGGGAACCAGTACTGGATTAGAGACCCACGATGGATAAAACGCTACCCTGATGAACCCATTCTCCTTTAATCTCTCAACTTCTTCTTTTAAGACTCTCGACCGTTCCTTATCGAGCAGCCTTCTTTTTTGTTGCACGAGTGGAAAACTCTTGTCTATGTTCAGGATATGGCTGATAACTGCAGGGTCTATTCCAGCCATGTCTTTGTGCGACCAGGCAAAGACTTCCTGGTTCTTCCGCAAAAATTCCACCAGTGCTTGCTTCGTGGTTGGTTCTAGGTTTTTCGCGACCTTCACGACTCTGGTCGGGTCTTTTTCGTCAAGTTGGATGTAACGACCCAAATTCACTAATAAGGCTTAAGGGCCTTTATTAGTGTGCCTGGAGGGCATAATGGGAATTATGTGTGATTTTAATGATTAAGATGCATGATTATGATTTAAAGCATGTTATATGACTATTTGAATATTTGAGATGCATGACTATGTGTATTAGTATCCATATAGGCCCTGATTAGGTTAGAAGGGCATAATCGTAATTTTGGCCATTATGGGCATAACTACTTTGATATATGTGATAATTGTCAAGACCACATTATTATGTGGATATATCTGTGATCTGTGACTCGAGACGATCCTAGTGAGCAAAGTAGCGAAAAAGTCATGGCGGGGATTTATACCCGGCTCAGGGTGAGCTTAGGGGTATAAACGGGAATTTAGTGAATATACTGAAGTCTATCTTGACATTGAGGGAATATTATTGGTGATTAATTAGGTATCGGGAATTAAGCGGGAAATATTAGAGACACTCGAGGAGTTAGCGGGAATTGGGTAAAATGACTAAAATGCCCTTAAGTGGATTAAAGGGTTTAGATTTAATAGGGAGGGCATAATAGTCATTTGGCTTACAGGAGTTAAGTATTACCAAGGCTTTATGTTAGTGGGAATTGTAGAAAGTTATAGAAGTCTAAAAGAGAGAAAAGACGAAAAAAGAAAGAAAGGGGAAAAGGAAGGGAAAAACAGAGTTGCACTTGCTTGGGTTGGTTTGTGGTTCTCTCACCACCTTTCTTGAGGATTTCTGGAGCAAAGCTCAGAGAAGAGCTGGGATAAACTAAGCATCAAGGATCCTAAGCTAGGTTTGAGGAATTGGCAGAGGTCTAGCAAGAGGACATCAACACTTGAGGTAAAATTCTATAAGTTTCTTCAGCTATGGTTTTGGTTCCTAGCTAAGTTGTTTAAGCTGTGTTAATGGGAATTCTAGGGAAGTTGGAGCCAAGGGTTGAGGAGAAGCAAGCCAAGGAAGTCTAGAGGCACCTTGAGGTCGAAATTCCACCAGAGGTATTGTTGACGCGGTTCTTCGCCAACAGGTAATTAAGAAAAGAAAGAGGAAGGGATTAGTGCTTATGTTGAACCGAAATAGATGAATGATCTTGGAAATGGAATGGTGACACAAAATACGGTTTTTAGGTGGTTCAAAGGTTAAAATCCTTCTACTCCACCAGTTAGTATTATTACTATATGATGTATTCTTTTACAGGGTATTTTTTACATAATAGAATCCAACCCCTTGTAACTCCCAAGGCCTCCATATTTATAGGAGAAGGCACCTGGGAGTTGGTAAGAAGGTCATCCCGTGACCTTCTTACCTATCATGTCAACTCTGTGACATTCATGATTAATTCCTAAACCTAACACATAAGTGTGGTCAAATCAATAGGTAAGGGGATAATGGGCCGCACGGCCCAACCCAGTCGTGGGTGTCTTAGTACGCACGTTCACGCTGCGTGTCCGAGAAGTCAGGGGTCTGATATATGCACGTTTACCTTGCGTGGTTGACTTTACAAAAGGTCACAGCTGCAACTCTAGCTCGTACCACGAGTTGGATGCTTACCTCGACCTGCGGCCTTCAGAGTCCAGACTCAGTCCTTAAGCAATCTTGGCGAACCCTTGGGTTACCTCGAGCTAAGAAGGTAGGATCTTATGATGGCAGCTCCGGTCTTGGGGATGTCCACATGGTAGTCATGATTAGGCCGTATCTCAGCTCGTTAATCAGCCCATGGGAAAATCAGGGCGTACATCTGCCCCCCAAGCCTCTGCTCGTGGTACACGACGTCGTGTAGGGCCACAGTAGGGGCTTTTAGGCTTCCCCATGAACTCTTCATACTCCACATTCTACGCAGACGCCGAATACGTGGAACATCGTGGTTGGTGACGGTACGTCTTCCAAGAACCGCATTTAATGGCTAGCATATGCCCAGCCGTCATTTCGTCTTTCGAGTGGAGGGCCTTGGATCCCACATCAGGGCAATCCAACGGTCCTCCCCATGTGGCCTTCATGTATATAAAAGGGGTGGCCACCTTACGCATGGGCCACCCGTTCATTTGAAATTTTCCATAAATTTTCCTCTTCTTCTTGCTCTCAAAAATCCCTCATTTTTCTCTTTCCGGTTACCATCTTCGGCGTTCCAGAAACTCAGGTGCAAGGGCTCCTTCGAAGCTTTGGAATCAACCACCCGACGAAGCCCCAACCCAGGCGATCCCTTCATCCTCTTCACAACCAACACATACTGTAAGTCTCCTGACTGTGCATGTTTTGAAATTATTTTTCACTATAGCTTAGGTAAATATTTACTGTAGCCGCATGCAAGGGTTTGCTGGTTTTTTTGTGGGCATGAAGGGTGAAAGCCTTTTAGGTTAGGGTATTGTTTGTAGTAGAAAATTGTTTAGGAGCATGGTTTACAGGATGCATTTTCTAGGGAAAATTTATGGGTAGGATTTGTGGTAGGCTTGTTCAAAATATCTAGTATTTTGGGTGCAAAACCAGGTAGCTTAGGGGACACGCTTCACAGGCGGTTTTGCCTATCTTGCCTATTGGAACTTTCCCTCCAAGGCAAAATTCTATCCTGACCCTCCTCACACACGAATTCTGAGTAATCGGGGATCTGTTGGGAGCACAGGCGCGTGTTCATAGACCGCGTGGTCTCACTCTCCACGGGCTGGGATTACCTTAGCTCGTGTCAAGGAAACAGATTGTTCTCCATTTTTAAGTCGCCTTCTTCTAAAATTTCTTCTTTTTGTTCGCTAGGCGACCCGATGGGACCCAAGAAGAATGCTCCCAAGAAGCCTGTAGGAAGCTCATCCTCCCGCCAAGACAAAGGAAAGGAGGTGATGGCCGAATCCCCTATCCCCAACTTCGGGCCAGCAGTGGAACAGGAGCTCGAAGTGGCTCCCGACGCGTTCTTTGAGGTGGAGAGGATCGTCTCAAAGATTACTGACCAGGCGAGGGTAAACAGAATATTCCTCTCCCACAACATCAAGCTGGGGAGAGGATCCGTGATTGCCCGACCTCCTGCAGAAGGCGAGTGGAGCTGCGCGTCGCTTGATGAGGCGTTCTCGGCCTGGAGCGACGAACACTTCAAGGCGGGGGCCTTCCTCCCGTTGGATCAGTACTTCACTGATTTCCTCAATTACGTGAGGTTGGCCCCATTCCAGCTCCCCCCCAACTCTTATCGTTTGTTGGCGGGGTTAAGATACTTGTTTTTGAGACAGGAGTGGGAGGTCCCCACTCCTGCGGACATTCTTTATTTCTTCTGCCTTAAGGCTAGCCCGGAGCCGCAGAGGCGAGGTGACGGGTTTTATTACTTAACCCAGTTCCCCAACACGGCCGCGGTCATCGAGCTGCCCAGCCACCCCAATGACTTTAAAGATCTATTCTTTATGTCAACGGGGTTCCGAAACTACGAGCTGCACTACTTCAACCGTCCTCGTAAGTGCCTTTCAATCTTAGCTCGTAAGTTAAGTACCATTTAGCTCCTCCTGTATCCCTTTCTGACTTAGATTAATTCTGCAGCTATCTTCGCGAGGACAGAGAAGTCTGTGGTCCTTGGGAACCAGTACGAGACACTGGCGGGCTTGCCCCCCAGTGAAAAGGACTATCGTCAGCTCGTGACAGACGAGACGATGGTGGCCTGTAAGCTGATCCTCCCAGGTCAGACTCTGAACCTAAGGAGGCTCTGGGCGCTTCCCCCAGCTCGTGACACCAGGCCTATCATTGTGGAGGAGGTCGTGGGGGATGAAGATGAGGAGGACGAGGTGCCTTTCGTGTGGACGAAGAAGCGGGCGTTGGAGGTCGCCCAAAGAACGGACGAGGAGAGGATCCGGTCCGGGGCAGCCGCAGGTCCTTCTGGCCAAGGTAACCCATACATGTTTAGGAGCTTAGATAGGGCCACTGCCGACCCCCGGCTAGCTAGGTACAATCCCAAATAGATCGTCAAACGCCATCGAAGTGACCTAGACTTAGATGAAACCCTGCTCCACTGCGTCGACCAGCTCGTGCTGGATTACGAAAGTAGCCGCCCTAGGGGGACCATAGTTGTAGATAACACCCTAGCCCTTAGGTCGATCCTATTCGAGGAGTATGGGACTACCTTCGGTCATGGCCCTCACTCCGGGAGGGTACCGTAGCTCCAGGACTTAGGCAATATGTAGAAGAGTCTAGTCCTGAGCCGGCCTCGGATCCAGAACCCGCGCCAGCTCGAGAAGTGATTGTCTTAGATTCCCCCGAAGAAGCTCCAGGGCCGATGGTCGTAACCGTAGACTCTTCCTCTAGCTCGGGGGGTAGGATTCCCCTTTAGTACATATATATACTTGAATTTTGAATTTTTTCTTTTCTTTCCTTTGCTTTTGTTTTTTCATGAATGTTGACTTGTGTGCTAACCATATCTTTGTTTTGACAGAAGAGATGTCTCAGTCCGGGGGTAAGAGTCTGCGGGCTGCGCTCATTGGGGGGAACTCCTCAGCTGGGGCCTCTGGGACCAAAATGAAGAAGCTCTGGACGCTGAAGAAAGCCATCGGGACCCCAACTAAGTCTCCTGCAAAGGAGAAAGAGCAGCCCCCAGCCGCCCAGGTCGTTGGAGCTGTTCCTCCTACTGTAGTGGGGAGAAGCATGCCCCCACCCCCTCCGCAAGCTCCGGCCTTCATCCGGGACACAGGGGCGGAGCTCGGGACTTCGGCAATTTCAACCTCCGAGGGGCGCATCCCGGTTGACCCCCAGGACCTAGAGAAGATTCCAGAGGCCTTCCGGGGGACGGTGTATGAGACGGCGAACTACGCCGTCAGCCACATATACAAATTCAACGAGAAGGAGCTCAGTGATGGACCCAAAACGGGTATGTTTTAAATATTTATACTCGCAAGCGCACGAATCGTATTTATAGAATAGTTTTCGTGTAAGCACGAGGTCGAACCCAAAGGAGTTGTCTAAAATAAAAAAGAAAACTATTTTAAATCAAAAGTAATAAATTCTAACATAGTTCCAAAGATTGATGAGTTTTAATATTATGAACATAAAATAAAAGATTGAAAAATAAAGCTATTTAAGAGAACGAAAATAAAGTAATAATGAGTTGAAAATAAGTATTAAAAGAAAAGATTATTAAGATACTAGAATCCACAAAATGTAAGTTTAATAATATTTATTAGTATATTGATTTCCAAGTTTTAGTGATAGTTAAAATAATTTAAACTATCATTTTCCAAAAAAGATTTAGAATTTTAAGCACAAATTTCTTATAAAAAGATAGGATTTTTCTGCACTTTTCAAAATTATAATTTCAAAGCATTTAGTGTAAATCAATCTAATGAAATAACAAATAAATCAATGAACATTATTTATAAGGCAAAACATAATATTTTTGTTCTAAGCATGGATGTGTACAATTTAATGACACATCTTACACAAAGAATATTATGTTTATGCACTAATGAAGAACAAAGTGTAAATATGTTCTAACAATCTAAAATACAAGATATTTAAGATAAAAGAAATATATGAAGAAGAAAAATCCATAAACTTTGTTGTATTACAAGGGAAATCAACATACAACATAAATATTACCTAGTTACAAGTTGCTTCATCATGATCTTAATAATCTTATGAAAAAGATTAGAAGCACATAACTAGAGTAGAAATTACAAAATAAATGACATACATACTTGCAGAATGCTCTTGAAAAACTCAAATGGAAGAGAGAATGGTAGAGAGAAAATGGGAGAAAAAAGATGGTAACCAAAATTAAGCACCCTAAAATGGTCTTCAAAACCCTTATTTATAGCCAAAATGAGATTATTAAAATAATCAATTTAAATTAAGTAAATTGATTAAATTAATAATAATATGGTAAATAGGGGTAAATTGTAGGAGTGATGATGATTTTGGAGTAAAAAGTGTGTAAGAAGATGGGTAAAAAATTGGCATTTTGGACATAGGGGACATTGTGGGCTCAAGATAAATGCAGGTGGCTAGACAGGCGGCTGGTCTGGTGAAGGTGGCGCTGATGGGCTGGCTTGATTGGGCCCGACTGCTGAGAGGAGAAAAGCCCACGGTTTGGGCTGGGTGATTGGCATATGAAGGAGATGCTTGAAGGAAATGGGAGAAGTTGGGTCTCGGCTGGGAGCATATGATGGCCGAATGTTGAGAGGAAAAAAAGGACAGGTGGCGGCTGGAGGATTAATTGCTGGAAGGGAAATGGCTGTGCTTGAATGGAGAAACCTGCTGAGCCGTGGGGCTGAATGGAGGACAAGGCTGGGCAGGCGTGGGCCTTGGTGTGGGCTGGTGGCTGACTTGGGCCTTTGCTCAAAAACACCAATTTTTCTCTATTTTCTTTCAACTCTAACATTTTTTTCTTCTCTTTTCAAGAGCAATAAAAATGCAACAATTTATCTACAAAATAAGTAAACATTAAATTAGAATCAAATATTTTCAATTGTAAAATAACTCATATTAAGTCCATGAAAATATTAATTAAAATTTAATTTACTTTGGCAATTAAGTTCAATAAAATCACTTTTTTTTTTTAACTTATAATCTAACAACACAAATTTCAAAAATTAACTATAACATATTATAATAAAATATCTATAAAAACATATAAAAATCTAGAAAACTACAATAAGACTAATAAATTAAAAATTACATAAAAACTTAATAAGTTAATTAAAAACTCAAGAACTAAACAACAATTAGCATATAAAATATGGTAAAATAACTCTAATTTGTAGAGTTATCACTCAGGGCCATCGAAACAAGGAGCCCAGTGGGCGTGCTGGAATCTTCATTGGGCATGGCCTTACGGTAAGCTGACCTTACCCTTTATGGTTTTTAATTATCATGCCTTGCCCTGTTTTTCCTTTCTCCCTTCTCTTTTTTTTTTTCTAAGGTAGTTGCCTCTCCGTTTTCACAGAGCGCCGTTGCCCTTCATCGGAGCATAGCCAGGACCAAGGCCCAGCTCGAAGATATGCGGGGCGAGCATCAGGTGGTTAAGGACGCCCTGGCGGCCACGCAGGCCGAGCTGGAAGAAGCCCGTCCCAAGCTTCAAGAGGTCGAGGCAACCAAGGCCGCCCTTGCCGCCGCGCTGGCGGAGCTAGACGCCGCGAAGGCTGAGGCCGAGGAAGCCAAGGCTGCCCTTGCCGCTGCGCGGGCGGAGCTAGATATTACGAAGGCTGGGCCCAAAACCGCCCTGGAAGCCGAGCAGGCGGCCTCTGGCACTGCCCTGGAGGACATGCTCTATAACTGCTGGGCCTACAACCCCGACGACGACTTCTCCTTCTTGGCAGCGGACGTCTGGGAGCCCTTGCTGGAAGGGTTTAAAGCTCGCCTCGAGAAAGAAGCACCTTCCGAGGCCGGGGAAGTCTCTAACGCAGCTGAGCAGGAGGGCGAGACGGCGACCTCCACGGGGCAGCCTGGCGGAGCTTAGGGCCTTCCTTTTTTGCTCCCACTCTTTTATTCTTTTTTTTTTTGTGTAACTTTTGCACGAGGCGTTTCCACCTCGAGACAATCCAATTATCAATTTTATTTTTAATTGACTTATTTCCTTGTCTTTGCGCACTTTAATTACTATTTTGAAAAAACTTAGTTCGCGTTAATTTTTATCAATATCTCGTGCTCTTTAGGAAGAACAACAATCAATCGATTTAAATTAACTTCCAAGTTTTATGACCTGGTTGTATCCAGGGTACAGCTTAGTTCGTGTTAATTTTCATCAATATCTCGTGTTCTTTAAGAAGAACAACGATCAATCGATTTGAATTAACTTCTAAGCCTTTTAAGGCAACCTGGTTATATCCAGGCACCATATGCCCCCCAAGTAACCGGGAAAGGGTCTTTCGTGGTTACTTAAGATTACACTCGTAAATATGTACAATCATAAACGAAAAAGTTAATTCTCATTGCACAATACATAAAAAATGACCTTTTTGGCCTTACAAGGGAATCATTGATAATATCTCTTCAAATGGATGGCGTTCCAAGTCCGTGGGACTGCCCCTCCATCAAGCCGAGCTAATTTATAAGTTCCCTCTTTAATGACCTCGATGACTTGATATGGTCCTTCCCAGTTCGGTCCCAATACTCCATCTTTGGGATCCTTCCCGGCTAAGAAAACTCTTCTGAGGACCAGGTCGCCAATGCTGAAGGCGCGCTTTTTGACTTTTGAGTTGAAATAACGAGTGATTTTTTGCTGATAATGTGCGAGCTGGAGCTGCGAATCTTCTCGTCTTTCATCCATCAAGTCTAAGGAAGTGCAAAGTAGCTCGTGGTTGCGATCCTGGTCGTATGACTGGACCCTATGCGAAAGTACCTTAATCTCCACAGGGAGGACTGCCTCACTCCCAAAGGTCAAGGAAAAAGGAGTATGACCCGTAGGAGTCCGATGCGAGGTCTGGTATGCCCAGAGAACCTGGGGGAGCTGTTCTGGCCAGACCCCCTTCGCTTCGTCTAGTCTCTTCTTGAGGCTCGCCTTCAGAGTCTTGTTGACGGCCTCGACCTGGCCATTCGCCTGAGGATAGGCCACGGAGGAGAAACTTTTCACAATTCCGTACCTTTCGCAAAACTCGGTGAACAGGTCGCTGTCGAACTGAGTCCCATTGTCGGAAACGATTTTCTTGGGCAGCCCGAATCGGCAGATAATGCTCTTAACCACGAAGTCGATGAATTTTTTGGAAGTTATCGTTGCCAAAGGTTCTGCCTCAGCCCACTTCGTAAAGTAGTCGATGGCCACTATGGCGTAGCGGACCCCACCTTTTCCAGTAGGGAGGGCGCCAACTAAGTCGATTCCCCAAACTGCAAACGGCCATGGGGAAGAGATCATCTTCAGCTCGACTAGGGGAGCTCGGGCAACTGAGGCGAACCGCTGGCACTTGTCGCATTTTTTGACATAAGAGATCGAATCCTTGGATAGAGTGGGCCAGTAATATCCTTGCCTCAGGACCTTTAGGGCCAAGCTTTGCCCCCCAATGTGATCTCCACAAAAACCCTCATGCACTTCCTGCAGGATGGCCTTTGCTTCGCCTGGAAGAACACATCGCAGGAGAGGTAGGGAGTGTCCATGTCGGTACAGCACCCCGTCTACTATCGTATACCTGGGAGCTTGATACAACACTCGCCGCGCATCATTGCGCCCTTCAGGTAGCTTTCCCTCGGTGAGATACTCAAGGATGGGGGTCACCAAGGTCGGCCTAGCATCGATCATCTCGACCTCTGTCCTGGCTTCTTCTATACTTGGTTTCTCCAAGAATTCTATCGGCACTAACCCCAAGGTCTCCGTCTCCCCGGAGGTGGCGAGCTTGGCAAGAGCGTCGGCGTTAGCATTCTGCTCCCGAGGTATCTGCTCGATCGAGCCTCGCCCAAACGCGGACAGCTCAACTTTTACCTTTGCCAGGTAGGCAACCATCTTGGGCCCTCGTGCCTGATATTCACCCAGAACCTGGTTTACCATGAGCTATGAGTCACTGAAGCACTGAACGGAGCTCGCCTTCAGCTCCTGGGCTATCCTCAGCCCGACCAGCAAAGCTTCGTATTCGGCCTCGTTGTTGGAGGCTTTGAATCCGAATCTCAGCGCCGAGTGGAACCTGTGTCCCTCAGGGGATATCAAAATGATTGCAGCCCCAGATCTGTTCTCATTCGATGAACCATCCACGAAGATCCTCCACGACGTTTGGGACGAGGTGACCTGGGGTGAGTCTTCTGCAGGATCCTCCCGGAATCCTGTGCACTCTGCTACAAAATCGGCCAGGGCCTGACTTTTTATGGCAGTTCGTGGGGTGTACAAAATCTCGAACAGACTGAGTTCGATGGCCCACTTTAACAGGCGTCCCGATGCTTCAGGTTTTTGCAAAACCTGCCTTAAAGGTTGATCGGTCATGACGTGTATTGAGTGGGACTGGAAGTACGGCCTGAGCTTTCGCGAGGCCGTGATAAGGCAGAACGCCAATTTCTCCATCAACAGGTACCGGGATTCAGCTCTGAGAAGTCTCTTGCTGATGTAGTAGACTGGTTTCTGAACCTGGTCTTCTTCTCGGACTAATACGGCACTGGCTGCATCCTCTGTGACAGCTAGGTAGAGAAAAAGAGGCTCTCTTGCTTTTGGTTTGGATAATACGGGTGGCTTGGCCAGATGTGCCTTCAGGTCGAGGAAAGCGCTTTCGCACTCTTCTGTCCACTCGAACTTCTTATTTCCTCGGAGCAGGTTGTAGAATGGCAGGCACTTATCGGTGGATTTTGAAATAAACCGATTGAGGGCTGCCACCCTTCCTGCCAGGCCTTGGACATCTTTGCGCGACCTGGGTGAGGGAAGCTCAAGCAACGATCTGATCTTGTCGAGGTTTGCCTCGATTCCTCGGGTATTGACGATGAAACCCAGGAATTTTCCCGACGCGACTCCAAAAGTACACTTCTGTGGATTAAGCCTCATGTCGTACTCCCGTAGTATCTTGAAGCATTCTTCTAGGTCGGAAACATGGTTATCGGCAGTCTTTGACTTGACTAGCATGTCATCAACGTACACTTCCATGTTCTTCCCGATTTGTTTTGCGAACATTCTATTTACTAACCTTTGGTACGTAGCACCGGCGTTCTTCAGCCCGAATGGCATGACCTTGTAACAATAAACGTTAGTCGGGGTCATGAAGCTGGTGTGCTCTTGGTCCGCTGGATTCATGGCGATCTGATTATAGCCCGAGTACGCGTCCATAAAGGACATGAGCTCGTGCCCTGCCGTGGCATCCACCAATTGGTCAATCCTTGGCAATGGAAAACAATCCTTCGGGCAGGCTTTATTCAGGTCGGAGAAGTCGATGCAGGTCCGCCACTTCCCGTTGGGCTTTGGGACCAGCACGGGGTTGGCGACCCAAATCGAAAACTTGGCTTCACGGATAAAGCCGCATTTCTTGAGCCGGGCTACTTCTTCCTCTAAGGCTTCAGCCCGGGTTGTTCCTAAGCGTCTTTGTTTCTGGGACATTGCAGGAACACTTTTATCCAGATGAAGGGTGTGCATGATGACACTCGGGTTGATTCCCACCATGTCCTCGTGTGACCACGCAAACACATCCAGGTTGTCCTGCAGAAATTTAGTCAGCTCCGCCTTCCTCTTGCTACAGAGGTTTTTCCCAAGCTTGACCATCCGTGAAGGATTTTGCGGATCGATGTTTATTTCCTCGAGCTCCTCAATAGCCTGGAGCTCGGACCTGTCTTCGCCTATTCGGGGGTCAATATCCTCACTCAAGACGATATTTTCCCCTTCGGCGCTCTGAGGTTTTTCAATCCTAGGATTAGCTAAGGGTTCCTGAGATTCCTCTCCACCATCTTGGATGGCCATTGCTAGCTGCCCGGGTTTCGATTTTCCCTTCATGGAAATGTTGTAGCATTCCCTGGCAGCGAGCTGATCTCCATGGACAGTGCATATTCCCGTGGAAGTAGGGAATTTCATCATGAGGTGGCGAATGGAAGTGACAGCCTCAAAGGCTATGAGCGTGGGTCGTCCCAGAATTGCGTTGTATGCAGCGGAGCAGTCGATGACCACGAATTCGAGGAGTTTGGAGACAGTCTGAGGTCCTTCTCCTAGGATGATCACCAGCTCGATAGTCCCTATAGCCGCTGATCCTTCTCCCGAAAAACCATACAGTATCATGGAGGTCGCCTTCAGCTCGGCGACAGTCAAACCCATCTTCTCCAGCGTGGATCGGAATAGAAGGTTGACCGAGCTCCCACTATCAATCAGCACCCTCCTAACCCTCCAGTTAGCGAGCTGAACTGCTATGAACAGAGGGTCGTTATGAGGGAACTGGACATGGCCCGCATCTTCCTCCGTAAAAATGATCGGTTGTCTCTCCAATCGCTGCTGCTTTGCTAGACGCTGCTCCGGGACGAACTCTACTCCGTTATGCGCTTTGAGTTCGTTGACGTACCTCTTCTGGGCGCCCCTACTCGTGCCAGCCATATGCGGACCTCCAGATATTGTGGATATCTCTCCTCCTATCACGGGAGGAGGGACGTCCTGATCTACCCGAGACCCGGGCTGACTGACCGGGACTTCTGGAGCAGGTCGACTTGCTGGAACCCTGTTACGTGCGTACTGGGCCAATGGGCCGACTCGGATGAGAGTCTCGATCTCATCTTTCAAATGCCTACAATCATCAGTATTGTGGCCAACATCGTTATGAAAACGTCAAAACTTGGAGGTGTCTCTCTTCCCCTTCTGGTGCTTCAACGACTCTGGCCTCTTCCAGGGGAGGCGAGTAGAGTTAGCTAGGAAGATATTCTCCCTAGACTGGGTGAGCTCAGTATAAGTCGCGTAGACGGGCTTAAACTTGTCTACGGACTTATTCTTCTTTGGGCAGTGTTGGCCGTTCTCGCCATTCCCTTTTCTTTTGCCTCCACCGAGCTGGTTATTCTGTGTGACATTTTGGGTCGCTGCCACGACCTCCGTCCCCACTCCAGTGGGCTGCTCATGGACCTGGCTGGTTCCTGCAGCTGAGGCTTCAGCCTCCTCCAAGTTGATCCATTCCTGGGCCCTGTTAAGGAATTCGTTCACCGAGCTAACTCCCTTTCTTTGTATATCTTTCTAGAGCTCCCCTCCGACGTGGATTCCAGTTCTCAGGGCCATGAGCTTGGAGCTGTCATCCGCGTCTCTGGCCCGAGCAGTGACGTTCGCAAACCAGCTCAGGTAAGCCTTTAGAGTTTCGTCGGGCTGCTGCCTCACGTTAGCCAGAGAATCGGCCTTGACGCGGGCTGCCTGGGAGGCTCGGAATGCCCTTTTGAAATCAGGCGAGAATGCTTTCCAGGAGCTGATTGATTACCTTTTGCTTTGCTTGAACCACTGCCTGACTGGTCTAGTCAGTGTGGAGGGAAATATTAGACATCTCAGCTCGTGGCCAATGTTCTGGGCCATCATCAGGGTGTTGAACATCCCCAGATGATCTGACGGATCTCTGTCTCCATTGAACTTAGACAGGTGCGGCATACGGAAATCAGGTGGGTAAGTCGTTGCTGCTATGCTGGGGGCGAAGAACTCAATCTCGTCCCCTGAATCATATTCATCTTTTTCTTTCTCCGACAGGAGCTTCCTCATCAGCTCCTCCATCTGAGCCAGGCGCTCGAGGGTTTTGTTCTGATTTCCTTGGTTATTCCGGGGCTACTCAACAGCTCTGGATCCATTGTACATATTTGGTGGGTTATTGCCCCTCCTATCTTGAGATAGGTTATTTGGGGCATTCCCACCGTTACGTACTTCGGACAGGTCTCCCCCTGAACAAGCATGGCTACCACCTCCCACTGGCTCTCCTCTGTGAGAGTTAAGGTGATCTCCCAGGTCGCCCCCTTGGGTGGCTCGAGGACTTTGTGCCGAGCTTAAGCGCTGGCGCAGGTCTCCGCCAGAGAGGTCGCTCCGGCGACTGCCAGTCCAGTAGCTCCCGTTAGAGAGGCTCGGAGTCCGTCTTTGGCGGTGAGGATCTGGGCTTTCTCTCGGCGCCCTGCTACGTCGGGAGGGCCCTGTAGAAGGCGGGTCTCTCCTGCTACTTCCATAGGCCAGAATATCTCGGACGGGCCGAGGAGGAGATGGATATCTTATTGGAGAGGGAGGATGCCTGACCGAAGAGGCGATCCTGGTTCCTTCAGGACGGATGAGGTTAGGTGGGGGCCTCTCTGCCCTGCCAACCTGCGGGTCCCGCGCCTGGCGATCAGGACGAGGCACAAGACGACTGTTGGGGACGGGCTGATGCTGCGAGCCCTCCCCGTATCTCCTTCTGGAATTTCTTCAAGCTCTCCTGGGCGCGCTCGAGGCTGGTTGGGAGCTGGGAGTTGAAGTTCTGACCGAACGGCTGTATTGTTGTTGTTCGGCTCTAGGCATTTCTCTGAAGTTTGCCTCTCGATGGTGCGATGAAGGAATGGAGTTGGCTGTCGGAGGTCTGTCCGAATGGCTATGTCTGGACCGATTGCCCCGGTGGGACTTATGAGCCTCACCTTGCCTCTTTTCGACATTAGCGTCGGTTGTAAAAGGGGGTAGTCAGGCCAACACATCCTTGATCTGCTGATTAGCTGTTGTGGATGCCAAAAATCCACTAAATAAGAAATCTCTAGTCCCTGATTAGAACAGAGGGATAAAGGCCACTTAATCATGCAATTGGACTCAAGCCTGTAGGCCCTTTTTGAATACAGGAGATTGTCTCATGAGAAATGTGGATGCTCAAAATTCAACAGTTATAAAAAGGCCACAAGCGCGTGATAGGCTCCCATAAACGCCTCATGGGTACGCCCGATATGCTACGGGCATATCGCACCAACTGTTTTAGGGACCCATCTCGCGCCCATGAACGACACGGCCTCGCGTGCCCCCGCACCACAGCCTCGCGCGTCACCAAGGCCCTGCACCATGGCCTCGCGCAGCCACACTCGCACACCAGGCGGCCTCGCGCCCCAGCACGCCCTCGGCCTCGCGCAGCCACGCCTGTACACCAGGCAGCCTCGCGCCCCAGCACGCCCTCGGCCTCGCGCAGCCATGCCCGTACACCAGGCAGCCTCGCGCCCCAGTAGGCCCTCGGCATCACGCAGCCACGCCCGCACACCAGGTGGCCTCGCGCCCCAACAGGCCCTCGGACTCGCACAGCCATGCCCGCACACCAGGCAGCCTCGCGCCCCAGCAGGCCCTCGGCCTCGTGCAGCCACGCCCGCACACCAGGTGGCCTCGCGCCCCAGCAGGCCCTTGGCCTCGTGTAGCCACGCCCCCACACCAGGTGGCCTCGCGCCCCAGCAGGCCCTCAGCCTCGCGCAGCCACGCCCGCAGCATCAGGTGGCCATGCGAATGGGGGCACGCGTCAAAGGAGCCTCGCCCCCAAGGGCCACGCATACCTAGTGGCCTCGTGTGCCTCGCCTTGCGCACCGGCCACGTCAAAGGCCTCAAGAGACATAGCCTCCACTAAACACCCTTCGACCATATACCAGGGGCCTCGTAGTGTGGGGGCTGCAAAGTGATGGTTTTACAAGATGAGACCCTCATCCCATTTGTAGGCGTCATGCTTCATCACACACGCAGCAGGCCCCGTTGAAGAGGCCTTACCTCTCTTCCTGAGGTAAGTACCACCAACGGGGCACCACTCTCCCTATGAGTCACATGAGATGAAGAGCAATAGGAGAGACCCAATAACTATTAGGTATAGAGCCAATAGTGGAATAGATGACTGAGTATATCGTTCATGTCAACACACTAGCTTCCCTACACTTAGTAGGACGTGGAATAGCCTTGTGCAGATACATGCCTTGGAGAGGCGAGAATAACCATCGGGTACATAGTACCCGTACGTGTACGGGTGCATGACGTACAACCATGAGAAGGACAGAAGCATGACCTTGACACCTGTTTCACACAGGTAGTGGAGGTACGAATTTGTACAGAGAGTGGAGGCACTATATGCATGCCTCTGACTATGTACCAGGCTGACACTATGATCTTCTGCTCCACCACTCTTCCCATACCACTACCACCTGTGCTATTACCCTGATAGTGTACTTATGTACTATTTTGTCCCAAGGGACCACCATGTATAAAGGGCCATTAGAGCCCAGCTATAAAAGGAGATTGACCCCTCAGAATGAGGGGTTGGAAAATTCATTGTAAGCAGAGGCTATTGAGAAATATACCAAGACTTGCTCCATCATTTATCTGTGTTTACTTTTCCTTAAAGTTTATTCTCAGTTCTTATATAAACATCACCTGACTTACCTTTGAGTTTTCTGATCTAATTTCGTTGATGAGATTTCACCGTCAACAGCTGTTGCTACCTGGCTCCTCAGCTGAGCATTCTCCATCTCCACAGCCGTGTAATATCCTGGGTTTGGATTAGGTGCCGGGGCGCTGACCTTCCAGTGCCATCTTGGCCCACCGGCTGTTTTCCTAGCCGCTGTTGGACCTCAGGAATTTGCTCGTCGGGGATGGCGATATGATGAGCCTCCTGCCCATCACGATGTTCAGTCTCGTTACCGTGTCTGGATCGAGTAGTCACCATGGTTGGATGTTTGCGACAGCATCAATCGAACTTGCTCTCAATGAAAGCACCAAACTGTTGACGTGGTTCTTCACCAACAGGTAATTAAGAAAAGAAAGAGGAAGGGATTAGTGCTTATGTTGAACCGAAATAGATGAATGATCTTGGAAATGGAATGGTGACACAAAATACGTTTTTTAGGTGGTTCAAAGGTTAAAATCCTTCTACTCCACCAGTCAGTATTTGTAACGCCTTGGATAGCCAAGACCGCTACACTGTGTACTTATAAAGGTGCAGGACTCGCTAGTCAAGTCATTGATTTGAAAACGTGTCACTAGACATGTAAGATCTATGTTTAAAAAGGTTTCGGTCTCAAAAGACTCATTTCATATATTTAAACTGCAATAAACAAGGGATCCCATAAACACAAAGTTAAAATAAGTTTACAGACTTCCAAAAGTACATAAGTATCCACTAGCCATACTAAGGCAAAACAGACAGTCTTTAGGTTCCATGTCCTTGCCTAGACCTCAACCGTGGCGGCCGAGCACCTGGCTATGTACATTCCGCTCGCCGAGCTCTCCAGTCAGGGCTGATCTAACTTGCCCTTGCCTTTACCTGCACCACGTAGCACCCGTGAGCCAAGGCCCAGCAAGAAAACTTCACAGATAACTCAAACAATAATAACAGACAAATTGCTCAATATGCATGTATATTCACTAGATAGTCCACAACAGATAATCAGCATATACAATCCAATACAAGATACATTCTACCACATATACTGCTCATATCACATAATAATCAGGGTCGACAACTTAGGCCGCGCCCTCTGTTTAACCCACTGACTCTGGCCCGCTTAAACCAAGCTCAGTGCATAATAAGCTGTCCTCGGCTACCAGTGGCCGAGCCGCGCCCTGTGCGCTGGTGAGACCCTTGGCACCCTTAGGCCGTTGGTTCACTAAATGTCTTGCATGGCATAATACCATCCTTTCAAGCTTTTACAATAGGGATCCCTTAGTCCCGTCTCATATAATCAACCAGGTGCAGTTTTCTTACCTTTAGCTTTCAGATGAGTTAGTTACGGGCGATACTCCTTGAGCGCGATCCGATCCTCAAGCCCTAGCTTAACACCTAGTCACAACCATGAAGAAAGACACCATTAACAACCTTAAATAAGCTTCCAAGCCAAGTTCTAGTACTCGGAACATTGAACTTCACCAAATATGGTAAAAGACTCAACCCCGAGTACCCTAGGTTAAATTCCCAAGCCTAAAATCTTAAAATCCCAAAATCCCTTAAGCACCGCGGCATAGGCCACCCATGCCGCGGCATGGCCCCCAAACAGAGCCATCCAAGGCACAAAAACAGGTAAGGGCCGCGGCATTGCTTGGACCATGCCGCGGCCCGCCCTCCTTCCTCAGCATGCAACAACCTTGAAAGGCCGCGGCTCACCAAGAACCATGCCGCGGCCCGACCCTTCGAACCCAGAAAAAACCACCATTTTCAATCTCTAAACCTCACCTTAAGATATCCCAAAGCCCCCAACTTAAAACCAATTAACTCCCAACTTCTTTTACATGATCTAAGCAACATAATTCCCAAGAAAACACAGTCTATCACACTCTAATCCTCTCCTTTCCATTTCTGAAACCCAAGTGCTACAAACACCCAAACCAGCCACTCAAACACAATCTAGAACCTCTAAACTTGGAGTTAGAACTCACCTTTGCTGTAGAATCACTTCACCAAGCTGTGGCCAAGCTAGGTCCCCAAGTTCCCTTCTTAATTCTGCCTTAGAACATCACAACTAAACTTGCTTCAGCACTTAACCAAAACCCAGCTAAAACTCATAATTCAACCACAGAAAACAGAGTTAGATGCTTACCTTAAATCTTGCTCCAGTTCCTTGATTAAACCCCTGAGCTAGACTCCCAAATCCACTCTACAAATCTCAGAATTCCAACTTGCTTCTCCCTTAAGTTTTCTGTGTTTTTCTCTCCTTGGTTTCCTTTGAGCGTGTAAGTGAGCTGAGAGAAAATGCTTAGTCGGTTTGTGTTTTTTCTTCTAAAGGCTTCCTTAAGTCTAACTTATCCATTAAGTTAATCCCGAGGCTCGGGGTACTGGAACCGTCCCCGAGGCCGAAATGGTAAAATCCCCCAATATTCCCGCCTAGACACCCTAACCTCAAATATATCTCCAATTATTTATTTTCATCACCCGATAGTCTAAATCACTACCTGATACCTAAAATACCCCTGACTTGCCCAAAGTTAATTATAATACCCCATTATGACTTTTCCCGCTATCTAGCCCTAGGATTGCCTCGAGTCGCCGGCTGCAGATTTATCCACATCATAATGTGGTTCTCGCATATATCACATATCATATTACCACATAATATAATCAATTATCATATAAGCATCATTAAACATATAATAACTCATTAAATCACAATTATTCCAGTAATGCCCTCCTGGCACACTAATCAAGGCCCTTAAGCCTTATTAGTGAATTTGGGTCGTTACAGTATTATTACTATATGATGTATTCTTTTACAGGGTATTTTTTACATAATAGAATCCAACCCCTTGTAACTCCCAGGGTCTCCATATTTATAGGAGAAGGCACCTGGGAGTTGGTAAGAAGGTCATCCCGTGACCTTCTTACCTATCATGTCAACTCTGTGACATTCATGATTAATTCCTAAACAGTGTGGTCAAATCAATAGGTAAGGGGATAATGGGCCGCACGGCCCAACCCAGTCATGGGTGTCTGAATACGCACATTCACGCTGCGTGTCCGAGAAGTCAGGGATATATCAGACACGTGATGTCTGATATATGCACGTTTACCTTGCGTGGTTGACTTTACAAAAGGTCACAGCTGCAACTCTAGCTTGTACCACGAGCTGGATGCTTACCTCGACCTGCGGCCTTCAGAGTCCAGACTCAGTCCTTAAGCAATCTTGGCGAACCCTTGGGTTACCTCGAGCTAAGGAGGTAGGATCTTATGATGGCAGCTCCGGTCTTGGGGATGTCCACGTGGTAGTCATGATTAGGCTATATCTCAGCTCGTTAATCAGCCTGTGGGAAAATCAGGGCGTACAGGTATAAATTCTAAACTCCAACTTTGTTGTTCAACTGGTTTCTGCTGAGTTTTAGTGTTTAGGAGTGGCTATGGTGAATTTTGAGTTTGGGAATGCATGTGCTTGAGTTCTAGGTATTTGGGGTGCTTGGGATAAGTGGAGTATGGTCATAAGGTTGTTTTTGAGGTTGGGAAAGATTTGGAGGAGTTTTGGTTGAGGTTGGTTCGAGAAAATCGCATAAGGGAAAAAACTGGTGTTGGCCTGCCTGTGACTAGCGCTACAGCGCTAACCTTTGGGTGCTGTAGCGCTTGGCCAAGCTTGTTGATGGGGTTTTGCTTCTGTTTGTAGCGCTGTAGCGCCCTCCCATGAGCGCTGTAGCGCTACCCTGCCTTCTGAAGGGGATTTTAGGGTTATTTGTAAGGGCTTTTGACCTAGGGTTTGGGGTTTGATTCCACCACCTTGTTTCGTGGAACTAGGACTTCCCGGGGGCTCAGGATTGGCCCCGAGGCTAGGTTTTGAACTTGAGGATTGATAATGACTTTGGCCCATGATTGTGTTTAGGTGAGCGCTAGGGCTCGAGGGGGATCGTGCTCAAGGAGTCGAGGGATCAAAGCTAGTGAATTGAAAGGTAAGAAAACTGCACCCAATTATATGTCTGTGATGGGACTAAGTGCTCCTGAGAATTTTATCATGTCAATGATGGTATTACGCCATGGGACATGTAAAAGCGGCCTAAGAGTGCCGTACATAATATTTGCGCATAGGGCGCGGCTTGGCCATTGGTAGCCGAGGACAGCTTAACATTCACTAAGCTCGGCTTAAGCGGGCCGGAGTCAATGGGATAACGAAGGGAGCAGCCTGAGAGCGCTAGCCCTAGTTATCATTTGTGCAGTGATATGTGATATTAATTTATATGCTTAGTGTGTTGAATACTTGGTTATACTGAATGATTATATGTTTGAGAACTTGTGATGCTATGTGAGATATGGATTTGTCTATTGATTACTTATGCACTGTTGTTGTGTTTTCTTGCTGGGCCTTGGCTCACGGGTGCTACGTGGTGCAGGTAAAGGCAAAGGCAAGCTGGACCAACCCTGAGATGGAGGGCTGCGGGGTGGAATGTACATAGCCAGCTGTTCGATCGCCATGGTCGAGGAATGGATCAGGACAAGGATTACCTAATTGTCTGTTTTGCCTTAATATGGCCTGATATTGTGTATAAACCTTGTATCTTTTGTAAACGGTCTTTAAGCTTGTATCTTTTTGGGATCCCGTGTAAAGGACGATGCTTCTTAATGAGAATGTGGCTTTTGAAACCAAAACACTTTTAACCCTAGTTCCTTTATAGTTTTAGTAACACAATTTTAACTAAATGACTTGATTAGCAAGTCTGGCACTTTATAAACACACAATGTAATGGTCTTGGCTATCCAGGGTGTTACATTGGACCTCTTCCAGGTCCTCGACGGGTCCAACGTTCTCTTCAAAATCCCCAAAGCGAGGATCTAAATCTCTATCCTCACTTTGGGCAACACCCTATTTGGTGACTTCACCACCGGATTAGGCTTGTGTATCAATTGCCATCTGCGACCTATCTGAGGGAGTGCTTTTTGACATTCCCTTTTTCGCCTTCGTGACTGAGGCATTGTAGCACTCCCTGGCCTCCCTCTGGTTCCCCAACATGCGTCCTACCCCTGCGTCTGTTGGGAATTTCATGGCTAAGTGCCACATAGAGGTGACGGCCCATACATCAACCAGTATAGGCCTCCCAATGACGGCATTGTACGCCGAAGGACAATCGACTACTATAAAAGTAGCGAGTAATGTCCTGGTAGCAGGCGCTGTACCTGCTGTCACCGGTAGTCTGATTGACCCTGCGGGGGCTAGTCCCTCACCAGAGAAGCCGTATATAGTTTGGTTGCAGGGCTCCAAGTCTTTTACGGACAACTTCATGCGTTCAAGTGAAGACTTATACAGGATGTTCACCGAACTTCCTGTATCAACCAGCACTCTCTGTACCATCATGTTGGCCATTTGGATATCCACGACCAGCGGATCGGAATGAACCGGACATGTTGGGCATCACTACCAGAGAAGGTTATTTCGCCTTCTTTTGATCGAGCCTTTTTCGGCGCGCGGTCATCCACAGTCATCATCTCGATGTCCTGGTCATGGCGTAGAGTCCGAGCATATCATTCTCTGGCCTTTCCGCTGTTTCCCACGAGGTGCGAGCCTCCACAAATGGTTAACAATGTGCCAGTTACGGGGTCAGGCTGCAAAGGTGGCGAGCGTTGGCGCGTGGATGCTTGCTCGTTGCCACCTGGAGCTTCTCGTTGGGAATTTCCCGAGGCCCGTATATATCTTCTCAAGTGTCCTTGTCTAATAAGAAACTCGATCTCATCCTTCAGCTGGTTGCATTCGTTGGTATCATGTCCGTAGTCGTTATGATAACGACAGAACTTGGTAGTGTCTCTTTTCGAAATATCCTTTCGAATGGGGGCAGGCTCTTATAAGGCACGCTGGAACTCGTGGCCTGATAAACTTCTCCCCAAGACTCAACTAGGGCAGTATAGTTAGTGAACCGAGGTTCATAATGGTTACCCTTGGCTCGTTTATTATCAGAGGTGGAAGGCTCATTGTGTGGCCGTTTCCCCCCATTCTTGCCATTGCCTTTGCCGTTGCCGTTGGGCTTGGACCCATTGGCGGCTTTGGCGGGCTCGGCGGTCCCCTTATCTTTGCCTGGGGGTTTTCCTTCGTCGGCGATGGCATCTTCGAGCTTGATGTAGCGATCAGCCCAATCCAAGAATTCCTGGGTAGTTTTAACCCCATGTTTTCGGAGGCTGTTCCAGAGAGGAGTGCGACGCTTAACCCCTGCGGTTATGGCCATCATCTTTCCTTCGTCTCCCACTGTTTTTGCTCCATCAGCTGCTCGCATAAAGCGTTGGACGTAGTCCTTCAGTGGTTCTCCATCTTGCTGGCGTATTTCAACCAGCTGGTTTGCTTCAGTCGGGTGCACACGACCCGCGTAGAACTGTCCGTAAAATTCCTTTACAAACATTTCCCAGGAAACTATACTTGCAGGAGGAATTTGAAAAACCACTCCTGTGCGGCATCAGAAAGTGTTGCAGGGAAGATCCTGCACCGAGCGTCTTCGGACACTTTCTGAATGTCCATTTGTATCTCAAACTTGTTGACGTGAGATACCGGGTCACCATACCCATCAAAGTTCGGAAGCGTAGGAATTTTAAACTTGCTAGGAGTTTCTTACATAGCTATCCTCTAGACGAAAGGAGTGCCTTTCCTCCTGTCGTGGTCGATGTAAGATGTTCTTCCCCCGACCAGTTGCTGCACTACCTGGTTGAGGGCATCTATCTGGGCCTGCACAGCGCTAGGAATCGCCGTGGCCTCTGGTGCTGGGGGGACGTACTCGCCGTGCCACTCGCGGCGATCGTTGAGTATATCTCTTAAGTCCTCGTCTCTCCTTCAATGCTCGCTAGCTCCGAGCCAGTTGAAAACGTTATTTTGTCTAGGCTGCCCCCCAGCGTCCCGTCTGTCGGGTTGGTCATCTTGAGGTGGCTAGCTCCTGCCTCCACCTCTTTCTTCATTCCTCCGACCGACATTCCCTCAGTCTGAGTCGGCCTCATTATAACCATGGCCGTCTTTGAATCTCGATTGGCTATGGTGGGATCGACTGTTCCCTCGATTGCCTTCCCGGGTTGGAACCTCTTGAGAGTTAGAGGGTGGTCTGCGTTGGTCGTTAGGTCCCCGTGCCGTGGGGGGCCTCGGACTGCAGAGCCCAACTCTGAGTTCCTCCTGTTGCCAGGAGGATGCTGTCCTCTGTTTGGAGGGTTTGGCTCGTCGCCCCTATGGCGTCTAGGACTTCGAGGCTGCTGCCTGGTCCTATTTTGCCTCTATTGCGGGGGATTGTCGCGACCAGCTTGGGATGGAGGCTGTGCCTCAGGGTCTCCTAGTGGGACATCGTCCCGAGGCGCCGGTGGCTGCTCGGGCCTTTGTGGGCTCGAGGGTTGGATAGGCAGGCTAGGATTAGAACCCCTGTGGGGTGGCCCATTCGCGGGTTGATCGGGCTGCGAGGCAGGTGCAGCCTGATTCCTAGCCAATTGCAAGGCTGCCTCGAGGGCTGCCATGGCCTCGCTCTGGCGACGGTCCATCTCCGCTTGCCTTTCACTCAGCTCCAAGCGCTGCCGTTCAATTTCTTGTTGCTGTCGCGCCATGATTTCGGCAGCACTTTCCTGGCCGGCCCTCAGATTGGCCAGCTCCTCTTGCAATACCCCTAGGGTACTTTTCAGCGTCGCGTCGTCCATTTCTTCCTCATCAAATTCCAAATGTGGCTCATCCTCAGCCACGTTGGGAGGAGGAGGAGGCGGGTTAGACGGTGCAGTGCCGGCCGCCTGTCCAGTTTTCCTAGTAGTTTTCGCCATTGGTCTTCTCAACAATGCTGTATCAAGCTCTCAATGAAAGCACCAGAATGTTGACCCTGATTTTGGCCAACTGACACGGAGTCAAATTTTCTTGATGCGGAAAGACACGTTGGAAAGAATGTGATGACGAAATGATAAAGAACACAAGAGTTTATAGTGGTTCGGCCCCAGAATCTGGTAATAACCTACGTCCACTTGAATTTTTATTGATATATGATTCAAATGAGTGATCAAAGAACTAGTGGTTCAATGAGTTTCACCAACCTCTGAAAAACAAGACAATATCTCAAATAGAATCACTCTAGTCTCAAATATTTCGAAAGCCAAAAGTTCCTTCCTTGAGCTATCTTTCTCTATTTATAGGCTCAAGGGGGATTACATGAATTTGTTATAGATATTCTTTCTTAAATAATTGGATACTCAGGAAATCATGGGAGTCAATTTTGGGATTGATAAAGATCTTTATAAAAATATCATGAGGCATGCGGAACCTGCGACCATACTGGTCGCAGGTAAGTTTCGGCTGCCTACTGCTTGTAATTTGTCTTCTGGTTGATACCCTAGCAGAATTCCGCCAAGTGTCAGCCACATGTCCGAGAATCACTTGCCACGTCATTCGTGCCTGTTTTTTAGATAACAATCCTTGAGCCACAATCCTACAAACAAGCATCACTTTATCCTGAATGGCAACTTGCCATGAAAGAAGAATTACAAGCCCTTGAGCATAATGATACATGGACTATTACTTCCTTACCTCCTGGACACAAGGCTATTGGTAGCAAATGGGTATACAAAATCAAATACAAACCCAATGGTACTATAGATCGATATAAGGCACGCCTTGTTGCTAAAGGATATACCCAACAACAAGGGATCAATTATTTAGAAACTTAAGATCCTACTTGCCGTTGCTGCTTTAAAAAAATGGCATCTCCATCAAATGGATATTAACAATGCATTCCTTCATGGTGATTTGGAAGAAAATGTTTACATGACCCTTCCAAA
Organism: Humulus lupulus; assembly: GCF_963169125.1. Classification (NCBI taxonomy): domain Eukaryota; kingdom Viridiplantae; phylum Streptophyta; class Magnoliopsida; order Rosales; family Cannabaceae; genus Humulus; species Humulus lupulus. The sequence continues at coordinate 75,746,459 of NC_084793.1, forward strand.
AGGTTATAAATCCTCACCTTCCTTTCCCACCAATTCAGTTTGCAAGCTTCAAAAAAGCCTATATGGCTTAAAACAAGCTTCACGTCAATGGTATGCCAAACTAAGTTCCACTTTACTTGACCATGGGTTCCTACAATCACCATCTGATTATTCTCTTTTTACCAAAAATGAAAATGGCAATTTTTTAGCAATACTAGTTTATGTTGATGACAGACTAGTTGCTAGTAATGATCTCAATGCCATTTCTCAATTTACAACAGCCCTTGATAGTAAATTTAAACTCAAAGACCTTGGACCACTTCGTTTCTTCCTTGGTCTTGAGTTGCCCGAACTACAAAGGGCATTTCAATATCTCAACGTCCTTTCACTCTTTAGCTACTTTCGGATACTGGCTACCTAGGAGCCAAACCTGCTTCTACTCCTATGGAACCTGATCTGAAATTAAGCTCAGATGGTGATGATCTCTTAGAAAATCCCACTTCTTGTCGCAGCTTGATTGGGAAGCTCATTTACCTCACTATTACTCGCCCTAACATATCCTTTGCTGTCAATAGGCTAAGTCAATTCCTTAGTTCCCCTAGAATTCCTCATCAACAAGTTGCCAACCGAATATTACAATACTTAAAAACTACCCCAGGCCAAGGCCTTTTCTTTTCTGCTAATTCTTCTTCTCAGGTATCTGCCTATGCCGAGACCAGCCTCAGTTCGAAAAACATTCAAGTTAAACTATTCGCCGATGCTGGTTGGGGTGCTTGTCTTGACACTCGTCGTTCCATATCTGGTTTTTGCGTGTTCATTGGTGATTCCCTTGTCTCTTGGAAATCCAAAAAGCAACGAATTGTTTCCAGATCCTCCGCTGAAGCTGAATACCGAGCAATGGCCAATGCAACATGTGAAGTAACATGGATATTAGCATTACTTAAGGATTTTGGCCTTTGTCCCTCACATCTAGTCGTTTTATATTGTGACAATAGCGCTGCAATTCACATCTCGAAAAATCCAGTCTTTCATGAGCGGAGGAAACATGTTGATATCGACTGCCATATCGTTAGGGAGAAGATCACCAAAGGCATGCTCAAATTAATACATGTTAACACTACAGACAACCTCGCTGATGTCTTCACAAAAGCTCTCTTTCCATCTCATTTCAAAACTATGATATCCAAGATGGGTGTTATTAACATATACACTCCACCTTGAGGGGGCGTACTAGAGTATTAGTAAGTTAGTTAGAATAACTATATTAGGTTCTTGATTAGTTAGTGTTAACTAATTTCTGTTTTAGCCTTTATGCTTCAATTTTTTGTACGTTTCCAACTGCCTCTATATAAATGCAGTCTGATGAACCCAAAACAGGTATGTTTTAAAAATGTATACTCGCAAACGCACGAATCGTATTTATAGAATAATGTTCGTGTAAGCACAAGGTCGAACCCAAAGGAGTTGACTTAAATCAAAAGAGAAAACTATTTTTACCAAAGTGAAATAAATTTCTAACCTAGTTCCAAATATTGATGTGTTTTGTTTTAAAATAAAGAAAGAAAATAATAAAAAAAAAAGTTAAAATAAATAAACTAAAAAGATTTGTTTTTAATAGTTATTTATAAAATTATTAAGATTTTAGAATCCGCAAAATATAAATAATAATATTTAATAATATGTTGACTTCCCAATTTTTAGTGATAATTGAAATCAATCTAATTACCTTTTCCAAAACATTATACTTCCTTTAAGCTCTCTTTAATTCAAAAATATAGATTTTCCTTCACTTTAATAGTATAACTTCAAAGCATTAGTTGTGAATCAATTTAATGAAACTACAAAAAAAATCAAATAATGTTATTTCTAAAGCAAAATATAGTGTTTTTGTTCTAAGCATTGGATGTAAACAATTTAATGACACATCTTAATAAAAAAATACTATGTTTTTGCACAATTAAGAACCAAGTAAAATATGTTCTAACAATCTAAAATACATGATATTATAGATGAAAGAAATATTTAGAAGAAGAAAAATCATAAACTTTATTGCTCATTTTGAGAGGTCAACATAAAATAAACATATATAGTTATATCTTGGTTCATCCTCCACCTGAATAATTTTAAGTGGATTAGAAACCCATAACTATCAAAAACAAAATAAAAATTACAACATAAATAGGAAAATTTAGAGAAGGAGCCTCCAAATTATTCCTCTAAAAATACATAAAAACTAATCTAAGAAAAGAAAAAGATGAAGAGAATAGAGAGATAGAAAAAGTGGTGTAAGAGAAGGTGTGTTTGAAATGGTGAAATCAAACTCCTATTTATAGATAAATTATTTGGTGAAGGATAACACTCCTATTGGTCTAAAAAAAGAAGCACATGGTTTCAGGCTCAAAATCGTCATCTTTTCCTATAGTTACAAATCCAATGGTACAGAAAGAAACACATGGATTGATGACATGACATTGTCAAGAATTTGATTGGCCTTTCATTTTGGGCTTGATTTATTCATTTCTTTATACCAACATTTTATCAATATTTCATTTGCTCCCAACAAATACTCCTACATAAAGAAATTAAATACACATAAATTAGTAACAACATAATTAAACAAAATAAATACAAAAAAAAAATCAAAATACATAAAATCAAAATAAAACTAATAAATTCAAAATTACTTAAAAACTTGATAAATTAATTAAAAACTCAATAATTAAGCAACAATTAGCTTATAAAATGTGTTAAAATAACTCTATTTTGTAGAGTTATCACAGCCCCTTTTTGTATATCAAAGCAACACAGATTAATAAAAGAGATTTCTTCAGTTTTTTCCTCTGTTTTCTTTTGTTTTCACTAATATCTCTCTTATTTCTTCGGAAAGTTCTTGTTTCTTCGCCTAGTTCATCACTTTCTCTTCTTGATTTATACGGTATTCTTTGCCAAGGTTGCAACCTAAACAATCCAATCCATCCTTCTTCTCATTTCTTCACCAAACTTGCAACTCACATAGAGGTCAAACCGTATTCTCTTTGGCAACCACCACCACGATCCTACGGCTATTGAGAACCCCAAAACCTTTGTTGCTCAGCTCCTAAGAACTGCCCAAAACGTGTGCCTCAATCTATTAAGCATATTGTTGTTTATATGGTATGTTGATTTTGCTGCTACTTTTGAGTTTGCATTTCCATTTGTAATCATGGGTAATCTAAATGTGTTTAGCTTATAAGTTGCCTTCATGAAATGAGTTCAAAATGTGTGCATTAATCTTAGACATTGAGGGGTTCATGACCCACTGCAAGCTCATATGCAAGCCCAATAAATCTAAAACAACCTCAAATTGAAGCCCTTGTAACTCAATGCAACCATGATAACTTAAAAACTCATTGGGGAATTTCATTATAATGCAACTTATGCAACATCAAATGCAAGCCTAATAAAAACCCCATACAACCTAATGCAACATAAAGTAACTTTAAAAATTTATTTGCAAATTTGTCTTTATGCAACTCATGCAATCCAAAGCAATCTCAAATGCAAGCTCGATGCAACCTATTACAACTCATGCAAGCTAAAATAGCACATGCAACCCAATGCAAATTCATGCAACTCAATGCAATTTTAAATGCAACCTAAAGCAACCCAAATGCAATTTTAGAAAATTAAACAACCCGTTACAACATTAAATGCTAGCCCATGCAATTAAATGCTAGTCCATGCAACTAAATGCAACCCAATGCAATTCATGGTAACTTAAAAGAACTCATGAAAACTCATATGCAACTTAATGCAAACCATGTCAACTTAAAAAACTCATGCTAATTTCATTTTTATGCAATTCAAATAATCCATTGCAACCTCAAATAAAAACTTAATGCAACTCCATGCAACTTAAAGCAACTTTAAAATGTTAATATTCTAACTTCATTCTTATGCAACTCATGCAACCCTATGGAACCTGAAAACAACTTTAAAAAACTCATCTTGAAATTTCATCCTTATGCAATTAATGCAACCTGAAATGCAATTAATGTAGCCTAAAACAACTCACTGCAATCTAAAACAACTTTAAAGAACTCTTTTGCAAATTGCAAAATATAACCTAATGCAATCGTTGTGCAATTTTCAAATGCAAACCAATGCAACCACCATGTTTTTCAAATACAATCCAATGCAACCACATATCGAGTACATGTGAACTGACCATTAATAGAGGAAAACCACATGAACTGTAACATATTATTCATACATTACACTTTAACTTTACCTCTGTTTTCATCTAAGTTGAATTAAATTGTATTATTTAATTCATTTTTCATATAGATATAGGTAGCTATACCAAAAATAGTAAGACTTTTTCTTATTCTTTTTCTTCTTTCCTTTTAAATATTCTATTTTATAATGATCATGGTTTTCTTTTTTTTCAATGTACAAAATTATTCACACCATAAATTACTAAATTTTCATCTTTTTCTTCATGATTATATATTAATTCAATCATCATGATTATTTATACATATATATCTATGTTTAAAAGTAATTAAATAATGTTGTTAGCACCTGTAAATCATATATGACAAAAACCATAAATATATATGTTTTAATTTATATATATATGTACAATATTGTTTTTAGCTAGTTCTGGTGCAAGACTCAATTCACTCTCTAGATTATATGTGGATTGACTGTCTAGAAGATCATGTATTGCAAATGAAACAAAAAAATCATATAGTGTTGAAAAGTGATAAGAAATACCGTATTTTTGTATTAAAAGCTTTTGTTTATATAGTATTGAATTAATTATTAATTTACCGTATAAATGAATGATAAGTTTTATATAAAGGTATTTATAAAAAAAATCCCTAAAAAAATTATCATTTGAATAAAAATGAAATATTTTTAAAATATAGATTAAAATCAAGACTATTTTTTAAAAAAAAATTCTTTGAAGCTTCTTTTCTTTTTCCCTAATAATTGCAAATTTTGTTGTTGACTTTTTTATTATACCACGGGATAAAATTTTGCCAGGAGTTATTTGTTAATATCAATAAATGTAACCATCAAAAACAAGAATTTTGGGAACCATTTGTTAAAAATATCGACAATGCCATTTTTGAAAGAAAACAAAATACGGATGTGATAATTTATTTATTAAGATAACCGATGTGATTATCTTGGTTTTGAGATTTCAACCTATTTAAACTCATCTTTATGAAAATATAGCAAAATGAAATGTTGTATAATATCTTTTCTATATTAAAAAGACTTAGATAATATAAATTATTAGTTTTAAATATAGACATTGGTAATCTAAAAGGTGATCGTATTATTTAAAAAAAAATATAAACAAAGTTTTGATTTATTTATTTTTAATATATGTATGTTATTATTTTATATATAATATTATTTATTTATTTATTTAAAATTTATATGATAATCATAAAAACTTAATAAAAATAATTAATAATTTTTTTAAATAAAACTAAGTAAACTTGCATTGCACGTTGCTTGCACCTAATATATATATCTTTATATATTATAAATAAGTTTAACGAAAATTATTGGTTTCCGTTAGATTTAATATTTTTTTATTGTTTTCTAACACTGTTAGTTTTCTAAATAAGGTAAATAAATTAAAAAAAATAAAGGTAAATAAATTTAAAAAATAATAAATAAGTCATATTAATTTTTCATCACATATTTTAAAATTTCATATTAAAGTATCTAAATTACTCTATAAATTATGTTTTAAAAACTATAGCCAAAAGATATTTATGTGTTTAAATTTATTTATTTTTCTTTTATTAATTATTTATTTTGTCACTTAATATATTTTGTTTATCCAAGCATATATATAATAGTGCCATAAAACATAAATATACATATTTCTTATTTTTTTCGTTTAGTTTTGTAATGAGAAATTACTTATTTTAATTGTTTTAGCCATTAATTGAATAATATATATTTATATATAAAATTTTGTTCACTTTAATTTTTTTTAATTAAATAATTAAAATTTGATCAAATAAACTTTTTAAATTCATATTTTTAATTTAGAATTTCTTAATAATGTTTTTGTTATCCCTAAAATTTCAATTCGATGACGTGACAATTAGAAGTGACAAGTGGCAATGCATGGTCAGTAAATGACACATTAATAGTCAATAAATGTATTGGCCAAGGAGGGAAAGGTTTGAGATTAATCTTCAGAGTTGTGATATTACTGGTCATGAAAATTATTTTTCTGGTTTAGAAGTGATTTGACCGATCAGGTAGAATTTTTGTCCGACCGGTAAAGATTTTTGACTGACCAGTAAAATGTTCTGGCCGACCAGTGGAGTATTTTGGGCGACCATTCATTTGTTTTACTAGACTTGTAAAGTGTTTTGCTATACCATTAAAGTGTTTTGCTAGACCAGAGATATGTCATGCTAGACCAGAGGTGTGCTAGAGGAGTGCTTTGCCTATGCCGACCGGTGAGTTGTCTTGGCCGATGATAACTCTACAAAATAGAGTTATTTTACCACATTTTATAAGCCAATTGTTGCTTAGTTCTTGAGTTTTTAATTAATTTATCAATTTTTTAAGTAATTTTAAATTTATTAGTCTTATTTTGATTTTATATAATTTTGTGTGTTTTTATAGTTATTTTGTTGTAAAATATTGTAGTTAATTATTTGAATTAATGTTGTTTAGTTTGAGGTATAAAAAAATGTTGTTTTAGTAAAACTAAATGTTCAATTAAATTAAGTCTTAATTAATATTTTCAATGAACTAATATGATTTATGTTATAATTGAAAATATTTGAATTTGATTTAATTTATGTTTCTTTTGTTAGGGATTTTGGTGTTTTTTCTTACTCTTGAAAAGCAAGAAAAATAAAGATAAAGAGTGACATTTTTGCTGAAAAAGAGATGGATAATGACATTTTTGAAGTTTGTTTAGCCTGGCCCAAGGCCCAAGCCCACGCTAGAAGCTCCCTCCACCAGCACCTCCTAGCTTCTCTCCCTCATGCTCCACCATGTTCAGCTCACGTGTGATACTTCCTTCAGCATTTCTCCATACAGCCATGCATCAATCACACAGCCAGCTGCCCTCTTCCAGCCGTCAGTACCAGCTGCCTCCCACGCATTCTTCAGCAAGCATTTCTGCGCCTGAAGCAAGCTGCAGCAGCCCAAGATTCCAGGCCCATCCCAGCCACCATTCGGTCCATAGCAGCTCAGCTGCCAACAGCTTTTGCATGCCACTTTTTCAGCCTAAATTTGCCTAAGTGTACCATTTGTTCCCTATGCTCAAAATGCCATTTTTTTACCAATTTTTCTACACACTTTTTACCTCAAAATCATCATCACTCCTACAATTTACCCCTATTTACCATATTATTATTAATTTAATCAATTTACTTAATTTAAATTGATTATTTTAATAATCTCATTTTGGCTATAGATAAGGGTTTTGAAGACCATTTTGGGGTGCTTAATGTTTTTGGTTACCATCTTTTTCTCTCATTTTCTCTCTACCATTCTCTCTTCCATTTGGGTTTTTCAAGAGCATTTTGCAAGTATGTATGTCATTTATTTTGTAATTTCTACTCTAGTTATGTGCTTCTAATATTTTTCATAAGATTATTAAGATCATGATGAAGCAACTTGTAACTAGGTAATATTTATGTTGTATGTTGATTTCCCTTATAATGCAACAAAGTCTATGGATTTTTCTTCTTCATATATTTATTTCATCTTAAATATCTTGTATTTTAGATTGTTAGAACATATTTACACTTTGTTCTTCATTAGTGCATAAACATAATATTCTTTGTGTAAGATGTGTCATTAAATTGTACACATCCATGCTTAGAACAAAAATATTATGTTTTGTCTTATAAATAATGTTCATTGATTTATTTGTTATTTCATTAGATTGATTTACACTAAATGCTTTGAAATTATAATTTTGAAAAGTGAAGAAAAATCCTATCTTTTTATAAGAAATTTGTGTTTAAAATTATAAATCTTTTTGGAAAATGATAGTTTAAATTATTTTAATTATCACTAAAACTTGGGAATCAATATACTAATAAATATTATTAAACTTACATTTTGTGGATTCTAGTATCTTAATAATCTTTTCTTTTAACACTTATTGTCAAAATCATTATTGGTTTATTTTCATTCTCTTAAATAGCTTTATTTTTCAATCTTTTATTTTATGTTCATAATATTAAAACTCATCAATTTTTGGAACTAGGTTAGAATTTATTACTTTTGATTTAAAATAGTTTTCTTTTTTTGATTTTAGACAACTCCTTTGGGTTCGACCTCGTGCTTACACGAAAACTATTCTATAAATACGATTCGCGCGCTTGCGAGTATAAATATATAAACATACCCGTTTTGGGTCTATCAAGTTTTTGGCGCCGTTGCCGGGGAGTTGCAAGAGAAAAGAAACGAAAATTATCTCAAGGTTAGTAAATTCTTCTACTAGTTATTTTAATTTTTGCACTTAAAACAAAAAAACTAAAAAAAAAATATATCTATAAAAACTAAAAAAAAAAAAAAAGATAAAAAGAAAATTTGGGACAGTTCAACCACCCATAAAAAAAATATACTTATATTTCTATATTATTTGTTTTTTTTTAGTTGACGGCACTTGCGCCTCCTATCTATCCTTTTAATTTTTATAGTCGATGGCACTTGTGCCTCCTAGTTTGTTTATAATTTTGTTGTAATTTTATTTCTTTTATATCTTTGTTAGTTGACGGCACTTGTGCCTCCTAACATTTGTTGTAATTTTTTTTATTTATATTGTTGTAATTTTTATTTTATTTAATTTCCGCAAATTACTAGTTGATGGCAATTTTGCCTCCTAGTCTTCTATCTTATGTTTTAGTTGATGGCACTTGTGCCTCCTAATTTTTACCTTAATTTTGTTATGGTTGATGGCATGCTATGCCTCCCTACTCTTGCCTAAATTTTAGTCTTATTTAATTTTGCCTTATTTTTCTTTATCTTTTATCATATTATTCTATAATTGTGAAAAATACTTGAAAAAAAAAAAAACCTAAATCTTGTCCTTTCACCATAAGCAATTTTTGCTTAAAGGAAATTTGAACAAAATTCCCATCCGCCTCTACTAATTAACCTCGGGGAGTTGTTAGTAGTGCGCGAGTAAGTGGAATCAAATAGGCCTGGGGACAAGTAAACCATAAGAATTATATTGTTGTGAAATCTCTAAAAATTTTAAGTATGCTCTGTGGTTGCGGTTTTAACTGATCTTCCACATCAGAAAATTGCTTGTTTGAGATTATCCTTGTTGCCTTGCTTGTGAAAATTGTATGCATTATTGTGAACGTAACTCTAAAAAACGATTAGTAAAAAGATGTTTATCTTCGCTTGAAATTGAAAGTGTTAGTAAAAATTTGAGCATCATGGAACCTATTGCTAATCCTGTTGATGAAAATGCTGTGCCTGAAAAAACTTTGCTTGAATATTTTGCACCTATTTCATCTAATGCTCCTTCATGCATTGTTTTACCTACAACTTCTGCTACTCATTTTGAGCTTAAACCAGCAATCATTCAATTGTTGCCATCTTTTTATTGGTTAGATAGAGAGGATCCTTACATGCATGTCAAAGATTTCTTAGAAATTTGCTCAACATTTAAATTTCAAAATTTTTCTGATGAGTCGGTCAAACTAAGATTGTTTCCTTTTTCATTAAAAGACAAATCAAAAGCTTGGTTAAATTCCCTTTCCACGGGGTCTATAACTACATGGGATCAACTTTATAATAAATTCTTGCTAAAAAATTTTCCTATGTCTAAAATTGATAATCTAAGGAGAGAAATCTCCGAGTTTTTTCAAAAAGATAATGAAGAGTTTTATGAATGTTGGGAAAGATTTAAAGATTTATTATTAAAATGTCCTCATCATGGTTTTGAAAAATGGAGACTTGTAAAATATTTTTATGATGGTTTGACTCCCTCTAATCGTCAAATGATTCAATCTATGCATACTGGAAAATTTTTAAAATTTCAAGGACAAGAGGCGTGGGACGCCCTTGAAGATTTATCTGTCAATTCACAACAATGGAATTATTTTGATCCTAGGTCTAGGTCAACTAATTCACCAAAAAGAGGAGGAAGGTATGAAGTAAAAGAAGAAGTAGACTTAAGAACATCTTTAGATAAATTAGCGAGAAAAGTAGAAGCTTTAGCCATAAGCCAAACTATAAACTCTCCAATACAACCAAGAAAAGATGTCTGTTCTATATGTTCTAATCCGTGCCATAATGCCCAATCCTGTCCGTCCTACCAAGAAGCCTTTTCTGAGGAGGCCAATGCTCTTCATTCTTATGGGAAACCAAATGATAGCCCATTTTCGTCCACCTACAATCCAAATTGGAGAAATCATCCGAACTTTTCATGGAGACAAAACCAACCCCAAATGAATCAAGGGCACCAATACAACACACAAAACCAAGCTCATGCCCCACAAAATCAACCATATCCGCAACAAAGAAAACCTTCCTTAGAAGATACTTTACAACAATTTATGCAATCCACCCAACAAATCCTACAAAATCAATCTCAATCTATTACCAAACTCGAGACACAAGTAGGACAACTCGCCACTGCTTTAGCTGATAGAGAAAAAGGAACATTCCCTAGTCAACCTATCCCTAATCCAAAAGGTCAATATGAGATAGGAAAGTCGAGTCATAATGGAGAAGTCAAATCAATTTCAACTCTTAGGTCCGGAAAGAACATTGTCAAACCCGATTACATACCCGAGGTTGAAAACGAAAAAGAAAAAGAAAAGAGTCAGCCTTCTAGTTCTAATCTCAATGACTCATCAAACAAAGAAATTCCAATCCATCCTTTCATTCCAAAAGCCCCATTCCCACAAAGATTGCTTCCAATTAAAAAAGGCGGCCAATATAATGACATCTTAGAAGTTTTTAAACAAGTTAGTATCAACATCCCTTTCTTAGATGCCATTAAACAAATTCCTGCCTACTCCAAATTTTTAAAGGATCTTTGTACTGTTAAAAGAAACACTAATGTTCCTAAAAATGCGTTTTTAACTGAACAAGCTAGTTCCATTATTCAATATAAGAGTCTTGTTAAATATAAAGATCCTGGGTGTCCCACAATTTCATGCATTATTGGTGATCATTTTATTAACAAAGCTTTACTTGATTTGGGTGCTAGTGTGAATTTATTGCCTTATTCTGTTTATAAGCAACTTGGTCTTGGTGAGCTAAAACCTACCTCTATAACTCTTCAATTAGCCGATCGTTCTGTGAAAATTCCTAGAGGCATTATAGAGGATGTTTTGATAAAAGTTGATAAATTTTATTTTCCTGTTGACTTCATTGTTCTTGATACTCAACCCGTAGAAAATATGCATGCTCAAATTCCTATCATTTTAGGTAGACCATTCTTAGCTACATCTAATGCAATCATAAATTTTCGTAATGGTGTTTTGAAATTATCTTTTGGAAATATGACTGTTGAATTGAATGTTTTTAATGTTGCTAAATCTGTTGAGTGTGAGGAAATACATGAAGTTAACATGATAGACAGTATATGTGAAGATGATGGAAATGACTTACTTGACTTTTGTGAAAAATACTTTGGTATGAACTTGCATGTTGGTGACTCTAATGATGATGTGAATTCTTTGGTAGAGCCTATACCCTTAAATGAAACCAAAGTTGAACCTTTTTCACCCTTAGATCATGTTCAATCAATTTATGAGTCTACAAAGTTAGACCTTAAACCTTTACCAGAAAATTTAAAATATGCTTTTCTAGGAGGATCTGAAACTTTACCTGTTATCATAGCATCTGCTTTAGATAAAGAACAAGAAGATAAGTTGTTAGATGTCCTTAGAAAACATAAAGAAGCCATAGGTTGGACCATTGGAGACATTAAATGAATTAGCCCATCCATATGTATGCATAGAATCCATCTAGAAGAGAATGGTAAAACCTCTCGGGAATGTCAAAGAAGGTTAAATCCAAATATGAAAGAAGTAGTTAGAGAAGAGGTCATAAAATTGTTAGACGTAGGTATCATTTATCCTATTTCTGATAGTCAATGGGTTAGTCCTGTTCAAGTTGTGCCTAAGAAGTCTGGGATCACAGTTGTTGAAAATGAGAAAAATGAATTAATCCCTACTAGAGTACAAACGGGGTGGAGAGTGTGCATAGATTATAGAAAGTTGAATAATGTTACTAGAAAAGACCATTTTCCATTACCTTTTATTGATCAAATGCTTGAACGATTAGCTGGCCATGCATATTATTGTTTTCTTGATGGGTATTCGGGATATAACCAAATCCCCATTGCCCCAGAAGATCAAGAAAAGACTACTTTTACATGCCTTTTTGGGACTTTTGCCTATCGTCGCATGCCTTTTGGATTATATAATGCACCTGCGACTTTTCAAAGGTGTATGATTTCGATTTTTTCTGACATGGTTGAAAGATTTCTTGAAGTATTTATGGATGATTTTTCTGTGTTTGGTTCCTCTTTTGATGAATGTTTGCACCATCTTTCACTTGTTTTAATTCGTTGCAAAGAGAAAAACCTTGTGCTTAATTGGGAAAAATGTCATTTTATGGTTAAAAAAGGAATTGTTCTAGGTCATGTAATATCTTCTGAGGGAATAGAAGTTGATAAAGCTAAAGTTGATCTTATTTCAAAACTTCCCCCACCTAAAACTGTGAAAGAAATTAGATCATTTTTAGGCCATGCCGGTTTTTATAGAAGATTTATAAAAGACTTTAGCAAAATTTCTCGGCCTTTATGCCATTTACTTGGAAAAGAAAATGCTTTTGTCTTTGATAATAATTGCCATGTTGCCTTTGAAAAATTAAAAGGTTTGTTGACTACTGCACCCATTATTCGACCTCCTGATTGGAAAATACCTTTTGAAATAATGTGTGATGCTTCTGATTATGCTATAGGTGCTGTCTTAGGACAAAGACTTGAAAAAATACCTCATGTAATTTACTATGCTAGCAAAACTTTAAATGATGCTCAATTAAATTACTCCACAACCGAAAAAGAATTGCTTGCTGTTGTTTTTGCATTAGAGAAATTTAGATCTTATTTGTTAGGGTCTAAAATTATTGTCTACTCTGATCATGCTGCATTAAAATATCTCTTATCAAAAAAAGATGCTAAGTCTCGTTTGATCCATTGGATCTTGCTTTTACAAGAATTCGACTTAGAAATACGTGATAAAAAAGGATCTGAAAATGTTGTTGCTGATCATTTATCTAGACTAGTTGTTGAAACTATACATGATCCCACTCCTATCACTGAAACTTTTCCCGATGAACAATTGATGTATATTTCTTCATTGCCTTGGTATGCTGATATTGTTAATTATTTGGTCACTAAAGAAATACCATCTCATTGGTCTAAGCATGATAAATCTAAATTTTATTCTGAGGTGAAAAACTTTATTTGGGATGATCCTTACTTGTTTAAATACTGCCCTGATCAACTAATTAGAAGATGCATTCCAAACTGTGATCAATCTAAAATCATATCTTTTTGTCATGATCATGCATGTGGAGGACATTTTAGTGGTAAGAAAACAGCTGCTAAAGTTTTACAATGTGGTTTTTATTGGCCTACTATCTTTCATGATACATATGTTTATTGTAAAGCTTGTGAACATTGCCAAAAGTTAGGAAGTTTAACTAAAAGAAACATGATGCCTTTAAATCCTATTCTTATTATTGACATATTTGATGTTTGGGGCATTGATTTTATGGGACAATTTCCTAACTCTTTTGGTAATCTTTATATTCTTGTTGGAGTTGATTATGTGTCTAAATGGGTTGAAGCTATTGCACGCCACACTAATGACCACAAAGTTGTGCTTCAGTTTTTAAAAGAAAATATATTTTCCCGTTTTGGTTCACCGCGTGCTATAATTAGTGATAACGGTACACACTTTTGTAATAAGCCATTTGAACATTTGATGAAACAATATGGCATTACACATAAAGATGGCATTACACATAAAGTCTCAACACCATATCACCCACAAACTAGTGGTCAAGTTGAAGTGTCTAATAGGGAAGTTAAGCACATTTTAGAAAAAACTGTGAATCCAACTAGGAAAGATTGGTCCTTAAGACTCACTGATGCATTATGGGCATATCGTACCGCGTACAAAACGCCCATTGGCATGTCACCCTACGGACTTGTGTATGGGAAGGCGTGTCACTTACCTATTGAGTTAGAACATAGAGCCTTTTGGGCAATTAAGCAGTTAAACTTTTCTTTAGACAAGGCAGGTGAGAAACGAAAACTTCAACTAAATGAATTAGACGAAATTAGGAATGATGCATATGACTATTCAAAAAAGTATAAGGATCGCATGAAATTTTACCATGATAAAAATATTTTGAGAAAAGATTTTTATCCAGGTCAGAAAGTCCTTTTATACAACTCTCGTTTGCATTTATTCCCGGGAAAGTTACGCTCTAGGTGGTCCGGTCCTTACATTGTTCGTATTGTTTTTCCACATGGAGCTATTGAAATTGAAAATCCTAAAAATGGGGATATGTTTAAAGTTAATGGACAAAAATTAAAACCATTTTTAGAATTAAAAACTGATGAAGTGGATGAGATACTCCTTGAGGACCCTGTTTACCATGCTCTTTGATTCCTATTTGATCTTGACAACTTGTGTTTTATTTGTATTGTTGTTTTATGTGTGATTTAATTTTTGTTAGTTGTATCTTGTTCTCTCTTCGCAATGCACAATATCGAGGTACGACCATTCTAAACTTTACACTCTTGTCAATTTTAATTTATATTTATATTTTGACACATTGAGGACAATGCTTAAATTAAGTTTGGGGGTATCGAGTTTTATTGTGTATGTTTTGTGGTTTATTTATGTTATTGATGTTTGTGTTTTATTTTTGTTATTTATGTTTGTTTGAAAAAAAAATTATTTATATGTTGTTGTTTTGTTATTTATTTATTTATTTGTTCATTTTCATAAAAATTCAAAAAAAATATATATGTTTAAAAAAAAAAAAAAATTGGTGATATTTTTCATTTTCAACGATAAAAATTATGATTGAGTTTGAAATTAATTCTCTTAAAAATATGAATAATTTTTAAGCTTTGTTTTTAATTATAGGGTCAATTTTGCTTGTAACAAAAATTACATTTTTCATAGCAACAACATTCTTATTTCCTATAAGTTTTAATGAAAAATAATTTTAATGAAAACCTATTTTCTAAAAGCAAAATTGACAATTTAATTAATTACATAAGCTTAACTTTTATTCATAATAATTTCTGAGATTTATTTTCATTGTGCAATTTTTGAGAAAATCATTTTTATATCACCAATAAAAAAAATAATATGTGTATTTTAATTTTTCTTTTGCTTGAGGACTAGCAAAATTTTAAGTTTGGGGGTGTGATAACTCTACAAAATAGAGTTATTTTACCACATTTTATAAGCCAATTGTTGCTTAGTTCTTGAGTTTTTAATTAATTTATCAATTTTTTAAGTAATTTTAAATTTATTAGTCTTATTTTGATTTTATATAATTTTGTGTGTTTTTATAGTTATTTTGTTGTAAAATATTGTAGTTAATTATTTGAATTAATGTTGTTTAGTTTGAGGTATAAAAAAATGTTGTTTTAGTAAAACTAAATGTTCAATTAAATTAAGTCTTAATTAATATTTTCAATGAACTAATATGATTTATGTTATAATTGAAAATATTTGAATTTGATTTAATTTATGTTTCTTTTGTTGGGATTTTGGCGTTTTTTCTTACTCTTGAAAAGCAAGAAAAATAAAGATAAAGAGTGACATTTTTGCTGAAAAAGAGATGGATAATGACATTTTTGAAGTTTGTTTAGCCTGGCCCAAGGCCCAAGCCCACGCTAGAAGCTCCCTCCACCAGCACCTCCTAGCTTCTCTCCCTCATGCTCCACCATGTTCAGCTCACGTGTGATACTTCCTTCAGCATTTCTCCATACAGCCATGCATCAATCACACAGCCAGCTGCCCTCTTCCAGCCGTCAGTACCAGCTGCCTCCCACGCATTCTTCAGCAAGCATTTCTGCGCCTGAAGCAAGTTGCAGCAGCCCAAGATTCCAGGCCCATCCCAGCCACCATTCGGTCCATAGCAGCTCAGCTGCCAACAGCTTTTGCATGCCACTTTTTCAGCCTAAATTTGCCTAAGTGTACCATTTGTTCCCTATGCTCAAAATGCCAATTTTTTACCAATTTTTCTACACACTTTTTACCTCAAAATCATCATCACTCCTACAATTTACCCCTATTTACCATATTATTATTAATTTAATCAATTTACTTAATTTAAATTGATTATTTTAATAATCTCATTTTGGCTATAGATAAGGGTTTTGAAGACCATTTTGGGGTGCTTAATGTTTTTGGTTACCATCTTTTTCTCTCATTTTCTCTCTACCATTCTCTCTTCCATTTGGGTTTTTCAAGAGCATTTTGCAAGTATGTATGTCATTTATTTTGTAATTTCTACTCTAGTTATGTGCTTCTAATATTTTTCATAAGATTATTAAGATCATGATGAAGCAACTTGTAACTAGGTAATATTTATGTTGTATGTTGATTTCCCTTATAATGCAACAAAGTCTATGGATTTTTCTTCTTCATATATTTATTTCATCTTAAATATCTTGTATTTTAGATTGTTAGAACATATTTACACTTTGTTCTTCATTAGTGCATAAACATAATATTCTTTGTGTAAGATGTGTCATTAAATTGTACACATCCATGCTTAGAACAAAAATATTATGTTTTGTCTTATAAATAATGTTCATTGATTTATTTGTTATTTCATTAGATTGATTTACACTAAATGCTTTGAAATTATAATTTTGAAAAGTGAAGAAAAATCCTATCTTTTTATAAGAAATTTGTGTTTAAAATTATAAATCTTTTTGGAAAATGATAGTTTAAATTATTTTAATTATCACTAAAACTTGGGAATCAATATACTAATAAATATTATTAAACTTACATTTTGTGGATTCTAGTATCTTAATAATCTTTTCTTTTAACACTTATTGTCAAAATCATTATTGGTTTATTTTCATTCTCTTAAATAGCTTTATTTTTCAATCTTTTATTTTATGTTCATAATATTAAAACTCATCAATTTTTGGAACTAGGTTAGAATTTATTACTTTTGATTTAAAATAGTTTTCTTTTTTTGATTTTAGACAACTCCTTTGGGTTCGACCTCGTGCTTACACGAAAACTATTCTATAAATACGATTTGTGCGCTTGCGAGTATAAATATTTAAACATACCCGTTTTGGGTCCATCAGCCGACCAGTCACTTCGGGGATGGATTTGGTCGGTCCACGGATTAGAATCTCTGAAGTTACCATCTAGTAACTCTTTAGTAAAAGCTTCAGTAACGGCTTCAACTCGAATCATTTGCAACTGCCGCGGGAATCTCTCAGATATCCTGAAATAATAGCTATAGTATTGTAATTTGAATTTATTTATATTTTAGTTAATTAAAGTCTATTGGAAAAACCAAGGACCCGGTCAAAGGGATATATCTGATGTACGATCCATGATCCTATAAATAAATGGCTCATGACATCATTTAGGGGGATCTGATCTTTTTAGACTGAGAAAAACTCTCTAGTTTTGAGACTTTGAGATTGTTACTTGGGGCATTCTTGGGACATTTTCTGAGAGCTTAGAGAGATAAAGCTTGTATTCTCTAGAGAGAAAAAATCTATATTTTTCTACTTACACTTAAGAAACTCAGTTGGCTCAAGTTCATCTGATCTTAAGTATATGCTAAATATATCACAACTCAAAGTGGATTAGGCTATTACTAATAAATTGGGGCTGAACCATTATAAAATTATTGGTGTCGTATTTTCTATTCAAGACTTATTGTCATTTTGACGTCTACTCGTTGTTGGCCAAAATCGTGGTCAACAATTGAATATTTTTTCTAAAAAGAAAATTAGAAAAAAAAAAGTATTTAATTTTAAAATTAAAATCACTGTATATAATATATAAATCAAAACATAAAAAAATATAAAAATTTAAATTATTATGAACACTAAATTTTAAACTAATAAACAACATCAAATAATTTACTTTGAAATTAGAATGCATTATATTTTTGTATGTAAAAAGTGTGTATCTAACATATTTTTAGTTTAACAAATTTTTTAAATAAAAAGTATGATATTATTTATTTTATTTTTAAAACTATTGACAAAATTTTGGCTTAATTTTTTAAATATATTTCTCATTCTTTTATAATATATGACATTGTTTATTTATTTAAAATTTAAATGATAACTAAAAATATAATAATTTATAAATAAAACTAAACAAATGCACGTTCAAAAATTTTTCAAATACGGGATCAATAGCTTATATACAACTAAAAAAAAAAAGATTTTGACTTGTCTAGATAATCCATCTTTATATTTATTGCATTTTTGTTTTTGCTTTTTTCAATGGAAATTTGACTTTTCTAGCTAATTTAAACATTTTTTTTCATATTCTAGAAAAAACATATAAATAATATATATTATATATTTAGATAGAATAAATTAAAACGAAAAATATATATATAAAATCCAAAAGCTTTTTCCTAAAAAAATACACATAATTTAAAAAATACATATGTAAACACGATAAAATAAAATTAACAAAAAGAGAAATTAGAGAATGCCAAAAAAACATTGAGAAAAAGAGTCAAAAATATTTTTTTTAATTAATAGGATGTATAAATATAATGAACGTTATTATTCTAATGTAGTCCTATTATTTTGAGAGTTTGTTTTAAAGTGTTTCTCTTTCTTTTTTCTTTTTGTTTTGTGAAATTACTTTTAGTGAAGAAAAACGTATAAAAAATTTAAAAAAATGGAGACAAATATAATACTTATTTTCAAAAGTTGAAAAACGAAAAAACTAATAAGAGTATCAATTAATTATTTATTAATCTATTTTTGAAAATAATATTTATTATTCTAAAAATAATTAATTATTAATTTATATATTTAGAAATACAATTTTAGTTCCGAAATTGTAATCTAAATATAGAAATTTATATATTAAAAACAGTTTAAACTTTTCATAGCAGATCACTAAAAAAAATGTATCGTAATCATTGAAAATTATTCTATACATATATTTGAAGAGTTTTGATTGAGTATTTTTGTACGAAGAAGATCACCTATAAAATCAAATCAATTTCTCTAATTCCATTAATGTGTATTTATATAATCTTTTAAAAGGGTGAAATTTTTTATTAGTGGTAAGCAAGGACCAGCTGTGCATACTTGTTGTGTGTAATACAGTTGTACAAATATAGTTTTATTGTATGAAAATAGTATTTTAATTTAACCCTTTTTAATATTTATTCACTAGATTTAGTGTTTCTCACCTACCCTTAGTAGCTTCCATAGTTTTAAAGGTGAGTGAGTTGTCTTTTAAGCAGTTTATAACTTTATTTGTTATTTTTATTCAAAATCATTACTACAATTACTAATAAATTTTAACAATGTTAGCTTATAACAACAACAACAAAAAGAAAATTATTTACGTAAAAACAGTCATTTTATTGGAGTAGTTATACATCAGCTAATTTCACTCTTTTAGTCACTCTCAAAATTAAAATGTACAAATTATATATTTATTTATATATATATATAGCCTTTACTTCTAAAATCTCATTTTGGAGTATGAATTTGAAAATACTATATATTTGTAGCCAAGTCTCTTAAGATGATATTTTGGCCCTTTTATTTATCAGTTTTTTTATGGATAAAATTCAATAATTAATCATATAGAGGATAAACAGGAATATAAAATTTGTATCTAGTTGTCTATAAGCATAAATAATAGTCCCAATCCTTCTTTGCTTTGAGAAACAAACAATCTTAAACATTTATCTCTGTCGCATATGAACATCAAATCATTTAAAGGTGGGTATAGTTTATTAGTTGTAGAATAATAATATTTTGTATACCCCACCAAAAAAACAAAAATACTTACAGTTAAAGTAAAACATTCAAATTTCAAAATAGATACATTTTGAGGTGAAAAACAAAACAAAAGGGGTGAGTGGGGACTAGTATAGTATAGCAGAGTAGAGTGGCAAAGGTAACGTTAGCCAACACCAACCAACACACCCAAGTTTCTATGCTAACTTAGTAACTGTATATTATTGGATTGGACAAATGGTTGGCTTCAAAGTTGGTGGCTGGCTGGCTACACATTGCATCCAACACCATCACACTACTTGCACCCAGGACCAGGTATCACTTATCTATTGTCGACATAAAAATATATAATATAAATAACGGCACACTTTTTTTTTTTATTTTGTAACGAAGACAGTTATATAAATTAATATATTTTGAAATAAATGTTTTTTTTTCTGGGTTGAAGTATATTTCATCATTTATGTTCAATTTTTTTTTGGGGTTGTATTTAAGGAAAATTGTGCTTTTTTTTAGAGAGAGAATTAAGGAAAATTGTGCTTGAGTTTAGGTATATGTGTTCACACTTAACGGACAACAAATAACCAGGTAGAACGTGACATCGCATTCTAATACCCATCATTTAAAAATTATGTGAAAGCTACCAATTATTGGAAAAATATGTGAAAGTTACCAATTATTGGAAAAATATGCTCCATATGCAAATAGGACCAAAATGTCCCTCTTGTAATTCATCACTTCTCTTTCACCTAAGCACACCACCTCCCCTCAAAAAAAGTACTCCATCGAACTCAACCCATTGCCAGGGACGACACTCACCTGCCATTAATGCCTTAATGATTCTCGCACATCCACCATTAACGCCATGTTTTGAATCCATTGGTGTATTTATTTTTTGTATTGTTTACATTTTTTGGATTTATAAATTTGAAATATGTAGAATTTTGAACGATTTTGATGCAATTTGATGAATCTATTAAAATTTGATTTTGGAAGACAAAATTGATGCAATGTAATAGTTCCATCAAAACTTTATTTTTGAAGACAAAATTAATACAATTCCATGGTTCTATACAAATTTAATTTTGGATGCATAATTAATGGTTTTATTTTGGATGAGATCAAATCAATACTCAACCAACCTAAAGAATTAAATGGTCTGAGTTTTCCTCAACATGAATTTAGTTTGAATTGTCATTTTTTTGCGGGGACGGGGGTTGAACAAGTTGTAATTAGATGGGATGGCCAGTTTTCATGCATACTTCTAAAAAATCCATGTGATTTACAAAAGAAAAAAAAGTATGATGTTAGTAAAAAAAATATTATAAAATGGTGGCCCATATTGTCGTAATATTTTATAGTTTGTAATATTTTTGTTATTGGACAATTTTATAAGATGTTATAAATCCTAAATTGAAAGTGAATCATTCATGGGAATAAAGCCGAAACCCTAAACCAAGCCCACTCATCACAAGCTTTGAGTATAGATGTAAATGAGGCGGGTTGGCCCCGCTCCGCAAAAGATCTGCCCCGACCCGCTAAGTTTCTGTTTCGACCCGATCCGCCCTGTTAAGATTTTTGATGAGGATCGGGTCAGACTCGACCTGGTAAGTTTTTTTTTTCTTTAATAAAAGAAAGACTAATTTTTAAAAAAAATGTTACAATATAAAAATAAATGGCAAAAAAATATGTCATACTAGCATAAATAAGCTGTCTAAATTTTTTTATAAATGGTATTGCATACTAAAATAAAATAAAATTTAATATACTTCAAAGCAAAACATCAATTTTCTCATCTATCTCTCTTAAATATACTTTGTCTTATTTATATATATATTGGATCGTAGATCACCCTAAATAGTTGTAGTAATTAGTTTTTTTAAAAAATCGTTATTACAAAAAAAATAATAATAACAACCACCGGGTCGGATCATGATCCGACTCGCTTCAATTGCTAGCGGGTCGGGTCGGATCTCGACCTACCCCAGTTTTTCCCCGCTTATATTCGGATGAGGGGTCGCCCCGTTGGGTTGGGGCTTCGACCCACCCCGATCCACCGGGTTTTTTTGCCATTCCTAGCTTTGAGCTTGCGGTGCTATCTCAGGTACCTTAAGTCTAATTCCCACAAAATGAAAAAATGGTCAATTTGAGGCTAGCCATTGATCTTGGCAAGCTACATTTATATCCCAATGAAGACATCGTTGCTCCCTTTTATTCATTCTGAAAGTCAATTCGAGGTTTATCCAACTTCAATATCCAAGCTCAAAGCTAACAATAAACTTGTCGCATCTGAAGGTCAATGTAATTTTTAACAAAGTGGCTTAAACATGATTCTAAATAATCAAGAGCTAGATTATTTGACTTCAAATTGAGATTAATTTACATTCTTCAGTTGGAGAGGGAAAATAGATGAAATAGTCTTTTAACAAATGTTCTATCTTGAAAAGTTGTAAGGTGTGAAGTAGGCGAGGAGATATTTCAAATTTAGGGTTTTGAATCATTGATAAAGTTAAGCCAATAGATCACAATTCAACATAAATTAATGTTGGTTTGTAATGTTAGAAGATTTTGTAATTAAATTAAAAAAAATATGCATTTAAGTTCAAATTTTTCATAAGATTAGGTAGTTTTGTCTCCAATGTCCCTTAAAATATTATGTGCGATTATTAATACATGAACTAACATAATTATTAATAATTCATTATAATATTATGTATGTTATGGGTAATTATGCATATAGTATTATGTATGTGTCACAATCAGATAGACAGTGATAGACCAAGGGAAATTTGATAAATCATGCTTACATTAGCTTAATAATTAAAATTTGAACCAAAGTTAACCACCATATGATACAAATGCTCATCTTTCATTTAATACCAAAAATACCCCTCTCATAACAAAATCCCATACCTTTCCTCTCTAAAATCTTGCAAGAAAGATACACATGGGTAAGTGATTTTCTTTGATTCTTGTTGTTGTTGGTTGTTTTTATGATTTAGAATGCTGTTTAGATGTTGGATCTGTAGTTTGTTGGTATTTTTTGCTGTTTTTTGGGTGAAAATCGTGGTCTGTGAAAATCTGCGTTTTTTTGGGTTCCTTGAGTTTTTTTTCTAAATGCCCGATAGTGTCCGATAGAGGCCCGATGCAGGAAGGATAGTTGTTGAGTTTCAAGGTTAGGGGTGAGGTCCGATGGCCACCTGATGCTTGCCCGATATGTATGGTTACCCGATGGTAATTAAGGTTCGATGGCTACCCGATGGTTGCTCGATTATTATTTTCTATCTATGAACCCTTTTTAAGTACGATAATGGATCGATAGTAGTCCAATGCATGCCCGATAGTTGTTATTAAGTTAATGCGGACCTATTAGTACGATTGTACACGATGGTACCCAATAAGTGCCCGATGCTTGCCCGATAGTACGATGGTACACGATGGTACACGATAGTGATAAAAAAACTTAAATAAAAACCGTACCTTTCGGCTTTTCCCCTGCCCATTTCCCGTTCCCTCCCAAAACTCTTCACTCCCAGAAAACCATCGAGCAACATAACTACTCACACCCGACGCTTCTCTCTCCCTCACCCACCATCACCCGACGCTTCTCTCTCCCTCACCCAACGGTCGGAAAAACCCCCACCGGAGACGAAGAAAAACCAAGCCCCAACCCCCACTGGAGACGAAGAAAAACCAAGCCCCAACCCCCACCGGAGACGAAGAAAAACCAAGCCTCACCGGAGAAGAAAAACCGACACCCCATTACGCAAAAATGTCTAGGGTATGTGTTTTTTTTAATTTCTTTTCCATTGGAAAATGTTATAGTATGTATTGTTGAATTTGACTGTGTGAAATCTGATAAACCGTAAAATTTTGAAAAAAATTTCTGGGTTTTTTAGAGGTACGATAGGGTACGATAGTGGGTCGATAGGGGTACGATAGTATTTGTGTTTCTCATAACTTCAGGTTGAAGATGAGTGTACTGTAACGCCCTGGCTACCCCAGAACAGTTACGGTGAATGGTGGACCGGAAATTTGACTCACTACTTGAGTCCTTTGGTAAAAAACGTGCTCTAAGTGTAATTAACAGGTTAAGGCATAAAACCAATAAAAAGGAAATTGAGATTTTATTACAACTGCTCTGCAGAGCTAAACAAAACGTTTACAAGCTGTTCTCAGTACAAATGGTCACTATTGTTGTAAAGTTACAAACCCGCCGACCTAAGCGGCAAAAATAGGGTAAACCTCCTAGTTCCTCTGAGAACACCTTGACCGTGGTGGGCAAGCGACTGCATATGTACACACCACCACATCAGCTCTCCACTCAAGGCTAGGTGAGCTTCTCTTTCCCTTTACCTGCACCACATAGCACCCATGAGCCAATGCCCAGCAAGAAAACATAACACTTTATATAAACATTATCAAATGATTATCATTATAATCACACTGAGCATAAAGCTTTCAAACAAATGAGTGAACACCACATGAAGTCCTGATAAACCACACTGAGTGACTGACAAGCGAGTCACTAATTCAGATGGAAGAGTGGCTGATGGGTAAGCCACTAGCCTTCAACGGGTTCTGGTAAACCGCACTGAGTGACTGCCATGCATGTCACTAATTCAAATGGGAGAGTGGCTGCTGGGTAAGCCACTAGCCTCCAAGCGCTTATTTCATTCATCGACCCTCGGGGTCGGTCTGGCACTAATGCTCTCTGAGCCATTCAATGCTGATAATTGATTAGATCCAATCTTACTGGCTTGCGTGACACACGCCAAGGCCATCCTGACTAATAAGTCAGTTCATCGTGATCAATGCCCAATACCACTGCCGAACCTGACTAATAAGTCACAGCTTCACAGTGATACTAGCACCCTTGCCAAACCTGACTAATAAGTCAGTGCCATGCACAAATGAGCAACATATGCTAAGCATTCTATGTTCAATCCATGTCCATATTCTCACATTCAACATGCCTCGGGAATATCCATGCATGTTACACTTGGGGTGCAGTTTTCTTACCTCTGGTTCGAGCAAGAACGAATAAAAGAATAACCCTGAGAACGATCGACTTTTAAATTCCTCGACGGTCACCTGGTCATAACCAAATTATAGGATTCATCAATAAAAATGATAACTGAGGGTTCCCAAACCATATCCCAGCCCCCGAGACCTCAAGTACTACCCAACCGGGTACTAGGTTCAACCCCGAGGCCTATGGTTTGAATCCTTAAGCTAAAAACCACTTTTAACAAGATTTGGCCTATGGGCCGCGGCCCCAAAAAGCCGTGTCGCGGCACGCCCCCAAGCCCTATCTGCCAGACGCTCATGGGCCGCAGCACGCAAAAGCCGTGCCGCGGCACCCAACCCAGTTCAGCAACTAGCCCACGCACAAACCAGGTTTTCCCCCCTGTGCGTTTTCCTCTCAAACCAACTTTAAACCTCTTCCAAACACCCATTTAAACCCCCAAACATTACCCAAAACTTCCCCTCATCAAAACCCAAGCAAGACATCACATAAACTCCCCTTAATTCCAACTTTCCACACTAAAATCTAGAATTGAAAACTCAAAACGAAAACAGGGTATAACCTGAAATTCAAAGACAATTCCTTACCTCCAACTGGTTTTGAACCCTCTTAAGATGATGAACTAAGACCACAACCTCCAAGCTTTGATTCCCTAACTTGCCACCTCAACTTGGGACCAAAAACCTCAAAGAATGGTAGAGAGGAAATGATGTACGGGAAGGTGAAGAAGACTCTCTGTTTTTGCTCTGTTTTGAACGGTTTCCACAGCCTTCTAAAACCACATATATCCTAGCCAAATGACCTAAATGCCCCTAGGTCATTTAAGGCTCTAAAACCAACTTAAGGGCAATTTTGACATTTTCCACCTACAATGTTAATCATAATTAACGCTTCCCTTTTCCCGCTAATCTCAATATTCTCAAACTCCAATTTTTCACATTCCGTTACCCCTTTAATACCCGGTAACACTCTAATCATTAAAACACCCCGAGACTCACCCCGAGCCCCGAGCTTAAGCCTGTTATGACCAAACCGACGTTTAACATTTCTTTGATCGTCTCATACCAAATGGCTCGAACAAACCCACATCATAATGTGGTCTCAAATTATATCACCGACATGCGAACAAATAATCAATTTACCCTCAACGGGCCAAATTACCATCACACCCCTGTATAAAGAAGTATGGATTCACATGCATGCATTTCACATCATATCATAATATAATCAACATATACATGCATTTAATCAATTAATAATACAATTAAGCAAGTATGGCCCTCCCGGCCCACTATTCACACCGTTAAATACATCGGAGAATATGGGGCTTTACATGTACGATAGGGGTACGATAGTGGTTCGACGGTGGTACGATAGGTTTGTGTTTTCTGATAACTTGAGGTTGAAGATGGAGGTACGATAGGGTACGATGTTGGGTACGATGTGTGCCCGATAGTGGGAACAAATGGTTGTGTTGTTATATTCCGATGGTATACGATGTGAGGTACGATTGTGCACGATAATGTTATAGTTCCAGTTTTTCATTGGTGTCCGATATGGTGCGATAGTGTCCGATAGTTGCTCGATAGTATATTGCAGAATATAAAATTTGATGTTTTTTTTTGTTATTCTATTTAATTGGGTATTTATTTGTTTTATGCAGAACTTAAGACCTCCACAACTGATAGTTCCAGTAGAGGAACATTTTACGGGACGTATCACTTGGCGCGACAGTTGGTACTTTCCAAAGATTAAAGCAAAATTTATACAGTGTGGTTTATTGGATAGGGTGAAGGAATCCCCTTTCAAACAGTTCTTCATGGCGGAACCATTAAATTTTTCTGGTGCCTTAGTCCATCAGCTGTTGTTGCACAAATTCAGAGGGGAGAAGACTGACGAAGTCCAGTTTTATATTGGGAAAAAAAGATGTGGATTTAGCCAATTGGAGTTCGCTTTAGTTACTGGTTTAAATTTTGAGGCCGGACCGTCTGAAGCTGAGATTAAAGCGAAGACCACTTCGGATCGGTTGATTCTTGAGTACTTCAATGGTCATTCCCCAGTGAGCATAGGGCAACTGCGCAGAACTTTTGAGAGTTGTCAAATAGTTGATGATGTGTACAAGATGGGTTTGTGCTTATTAGTTGAGGGTGTTTTGAAAGGTCGTGAGGAGAAGTTGATGGTTTGGACTGACATGCTGAAGATGGTAGACGACGTTGACTTCTTTTTCCAGTACTCGTGGGGGAAGATATCATACCAGAAGTTGTTACAAACTTGTCAAAAAGACTTTGTTGAAATGAAGAAGCATTTACAGAAGAAGATTGAGAAAGGAAAGACTCAGAAGGAGGCCAAGTACTCTATTTATGGGTATGCTGCAGCATTGCAGTATTGGGCTTTTGAGTCCATCATTGAGTTGGGTCAGGATTATGCTGTGAGATTGGGCCAAGGCATTCCAAGAATGATCAACTGGCAGAGCAAGGAGAAAGTAGAGATACACAAAGAGCAACTTATTAAGTTGTTTGCCAAAAAGGTGAGCTTTTACTTTACTTTTGAATGTTCTATATTTTTTTCTAGATATGCAATTTTATGGGTACTGCACGATAGGAATACGATAGGGTACGATTTGAGTACGATTATGGGGTTATTTTGTCAACTGTTTGAAAACTGGCTAAGGGGTACGATTTGGTACGATGATGGTCCGATAGGGGTACGATATGCATTCTTTGTTAATGTAGTTGTAGAGGTATGATATGGGTACGATGTTGTACGATGATGGTACGATAGTTAGCAAGTAATTCTCACTTACGGGTACGATATTGTTATGTTATGGGTACGATATGGGTACGATAATTGCATCATATGGGTACGATATGGTACGATTGTGGTACGATGGGGGTACGATAGTGTACCATTTTTCACCGATGACAATTACTTATTTTTTATATTGTTTTACTTTCCAATCTAAATATGCATTGTTTTTTGTGGCAGTTGACAGTATACCCCTACCTGTGTGCCCGACCTGCTGAAGAACAGTATGTGAGGACCCTTACAGACAATGAAGCCCCATTGTATGTGGACATGGGGTTAGAGGAACTAGAGGTGGGTCCCGATGGACAGCCTACACAGGAAGCCTTACAGAGCCAGGCTGAAAAGCTTGCTGAAAAGTTAGCTGAGCAAGCAGAAGCAGCAAATATTTTTAAGGAGGTTCCACCAGCTCAACCTGAGGCACCTGAGGTTCCCCCATCAACACCTCATGCCAGCACCTCCTCCCAAGCTGAGCAACCAGGCTACTCTATGATTTTGGCCAGGTTGGAAAAGGTTGAAGGGCAACAAAGTGCCCTTATTAAAGGTCAGTCCGAGATCTTGGGTCAATTGCAGAAGTTGATGACAATGATGGAAGATCTTAGTAGGCCAGTTCCAGATCCACACCCTCAGTCCACTGAAGAAGGCCCTCAGTCTCCTGTAGATGAAGACATTCTCCCTAATGATTACAGGCCTGATGATGTAGATGATCACATTTTTCGCACACCAGAGGATATGCAAATTACTGTAATCGGAGATACTGAAGATTCTGAAGTACAATTCTTAAACATAGCTCCACCAGCACCGGAGAAGAGGAGAGAAAGAAAGAGGCCTAGGTGGTTCGATGAGTACACTGCAATGAGGAAAAGGAATAAGAAATCGAAGACAACAGTGAATGTGGATCCATTGAGGGTTGTTGAAGGTAAATTACTTATGACCTTTCACAAGTGGTTGCTTGGCACCATTGGGAATAAATATCCGAGGGAATGCTTCTCAGGGACACACGATGCTGCTTGGTTCCTGAAACTGCATACTCCGAGGACATGGCTTTCTGACTCTGTAAGTTTTCTATAACTTCATAATTAAATAATGTTGAAAATTTATTTAAATGTTTCTATATGTAGTGGTACGATATAGGTACGATTTGTGTACGATGGTAGTACGATAATTATAAGTGTCAAATTATAAACTGTTTATATGTCAATGGTACAATGGTGGTACGACATTAGCACGATAGTGGTACGATATAATTTGTTAAGTAGTTACTATTACCATCGTAATTTTAGAATTTGTAGTGGGACGATATAGGTACGATGGTAGTACGATAATGTACGACGATGGTACAATTCAGGGACGTTAGTGGGTACGATGGTGTATAATACTAGTTTTTTCCATAAAGGTACGATGATGGTACGACATTAGCACGATATGGGTACGATAGAAGGTTTTATTGTTACTATATTCATGTACGATTGGGGTACGATAGTTACTATATTCATGTCTGATAGTTTTTTGTTTATTTATTTTGGTACGATAATGTGGTTACTTACTTAATTTTCCTTTAATGTAGCATTTAGATGCAGCATTCCATCTCATGAGGAGGCGTCTAGAATTTTATCCTAACGTGTACCCTCAGAAATGTGTTGTTATGCCTACAATTTTTCCCGAATCATTGAAGGGTCGGTGGGACGCTTTTCCAGGTTCTGACTACTCTAGATTTAGTTGGGATGACAGTATATTGGACCTGGTTAGGGGTGATGCAGTCCAGTTCTTACCGAGTTGGCAGAACAAGGAGTTCATTTATTTTGCCCTCTTCTTGAAAGACCAAATGCATTGGGTAGCTGTAGAGGCAGACCTGAATGGGTGGATGCTCAACATCTTTGACTCCAGTATTGGATCAATTTCCGAAAACGATTTGATCAGCTTGATGGTTGACTGGTGTACCATTTTCCCGTCGGTCTTGCGACAGTCCGGTTTATTTGAGAACCATGACGTTATACTCGCGCCTCAGTTGACAGCATCAGAGAGTCAGGTCAGACCCTTCGATTGGAAACTCATTCCACGTGAATTCGTACCGCAAACAAAATCCAGGTGAACTTTATTAAATATCACATATTAATTATTATTTCTTAATTACAAAACTTTATTAAATTATTGTTTATTTTCTAATGCAGTGGCGATTGCGGATGTTACGTAATTGAGCATATTGAACATAAGCTTCTACAACTACCATTTGATAATGTAACTGACAATAATATGAAACTTTTTAGGCAAAGGTGGTGTGTAGACTTATTCTACCAAAACTTATGTTGAACGGTCTTAATTTTTTTGAATTGTATAATTTTTTTGATTGCTCTTTTTGTAATTACTACATTTTAATGTGCTTAATCTTTGCATCGTACTATCGTCGATCACTATCGTACTCTATCGTACCCTCACATGCCTCACAAATTTCACGAAACTGTACTGAAACCATACCATCGTACCATTATCAGACCAATATCGTACATTATCGTACCCTAATGTCGTACATTAACTATCGTACTATATCGAGCAACGTCGTACCATATTGTAAGATACATTTAAATAATCATACAACAAATAATATCGTGCATTGTCGTACCGGCATCGTGCACTATCGAACCAACACTGGATTATTACATATTTAAGAGTTTCATAATGGAGAAAAAAATAGAAAAAAACCTGCAAAATCCAGCACATAACAAATATTACTAGTTCAAGCAGAAATAAAACATAATAGGTCAACTAGAATACAAACAAAACAAGTTAACTTCGGTACTTGCAAGACGCTTTGTTGTGCCCTTTACCACCACACTTGCTACAACATCGTTGTATCACAACCTTGTCTCCATTAGAAGGTTATCGATTTTTCCTAATTCGTCCGACCTTTTGCTTCTTCGGTTGGCCTACAGGTTTCTTCTCAATCGGTACTCCAACTTGGATGTTATTAATGTCTTCAGGCAATTCCCAATCATCCTCATCACCAACTGGAATAATTGTCCCCTCATATGTGCTCTTCCAACTCTCTCTTGTGTAATATTGAGAGCACAATGCGTACATGCTAATATTTCGTTCTTGAGCAGCAGCACATGCATGTGGACAAGGAATCTTCATGATTTGGAATAGGCCGCAACTGCATTGTCGTGCCTCCAAATCAACTATACCACCGCTCTGAACTGTTCCTCCGGGGTGGACATTAAATGTATAAGGTCCAGCTCTGTCGACGCTTAAGAACCGAGATTTCTCAAATTGACATGACAAGTCCCCCTCCATAACTGGTGATAGAGTCGTGCTACACTTTTCAGCATTTTCCTTTCGAGTAGCAAACCATGTTTGAATAGTAAACCTGATGAATTCAACAAAAGCAGTGATCGGGAAGGCTCTTGCGTCCTTAGTTTTGCTGTTGAAACTTTCAGCCCAATTACTTGTCATTACATTGTAACGGTCCCCTGGAAAGTACGCACGAACCCATCTTTCAAATCCAATGCCCTCAAGATATAGTGCAACTCGAACATCCATTGCTTTTATCTTCTCAAATTCTCTTTCAAAATCTGTCTTCTTATACGAGTATGCACAACTGTAAATATGATCCGTGAAGCAATCAGTCTTGAACTTGCTAGCCACGTTCATAATAATGTGGTGGTAGCATGCGCCATGGGGTGCATTAGGGAAGACAAGTTCCAAAGCATGAACAATGCTTTGATGCCTGTCCGATACGAATGCTAAGTTCTCAACATCACCAATCGCTTGTTTCAACTTCCTCATGAAATAGGTCCAAGAGTCGTGGTTCTCACTATCAACTATTGCGAAAGCAATCGGAAATATGTGGCTGTCTGAATCCAATGCCACGGCACACAACATTTGGCCACCATACCTAGTTTTCAAGAAGGACCCATCAATACATATAACAGGTCGACAAAACTTGAATCCCCGCCTACAAGCACCCAGAGAAAAAAAGCAATACTTGAAGCGACCCTCGTCTACCTTGAAATCAGTAATGGAATCGGGATTGTTCAACTGCAGCATGTGCAAGTACCCAGGTAACTTCGAATATGAAGCTTCAGGCGTACCCCTAACTATGTGGAGTGCTTTCTCTCTGCATCTCCAAGCCTTCTCATAACTCATTTCGATCCCGAAAGAATTCTTCATATCTTCTCTTATTTTGGAGGCTAAATAATCTGAACCGTTAACTGAGAATTTATCCTTGATCAGTTCGGCAACTACCAAAGGTGATGCTTGACGGTTATCTTTTTTTCGAACATCGAGGGAACATGTGTGTACATTTTCAAATGCTGTCACCTCGAACATGTTAGAAAGTTGCTTCTTCTTCCCTCTTAACCTCCACCCACAATCAGGATCCTTGCATGTAATATACCAAACATCAGTACCAGACTTCTTAACTATAAAGTCGAATCCCTTCTTCATTGCAAACAAGCCAGCAACCTTCTTTAAATGTTCCTTGTCTCTGAAAAACTTTCCTAAATGAATCTCCCCGCCCGATGTGCCACCCATAGATATATAGTGACTATTATCCTCAATGTCTTCCTTGTAAACATCTGAGCTTTGAATTTACTATAATATGTCGAAGAAGAGAGTGGATCACTATATTCTCTAGCATCATTTGTTCCGTCTGGACGACTACTACTAGTACCAGGTGTTTGGCGATCTTCTCTACGGGGTCTACTTCTACATGTTGTTTGCCTCGGTATTTGGTACGACAGTGGACTCAGGCTCAAAGCTTGAGAACGGACCTCTGTTTCTTGGTCGTCATTGCCCTCAAAATCATTTTCAGGGTCAGGACAATCAGGAAAATCATCATGAAATGGCATCTGTGCTACATGATCAACTGTCGGTATGAAAGGGTTTGATTCAGGTACAGCAGTGGCTACCAGCACCTCCGGATTTGTTTCTGGAACATAAGTCCCAACCTCACTACGAGTATCCTTAACAGTACTTGGTGGAGGATTACGATCAACAATGATATTCTTCTCCACCAAAGTCACAAAAAGGGGAACAAATTCATCTGGCTTCTTCAAAAGCATTGACAAATATAAGCTTACACCCTTGTCATTCCTTATAAGTTCAGGCCGATACATTAACCCTTTCATGTACTTATAATTCACTTCTAATTTCAGGTCATACTGCACTTTGTCAACCTCCAGCTCTGAGTACAGAAGTTCAACAAGTTGTGAGTAAGTTATGTCATTCTCCAACTCGAACGTTAAATTTTCGGCTCCATTAAAAACCCAATCTCTACCTTCACGCTCCCAAACACCATTATACATTAAGTACGCGAACAAAGTTGACCCTATCATGTACAAAGAAAAAAAAAATCAGTAAATGGCAACAAAATGTCGAAATTTAGTTCAAATGTTTTGGAATCGTACCAGTATCGGGCCATATCGGGCGGTATCGGGTAAAGTTTTATTTATGTTTTTGATCACTTAAAACACTAATATCGGGCAAGTATCGGGTAACATCGTGTACCATCGTACTATTAGGTCCGCAGTAACTTAATAATAACAATCGGGCATATATCGGACTACTATTGATTCATTATCGTACTTAAAAGGGTGTATAGATTTAAAATAATAATCGGGGCAACCATCGAGTAGCCATCGTACCTTTATAGCCATCGGGTAACCAAACTATCGAGCAACCATCGGGTTGCCATCGGACCTTCATCCCTAACCTTGAAACTCAACAACTATCGTGCCTGTATCGGGTCTCTATCGGACACTATCGGGCATTTAGAAAAAAACTCAGGGAACCCAAGAAAACGCAGATTTTCACATAACACGATTTTCACCCAAAAAAACAGCAAAAAATACCAACAAACTACAGATCCAACATCTAAACAGCATTATGAAT
The DNA here is from genome assembly GCF_963169125.1 of Humulus lupulus. Lineage (NCBI taxonomy): Eukaryota > Viridiplantae > Streptophyta > Magnoliopsida > Rosales > Cannabaceae > Humulus > Humulus lupulus. Next base: position 75,780,193 of record NC_084793.1, read on the forward strand.
CATAAAAGCAACCAACAACAACAAGAATCAAAGAAAATCACTTACCCATTTAATCTCTTCACTATGAGCAAAAATAACACAAAGCTTGGTGTTTCTCCTCAAACAATTCACAATGTCCGAATGTGTATCTTTCTTGCAAGATTTTAGTATAAAAATCTTGTGTGTAAAACGTATGGTGAAGAGAGAGTGAGAGAGAATGTATGGTGAAGAGAGGTATGGTGAAGAGAGGTAGAGAGGAAGAGGGAGAATAGAGAGGAAAGGTGTTATGAGAGAGGTATTTTTGGTATTAAATGAAAGATGAGCATTGATATCATATGGTGGTTAACTTTGGTTCAAATTTTAATTATTAAGTTAATGTAAGCATGATTAATCAAATTTCCCTAGACCAAATAGGGCCCATGTATTTTATCATTGGTAATATTTTGGCAAACCTATTAGGTCAAGGGTCATCTCTACTATAGAAGCCTAATTGACTAAATTAAATGGTTTACTATTATATAAGACCCATTTAAGTGTGTCTGTGAGTGATGATGTTAAATGTGTATGGGTTAGGGACATGTGGTTATTTTTCTTAAAAGTGGATTAAAGATCAAGACTTATTCTAAGCTTATAAATAATATATATATATATTCTTAATTTGGGATATTTGCAGCAAAAGCCTTTAATATTTTCAATTTTATACAATTTTATCTTAATCTTTTTTTTTATGACAAAAGTCTTTAACATTATGATTTAGTGCAACCCTTAGTACCTGAGCTTTATCTTCTAGAGATATTTGTGTCAAAAGTTCTTAATATTTTTAATACGTTGCTCTTATATTCTTAATTTTTTTATGACAAAAATTCGTAAAGTTACACATGACATCATCCCATTGACCCATATTAAAAAAAAATCTTAAATAAATAAATTATAATCACTTAAATATCTAAAATATTTTTTTTAAGTTTTTTAAATTATTTTAAATATGAAATAAATTAAGATCCTAAAAAAAGTTTTCTAAATATATATTAATTTATTAATTAATAAATTAACAAAACTTATCAAACAAAAATAAACTAAATAATAATGCTTTTATTTTATTTTTTCTAAATAATAATAAATTATTAATTACTAAATCAACAAAACTTACCTATTAAAAACAAGCTATAGATATAAGTAAAACAAATTGAAAACTTTAGTGATTTTGCCACAAATATTATTGTTATAAGTGTTTTTAGCACATCCAAAAACCAAGAGCGCAATTAACCTCCAACCACCAATTCGACGAACAGGAGAAAAGCTTGCCTCTGCTTGTCTCAAGTTTATCATGCTTAACTCCATAAGAGATTAGTCATGAGTGACCAGTTCATGAGCAATCCATGAGCGAATAAATCATAATGGACACGAAAGTTATGATCAGATGTCCCATTATTGTATTAAATTCTAATGAGGTTTTGTGTTCTATAAATAGATGTCATTATGTTGTAAGAGGGGGAGGACTTTCAGTATATCCATGCTCTACTAAACGGCTGCACTTCCACAAACAATAACCAATAAAAAGACACTGGTGGACGTAGATAAACTTTTTTTTTTTTTGGCCCAAACCACTATAATTTTATATCCATGAATACAATCTAATTCATTTATCAAACAAATTCATTAGTTGAAGAAAAATTGCGTCAACTTTTCATAAAAGATAACAACTAGGACTAACACTCGTAGTAAAAAGTAATGTTAAGGAATTTTACCAAAAAAATAAATAAATCAAGGATATAAGTGCAACAAATTAAAAATCTTAAGGACTTTTATTATAAATTCTACGTTTTTGTTTCTCGAACTATTACCACCACTAAATCATGTGCCCTATTTCTCGAATTTTTTTGGTCAGTTAAAAATTTCTCTTGAACTATTTATGTTGCCGAAATGTAGGACTTCTTTTCAATTTTACTTACGGGATGGTGACGTGGCTATTTGGTTACTAATGTTTACGAATAATCCCTAAGTTTTATATATTTTGGCAAGTTGGTCCCCTAACTTTTTTTGTTACAAATTATTCCCTAAAATTACTGTGAACAAATGAAATTTTTGGCCATTTAACAATGTAGGAGCACTGCTGACAACAAATAGAAAGTTTAGGGAGAAGTTTACAAAAAAAAAAGTTTTAGGGACTAGCATGTCAAAACATGTAAAGTTTAGAAACATATCATACAAACATGCCAAAAGTTAATATAATTAGTGATTATTTAATATTTATTGAGAATATATAAAAATTATTTATTGTATTAGTCTAAATTATGGCAATATAGTAAATAATAAATGTGAATTTATAATAATTAATAAATTATGCTAATTATTGGCAATATAGTAAATCAATAATTAGGTTAGTGTTTTTTTATGTATTAAAACAACACTACTTTTTTTCGGATTTATTAGAGATGCTCTAATATTTTATTCTATTAAAAAAATTAAGAGTCCAATAAAAAATAAGTAAGGATTTCCTTCAAATTGTTTTACAAAACTTATTCATATAAAATAAAAAATATACATAAATACTTCAACAATTTTTGTGGTATTATGTACTGTCTACAAATAATTGATAGAAATGGCCTTAAATTAATAAAATACAATTAAGGACGTGAAGCTATTTATAAAAAATAATAATACATAAAGCCGTCAAGTGTCAAATTTTTTTCTTAATGAAAATTGTATAATTACAGAAAATAGAAAATAGAAAATACAAAGTATTTAGTGTTTGCAATAGTTTCCTTAGGAGAAATAAAAATAAGAGACTTAGTTTTAAGTCAAAGAGTTGGACTTATTTAAATATACTTTTTGCTTGGCTTTTAATATTAGCTTGAAGTATAAATGCTAATGATTAAGCTTAATCAAACCACGCAATGATTGAGTCTGCGTGGCTCCTCAAGGTCCATGTGACCTTTTTGTTTAAAGAATGAAACAATAATACACTAAAGTTTATGCAATATTTAATAATAAGTTTTTTAATAACAAAATCCCTTTTAAGTCAAAGAAATTAACAAATAACCCCTTAAAATTAATTAATTCTAGTAAACCCCTAAAATTAAATCAATACTGTATTGTTACAAAATTAGTAATTTGTATTTATTTATGTAATAAAAGGAGAAATTTGGTATTTATTTTCTTGACTCTAAAACCCCTCATTTTAATCTTAAAAATTTATTAAAAAGGAAAAAAAATACCAATTTAGGTCTTGCGTTTTTCTAGAATATGCTATAGTCATATTTCGTGCTAAATGACAGTTCATACCTTGTAGTTTGCAAACTAGATCAAAATAATATCATAAGCTCAATTTTAGTTTAAATATTTTTCAATATGACCAAAATACTCTCATATTTTTCAATTAGTAAATTAAATTATATAAAATAAATCATTATTAAATAAAAAATAATATAAAAAAAAAAGAAAATGAATCATATTTCAAAATTAAACCTAAAATCAACTCAAAACCTAGATTTAAACCCTTAATCTATCAGTAATCAATCTATATATGATAAAAAAATAAAACAAAACAAAAATAAAATCCATCATAGACAAATTAAAATCTAAATTCAAACTCTTTTATTCTTATTTTTTCTTTCATTCTTTCTTTATTCATCTTCTTCATCACCTATCAAACCCAAACCTAGATTTCACAATAAAATACTACAAATCTTCTCAAACATGTATCATATACTAAATAAAAACTAAACATAACAATTGAAACTGAAACTAAAGCCAACAAACAAACTCAATATCTACAACTGAACCTAGAATTTGAAACTAAAGCCAAATTTGTCGTCCTTAAGCTGCCTACAAGAACCAATTCATATATGTCATCCTTAAGTTGCAGTCGCACATTTTCTGTGATCGCATGGAGAGCTATGAAAGATCTGGAATTATCGGAGATCCACACCATCATCCCTACCCAACTCTTCCATTTATCCCAAGTGTCAAAGCTCGAACCAGCATCCATCGCCCACATTGCAATTTGCTGATAGGTGAGTTTTAAGCGTGTTTTAATGTGCAAGCTCAGTAGTTTTAGGGTTATTTTGTATGGTTTTATGCTTTTATTTGGGTTATTTTAGGTCTGGCAGGATACCAAAAGAATTGGAATTAAAACAGGCTCAACAACTCGATGAAAATAGGCATTTGGAGGAAAGTACCAAGATTGTGCCGGGTATACAGCATGACTGCACTCACAGTTGGCCAACTGAAACAAAGCAAGTAGCGCGACCATATCTGTAACGCCCTACTTCCTTAGAGCCGTTACTAAGTGAGTTTTTAAGACAAAACAGTGTGCAATGGACTCGCTAACCGAGGTTTTGAAACAAAAGTGTGACTAATTAAAAGCTAAGGCTGTAATCTTTGAAAATGCGTCATTTCATTAAAACTTCTATTATTAAACATTTGGGATCCCAAAATAAGGTTTGAAAACTATTTACATCTTGAAATAAGTTTACAGTTGATAAATCATAAAATCGTAGATTATTACAGCCATTTTCAAATAAACCCCCAACCAAAGCAGTTGGGCAGGCCAAACATGTACGCGCCGCTTCACGCTCTCCGTACTCATGGTTGGTTGATTCAGTCATTGCCCTTACCTGCAACACAGAGCACCCGTGAGTCGAAGCCCAGCAAGAAAACTCATGCAGAACATAACATATGCAATGTATACAGTTTATCATAACAGATAATCCACAAATAAACAAGTCAATCATTAGACTAAGCAAACACGGCCATGCCGCCCCAGGACCCTTACCAAAGCCCTGGGGTATCGGTTCTCACCGCGAGGATAACTCATGTATCCCTTGGGTCCCACCCTGAATATAGCATCCCATGTGCTAGGTGTTACTTTCGGCCCACGGCCGCCCCGGCCTACGCCGTACTCGGCCCACGGCCGCCCCGGCCTACGCCGTATCGGCCCTTGCCGTTCATTTCATCATAATCACACATATAATATAACACAACAACATGCAATCAAATATTAATTCATTTAAGTCTGCACCCTAACATGTGATGCAATATAGGGCCGCGCCCTCGCAATCATACTATGGGCCCACGCCCTATCCTACGGGTGTTATAGTTTTCTTACCTGACAATGCGATAGTTAAAATCACCTGACTCCTTGAGCACGATCCCACTCGAGCCTTAGCGCACACCTAGGCACAAACATAGGTCAAAGTAAACACCGAACCCCAAGTCCGAATACCTAGCCTCGGGACCAATCCCGAGCCCCCGGGAAGTCCCAAATCCCCAAAACAAAGTGGCGGAAACAAGCCCCGAACCCTAGGTCAAAATCCCTCATCAAAACTCAAAAATTCCCCTCTGTGAACAGTGCAGCGCTACAGCGCTCTAAAGAGGGCGCTGTAGCGCTACAAGCAGAACACCCCTCCAGAAACAGGGACTAGCGCTACAGCGCCCACTGACTAGCGCTGTAGCGCTAGTTGCAGCCCAGAAAACCCAAAATCGCATTTCTGCGATTTCTTTCACCCAATCTCAAACCAAACTTCCCCAAATCTTTACCAAACTCAAAATCAAGCTTATGAACACTCCCCATTCATCCCAAGCATCCCAAATCCTCAAATCCCAAGATCATTTATCCCAAATCTCAAAATCTACCATGAACAACCCTAAACCAGAAATTCATGCAAACCACAAAGATAAAGTCTTAGAAATCATACCATTGCTGCAAATTTCGACCTTGAATCAACCCTAGGCCTCCTTAGCTTGCTCTCCCCCAAAGGTTGCCCAGAAATCCCCTGAGATTCCCATCAATCCAGCTCAAAACACAGCTCAAACCATCAAAACCCTTAAAACCGAAAATCTCTAAAACTTACCTCAAACATTGATGTGTTCTTGCTAATCCTTGCCAAATCTTCAAGTATAACCTTAAGATTCTTGATGCCCAGCCTATCCTAGCTCTCCACCGAGCTTTTCCCCAAGAAAAACGGAGAGGAACGGTGCAAGAACGCACAAACCGTTCCTTGAGAAAACCCCCCTGTTTTCTCTCTTTTCTTTCTTTCCTTCTTCTTTCTTTTCTTTTTCTTTCAGCATTCCCTCTCTCTATAAAGCCTTAAAAAAAAAACCTATCTCCAAAAGCCAAATGACCAAAACACCCTCCCTATAAATTCTAAATCCTTTTGTTCAAGTAGGGCCATTTTAGTCATTCACCCAATTCCCGCTAATCCTCAAGTGTCTCTAATATTTTCCCGTTGCTTCCCAATGCCTGATAAATCACCAAATAATTATCCCCCATCATCAAAATAAATCTCAATCTATTTCTCTGAATTCCTGTTCATACCCCCAGGCTCGCCTCGAGCTGGGTATAAATTCCTGTCAACACTTTCCGCTAGCCTGCTCACTGGGATCGCCTCGAGTCACCAAGCACAGATACATCCACATACCACTGTGGCCTCAACAATCATCACATAACAATGCAGTTATGCCCAACATGGCCAAAATTACAATTATGCCCTTCTAACACGATCCGGGCCTACATGCATACTAACATACATAGCCATGCATCTCAGATAAACAAATGGTCATATAACATGCTTTAAATCATAACCATGCATTTAAATCATTAAAATCACACCTAAATCCCATCATGCCCTCCTGGCACGCTAATCAAGGCCCTTAAGCCTTAATAGCGGATTTGGGTCGTTACAACTATCCCCTCCTCATAAAAATTTCGTCCTCGAAATTTGTCCAACATATCAGTCAATAAACCCGCAGCTCTTGACCATAACTTCCAAGGTCCACCGCCTTTACCTTACTTTTCAACAACAGTCTTACAGGAGTAACAATCTTGCCTCTCAAGATCTTGTCTAACGGCCATACTCTCGATAGCCTTTCGCTTACACAGCAACCCTGCTGAAGTCTCAGGGCCTGCCTAGATTACAATGACCAATTCATTGTCTTCTCGATAGCCAATTCATTGACCAATTCATCACCTCTACTAGGTGGGATCAGCTTGTAGGCCCCGCTGGCCTAACCCTTAGTACAACTTCTGAATTTCATGTTGAAATAAGAGTCAGAACTCTCCCTTCTTTCTCTGAACACCTTACAGATCCTCGTCTGTTATTACGTAGAGCTACAAATCTTTCCTTCCGGAACTTTATTTCCTCAACATTTAACAATTTACCTGCTCTTTATTCTTTCGAATATGCAGACACTCCTGCCTTAAGGATTCCAACAACCTCTCTGGCTTTCTCTCTGAACCAAAGCCAAACCATAGTATTCATTATGCGTTACATTAACAAGACACCAACAACTGCCACCGCGACTAACTCGTCAGGGATTACACTTCCCTTAATACCTCAAGTATTCGCCTACTCAGTGCTTAATTCTTTAAGATCTTTGATAACTTTCAGACTGCCAATTCACTTGCAATCAACTGACAATTCCAGGTTCCCACTCTGTTCTTTTCGTCCTCTAGGCCCATTCCAAAATTTAAACTACTAAATGGTCTCAATTCGATATCGTCGACGCTCCATCCTGAAACCAGTCCACTCGACCCAATCAACATTAACTTCAAACAACCGAGTTAAAACTCTTCATGTCCAAATACCTTACTTAAGGTCTAATGTGGTCTATCCCCATGATACACCACCACATCACCTAACCCCTCAGGGTCCAAAGGAAAATGCTATATTCCGGCATCCGCTCGACCCTCCCGGTACGACGTACCCTAGGAGGTGGAATAATGTCCATTCAGAATTCTCATTCATAAACCAAATCTAATTGGATCCTTCATCCATTCCTGGTATCCTAACTTGTACCACCTTAGCAGGGTTCTTCCCTACTTTGACCCAAGCCGACACTTCAGATTCCATAGCTTAGTGACCCTCACCAGCTAATCAAACCTACTAACGTTACGCCAATCTCAGTCGTTGCCTTATATCCTCCATCGCAATCTATGGCATTATTCCCTGACTGATACTCGCCTCACAGTTAGGAGCTCCGCCTCTAATTATATCTCCCCTCGCTCAATCGAGGATTTCAAGCACTGGTCATCCGTCTATTACTTTTCACCACATCTGTGCCTCACGTTAACCTTTCTTACTAATATCCTAGACTTAAGTACCTTATGCCATGCACAACAGTCGACTTAACATAACACACACGCATTACAGCATTACCAGATACTAAACAATTCTTACCTTGCCTTCTGAATTTCCTTCTGATTTGACACCACTCAGTCCGTCTAACCTCAAGTTTTACTATTCTCCTCATCTCTGATGTAGTTGTCTCCGGAGGTGCTTGCAATAGATGTCGCGCTTACCAATCTTGTTATGCTTTCAATTCTTCAGACGCTCTTCATTAGCTTCTTTGCGGCTTCAGATCAATTCTTCTCTTACCTGTGACTTCGCCTTCTGGGTACGAACGTCTTTCGCATAGTCACTTGCTCACCATTTCTGTCTGGGAGTAATCCATATGTACTGCTCGTGAACTTGAAGGGAACTTGCCCACACCGTTCATGCATTCTCTGTCTAAAGAACTTACCTGTGCTGCTGCAGCTTGAACCGTTCCAGAATCCTTGTTACCAATTCCTCACACCCTGCCCGGTGCAACCTAATCAATTCACGAAAAGTCTTTATCCTTGGTTTCCAACTGGCAATAACCAGGTCGTAGATCAACTCTTGGGGACATCGTCCCATCTTGTATCCAACATTGTACTTTTCGTCCTAACCCGACGATACTAGCAATCCCCGCAGTATAACACCCTGGCTAATCCAAGATCAAATTCCTTCGATTGCTTAAATAGACTTTCTGTCGGCCAAAACTGTCTTCTACAACATTTCTTATACCAACCTATCTGTAGTCTGACCTTGAAGTATTCCCTAAATCTTTCTTTGCATACCCACATAACTTTCCCACTGGTCAGCTCTGTCTCCTTTACGTACTCCAGATGAAATCCTCAACAATCCATCTGCCAGAGTTTCTAATTCCTTCTCAATAAGTATTACTGTCCTCGGCCTCTCAAATGGCACCTTTGAGGCAACCTTTCTATGTCCATCTCCCTCGCGGAACATTCTCAACACCGAGCCCTTCTAGTTCGTTACATGCCCAAAGCATAAGCTCGCCAGTTAAATACTCATCCTTGAGGACTCAGCCTCGAACCTCGAATGTATCGGTACATTCCAGTCCTCCGTTTCCCGCACCATGGGAAATCCATCCTAACATCTTGAGTCATCCTTCGTAGAAGTCATGTCCTCACCTGACCTCCTCTCAGGTGGCATCCTCTTCCTCATGTGCATACCAATTAACCTCCTGGTTCCTGTCGCCATCTTGATAACTACCTTTTCGATCAGGCCTCTTTCCAATCTCAATCTAGGTGCCCAAGCACTGTCTGGAGTCCTTGTACCTCAAAATTGAGAATCCGACCTCGCTGCGTTCTATCAACAAAAGTACCGTCTTATCAGTCAGACTTTTCCCCTTTTTCTTGGCAATCCAAAAGCCACAACACTATCCGGGGTTCTTTCAACTTGATTATCACGAATCTATCTTTACTAATTCCATCAAAGGAAGCACCGCCCTTGCGGCTCTAGCACTCATGCTCTATACATCAACCATCAGTTCCTCAAACAATATGGCCCTCTCCGCCATCCACATGCAGACAAAAACTCTTTCCTCAAAGCAGCCCAAATGCCTTAGGCTATTCCAGATCTCATGCCCTTAAATGGGTCGCCACCAATCCCAGATACATCCATCTGTATAAATTTCCGAAATGAACTATCCAATTCACCAAACCCATTGATCTACGCTGTCGTTACCCCTAACAGTCCAAACCAGACTTAAACATTTGCCCGTCTCCACGGTTCTAATCATGTCTTTAAAAATCTCATCTAACCATTCATCATCTAGGTTCTTTCCAACCCATTAAGCCAGTACCTCATCCCGAGTACCAATTCCAGGCATCCCTCTGCCTCAACATTTAACATAACCCCCTAATCAGGATCTCTCGTCCTCTTAACCAAGGGTGGAATTAACTCAGCTCATCTATTGATAAATTCCTTGTCAACTCGTACCTTCCTCAACTCTAGAGGATAACATCCTAAACGCCTTTCATATAGTACCCTTATCTGTCCATACTTCACAATAAACCATCACCGGTAACCTTACTGTTAAAACATCTAATTCAACCATCTCCCCAGAGAATCCGCTGTTCTTCTATCCCATCTCAATTAACAAACTCCACAGCTAACTCACACACTAGTGACCCCTTTGCTGCTGCTCTCAGGGATAACTGGAGGTCTCAACTCCAACTTACATCTAGAAACCCCCTTTTCAACACAACATCAGGTCCCCAAACCCTTCTAGGAACCGACAACTCGAGTTCATCTATCAAAACCGACCAACTCCTGAACTCTGTGGTTCTTACTCTGAACCAAACCACCACTAGGTCCAAATATCCACAGGTATAATGCACACACAAGCATATACTAGTTCAAATCCACAATGATATACATTTAGCTACCAGATTTAACATCACTAAGTATATCCAGGTCTCAACATGCTTCATACAAGCAAATAAACGGATAAACTTATGAATTTAATTCAGAAAATTAACCACATATACTCAATATTCAAACCATTATGCCAATATTCATCCACATGCATAATAGTATTATTCAGCATGCATCAATCTCAACATGCAATACTAAAGGGCTCAGCCCAACAGCATCTCCTGCATATGTCAACTCATTTCTCATGCTCCATATAGATAAGCAGGCAAACAGGGCATTCAAACATATATTCAGACATGTCAATTAATCATACCAACCAACCCTGAGTCGAGCTTGTCACTGACAGCGAGAGTACATGTTCGGTCGATCTCCAGAACCAATAAACCTTGGCTCGCTCTGATACCAAGTTGTAACGCCCTACTTCCTTAGAGCCGTTACTAAGTGAGTTTTTAAGACAAAACAGTGTGCAATGGACTCGCTAACCGAGGTTTTGAAACAAAAGTGTGACTAATTAAAAGTTAAGGCTGTAATCTTTGAAAATGCGTCATTTCATTAAAACTTCTATTATTAAACATTTGGGATCCCAAAATAAGGTTTGAAAACTATTTACATCTTGAAATAAGTTTACAGTTGATAAATCATAAAATCGTAGATTATTACAGCCATTTTCAAATAAACCCCCAACCAAAGCAGTCGGGTAGGCCAAACATGTACGCGCCGCTTCACGCTCTCCGTACTCATGGTTGGTTGATTCAGTCATTGCCCTTACCTGCAACACAGAGCACCCGTGAGCCGAAGCCCAGCAAGAAAACTCATGCAGAACATAACATATGCAATGTATACAGTTTATCATAACAGATAATCCACAAATAAACAAGTCAATCATTAGACTAAGCAAACACGTCCATGCCGCCCCAGGACCCTTACCAAAGCCCTGGGGTATCGGTTCTCACTGCGAGGATAACTCATGTATCCCTTGGGTCCCACCCTGAATATAGCATCCCATGTGCTAGGTGTTACTTTCGGCCCACGGCCGCCCCGGCCTACGCCGTACTCGGCCCTTGCCGTTCATTTCATCATAATCACACATATAATATAACACAACAACATGCAATCAAATATTAATTCATTTAAGTCTGCACCCTAACATGTGATGCAATATAGGGCCGCGCCCTCGCAATCATACTATGGGCCCACGCCCTATCCTACGGGTGTTATAGTTTTCTTACCTGACAATGCGATAGTTAAAATCACCTGACTCCTTGAGCACGATCCCACTCGAGCCTTAGCGCACACCTAGGCACAAACATAGGTCAAAGTAAACACCGAACCCCAAGTCCGAATACCTAGCCTCGGGACCAATCCCGAGCCCCCGGGAAGTCCCAAATCCCCAAAACAAAGTGGCGGAAACAAGCCCCGAACCCTAGGTCAAAATCCCTCATCAAAACTCAAAAATTCCCCTCTGTGAACAGTGCAGCGCTACAGCGCTCTAAAGAGGGCGCTGTAGCGCTACAAGCAGAACACCCCTCCAGAAACAGGGACTAGCGCTACAGCGCCCACTGACTAGCGCTGTAGCGCTAGTTGCAGCCCAGAAAACCCAAAATCGCATTTCTGCGATTTCTTTCACCCAATCTCAAACCAAACTTCCCCAAATCTTTACCAAACTCAAAATCAAGCTTATGAACACTCCCCATTCATCCCAAGCATCCCAAATCCTCAAATCCCAAGATCATTTATCCCAAATCTCAAAATCTACCATGAACAACCCTAAACCAGAAATTCATGCAAACCACAAAGATAAAGTCTTAGAAATCATACCATTGCTGCAAATTTCGACCTTGAATCAACCCTAGGCCTCCTTAGCTTGCTCTCCCCCAAAGGTTGCCCAGAAATCCCCTGAGATTCCCATCAATCCAGCTCAAAACACAGCTCAAACCATCAAAACCCTTAAAACCGAAAATCTCTAAAACTTACCTCAAACATTGATGTGTTCTTGCTAATCCTTGCCAAATCTTCAAGTATAACCTTAAGATTCTTGATGCCCAGCCTATCCTAGCTCTCCACCGAGCTTTTCCCCAAGAAAAACGGAGAGGAACGGTGCAAGAACGCACAAACCGTTCCTTGAGAAAACCCCCCTGTTTTCTCTCTTTTCTTTCTTTCCTTCTTCTTTCTTTTCTTTTTCTTTCAGCATTCCCTCTCTCTATAAAGCCTTAAAAAAAAAACCTATCTCCAAAAGCCAAATGACCAAAACACCCTCCCTATAAATTCTAAATCCTTTTGTTCAAGTAGGGCCATTTTAGTCATTCACCCAATTCCCGCTAATCCTCAAGTGTCTCTAATATTTTCCCGTTGCTTCCCAATGCCTGATAAATCACCAAATAATTATCCCCCATCATCAAAATAAATCTCAATCTATTTCTCTGAATTCCTGTTCATACCCCCAGGCTCGCCCCGAGCTGGGTATAAATTCCTGTCAACACTTTCCGCTAGCCTGCTCACTGGGATCGCCTCGAGTCACCAAGCACAGATACATCCACATACCACTGTGGCCTCAACAATCATCACATAACAATGCAGTTATGCCCAACAAGGCCAAAATTACAATTATGCCCTTCTAACACGATCCGGGCCTACATGCATACTAACATACATAGCCATGCATCTCAGATAAAAAAATGGTCATATAACATGCTTTAAATCATAACCATGCATTTAAATCATTAAAATCACACCTAAATCCCATCATGCCCTCCTGGCACGCTAATCAAGGCCCTTAAGCCTTAATAGCGGATTTGGGTCGTTATAGTGTCAGGTGCCCAAAATGTGATTTTCTGCGATTAAGAAAGGGCAATTTTCGAATTTCACCACCATCATTAGTAGAGTGGATGGATAGATTGGAGCTGAATTTTCAAGAACATCATCAGTGGAGAGTGGCTATGGCGAATTATCAGCATGGTTATTAGCAAGCTTTGCATTTCATTTTGGCATATATACTAGTCAATTGCCTCACTTTTTGTAGCCACCATATTTTGGCCATCCTCCACCTAATGGGGTGTTGGTATTAAATAAGAAAAATAAGAATACGCAGCAGAATAAGATCTTTTAAAATATTTATTAATACCAGTCCGGATCATACATTTATAAATATATTAAATAACACATAAAAGGAATAGAGATTAACTCTCGTAGCCTATACGGTGTCCTTGAATCTTTTAATAAAATCAACGATCTTCCTATCCTTTCTGAAAGCTTACACCTTAGCATTCCAAGTCAATTCTCAAACACATAAGGACGTGTGTGAGCACGTAGTATTCAAAAGTTGATTTAGACTCTCTAGATGTACTCAACACATGAGATTTAGAGAGGATTGAGAAGAGAAAGGCTATAGAAATTTATAGAATTTCATGTTAGGAAATTTTATCGTTTATTTTCTTAGAGACAGTCTGACTGTCAAGAATTAACAACTTCTTAAACTAATTAAAAATATCGCTTCTTTTTAGGTTTATAAAGATAATTAACTAATTTAATTAATCTTTATTTTATTTAAAAAATGATCAGTTACATCTATTTTAATTATTTAATTTAAATCATATTTAAAAAGAATAATTAAATAAATAAATTAATTTAAAATTCAAAATTCAAATCTCAAGGATAAAAATATCTCAGAGTGGCGCCACTCACTGTACAATACAGTGAGGGTGGTGTGAACCACTCATATGGTTATTCCTAATTTTATCATTTGCTTGTTTAATTAATATTTAAGATAGTATATTTATCCCAAAATAAATATCGGTTATTTCAAAATTTACTTTATCTTAAAGTATTAGTTTTAGATAAATAAATATCTTATTATAAGATAATAAATAAATTCTCTATATATTAATTCAAACATGATTAATATTTATTTTAACAGATAGTCTTTCAAAATAAAAATTACATAGTTAAATAATTAATTAATTAACAATTAATCAAGTGCCCATAATTATCACATAATTATTTCATTGCCCCATAAAATTAGGTCATTTGCAATTTAGTCATCTTTCGACAAATCTTTCTTATTACATCCTTACCCTTGACAGTGTAGGACAAATGTGACCTGGGGACCATGGATTTATAATATGAAGCTCAAATAAACCAGATTATTAATCAAACTCTTTAATCTAAAAATCTTATATATTAATTCCATGATTAATCCACTATAAATATGGAATTGCACTCTAAGTATTTATAGAATTATATTTACAGAGTTTTCTTTGCAGTGCATTGATATAATCAATAAATGTAGTTCTATGCTCCATTTAGTGGCACGTTAATTAGAGCTGGTCAAAATTATTGTTTTACCCTTCTAATTACCTCTTGTTCCTTAAGTATCATTAATTCACTAGCGAATAATTAATCTATAATCAAATTATAGATTTGAGCTCAATAACTATTTAGTTCCAGAATTAACCCTTAAGGGAACTAATATTCGATTCGTTAGGAAAGTATGTATTCCAATATTGTAAACCATGCTCCTAGCCATTCATGATATTGAATATCCAAAAATAAAAGAGTCACTAACCTCATTATACTAAGAAACCTTAACGAGTGAATCAAAAGATCGAATAAGATTTAGACAGATCTACAAATGATCGTCTATTATGATAAGAATTAAATCTTTATGACAAACGAGTGTATATAAGAATTAAGTTTATAAAAATAGTTAATATATAACGATCCAATCATATATAATCTGTAACGCCCTGGATAACCAAGACCGTTACACTGTGTGTTTATAAAAGTGCTAGACTTGCTAATCAAGTCATGTAATTGAAAACGTGTTACTGAAACTATAGTGGAACTAGGGTTAAAAGATTTTGGTCTTAAAAGTCGCATTTCTTATAAATAAACATTTCTTGTTTACACGGGATCCAAAAAATAATAAGATTAAACCATTTAGAAATATTCAAGCTTTAAATACAGTAATTAGCCACTCTAAGGCAAAACAGACTGTTAGGCATTCCTTGTCCTGATCCACTCCTCGGCCATGGCGGCCGAACAACTGACTATGTACATTTAGCCCCGCAGCTCTCCATCTTAGGATTGGTCCAACTTGCCTTTGCCTTTACCTGCACCACGTAGCACTCGTGAGCCAAGGCCCAGCAAGAAAACACAATAACAGAGCATAAACAATCAACAGACAATCCAATATTTCATATCACATAAACATGTTCTCAACAGTTTAAGCATCCATGATAACCAAGTATTCAACATACCAAACATATCATTTCATAACAATAATCAGTTCACAAATGATAACTAGGGTTAGCGCCCTTAGGCCGCACCCTCTATTTATCCCACTGACTCCGGCCCGCTTAAACCGAGCTTAGTGAATATAAAGTTGTCCTTGGCTACCAGGGGCCAAGCTGCGCCTTGTGTGCAAATATTGTTTACGGGACCCTTAGGTCGTTTATCACATGTCCCATGACATAATACCATCTATGACATTATACAGATATCAGGAGCACTTAGTCCCATCACAAACATATAACCGGGTGCAGTTTTCTTACCTTTGAATTCGCTAGCTTCGTTCACTTTGATCATTGAGCACGATCCCTCTTGAGCCCTAGCGCACACCTTTGCTGGATGAGTTTAGCCTAGGTTGTCCTCCTCACAAGCTTGACCTTCTCCTCCTCAAATCCTCACCCCAAACTCCCTCAAATGGATGGTTTATTCTTGCTGAATCCCTGCTAATTCTTCCAGCCAGATCAATGACCTTAAGCTCAAGTTTCCGCTCTGATCCTCCCTAAGTTTCTGCCCCAAAATACCTCAAGAACTGATGGAGATATGCCTAAACCGACCTTGAAAATGGCTTACTCTTCTTTCCCTTTTCTTTCCCTTCTTTTCCTTTCTTTCCTTTTCTTTTCTTTTCCTTCAGACTCTAGACTTTTCCCACTAAGGCATAAAATCTGATAACACTTATCCTATAGAAGCCAAATGACCAATCTGCCCTCCCTTTAATTCTAAGCCTTTAAATGCACCTAGGGGCATTTTGGTCATTTCACCAAATTCCCGCTAATTCCTCGAATGTCTCTAATATTTACCGCTTACTTCCCGACACCTAACCAATCACCAATTATATTCTTAAATGTCAAAATGGACTCCAATATATTCTCCAAATTCCCATTTATACCCCCAGGCTCGCCCCGAGCCGGGTATAAATCCCTGTTGTGACTTTTTTCGCTAACCTGCTCACTAGGATCGTCTCGAATCACAGATCACAAATATATCCACATAATAATGTGGTCTCAACAATTATCACATATATATATATATACAATTATGCCCTCAGCGGGCCAAAATTACAATTATGCCCTTTCTAACCTAATCAGGGCCTACATGCATACTAATACACATAGTCATGCATCACAAATATTCAAATAGCCATATAACATGCTTTCAATCATTAAATCACATATATTCCTGTTATGCCCTCCCAGCACACTAATCAAGGCCCTTAAGCCTTATTAGTAAATTTTGGGTCGTTACATAATCTCTATTATATACAGTACATTTACCAAGATGTCTATCCACATCAGTAATTCGAATCTAGATTACTTACATCCCGTATGCTTAGTAAACCGTACTAGTAACCATTCATTAAAGATTCATTACTTTAATATGTTACTGATTATTTTATTCATTATATATAATATTAATTATCTCGTACTAATACAAGATCATATTTGTTGATATTAAATATGAACATTAGAATGCGCAGCTGTAACGCCCTATCACCCTAGAGCCATTACCATGTGATTTTAAAAGGTGTCATTAGCTCGCTAATCGAAGTATTAGACTGAAAAGTGTGATTAAATCAAAATAAAGACTCATTTAATGAAAACTAAGTATAAAGGGTTGGACATTCATTACAATTACAAAAGTGTTACATTGAGATCCCAAAATACTATTTTGAAATATATTTACAATCCAAAGATGTGGGTACAATCGACCTAAGCGACAAAATCGAACGTTTACAACATGACCCTTAAAACAACCCCAGCCGTGGCAGCCAGGTAGGTCAAACATGTACGCACCACTCCATGCCCTCCAACTCATGGTTGATCGACTTTTTCCTTGCTCTTACCGGCACCACAGAGCACCAGTGAGCCGAGGCCTAGCAAGAAAACTTCACAGCACAACATATAATAATTTACTTTAACAAATGCATAATTAATCAAACGCGTCAAACAATCTACAAGTTCCTATCTGAATTCACAACAACACAATAGCATAACAGCACATCAACACAACAGCACAACAACACATCAACACAACAGCGGCCTTCGCCGATCAAGGTGCGTTACCAGGCACCAAGTCCACGGTCTTAACCGAGCGGGTGAGTACAACACACTTTTAGGGTCTCACCCTAGCGGCCTGCATTCAACATGCTTAATGCCGATCCCAGCCTTAGCTACTCCCAGCCTTTTCCGTTCCCGACCTTTGCCGATCCCGGCCTTCACCACTCCCGACCTTTGCCGTTCCTGGCCTTTGCCGTTTCTAACCTCTGCCAATTCTGTTCTTTGCCGTTTCGTCACAAACACACGTATGACGTAATAGTTGCAAATTGCACATGCAATACCAAGCACAATATTGCTCTATAGGCACAAACAATTTTCTTACCTTATGTCCCGAGTTGACAACCCAAAGCGATCCCGAGCACGATCCCTAAACCCAAGCCTGAGCAGTAAAACCTAGTCACAACGTAATGATAAATAGCCATCACAATGTTAATCAATTAAAAGCCTTCAGAATAATATACTAGCATCTGGGACCTGGAATTCTACTAAACCGGGTAGTAGAATCATTCTCGAGCCTTAAGATTTGAGTTCCCGAGCTTAAAACCCTATATTGGTCATTTCCCCTAATTTGAGTTGTGGCCCACCCCCTAGGGCCTGAAACACTACTGTTAGGAGTATGTCCTAAAAGCATGTAAAAGACATTTATTATTTCAATGAATAAATAAATACAATGGTCTATTATTGTTATATTTAGATTATTAAATTATTGTTTGAATAATTTTTGTAAATATCAGAAAAATTCCATATTCATTATTGAGGATGTGATATTGTATTAGTACGAGAGAATTAAGATCACATGAATGAATAAAAATAGTCAACAAAAAATTGAATTTAATGAATTCTTTAATTGGGGTTGTAAGTACGGTTTACTGAGTATCATGTTGATACAAATAATCTAGATTCGAGTTATTGATGTGGTAAGACATCTTGGTAAATGTGCTTTATATAATATGATTATATATGACACAGACCGATACGAATAAAAGTCTTTATCCAAAAACCATTTAATAATAAAGACTTGTAATTCATATCATAACTGATGATCATTTATAGATCAACCTAAATCCTGAGTGTTCATGAACTCCTGTTCATGTTTATTAAATATTTTGATTCATTCGTTAAGGTCTCTTCATAGAATGAGGCTAATGACTTTTGTTTTTGAGATTTGATATCATGGATGGCTGGGAACATGTATCAAAATACAGAATCTAACCTTTCCTAACGGATCGTATATTGGTTCCCTTAAGGGTTAATTCTGGAACTAAATGATTTTGAGCACAAATCTATAATTAGATTATAGATTAATTATTCATTAGTGAATTAATGGTACTTAAGGAATAATAAGTAAATTAGAAAGGTAAAATGGTAATTCTTCCATTCTAATTTATGAACTAATTAATTAGATGGTTGAACTATTGTAAGATGATTATATCAATGGCCAACTTAAAATAAGATTTCTATAAAAGTATATCTATAACATAAAAAGTTCAATTCTGAATTGATAGTGGAGAAATATCAGAATTAATAAATTAACTATTATAATTAAAGAGTTTAATTATTTAGTTTTAATTTATTGGACCTTAATGTTATAGGTCCATGGTCCCCGAAATGACTAAAATAAATACTGTCAAAGATAAATACAAAATTGGCAAAATGACTTATTTGATAAGAAAAATATTTTTCTATGCACTAAACATAATTATTGTATAATTATGTGTAATTAATTAATTGAGAATTAATTAATTATTTGATTTAACAAAAATATAATTAATTTTGAATTAATTTATTTTTGGGATTTTTGGTATTTAAATAATGATGAAAATTGGGAAAAATCACATGCCTTTCCTGGCATGTGATGGACGTGTAGCACAGTGCACAGTCACTGTGCTACACACACAAGAAGCTTCTAGAAGATTCTTGGTTCAACAAATTTAGTTATTTAAATATTAAATAAATAATGAGATATTGTAATATGATTAAAATATTATTTAAATAAAATCTGATAACTGATTAGTTATTTTTAAATTGTTTTAAATAACTAATATTTTATTTTTAATATATTGGATATATTAAATATAAGAGATCAGTTTTTCAGAGCGATACTTTTCAGTGATAGAAAACATATCGTGAAATCTCCCTGAGAGAAATTGAACAGTGCTACAAGCATATGTCACTATTCTTCACAAACTTAGGTCCAAACTTTATCAGATCTCATGTGTTGAGAACATCTGATAGATATATTTTGCCTATTATTTTGTATAGCGAGTCCACACTCGTTCTTTGTGTGCTGAGAATATTTTGGAAGATCTTGGTGTGAGATCTCAATGATTTTTTCCGTACAAAAAGATAGTAGCAAATAAGGATTTGAGGTAATTTTCTATTCATATCTCTGATTCAATATATATATATATGTATGTGAAGAAGTAGATCTATATATCTTGTGGGGTTAAATTAACAATTTTGATTGTTGTTCTGCTGCGTATAATCTCTGATTTGATCTATAAAAACCAACAAATGGTACCAGAGCCATCTTCACATATATATATATTTAATCTGTGTGGGTTTAGATTTATGCATTTATTTATTTATGATGAATGAATGAATGACTTAATATGATTGAATGCATGTGAATGTTGAATCATTAATTGTATGGTATTTTTGGGTTATGATTTGTTTATGATTAGATCATTGTGTAAGCCATAAAGGGGCATATGATTTATGTAATTTTATTTGGTTTTTGAAATCATAAAATTGTAATTCCGATCACACAAAGTCAAAAAGGAGCCCGGGATTCAGAATTCAGCCACCGTTCCTCCGAGGCCACCCTCCGAGCCGCTGCCGGGGACGTCGTAGTGGGCCCCGACAGCACATTCAAGTGCCATGTGTCCCCGTCTTACTAGTCCAGAATTTTTTTTATTTTTTCTGAAATTAATCTGTTATTTTTTAAAATTTTAAAATGTTAAATATCCTATTTGTTATAAATTTGATATTTAAATATTGAGATAATTTAGTTATCCTAACAAACTTTTTTGTATATCTTATTTAAAAATAACAGATTTTAATTAATTTAATTTCTGTTTTAATTAAAAAGTTGTTTTAATTAGTGGAAAATAAAATTAAGATTATTTAAAAGTTTTGTTTTAATTAATCAAGATAATTAGAAAATTGTTTTCTTAGTATTATTCTGGACCAACAACACATATCCTACCGAAAGTAAAGTGAAGAAGCCCGATGGAGATCAAGGCGAATTTTATTTTATTTTAATTTTATAAAGAGGTTGTAAAATTAGAAATACCCAAAAGCACCCGGTTCAACATTTATTGTTTATTTATTTAAATAATTGTTGTCATGTGATTGATAATATGTTCATGCATTTTGTGCCATACATAAAAAAACCCACACAGTCATTATCATGCATCTCATTGGTAGAAACATGATTATTAGGATTGTCCTTTATGTTTATATGATTTGTTTTGCGAAACCAATTGCATATAAATTACTTAGTTTTATTCTTTGAAAACTTGGTAAAATATCACACCATTTTTTTTAAGTCTTTATGGCTTAATTTTTTTAAACCAACTTTATTTTAAAATTATTTTTTAGTAAAGTTTAGATGAACATAATTGGTAATTTAAAATTGGATATGGACCTAGAAACTTGCTTTCTTACCAATTTTAATTATGTTCATAAAGTTTAAAGAATCTATAATTAATTTGGAATTAATTAGGTTAAAAACACTTATTTCAAAATAGTGAGTGGGAGAGGGTTGATAACTCAACATAATCTGTGGTCTCTATTATTAATATAACACCGTGAGATATGAATAGCGCCTTGCGACGACTTTGTTTTCGTCCCCCTAAGGAAGGTGTCTAGACATGTCAATAGCAAGGTTATATTTCTTACAAAGATAGGAACTAATGATGTATTTTAGGTTTGACCGACCCTAAGGCGGCATGTCCTAAGTTAAGTCATGAACTCTGAAATAATGGGTTACACTCAAAGTTATGATTAATATTTTGTAGTGGATAATCATAACTTGACCAAACTAAGCGGTACTTTAATGTTTAAAAGAGAAAATAATGAGCTATTTTAAAGTTTTAAACAATAAAGATAAGAATGTCTTATAAATTCTCTAAGATTAATTTGATCGACCCTAAGACGGCACTTTAATTGTTAGAAAGTTTTGTCGTGGAAATTAAACTTTATTTTATGTGTTTTAATTGTGCTCATGCATAACGTTTAATTTCCGAAACTTTGATATTTATTTTTCTAAATATAATAATAATATTTTTAATTTTTTTATTCAGAATATGTCTATCTCTGGTAATCCAATCACCGCCTTAATCACACAAGAAAAATTAACTGGTGATAACTTCATAAAATGGAGATCAATTATGAATCTGTTGTTGGTTAGCGAAAACCACAAGTTTGTCCTAAATGAGGAATGTCCTGAAGAACTTGGCGCCACTGCCCTGAAACATGTTTGGGACAAATTTGATGCATGGATTCAATCCAATAACAAAGCTAAGTGCTATATGCTTGTAAGCATGAGTGATGTCTTACGAACAAAGCATGAATCCATGGAAACTGCTTTTGAGATACTAGAATCTCTTAAGGAAATGTTTGGGCGCCCATCTGATAAAAGTCATCATGAGGCTACTAGAACCTACATGAATGCTAAGATGAAGAAAGGTCAATCTGTGCGTGAGCATGTCTTGAACATGATCAGTGTACTCCATGAAGTTGAGACGCACAGAGCATTCATGGATGAAAAGACACAAGTAAGCATTATACTTGAGTCTTTAACTCCTGCTTTTTCTACATTCACAACAAATGTCATGAACAAATTAGAATTTAATATGACACAATTGTTGAATGAATTACAAACTTTTGAGTCTTTGAACAAGACAATCTCAAGTTAGGCTGAAGCAAAACCATCTTCTTCTAAGAAGAAAAGGAAAAGCAATAACAATGACTGCAAACCTAAAAAGGATAATCCGAAAAAGGCAAAGAAGTCATCCAAGGCACCCGAGAACAAAAAGAACAATGACCCCAAACAAAAGGCACCCAAAGGAAAGTGTTTCCATTGTAATGTCGATGGTCATTGGAAGAAAAGCTGTCCAAAGTATCTCGCTGAGCTGAAAGAGAAAAAGAAAGGTAAATTTGATTTACTTGTACTCGAAGCTTGTATGGTGGAACATGAGAAATCATCATGGATAGTTGATTGTGGTTCCACTAACCATGTTTGTTCTTGTTTGCAGATGCTTGA
Source organism: Humulus lupulus (assembly GCF_963169125.1). Classification (NCBI taxonomy): domain Eukaryota; kingdom Viridiplantae; phylum Streptophyta; class Magnoliopsida; order Rosales; family Cannabaceae; genus Humulus; species Humulus lupulus. The sequence continues at coordinate 75,803,268 of NC_084793.1, forward strand.
GTCCGCAAAGCAGTTGGAGCAAGGAGAGATGACTATGAGAGTGGGAAGTGGAGCACTTGTTTCAGCTAAAGCATGTAGAACAGTCCGTTTAAATTTTAAGAACAATTTTATAGTATTGAATAATGTTCTCTTTATTCCTGAAATTACTAGAAACATTATTTATTTATCTTTGTTACATGAAATTTTTTTTGGCATTTCTTTTTATAATAATGGGATTTTTATTTCAAAGAATGGGAGCAATATTTGTCATGCAAAACAAAGAGACAGACTGTACATGCTTAATCCAATTGAAAAATCGCTCAATAATTCTGAATTATTCAAAGTAGCTAAACCACAAAGTAACAAAAGACAAAATGTTTTTAAAGAAAATGACACGTATCTTTGGCACTTAAGATTAGGTCATATTAGTCTAGATAGGATAAACCGGTTAACTAAAGATGGACCCTTGAGGGAACTAATAGTTGGAACCCTACCGGTTTGTGAATCCTGTTTAGAAGGAAAATTGACAAAACGACCTTTGACTTCAAAGGGAAATAGAGCCAAAGAACCACTAGAGCTTATACATAGTGATGTATGTGGTCCAATTAACATTCAAGCTTGAGGTGGTAATGAATATTTTGTCACATTTACTAACGACTATTCTAGATACGGTCATGTTTACCTAATGCTTAAGAAGTTAGAAACTTTTGATAGGTTTAAAGACTTCAAAGCCTTAGCTGAGAAGCAATTAGGTAAATCTTTAAAGACACTCCGATCTGACCGTGGTGGTGAATATTTGGATTCTGAATTCAAAGATTTCTTGCTAGAGCATGGTATTCTATCCCAACTCACAGCACCTGGAACACCACAACAAAACGTAGTTTCAGAGAGAAGAAACTGGACCCTGTTGGACATGGTCAGGTCTATGTTAAGCTACTCTTCACTTCCCTTATTATTTTTGGGATATGCACTTCAAGCAGCTAATTACATTTTGTATGTAGTTCCCTCCAAAGTTGTGACAAAGACACCACTAGAATTGTGGAATGGAAATAAACCTAGTTTACGACATTTTCGTATTTGGGGTTGTCCTACTCATGTGCTAAGGCCTAAATCTGGAAAACTGGATTCAAGGTCTAAAGTGTGTATATTTGTGGGCTATGCTCCAGAAACAAGAGGCGGATATTTCTATAGTCCAAGTGATCAAAAGGTATATATTTTGACGAGTGCAACCATTTTAGAACACGACTATATGAATGATTTTAAACCTCGGAGCAAAGTAGTTTTATAGGAACTAATGATAGATAAAATTTCATCTCCATCTTCTTCATCAGTTAATGATAAAACAACCAAAGAAACCACAATTCCTAAAAAGGAAAAACTAGTACAACATCGTAGTGGGAGGATTGTGAGACAACCTATTCGCTACGAACATGAGGCACACGTTCTTGTATCAGATACTGAAAAGGATGATCCATTGACTTTTAAAGAAGCAATGGAAGACCCTGATGTTGATAAGTGGCAAGCTGCCATGAATCAAGAAATATAATCAATGTATTCTAATTAAGTCTGGGAACTTGTAGATTTGCCTGACAATGTCAAAGCCATTGGATGTAAATAGATCTACAACAAGAAAAGGGGTGCAGATGGAAAGGTAGAGACTTATAAAGCAAGGCTTGTAGCCAAAGGCTACACACAGAGAGAGGGTGTAGATTATGAAGAAACATTTTCTCCTGTAGCCATGCTTAAGTCCATTCGCATACTTTTATCCATAGCTGCCATCTATGATTACGAGATCTGGCAAATGGACGTCATGACAACCTTTCTAAATGGCCAACTTGATGAAACCATATATATGGAACAACTAGAAGGGTTTATTAAGAAGGATCAAGATCAAAAGGTATGCAAGTTGTTGAAATCCATATATGGATTGAAACAAGCATCAAGATCTTGGAACTTAACATTTGATGAAACTATCAAAACATATGTCTTCGAACAAAATGTTGACGAAGCATGTGTTTATAAATACATCAAAGAGAAAGTTGTGGTTTTCTTAGTTCTTTACGTTGATGATATCCTACTCATTGGGAATGATGTAGAGACATTATCAAATGTAAAGAAATGGTTGGCTGACAAATTCCAAATGAAAGATTTGGGAGAAGCGAGCTATGCTCTAGGCATTAAAATTCTAAGAGATAGAAAGAACATGCTCTTGGAATTACAAGAAGGGTCAATTGCCGATCAGACATGGAATTAATCTTTGCGAAGATCAGTGTCCAAAGACACCACAAGAGCAAGAGGACATGAGAAAGTATCCCTATGCATCAGCTGTAGGGAGCCTAATGTATGCAATGTTATGTACTAGACCTGACATATGTTATGCAGTAAGGATTTTCAGTTGTTATCAGTCAAATCTAGGTTTGGAACACTAGATTGCGGTGAAACATATTCTCAAGTATCTCAGGAGAACGAGGAACTATATGCTAGTATATTCGGGTAGTGACCTTGAGCCTACTGGATACACTGACTCAGATTTTCAATCAGACAAAGATAGTAGAAAATCTACTTCTGGGTCAGTATTCACTCTTGGTGGTGGAGAAGTTTTCTGGAGAAGCATTAAGCAATCCAGTATAGCTGATTCAACCATGGAAGCAGAATACATAGCAGCTTGTGAAGCAGCTAAAGAAGCAGTTTGGCTGAAAAAGTTCTACACGGATCTGGAAGTGGTTCCAAAAGTGGAGAAACCACTTGTTCTTTACTGTGACAACAGTGGAGCAGTGACTAATTCTAAAGAACCAAGAAGCCACAAGAGGGGAAAGCATATAGAGCACAAATACCACTTAGTCAAAGAAAAATCGTACATATAGGAGATGTGTCCATTCTGAAAATCGCATCAGAACACAACCTAGCAGACCTGTTTACGAAGACGCTTCCTACAAAGCAATTCGAGGGTCATGTACGTAATATGGGATTGAGAGAAATGCCCTACTTGCTTTAAGTACAAGTGGGAGGTTGTTAGGAGTATGTCCTAAAAGCATGTAAAAGACATTTATTATTTCAATAAATAAATAAGTACAGTGGTCTATTATTGTTATATTTAGATTATTAAATTAGTGTTTGAATAATTTTTGTAAATATCAGAAAAATTCCATATTCATTATTGAGGATGTGATTTTATATTAGTACGAGAGAATTAAGATCACATAAATGAATAAAAATAGTCAACAACAAATTGAAGTTAAGGAATTCTTTAATTGGGGTTGTAAGTATGGTTTACTGAGTATCATGTTGATACAAATAATCTAGATTCAGGTTATTGATGTGGTAAGACATCTTGGTAAATGTGCTTTATATAATATGATTATATATGACATGGACCGATATGAATAAAAGTCTTTATCCAAAAACTATTTAATAATAAATACTTGTAATTCATATCATAACTGATGATCATTTATAGATCAACCTAAATCCTGAGTGTTCATGAACTCCTGTTCATGTTTATTAAATCTTTTGATTCATTTGTTAAGGTCTCTTTATAGAATGAGGCTAATGACTTTTGTTTTGGAGATTTAATATCATGGATGGCTGGGAACATGTATCAACAATAAAGAATCTAATCTTTCCTAACGGATCGTATATTGGTTCCCTTAAGGGTTAATTCTGGAATTGAATGATTTTGAGCACAAATCTATAATTAGATTATAGATTAATTATTCACTAGTGAATTAATGGTACTTAAGGAATAAGAAGTAAATTAGAAAGGTAAAATGGTAATTCTTCCATTCTAATCTATGAACTAATTAATTAGAGGGTGGAACTATTGTAAGATAATTATATCAATGGACAACTTAAAATAAGATTTCTATAAAAGTATATCTGTAACATAAATAGTTCAATTCTGAATTTATAGTGGAGAAATATCAGAATTAATAAATTAACTATTATAATTAAAGAGTTTAATTATTTAGTTTTAATTTTTTGGACCTTAATGTTATAGGTCCATGGTCCCCGAAATGGCTCAAATAAACACTGATAAAGATAAATACAAAAATGGGCAAAATGACTTATTTGATAAGCAAAATATTTTTCTATGCACTAAACATAATTATTGTATAATTAATTAATTATTTGATTTAACAAAAATATAATTAATTTTGAATTAATTTATTTTTGGGATTTTTGATATTTAAATAATGATGAAAATTGGGAAAAATCACATGCCTTCCCTGGCATGTGGTGGACGTGTAGCACAGTGCACAGTCACTGTGCTACACGCACAAGAAGCTTTTAGAAGATTCTTGGTTCAACAATTTTAGTTATTTAAATATTAAATAAATAATAAGATATTGTAATATGATTAAAATATTATTATTTAAACAAAATCTGATAACTGATTAGTTATTTTTAATATATTGGATATATTAAATATAAGAGATCAGTTTTTCAGAGCGATACTTTTCAGTGATAGAAAACATATCGTGAAATCTCCCTGAGAGAAATTAAAGAGTGCTACAAGCATAGGTCACTCTTCTTCACAAACTTAGGTCCAAACTTTATCAGATCTCATGTGTTGAGAACATCTAATAAATATATTTTGCCTATTATTTTGTATAGCGAGCCCACACTCGTTCCTTGTGTGCTGAGAACATTTTGGAAGATCCTGGTGTGAGATCTCAAGGATTTTTGCCGTACAAAAAAATAGCAGCAATGAAGGATTTGAGGTAATTTTCTATTCATATATTTGATTCAATATATATATATGTATGTGAAGAAGTAGATCTAGAAATATTGTGGGGTTAAATTAACAGTTTTGATTGTTATTCTGTTGCGTATAATCTCTGATTTGATCTATAAAAACCAACAGCTACAAGTCAGAGCCTTGGGGGCTCTCTTATAGGGGACACAGGCCGCGACACACCCTACTTGCCCTGCAGCGCCTGGGTAAAAAATTCAGAGGCTCTCAGCCTCTTCGCACACACGGGTCGCGGCTCGAGCCCAAAACCCAAAATTTCCTACGTTTTTCTCAAGCCAAACTTACTAAAATCTACCCTAAACAATACCCAAACCCAGAATTCAGTCTAGAGCTTGCATCAGTACAACCTAATCACTATTGTTATCCCTAAAAAATACGAGGATGACGTGGCAAATGAGAATGCTACACGTGACATTACAAATCAGGGAAAAAACGACAAAGTATTGAGAAAAGACCGACAGGAAAAAAAGATAGGTCCAGGACCTATGGGGAAGTCGACCAAGCCTAAACCCCCTAGGGATGGTTGGCCTGATCCCTACCCCTAGGGGTGGTCGGCCTAAGCATGCCCAAAAGCGCTAGGGGTGGTCGGTCTGACCTCTACCCTAGGGGTGGTCGGCCCCATTGTGTCCAAGAGAGTGGTCGGCCTGACCCCTAAAGGATCCTTACGGGTGGTCAGCCTGACTCCGACCCCTAGGGTGGTCGGCCTGACATGCTCAAGAACCACCTGGATGGTCGGCCCACCCTATTCTTCATAGGGTGGTCAGCTTAAACCCCCAAGTACACTTCACTGAGAACTACTCACTCTTGTTCAAACTGAGATCAATAGGCCTAGCACCCAGAAGGTCACAGGCCTATCACCCAGAGGATCAACAGGTCCAACACCCAGAAGGTCACAGGCGTAGCACCCAAGCTCGGGTCATCGGGCCTAGCACCTAAGTTTCACATACCAACAGAGACTTAACATCTTCCCAGAGGTTTCTATCGTGCATTATCCTCCACGATCTAGAGAAACAACGAGAAGACCCACAATCTCATGATCATGGGGAGGTGGACACGTATCTCCACTACCTGATAATCGTGTACCAAACCATGATCTCCAGTACCACTGATCATGTAACAGCCCATGGGTGTTATAAATAAATGACCTAGGGCTTCATAAAGATGACTTTTGGACTCTCTTTTCTGGATCTCTCTTTCTGGAATTTTGGGAGAAAAATCTTTTTAACGAGAGAAATCATCAGTTTGTACTTGTAATTGTCAATACAGTAATTCAATACTAGAGACTAAGTGGATTAGTTTATTACTGTTCATTAGGACAGGGCTGAACCATTATAAAATTCCTGTGTGCTTACTTAAGATAATCGTATTATGTCATTTATTCAATTTATTTCATTCAAAATGCGTCGTATACTGTACATACGACCGTTGGCCAATTTCACAGGTCAACATTTTGGTGCTTTCATTGAGAGTACGAAATCAAGAAACACACTTTCATCAGTTTACGATGCCTCCAAAACCCATTCAGACAAAGAAGACTGCTCCCAGGGATTCCACTCCCCAAGATCCCATAGATCCCATTAACGAACCTCAAGTGGAGGTTAGAGATCAACCTGATGCGGAGGATCCACAGGACGCTCACCAAGAGGAGATGGCGCAATTTCTAGCAAGGCAGGAGGCCTTTGCTGTAGAAATTTCCCTTCAGAGGGAGACTATGGAATGACAGCAATGGGAGATAGTTGAGCAGGTCCAGAGAATGATCTAGAGGGAGCAGGAAGCTGACCAGAGACACCAAGAGGCTACTGTGGCCTTGGAAGAGGCTACTCAATTAGCTTGAGCTAACGCTGAAGCTGCTACTCAGGTGGTGAGGGAGGCTCAGGCCAAAGCACCAGGAATGCGAGATAACAGTAATAGGGAGTCCCAGGGAAGGAGTAGGACCCCAAGGACACTCTCAGAACTAGTTTCCCAGTGACAGGATGAAGGGGCACAATCCAAGACTGCCTCCTCCATGACTAAGAAGAATAACACTTCATCTCAGAGTAAGAGTATTACCAACCCGAAGGCCCCTTCCCAGGGGGACCAACGAAACAACACATGAGATGAGGGTCAAACATTTGAGAGGCGTGATAGGAATGGAAATGGTCGCTCAAAATCTCAAAGTCATGTAGGAGGAGAGGCTCAGGGGCAGGGTCTCACCGACAGGGACAAGGCGAACCTACCACCCCTACACCCTCAGTCTCGCAAGGGAAAGGAATCGATGAATAACACCAATACTGTGTTCGATAGGCTGGGGAAAGATGCACAACCTTAGGATCTGAGGGAAGTCATCAACAGGAGGACCAGCGCTCAGAAGGGGTTATCAGGGACGTCTACCCTACCTGGAGCAGCGATCCCACTTGTAGTGTAGGCTCAAATAGATGCACTCGTCATGGTTGTCCAGGGTCTGACAAAGAAACCTTCCAATATCGAGTTGGCACATAGGAGTGGGAGTCCCTTCAGTGCTAATATCCAAGCTGCTCAACCACCACCAAAATACAAGACCCCGAAACTCCAAATGTACACTAGGAAGGAGAATCCAGTACGACATATTGGGAAGTTCGAGGATCAGATGGAGTTACTCGATGTGGATCATGATTATAGGTGTAGAGTATTCCCTACCACTCTCTCTGACTCGGCTCAAGAATGGTATTGGAAATTCAAACCTGGATCCATCACTTCCTGGGAGCAATTCAGGAAGGAATTCTGCAAGGTCTTCAGTGTTGGGCGAATTCAACCAGTTTATGCCAATCAGTTAGCTAACATCAAGCAAGGGAAAGATGAATCCCTAAAAGACTATATTCAAAGATTCATGAGAGAGGCAAACCAAGCATCCACGGTAGGAGATGAAGGGAAGTTCGTTTCCATCTCGGCAGGAATAATTTATCGTAGTCCTTTATGGGATAGTATACATAGGAACCCTATCAACACCTTGCAAGAGTTCTTGGACCGAGCTGACAAATACATGAAGCTAGATGATGCTGTCATCAAGGAAGAAAAAGGCATAAACCATCCGACCATTGTCAAGGTGGATAAAAACGACGCAAACCCTTAGGGCAGCAGTGGGGGCAACGATAGGAAGAGGAATACCTCAAGGGCCGAGTAGGGTGGAGAAAAGAAAGCTAAGTTAACACCCGCCGACAAACAAGCTAAGCATCAACCCTACTAGCCCAGGCTCACTAATTATACCATCCTGACCACATCAAGGGCTGAGATTTACTTGGCAACATACCAGGAGGCACCATACCGAAAGCCACCACCCTTGCGTTTAGAAGGAAAGAAGGACAAGAATAAGTTTTGTCGTTTCCATAATGATTATGGGCACGACACAAATGAGTGCAAACAATTGAAGGATGAGATATAGTTTCTTCTCCGATAAGGAAAACTCTTAAGGTACCGAGGCAAGACAGAAACCCCAAGCAGGGAACCACTGGAGTCGGCGACTGTAGACTTCACACTGGATATCATATGTGGAGGGCCCCACATAGCAGGCAACAATAACAATGACCGTGAGCGATATTCAAGGACCCTCAGACATGAGGTAGAGGAGTCTTCCCAATGTATGGCAGTCGAGGAGCAGTCTCCAAAAAATCCAAAGTATGAAAGTGAAACTCTCACTTTTACAAAGGATGACGCCAGGCACGTGATGTACCCCCACAATGATCCTTTGGTCCTTACCATTCAAATCGCCAATGCCCGAGTGAAGAGATGCTTGGTGGATACGGGAAGCTTAGTAGATATCATCTACAAATTATCCCTCGAGAAGATGAAGCTCACGGTTAAGGACCTGACACTATGTTCCCAAGTGATATATGGGTTCACGGGAGAATGCCTAACACCAGCAGGAACTATCAGACTACCAGTCATGGTGGGGGATGCCCCTAGGCACGAGATTGTGATGATAAAGTTCATGGTGGTAGATTGCTCATTGACTTACAATGTAGTGCTCAGAAGACCCCTCCTAATGGCGTTACACGCAACAGTATCTATATGGCATCTATCTTTGAAGTTCCCCACAAGCACAGGGCAAGGATGCGTACAGGGTAACCAAAGGGATGCACGAGAATGCTATAATGTGTCAGTGGTCAAGGAAAAGTAAGGACCATGCGTAAAAAACATGATAGTAACCTGCTGTGAAGCCAATATATGGTGAAGTATTATTCATCTATTTGGCAATCACCCAGCATGCAATCAGTGCTGCTTTGGTAAAGGAAGAGAACGGGGTACAACACCGTGTATACTATATCAGTAAAAGGCTGGTAGGTGCGGAGTCTAGGTATCCCCCTCTTGAAAAACTAGCCTACTGTTTAGTAATCGCCTCTCAAAAGCTGCGTCCATATTTTCAAGCTCACTCGATCCAAGTCCTGACTGATCAACCGCTGAGACAGGTTCTCCAAAAACCAGAGGCCTCAGGATGATTACTCAGGTGGGCAGTGGAATTAGGACAGTTTGATATCACTTATCATTCGAGGACGACGATAAAAGGACAAGCATTGGCAGATTTCATAGTCGAAGGCACCAACCTTGAAGACCCTTCCTACCAATCGGAGAATGGAGATATTGAGAAGGAAGGAGATACTTCTGTATGGAAGCTATATGTTGATGGAGCATCCAATGAGCACAACTCCAGCACAGGAATCATACTGATCACTTCAGAGAATCACTGAATCCATTGCGCTCTCATATTTGGATTCAACGCTTCAAACAATGAGGCTGAGTATGAGGCATTATTAGCAGGATTACGCTTGTCTCAGGATGTGCATGCACAGTCCCTGGAGATATTAAGCGATTCCTAGCTAGTGGTGTAACAGGAGTTGGGGGAGTATCAAGCCAATGGACTTAGGATGGTGCAGTACCTGAACAAGGCGAAGGATTTGTTGACACAGTTCAAGAGATACTCGATTACACAAGTCCCGAAGGAGCAGAATGCCAATACTGATGCCTTAGCCAAAGATGCTGACACCGTGAATATCGTTCCCATCGAATCCTTGGCGGAAAGAAGCATAGCTGAGCAGAAGGCAAATGTATTATTTTTGAATAATCAATGTAACATCCATTGTGCTTCAATGAATGAATTTAATTTCCTAAGTTTCTCTTAGTTTTTTAAATTTCTTCTAGCGAAGGACTTGTCCTTTAGACCTGTCAACCCCATCAGATCATGTTTGATTCTGGTCCTTGAGGGACCTATCGACCCCTAAGATCCAAAGAAGAGACAGGTCCTAGGACCTTATCACCAAATTAATGGATCATGTTCAATCTTGGTTCTTGAGGAGCCTATCGGCCCATAAGATCCAAATGAGAGATAGGTCTTAGGACCTTGTCGCCAAATTAATGGATCATGTTCGATCTTGGTTCTTGAGGAGCCTATCGACCCATAAGATCCAAATGGAAGACTGATCCAAGGACCTTGTCGCCAAAACTATTTGATCAAGTTCGATCCTGGTTCTTGAGGAACCTATCGACCGATACGATCAAAAAACAAGAGACTGGTCCAAAGACCGATCGCCATCATCGGATCATAATCGAATCTAGTCCTTGAGGGACCGATCGATAATTTGATCTAAGACTCGTTACAGGCTCGATTAGCCCGTCTAGACCCGTTTGGTCCAACTTAGACACTTCTGTCTACAATCATTATAACGAGTACACGAGAGAATATGTATCCGTGTATATGTATCATTACTACTGAGTATGAAACCATCACCCGACTACCAATGAGGGACAAGCATTTGCTGCTTGAATCATTGGGTGAAAATGATAGTATTATGTGTCTAAATGCTCAAAGCAAGGCATGGTCAAGTAGCAAGTGACCAAGGATTTTAAACCCATGATCACTTGGGGGGCATATAGTACATACTGATTGGGGTATACACGAGCAATGAGGGCATGACCATAAGTACTAAGTAAGCTCAAGTTTTTTTAGGACATTTGTTCAACATATGTTTCGAAAGTGCAAGAAAAAAAAACAAAAACAAAAACAAAAAAGGAATGGGAAGGGAGATTCCTAGCCATGTCCCTTATGGGGTGGTAGGCCTATCACCCATGGGGTGGTCAACCTGATCGTTTTGTTCATGGTACTTGGTGAAGTATCTTACTACTCACATTGCCATGGTTGTTAGCATGAAAAACATAAAAGAGTAAGGTTAGTATGGAACGCAAAATACATGTGTTCAGAGTATACTGATACCTGAGCCAATGAGGGTTGTGAGTTGATATACTTAGTAAGCATTGGAAATTAAAATTTTCAATCAATTCACTGAGTACTCATAACAAAAAAGCATAAAGGCATAAAATTTCATATGAAAAATTGTCATATACAAGGTGCCCCACCAATGGCATAAAAGGAAAGACAGAGTAAAAGACCAAAAGAAGACTAACTAGGGCGAGGAGTAGCATCTGAAAGACCACCGTGAGCCTTGGCAGCCTCACGAGCCAGACACTTCCTAAGCTCCTTCGCTCGCATCTTCTCAGGAAGGAAATCCAAGTTTAGATTTTTGTTGGACTTCTAGATCAAGTAAAAGCAAGAGAGAGCTGTCTCTGAATACTCCTCTCGAGCCTTGTCCCGGGCAGCTTTGACCTCTTGCTCCTTCTCGATAAGAGCGTCCTTCCGCAATTGGTCCATGTCGGCAATCAGCTTCTCTTTCTCGGCTTCAGAATGTTGGAGCTGATCGGAAAGTTTCCCCTCCATCTGGGTTATCCTGAGAGTCAACTCGGTCACTTCCTTCTGTTTGAGCTCTACGGTACTACAGAGGGTGTTGATCTCTTCATTCTTTGAGGTAATGTCAGCATCCCTAGAGCCAAGAACACGCCTAAGGTCCAACACTTCTTGGCAGACAGCTTCAAGCTCGGAATGAAGGCTGGAGAGCATAAAGGTATACTCCACAGACCTATCACAGACATGAGAGACTAGCATCATTGCCTGCAAAAAACATACAAGTGTTAGATAAACGCCAGAGCACAAGTTAACAAGGTAAGAAGAGAACTGTAAAGGACTCACACTCTGAATGTCTAGGATTGACTTAGTTAGAATGGTGTTCAAGTCCTCATTCTTAATCCCATTAAAAGTTGTTGTCATCTGCTCCAAATGAGATGCTCGGTCCATGAGGGAACTTAAGTTCCATATAGCAGATTGATGCAGCTTAGATAAGGGAGCAGGCACAGAATAGGAAGCGCCCGCATCAATGAAAATGGGAGGAATTGGTGTAGAAAAATATGGCTCTACCTCTGCAACAAGACTAGACGCCAAAAGAATTGGACTAGACACCAAAGGAGTCAGAGGGGACACCTCAGGAAGAACCTCCATGACTGACTCAGCCTCAACCCTGACCCTTTTTGCCACTTGAATAGAAGGACTGGCCTCGGTGGGAGTCGACCTCTGCTGTGTAATGACCCAAATTTGCTAATAAGGCTTAAGGGCCTTGATTAGTATGCCGGGAGGGCATAACTGAGATTAGAGCGGATATTATTAACTTAAATGTGCGCATATGTGATTAATGATATTATGTGATAATATGAATATTTATGTGTTATATGTGAGAACCACATAATTATGTGGCTAGGTTCATAGAGCGCAACTCGAGACGATCCTAGGGTCAGATAGCGGGGAAAGTCACAACGAGACTTAAGATATGACTTTGGACAAGTCAGGGGTATTTTAGGTATCGGGTAGCCATTTGAACTATTGGGTCATGAAAATAAATATATGGAGATATATTTGAGGTTAGGATGTCTAGGCGGGAATATTGGGGGATTTTACCGTTTTGGCCTCGGGGACAGTTCCGGCACCCCGAGCCTTGGGATTAGCTTAACAAGTAAGACAAGAGTTAGGAAGCCTTTAGGGAAAAATAAACCGACCTAATCTCTTACTCAGCTGGTTACTCTCACTCTCACTCTCAAGAAAAACAAAGGGAGCTAAATTAGAAGCACTCAAGGGAATTGGGGATTGGAGCTGAAGAATTGTTGGAAGTTTAGTGAGATTCAAGGGTAAATCTTGAGGCTTAGCTCAGTGAATAAACCAGGACTGAATCAAGACTAAGGTAAGGGTTTAATCCATCTGTTTTTCTAAAATTCAACCTTAAGCTTCAGCTGGATTATTGAGGGCATTGTTCAATTGATGATTAGGGTGGAATTGAGCAGGGGAAATCCTTGGAATCAGCTGAGTTTTGGCTAAGGGAGAAGTTCAATCAAAGAGGTAAGCTTTGTTTCATGAATTGATGATTTGAGTTTGAGTTTTGCCTGGTTATAACAGGGTATTTGTGCTCTTAGAGTCTCAAGGATTGGAGGTGAATCTTCTATGGTTTATTGAGCTGAAATTTTTTTGAAATTGTGTAGCATGAGTTGGGGATATGTTGGGTGTTGAAGTAGGAAGCTTAGGGATGGTTTTGGTTGAGGTTTTGGGCTTTAAAATGATGGTTTTTCTGGGCATGAAGGGAAGGATCGTGGCTCTGTTCTAGAGCGCTACGGCCCTATGATGAAAAAGGGCCAAGGAGGCTCGGCCATGGGAGGGCGCCACGGCGCCCAAAGCAAGGGCTGCGGCGCGTGTTTTGTTTAAGATGGCATTGGTTCTGTTTTGAGGCAAGGGCCGCGGCTAAGCTTCAAGGGCCGTAGCCCTTGTTGCACACATGAGTTTTTGAGGGTTTTAGGCACGGGAAAGTGGTCTAGTATGCTCGGGATTGATTTCACCACCGTGCTTGGTGGAATTTGGAGTCCCGGGAGTCAGCTTTGTAACCAGAAACCTATATTCGAGTATTAATGGAACCCTATACTTTGGTTGTGACTAGGTGATAAAGGCTTAGGCTCGGGAACAGATCGTGCTTGAGGGGTGTTGCTCGTAATTCAATAACCGTACAGACTAAAGGTAAGAAAACTACACCCGGTTGAATATTTGAACGGGACTAAGGGCTCCCTAATATAGATGATTGAAAGAATGGTATTATGCCATGTAAATTGTAACCAACAACCTAAGCAAGCCACGGTTAACTTGTGAAATTGGCACGGCTCGGACACTGGTATCCGAGGACAGCTTATCATGCACTGAGCTCGGTTTAAGCGGGCCGGAGTCAGTGGGTCAAACAGAGGATGCGACCTAAGGTGTCGGCCCTAGTATTTGTGTAAACTGAATGCTGTTTTTGGCCATAGATGAGATTGCTGAATAATCTAAGTGTGGTTGAAGTTGTTTGTACCTTGAAATATGCTTATATGCCATGGATTTGATAACTGAACATGCTTACTAGAATATCTGTGTGAGGTTGTAGTATATATTGTGTATGTTGTTTTCTTGCTGGGCCTTGGCTCACGGGTGTTGCGTGGTGCAGGTAAAGGCAAAGGCAAAGGCAAGGCCGATTAGCCCTAATTGGAGAGCTCTGCAGGGTGAATGTACATGGCAGGCCACTCAGCCGCCACGGTTGAGGAGATTACAGGGACAAGAGGACCAGAACCTTGTATTTTGCCTTAGTATGGTTAATATTTATTTTTAACTGTTGCGTTCTGTAACCAGCTTTTGAACATTGATGTTTTAGGGATCCCTACTGTAAACTGTTTATAACTTATAAAATGTATCTTTTCAGACCAAAATGTCTTTTAACCCTAGAACACTTAAACTAATGACACATTTTTAAATTGATGACTTGATTAGCAAGTCTTGCACTTTATAAGTACACTGTGTAGCGGTCCTGGCTATCCAGGGCGTTACATGCTGGTGTATGCCCTAATTTTCCACGGACTATTAGGGAGCTGAGATATGGCATAATTATATCAGCCACGTGGATACCACGTGGCCGGAGTTGCTGTTGTCAGGTCCTACCTCTTTAGCTCGAGGTAGCCAGAGGTTTATCAAGATTATCCAAGGGCCGAGTCAGAAATAAGAAGACCACGGGTCAAGAAGGCATCCAGCTCGAGGACGAGCTAGAGTTGGAAGCTGTGACCCTTTATAAAGTCAACCACGCAATGTAAACGTGCATATATCAGACATCACGTGTCTGATATATCCTTGAATTCTCGGACACGCAGCAGGAACGTGCTTTTTCAGGCACCCACGACTGGGCTGGGCCGTGCGGCCCATTATCCCCCTTTACCTATTGATTAGACCATACTTCATTTGTCAGGTTTTAGGAATTAATCATGAATGTCACAGAAGTGAAATGATGGGTAAGAAGGTCACGGGATGACCCCCCTTACCAACTCCCAGGTGCCCTCTCCTATCAATATGGAGACCTTGGGAGTTGCAAAGGGTTGGATTCTATTGTGTAACAAAATACCCTGTAAAAGAATACCAGAAATGTACCAATAATATTGGCTGGTGGAGTAGAAGGATTTTAACCTTCGAACCACCTAAAAACGTATTCATGTCATCAGTTCATTTTAAGATCATTCATCTATTTCGGTTCATTACTCAGCACTAATCCCTTTCTCTTATTTTCTTAATTACCTGTTGGCGAAGAACCGCGTCGACAGTTTGGTGCTTTCATTGAGAGCTTGTTAGATTGGTGCTATCACAAATATCCAACTATGGTGATCACTCGATCAAGACACAGTAACGAGGCGGACCAACATGATGGGCAGGAGGCCCATCATGCCGCCATCTCCGGTGAGCAAAACCTCGAAGTTCAGCAGCGGCCGGGCAAGAAGCCAATAGGCCAGGATGACACCGGAAGTTCGGCACCCCGGCCACCTAATCCAAACCCGGACTTTTACACAACGGTAGAGATGGAGAATGCTCAGCTGAGGAGTCAGCTGGCGAAAGCTAATTAGCAGATTAAGGAAGTGTTGGCCCGACTACCCCCTCTTACAACCGACACTAACATCGGAAAGAGGCAAGGCGAGACTCATAAGTCATGCCGGGGTAATCGGTCCAGGCCTAGCCGCTCAACCAGACCTCCGACATCCAACTCTACTCCCTCATCGCACCGCCGAGAGGCAATCTTCGAAGAACTACCCAGGGCCGAGCAACAGTATAGTCGCTTGGTCCGAACTTAAACTCCCAGCTCACTGCCAACCTCGAGCATGCCCAGGAGGGCTCGAGGGAATTCTAGAAGGAGATCCGGGGAGGGCTCACAGCGACAGCCCATCCTGGCCAGCCGTCCTGTGCCCCGCTCAGATCGCCAGGCGCAAGGCCCGCAAGTTGGCAGGGCCGAAAGGCCCCTACCTAACCTGATCCACCCTGACGGAACCAGGATTGCATCCCCGGTCAGACATCCTCCTTCACTGATAAGATATCCATCTCCTCCTCGACCCATCCGAGATATTCTAGCTTATGGGAGCAGCAGGAGAAACCCGCCTTCCGCAAGACCTTCCCATCGTAGCAGGGCACCCAGAGAAGTCCCGGATCCTCACCCCCAGAGGCGGGCTCCGAGCTTCTCTAACGGGAGCTACTAGACCAGAAGTCGCCGAAGTGACCTTTCTGGCGGAGACCTGCACCAACGCCTAAGCTTGGCGCAAAGTCCTCCAGCCACCCCGTGGGGCGACCTCCGGGATCGCCTTAACTCTCATAGGGGGGACCCAGTAGGAGGTGGCAGCCATGCTCACTCAAGGGGAGACCTGTCCGAGGTACGTGATGGAGGGAATGTCCCAAATAACCTATCTCAAGATAGGAGGGGCGATAACCCACCAAACGTATACCATGGATCCGGAGCTGTTGAACAGCCCCGAAATAACCAAGGAGATCAGGATAAAACCCTTGAGCGCCTGGCTCAGATGGAGGAGCTAATGAGGAAGCTCCTGTCAGAGAAAGAAAAAGACGAATATGATTCGGGGGACGAGCTTGAGCTCTTCGCCCCCAGCATAGCAGCAATGGCATACCCGCCCGGTTTCCGTATGCCGCACCTGTCCAAATTCAACGGAGACGGAGATCCGTCAGATCATCTGGGTATGTTCAATACCCTGATGATGGCCCACAACATTGGCCCCGAGCTGAGGTGTTTAATATTTTCCTCCACATTGATTGGGTCGGCCAGGCAGTGGTTCAAACAGAGCAAGTAACAGTTAATCAGCTCCTGGAAAGCTTTCTCTGCTGACTTCAAAAGAGCATTCCGAGCCTCTCAGGCTACCCGCGTCAAGGCCGACTCCCTGGCTAACGTGAGGCAACAACCCGATGAGCCTCTGAAGGCTTACCTGAGAAGGTTCGCGAACGTCGCTGCTCGGGCCAGAGACGCAGATGACAGCTCCAAGCTTATGGCTTTGAGGACTGGAATCCTCGTCGGAGGGGGACTCTGGAATGAGATACAAAGGAAGGGAGTCAGCTCAGTAAACGAATTCCTAAATAGGGCCCAGGGGTGGATCAACTTGGAGGAGGCCCAAGCCTCAGCTGTAGGAACCAGCCAGGTCCCTGAGCAGCCCACTGGAGTTGGAACGGAGGTCGTGAGAGCGACCCAGAACGTTACACAGAATAACCAGTTTGGTGGAGCCAAGAAGAAGGGGAACGGCGAGGGCAACCAGCACGGCCCCAAGAATAATAAGTCTGTGGAAAAATTTAAGCCGGTCTACGCAACTTATACGGAGCTCACCCATTCTAGGGAGAACATCTTCCTAGCAAACTCTGTTCGCCTCCCCTAGAAGAAGCTGGAGCCGTTAAAGCACCATAAGGGGAAGCGAGACACCTCCAAGTTTTTCCATTTCCACAACGACATAGGCCACAATACCGATGATTGTAGACACCTGAAAGATGAGATCGAGACTCTCATCAGAGCCGGCCCCTTGGCTCAGTATGCGTGGAACAGGGTTCCAGCAAGCCAACCTGCTCCGGAAGCCTTGGTTAGTCAGCCCGGGTCCCGGGTAGATCAAGGCATCCCTCCTCCAGTGATAGGAGGAGAGATCTCCAAAATCTCTAGGGGTCCTCATTTGGCTGGCACGAGCAGAGGTGCCCAAAAGAGGTACGTCAACAAACTCAAGGCTCATAATGGAGTAGAGTTCGTCCCCGAGCAGCATCTGCCAAAGCAGCAGCGATTGGAGAGGCAACCAATCATTTTTACTGAAGAAGATGCCAGTCACGTTCAGTTCCCTCATAACGACCCTCTGGTCATAGCAGTGCAGCTCGCTAATCGGAGGGTTAGGAGAGTGCTGATCGATAATGGGAGCTCGGTAAACCTTCTATTCCGGTCCACGCCGGAGAAGATGGGTTTAGCTGTCGTCGAGCTGAAGGCGACCTCCATGATGCTTTATGGTTTCTTTGGAGAAGGATCAGCGGCTATAGGGACGATCAAGCTGGTGATCACCTTAGGAGAAGGACCTCGGACAGTCTCAAAACTCCTTGAGTTCGTGGTCATCGACTGTCCCGCCGCATACAATGCAATTTTAGGTCGACCTACACTTATAGCTTTTGAAGCCATCACCTCCGTCCGCCACCTCACGCTGAAATTCCCTTCTTCCACAGGGATATGCACGGTCCGTGGCGATCAGCTTGCTGCCAGGGAATGCTACAACATTTCCATGAAGGGAAAATTGAAACCCGGGAAGTTAACAATGGCCATCCAAGGTGGAGAAGAGGAATCTCAGGAGCCTTTGCCTAATCCTGAGATGGAAAAACCTCAGAGCGCCGAAGGGGAGAGTATCATCCTAAGTGAGGATATTGACCCCCGAATAGGCGAGGATAAGTCCGAGCTCCAAGCTATTGAAGAGCTCGAGGAAGTAAATATCGATCCACAAAATCCCTCACGGATGGTTAAGCTTGGGAAGAACCTCTGTGGCAAGAGGAAGGCGGAGCTGATCAAATTTCTGCAGGAGAACCTGGATGTGTTCGCACGGTCACACGAGGACATGGTGGGAATCAGTCCGAATGTCATCATGCACACCCTTCATTTGGATAAGAGCGTTCCTACAAAGTCCCAGAAACAGAGGCGCCTGGGAACAACTCGGGCTGAAGCCCTAGAAGAAGAAGTAGCCCGGCTCAAGAAATGTGGCTTTATCCGTGAAGCCAAGTTTTCGGTTTGGGTCGCCAATCCTGTGCTGGTCCCGAAGCCCAACAGGAAATGGCGAACCTGCATCGACTTCTCCGATCTGAATAAAGCCTGCCCCAAAGATTGCTTTCCCTTGCCAAGGATCGACCAATTGGTGGACGCCACGGTGGGGCACGAGCTCATGTCCTTTATGGACGCGTACTCAGTCTATAATCAGATCGCCATGAATCCTGCGGATCAGGAGCACACCAGCTTCATGACCCCGACTAACGTCTATTGTTACAAGGTCATGCCGTTCGGACTGAAGAATGCCGGTGCTACATACCAGAGATTGGTGAATAGAATGTTTGCCAACCAGATCGGGAAGAACATGGAAGTGTATGTCGATGACATGTTGGTCAAGTCAAAGACTGCCGATAACCATGTTTCCGACCTGGAGGAATGCTTCAAGATACTAAGGGAGTACGACATGAGGCTGAACCCACAGAAGTTCACTTTTGGGGTCGTGTCTGGAAAATTCCTGGGTTTCATTGTCAACACTAGAGGAATCGAGGCAAACCCCGATAAGATCAGGTCATTGCTCGAGCTTCCCTCACCTAGGTCGCGTAAGGACGTTCAAGGCCTGACAGGAAGGGTGGTAGCCCTTAATCGGTTTATTTCAAAATCCACCAACAAGTGCCTGCCATTCTACAACCTACTCCGAGGAATTAAGAAGTTCGAATGGACAGAGGAGTACGAGAGTGCTTTCCTCGACCTGAAGGATCATCTGGCCAAGCCGCCCGTATTGTCCAAACCAAAGGCAGGAGAGCCTCTTTTCCTTTACCTAGCTGTCATAGAAGATGCAGCTAGTGCCGTATTGGTCCGTGAAGAAGACCGGGTTCAGAAACCGGTCTACTACATCAGCAGGAGACTTCTCAGAGCCGAATCTCGATACCCGTTGATGGAAAAATTGGCGTTTTGTCTTATCACGGCCTCCCGAAAACTCATGCCATATTTCCAGTCCCACTCAATACACGTCATGACCGATCGACCTTTAAGGCAGGTTTTGCAAAAACCTGAAGCATCGGGACGCCTGTTGAAGTGGGCTATCGAGCTGAGTCAGTTCGAGATTTTGTACACCCCATGAACTGCTATAAAGAGTCAAGCCCTGGCCGATTTTGTGGCAGAGTGCACAGGATTCAGGGAGGATCCTGTGGAAGGGTCACCCCAGGTCACCTTGACCCAAGCGTCATGGAAGATCTTCGTGGATGGCTCATCTAATGAGAATGGCTCCGGGGCTGTAATCATTTTGATATCCCTAGAAGGGCATAGATTCCACTTGGCGCTGAGATTCGGATTCAAGGCCTCCAACAACGAGGCTGAATACGAAGCTTTGCTGGCCGGGCTAAGGGTAGCCCAGGAGCTGAAAGCCAGCTCCGTTCAATGCTTCAGCGATTCCCAGCTCGTGGTAAACCAGGTGCTGGGTGAATATCAGGCACGGGGGCCAAGGTGGCTGCTTACCTAGCCAAGGTAAAAGTCAAACTGTCCGCATTTGAACGAGGCTCAATCGAGCAGATACCTCAAGAGCAGAACGCTAACGCAGACGCCCTCACCAAGCTCACTACCTCTGGAGAGACGAAGGCTTTGGGGTTAGTACCGATAGAGTTCCTGGAGAAACCAAGTATAGAAGAGGTCAGGGCGGAGGTCGAGATGATCGATGCCAGACCGACCTGGATGACCCCCATCCTCGAGTATCTCACCGAGGGAAAGTTACCCGAGGGGCGTAATGACGCACGACGGGTACTGTACCAGGCTCCAAGGTATACGATAGTAGATGGGGTGCTGTACCGACGTGGGCATTCCCTACCCTTCTTATGATGTGTTCTGCCGGGCGAGGCAAAGGCCATCTTGCAGGAAGTGCACGAGGGTTTTTGCGGGGATCACACTGGGGGGCAAAGCTTGGCCCTAAAAGTCTTAAGGCAAGGGTATTACTGGCCCACTCTATCAAAGGACTCGATCTCGTACGTCAAGATATGTGACAAGTGCCAACAATTCGCCACAGTTGCCCAAGCTCCCCCAGTCGAGTTGAAGAAGATCTCGTCCCCGTGGCCATTCGCGGTTTGGGGAATCGACCTGGTGGGCGCCCTCCCTACTGGAAAGGGCGGGGTCCGCTACGCTGTGGTGGCTATCGACTACTTCACAAAGTGGGCTGAGGCAGAACCTTTGGCAACAATCACTTCCAAGAAAGTCCTCGACTTCGTGGTTAAGAGCATTATCTGCCGGTTCGGGCTGCCAAAGAAAATCGTATCCGACAATGGGACTCAGTTCGATAGCGACCTCTTCACTGAATTTTGTGAAAGGTACGACATTGTGAAAAGCTTCTCCTCCGTGGCCTATCCCCAGGAAAATGGCCAGGTCGAGGCTGTCAATAAGACGCTAAAGGAGAGCCTTAAGAAGAGGCTATACGAAGCCAAGGGGGTTTGGCCAGAACAGCTCCCCCAGGTACTGTGGGCATACTGGACCTCGCATCGGACTTCTACGGGTCATACTCCTTTCTCCCTGACTTTTGGGAGTGAGGCAGTCCTCCCTGTCGAGATTAAGGTATCATCGCATAGAGTACAGGCATATGACCAGGACTGTAACCACGAGCTACTTTGCGCGTCCCTCGACCTGATTTATGAAAGACGAGAAGATTCGCAGCTTCAGCTCGTGCATTACCAGCAAAAAATCACTCGTTATTTCAACTCAAAGGTAAAAAAACGCGCCTTTAACATTGGCGACCTGGTCCTCAGGAGAGTCTTCTTAGCCGGTAAGGATCCCAAAGATGGAGTATTGGGACCGAACTAGGAAGGGCCATATCAAATCACCGAGGTCATAAAGGAAGGAACTTACAAATTAGCTCGGCTCAATGGAGAAGCAGTCCCACGAGCTTGGAACGCCATCCATTTGAAGAGATATTATCAGTAACACCCTTGTAAGGCTTAAAGGCCACTTTTTTTTTTTTTAAGCAATGAGAATTAAATCTTTGTTTATTATTGTGTATATTTGCGGATGTAATCTCAAGTAACCACGAAAGACCCTTTCCTAGTTACTCGGGGGGCATATGGTGCCTGGATATAACCAGGTCGCCTTAAAGGCTTAGAAGTTGATTCAAATCGATTGATCGGTGTTTTTCTTAAAAAACACGAGATATTGATAAAGGATTAACGCGAACTAAGTCCTATCCTGGATGAAACCAGGTCCTAAAACTTAGAAGTTAATTCAAATTGATTGATCGGTGTTTTTCTTAAAAAGCACAAGATATTAGTCAAGAATTAACCCGAACTAAGTTTTCAAGTTAACGCCCTGGATGAAACCAGGTCCTAAAACTTAGAAGTTAATTCAAATTGATTGATCAGTGTTTTTCTTTAAAAGCACAAGATATTAGTCAAGAATTAACACGAACTAAGTTTTCAAATTAACGCCCTGGATGAAACCAGGTCCTAAAACTTAGAAGTTAATTCAAATTGATTGATCGGTGTTTTTCTTTAAAAGCACAAGATATTAGTCAAGAATTAACACGAACTAAGTTTTCAAAATAACGCCCTGGATGAAACCAGGTCCTAAAACTTAGAAGTTAATTCAAATTGATTGATCGGTGTTTTTCTTAAAAAGCACAAGATATCAGTCAAGAATTAACACGAACTAAGTTTTCAAATTAACGCCCTGGATGAAACCAGGTCCTAAAACTTAGAAGTTAATTCAAGTTGGTTGATCGCGGTTTTTCTTAAAGAGCACGAGATATTATATCAAGAATTAACGCGAACTAAGTTTTCAAGGCAATGCCCGGGGAGCAACCAAGACTTATCTTAGAAGTTGGGTCAAGATTGGTTAACATGTTTTTCCTAGAAAAATATAAAAGTATCAATCATAGCATCAACAAAAAGAAAAACAAACTAAGACTATTACCGAAGGGCATAGAGGCAAAAGGATATAAACCAATTAAAAGCAAAAATTGATAAAGCCAATTGTCTCGAGGTGAAAAAACCTCATACAAAAGTTACAAAAAATATATATATATATATGTGTTCAAAAAAGAGAAAGAAAGAAGGCCCTAGGCTCCACCGAGCTGCTCCGTTGAGGTCGTCATCTCGCCCTCCTACTCGGCCGCTGTGGGGGTCTCCCCGGTCTCGAAGGGCGCCTCTTGCTGAAGACGAGCTTTAAACCCCTCCAGAAAGGACTCCCAGGCATCCGCTCCTAGAAAGGAGAAGTCGCCATCCGGGTTGAAGACCCAGCAGTGGTATAGCATGTCCTCCATGGCAGAGCTGGAAGCTGCCTTCTCCATTGCCAAGGTGGCCTTGGCCTCTTCGGCCTCGGTTTTCGCAGAGTCTAGCACGGCCCGAGCAGCCATGGCCTCCTCCAGTTCGACCGTTACAGCGGCTAGGGCGGCCTTGGTAGCCTTGGCCTCTTGTAGCTTGGGGCGGGACGCATCCAGCTCAGCCCGCGCGGCCGCCAAGGCATCCTTGGCCTCCTATTCCTGCTTTTGGGTAGTCTTCAGGGCGGCCAAGGTAGTCTGCTAGGCGGCCAAAACAGCCTGATGCTCACCCCTCATGTCCTCGAGTCGAGCCTTGGACCTGGATATGCTCTGGTGAAGAGCCAAGGCACCCTACAAAACAAAGAGGCAACTACCTTAGAAAAAAAAAGGGAGAGAACGTGCGATGCATGGTAACCAAAGAATACAAAATGCAAAGCCAGTTTACCGTTAGAGCCATTCCCAGTGAAGACTCCATCACGCTCTCCGGGCTCCTTGTTTCGATCGCCCGCAGGTCCCTTTCGGCGGCGTGGTAGTAGTGGTCGACGGTGTAGGTCGCCGTCTCGTACACCGTCCCCCGAAAGACGTCAGGAATTTTCTCCAAGGCCTGGGGGTCCAGCGGAACAAGCACCTCAGGGACTGCAGTTGCCAAAGTCCCGGGCTCCGCCTCCATATCCCGAACAGAGGTGGGAGCTCGTGGAGGGGGCGGGGGCATATTCTCCACTGCTGCAAGAGGTGGAGGTACCTTGGCCTGGGTAGCTGGGCCTGATCTTTCCCCTTTGCAGGGGACTTGGATGTTGTCCCAACGAATTTCTTTGCCACCTAGAGCTTCTTTACCATGGGCCCAGAAGCCCCAGCAGAAGAGTTCCCTCCGGTAAACATAGGTCGCAGGTCTTTGTTTTCGGGTTGAGACATCTCCTCTGGAAAAACAAAGACAACATTAGTATACAAGGAAGCATTTATGCAAGAACAACAAAAATAAGAGGGAAAAAGTGGAACTCAAGTATATATCGAAAGAGATCCTACCCCCCGAGCTAGAAGAGGAATCTATGGTCTCGACCATCGGCCCCAGAGCTTCTGCGGGGGAATCTAAGACAATGACTTCGCGAGCTGGAACAAGTTTTGGGTCCGAATCTGGTTTGGGACTAGACTCTTCTACATACTGCCTAAGACCCAGAGCTACAGTACCCTCCCGAAGAGAGGGCCACGATCGGAGATTAGTCCCATACTCCTCAAAGAAGGCCGACCTAAAGGCTAAGGTGTTGTCTACGACTACAGTACCCCTAGGGCGGCTACTCTCGTAATCCAGCACGAGCCGGTCGACACACTGGAGTAAGGTTATGTCGAGGTTTGGGTCGTTTCGATGGCGTTGGATGGACTGGTTGGGATTAAACCTAGCTAACTGAGGATCGGCGGTGGCCCTATCTAAGCCCCTGAACATGTAAGGATTACCTTGCCCAGAGGGACCTGCAGCTGCTCCGGACCGAACCCTCTCCTCGTCCATTTCTTGGGCGACCTCCAGCACCCGCTTCCTCCTCGTCCTTACGAGGGGCACCTCATCCTCCTCGTCCTCGCCCTCTTCTTCCCCCGCGGCCTCCCCCTCGGTGATGGGTGCCATCTCGCGGGCTGGAGGAGGACCCCGGGGCCTCCTCAGGGCCAAAGTCTGGCCTGGAGAGATCAGTTTGCATGCCAACATCGTCTTGTCTGTCACGAGCTGGTGATAGCCCTTTTCACTGGGGGGCAGACCCGACAGTGTTTCGTACTGACTCCTGAGGATCACAGACTTGTCTGTCCTCGCAAAAATGGCTGCAGAATTGTTCTAAGTCAGAAACTGATAAATGGGAGCTAATCAATACTTAACTTACGAGCTAAGAGTAAAAGGTACTTATGAGGACGGTTGAAGTAATGATGTTCGCAGTTGCGAAACCCCTTGGACATAAAGAACTGGTCTTTGAAGTCGGTCGGGTGGCTGGGCAGCTCGATGACCATAGTCGTGTTCGGAAAACGGGTCAGGTAATAGAACCCGTCACCTTGCCCCCATTGCTCCGGGCTGGCCTTGAGGCAGAAAAAGTATAAGATATCCGCCGGGGTGGGGATCTCCCATTCCTGCTTCAGGAACAGATATCTCAGCCCCGCTAGCAAACGGTACGAGTTAGGGGGGAGTTGGAAAGGAGGCAACTTCACGTAGTTGAGGAAGTTGGAAAAGTATTGGTCCAGTGGGAGGAAGGCCCCAGCCTTGAAGTGCTCGTCACTCTAAGCCGCGTATTCCTGGTCAAGTGGCGCGCAGCTCCGCTCACCTTCTAGGGGAGGTCAGACGATCAGGGCGCCCCTCCCCAGCTCGATATTGTGGGAAAGGAATATTTTATTCACTTTTCCCTTGTCAGTGATCTTCGAGAAGATCTTCTCAGCCTCGAAGAAAGCGTCGGCCGCCACCTTGAGCTCCCGCTCCACGGCCGGCCCGAAAACGGGGATTGGAGAGTCTGTCACCACCTCATTTCCTTTGGATTGTTGAGAAGACGAGCTGCCTGCGGTCTTCTTAGGGGCGTGCTTCTTGGGTCCCATCGGGTCGCCTAGCGAACAAAAGAAGAAAATTTTAGAAAAGACGACCTAAGCATAAGAAAGAATCTGAAGAGGTGCTTCCTTTGCACGGGCTGAGGTAATCTCAGCCCGTGGAGAGTGAGACCACGCGGTTCTATGAACACGCGCCTGTGCTCCCAACGGATCCCCGATTACTCGGAATTCGTGTGTCAGGAGGGTCAGGATAAAAGTTTTCCTTGGAAGGAAAGTTTCAGTAGGCAAGAAGTGCAAAACTGCCTGTGAAGCGTGTCCCCTAATCTACCCGGTTTTGCACCCAAAAGGCTGGATATTTTATACAAGCATACCAAAAAAATCCTACCCAGAAGATTTCCCCAGAAAGCGTACCCTGTGAGCCATGCTCCTAAATGGTTTTCTTCTACAATCGATGCCCTAAAATAAAAACCTACCCCCTTCATACCCACAAAAAACCAACAGAATGTTGCATGCAGCTACAAGAACTATTTACCTAGGCTACAGTGAAAAGAAAATTTAAAGCATGCACAGTCAGAAAACTTACGGAGTGTTTTGCCGTGGGGGGATGAAGGGATCGTCTGGGTTGGAGCCTCGTCAAAGTAGCTGGTACCAAAGCCTCAAAGGAGCCCTTGCACCTGAACTTCTGGAATGCTGGGAACGGTAGCGGGGAGAAAAAGAGGGTTTGTTGAGGATGAGAAGAGAGAAGAAGATGGGAAATTTAGAAAATTTTCAAATAAACAGGTGGCTCATGCATAAGGTGGCCACCCCTTTTATATACGTGAAAGGCCATGTGAGGAGGGCCGTTGGATTGCCCTGATGTGGGATCCGAGGCTCTCTACTCGAAAGGCGAAACAACGGCCGAGTATAGGCTAGGCCATTTAATGCGGTTCTCGGAAGACGTACCGTCACCAACCACGATGCTCCACGTATTCGGCGCCTGCGAAATGGGTGGAGTACGGGGAGTCCATGAAGAAGACTAAAAGCCCCCACTGTGGCCCCATATGACGTCGTGTGCCACGAGCAGAGGCTTGGGGGGAAAATGTACGCCCTAATTTTCCATGAACTATTAGCGAGTTGAGATATGGCATAATTATATCAGCCACGTGGATACCACATGGCCGGAGCTGCTGTTGTCAGGTCCTACCTCTTTAGCTCGAGGTAGCCAGAGGTTTATCAAGATTATCCAAGGGCCGAGTCAGAAATAAGAAGACCGCAGGTCAAGAAGGCATCCAGCTCGAGGACGAGTTGGAGTTGGAAGCTGTGATCCTTTATAAAGTCAACCACGCAATGTAAACGTGCATATATCAGACATCGCGTGTATGATATATCCCTGAATTCTCGGACACGCAGCAGGAACGTGCCTGTTCAGGCACCCACGACTGGGTTGGGCTGTGCGACCCATTATCCCCCTTTACCTATTGATTAGACCACACTTCATTTGTCAGGTTTTAGGAATTAATCATGAATGTCACAGAAGTGACATGATGGGTAAGAAGGTCACGGGATGACCCCCCTTACCAACTCCCAGGTGCCCTTTCCTATAAATATGGAGACCCTAGGAGTTGCAAAGGGTTGGATTCTATTGTGTAACGAAATACCCTATAAAAGAATACCAGAAATATACCAATAATATTGGCTAGTGGAGTATAAGGATTTTAACCTTCGAACCACCTAAAAACGTATTTGTGTCATCAGTTCATTTTAAGATCATTCATCTATTTCGGTTCATTACTCAGCACTAATCCCTTTCTCTTATTTTCTTAATTACCTGTTGGCGAAGAACCGCGTTGACAACTGGGTATGAACAAAACCAAACATATCTGAGCCTGCAAAAGAAGATCAAATGTTTGAAGGATATTAAGCAAAGATGAATCATGAAATAAATGTGATAAAGTGTTGAACCTTCTGAATGAGGTTCGAGTTCGAACGTAGTCTCATCAAAGTCGTCCGAAGCAAATGATGAGCACGCAACAGATGCACCTACCTCATCACCTTCATGTTCAGCCGACACTAACGGGCTCGAGACCAAAGTATTGAGAAAAGACCAACGGGCAAAAAAGATAGGTCCAGGACCTATGGGGAAGTCGACCAAGCCTAAACCCCCTATGGGTGGTCGGCCTGACCCCTACCCCTAGGGGTGGTCGGCCTCAGCAGGCCCAAAAGCCCTAGGGGTGGTCGGCCTAACCTCTTCCCCAGGGGTGGTCAGCCCCAGTGTGTCCAAGAGAGTGGTCAGCCTGACCCTTACCCCAGGGGTGGTCGGCCTTAGTATGCCCAAGGATCCCTAGGGGTGGTCGGCCTGACATGCTCAAGAACCACCTGAGTGGTCGACGCACCCTATTCTTCGTAGGGTGGTCGGGTCAAACCCTCAAGTACACTTCACTGAGAAATACTCACTCTCGTTTAAACTGAGATCAACAGGCCTAGCACCCAGAAGGTCACAAGCCTAGCACCTAGAGGATCAACAGGTCCAGCACCTAGAAGGTCACAGGCCTAGCACCCAAGCTCGGGTCGTCGGGCCTAGCACCTAAGTCTCACATACCAACAGAGACTTAACATCTTCCCAGAGGTTTCTATCGTGCATTATCAATCACGATCTAGAGAAACAACGAGAAGACCCACGATCTCATGATCATGGGGAGGGACACATATCTCCACTACCTGATAGTTGTGTACCAAACCACGATCTCCAGTACCACTGATCATGTAACAGCCCCTAGTACTATAAATAAAGGACCTAGGGCTTCATAAATGGGACTTTTGGACTCTATTTTTTGGATCTCTCTTTCTGGAATTTCGGGAGAAAAATCTTTTTAACGAGAGAACTCATCAATTCGTACTTGTAATTATCGATCGAGTAATTCAATACTAAAGACTAAGTGGATTAGGTTGTTATTATTCATTAGGCAGGGCTGAACTACTATAAAATTCCTGTATGTTTACTTAAGATAAGAGTACTCTGTCGTTTATTCAATTGATTTCATTCAAAATGTGTCGTATACTGTACATACGACCGTTGGCCAATCTCACAGGTCAACAACTATAATTAGCTCAAAAACTATTCTATACTCCTTCCAAAAATCCAAAACCAATCATAAGTCCAAAGCTTAGCTAAGCCTCAAACTAAACCAGAGAAATTCATAAGAAAACTTGTACTAAACCTTACCTCATTGTCAATTTCGACCCTTAACAGACTCCACACTTGCTCCTAGTTTGATTCCTCAATACCCAGCCCCAAATTCAGAGCTTTCCTTCAAATTTTCCCCAAAGCTTTCCAAGCACACCAAGGGGAGAGAGAATGGCCGAACAAGAGAGAGAGAGAGAGAGAGAGAGAGAGAGAGAGAGAGAGAGAGAGAGAGAGAGTTTCATTCTTTGATTTTTTTCTTTTCTGATGGTTCTCAAAGCTTTTAAGTGGAATTCTATCCCTTGGCATATAACCAAAATTCCTAAATTGCCCCTGGATTAACCTTTAGCCCTTTTATACCACCTAGGGAAAATCCGTCATTGCCACATTCTCGCTAATTCCTCGAATAGTCCTATAGATTCCTGATTAATCCTGATATATCCAAATAATCGTTACATATCTATCCATTACCCGGTAACCCCAAACACATGCTCCATTCCCAAAATACCCCTAAGCTCACCCCGAGTCGGGTATTCGACCCCATTGTGATTATTTTGCTAATTTGCTCCCTAGGATCGTCTCAGACCACATATCTCAAATATATCCCCATAACACTAGGGTCTCACTCATAACACATACATAATTACATTTATGCTCTCAACAGGCCAAAATTACTAACATGCCCCAATTTGCAAAAATGGGCCCACATGCATATTTAATATACATAAACATGCATGTCTAATCACATTACCACATAAATCATTTACATAACATAATCACACGTATAATCCATTACTCGCTCATATAATCCCAATTAGGCCCTCCAGGCACTATAGTCAAGGCACTCAACCTTAATTACAAATTCAGGGTGTTACAAATATCCCCTCATAAAAATTTCATCCTAGAAATTTAGTCAAACTTCTCGGGATACTAATTCTGCAAACCTGAACATAACTCCAGAGTCAGGTCCTTTACCTTGCCACTTCTTTGTAACACCTCCACAATAATGATAGTCTTAATTTGTATGACTTTATCTCTTTATCTAGAATTTTCATTGTCTTTTCCTTATACAATACATTTCACTAAATTTCCAGGGTCTCCTCATCCAGTCAGGGGTTGTACTCGACACCCCTTTCCTTAACATTGGCACTAGTAACACCTTATGAGCCTCTACCCATGTTGGGATAAGCCTAATCTATAGGCCACTGGCCTAATCCTTATTAGGATCTCACAAATATATCAAATCTAGAGTCAAACCCCTCTTTCCTTTCCGAACCATCTTATCCTTGTTAGTTCATAATACTCGGAGAAATATAAAGTCCTCAATCCTGGAACTTCTCCTTCCCATATTTAGATTTGCGAACTCTTATGTCCTTTTAATAGCGCAAACACTCCTGCCCTAACGATCCTTAATAATTTCACTGGTCCTCTGAGCTAACTCTGAACCAGGATACTTCCCGTCACTGGTTTCATTTTCCGGAATAAGCACTTTTCATTCCCTATCTCACAATATCCTACTCAGAGCCACTCTATGGCCCTTTTTCCAGAACCTGGGAACCTAAGGGTCTCAATTTGACACGATCGACTTCGGTGTCCAGTGGAGACGTACGATCTCCCTTCGTACACACTCCCTCGTTGGGTATCTCACTCACACAACCATAGTGTGTTAACCCAATAGGTCAAGTCATAACTTTTCGCATCCACTCACCTTATCTGCAATTTGAGGTGATCCACCTCTAGGGTCCATAATTATATTCCTCCATACTAACTCTAGGATACCCTAGAGTTATAATAGCCATTATGGCTTCCAATTATCATCTCTCACTTACTAAAATATTAGGCCATACGCCTCCCAGTATACAAATTCTGGTCTTAACTCCCATTCAAACTTCCTGGATACAATGATCGTAAGAGGTAACCTAAGGCTCATCCCGCATCTTCCCCTCAATGCCAGCATCCATCGAATCACTCATCCGATCCGCATATCTTAACCTATCTATACCAAAGTGGTAGGATTCTTAACCATTCCTACAAGATCTTCTTTCTGTGTTTCACCATTTATTCATAGAAGTATATCTGCCAATTATTGATCACAACTTTCAAATCAATCCTGGCCATTACTCCACCCTAACCGTAGCTAACCGACATTATTGTCAACTCGACATCCTATGTAGAACATCTAAGTCCTTATCCCTTCATCCACTGTGAGGTACAACCGATCACTCTTACAGTTTGCACACGGGCACAACCTAATCCTTGACGCACCATGCTAATACTCCACGTTTTAGGCAAGGATAGTGTCCATTGCACCATCCCCCTGTACCAGCCCATCACATGCATATCCTAATACCATGATGTGTGAATCAATCCTTATTTCAACCTCTGAGAATCCGGCACACAACTATCCATTCAGAAAAACTTTGGGTTTCTATGTTACTTTAATCAAGGGTATAACAATCCCCGAAGATGCTTCAGTAGTATCAACACATGTATTACTCATATTCTATTCTTAACCGGAAGTAGTCCAAAACATTCTCGATCGAGCTAGATAGGACTTGTCCAAATCATCCCTGTATTCTCTACTTGTTGAATTCACGTGGGCCGCTGAAGCATCGGTCAGTTGAAGAGCCTTCACTGATAACCCATCACATCATACTTGGTGTGAACGACAATTCTTAAAATGTCTCTATCCTTGATCCTCAGCTGGTAATAACCAGATCGAGGGTCAATTCCTGAGAGCATTGTCCTACTTTGCAACCTGACAAATGAATCCTTCATTCTTGACAATGGATACCTATTCTCAACAATTACCTTATTTGGCTATCCATATGCAGTACGCATTCTCGCATACTTGGCATTCTCCTTAACAAATGGCGTTGACATGTCCCATGGTGATATGCTCCCTCTGATTACCCTTAAGTCAAGTAACTCCTTTGACCGAACTTTTAATTCTGGTTGCTCAGCTAGTGTCATTTTCCATGATGTCTCTGATACTAGTTCAATTCTCATCTTGACCCCGTAACACACTCAATTTCCTAGTCGCGACAACAATCCTGGCGAATCCTTGTAAACCCATATGAAATCTCACTGGTTGATCCAATTTTTCATCTGGTCCAACTGATATAACCCTAGTGGTACCCTTCACAGTAGCTAGGCATCCCATAACCGCGATCAGGTCCTTTCTTTTACACTCAGAAGTCACCATCCTCTCTTTTAGTCCATGGTCATCCCTTACTTGGAAAACTAATTCATACTAAGGATCATACCGCGGTCATCATATAACAATCCCAATCAATTATTACTACTAACTTTCCACCCATAATGCTCTGACCAATTTCTTGGAAATTACCAACTTTCCTTAGCAGATACACGATCTAAAGCCTCATAGCGTAATAACCATACAATATGTACCACGTATCCATGTTTCCACTAAGAGATACGTAGCACTAGACTCAATCAGCCCAATATAAAAGTACAGGAACTGGAAAGCTGACCTGCCACCTCAGGCTCTGACCGTGTCAATACGGACACTCAAGCTGGGGTAGAGCTATCTGTACTCTTTGCTTCTTCCGTAATTGACTTTGGGCAATTCCTCTTGATGTGCCCTACTATTCCACATAGAAAACATGCCTTCGCTCGGTATTCTCCTAGATGGCGTCTCCTGCACCTGGCGCATACTGGGTAACTCATCCAGACCTCATCGTTGTCCTAGCGGCCACCCTGAATACTATGATCCCTCATGTCAGGACCAAGAGTAGTAGAACTATCAGGGGTCTTTCTTACCTGGTTACTGGGCCTCTGCCCCTACCTGATCCCTCAAATGGGGACACCATTGCCTGAGCTTCTTGCCCAACGACACTCGCACTCTAGGTCTCATCTCCTGCGTCCTCTATAACAAAGGCCCTCCCTACTGCCTAAGCGTAGGTAACAATCTCATATATTGGAGCGATCCTAACGCTTTGGGCCACCCCAGGGTTCAATCCTCGAATGAATTGCTTTTTTTGGGCCACATCCATTGGTAGCAAATCAAAAGCGAATTTGGCCAATTTATGAAACTCACTGACATGCTCTGTCACTGTCTTACTACCCTGAATCGAGTTCATAAACTCATTGGTCTTCGCAATTCAAACTCCATCACAGTAATGCCTCCTGATGAACCACTGTCTGAGTTCCTCCCAACCCATCATGACAACATTTCAAGTCTGGGATACAGCTTCCCACCAGGTTTGGGCATCCTCCCGTAACATGTACGTGGCATAAGCCACTCTATCATTGTCTTTCGCTCCTATATAGCCAAGGACGGAGCTAATCATGCCCGTCCACTCTTCAACTCTGAATGGGTCCAATCCTCCCTCAAATGCTGGAGGATGACACTTCTCGAATCTTTCATATAGTAATTCCCATCTGCTTCCACCCTTAGGTTAAATCGTAACTGGTGGCATTGTTGCCAACACACACAAGGCAACATTCCCTGGCAGAACCTGTTGTCTCAACCACCTAATCTCTTCCTCTTGCAGTTGTAATCTGGCTTGCATGCCAGCAAGCATCTGTTGCCAATACCAAGGCCGATGGGTGATTCTGGCATCAACTAGCATCCGTAACCCCACCATTAACACTGCCTGATCCAATTGACTGCCTTGGATACAAAACTTCCAAATCTATCTGCAGTCAATAACCTAACCTACCAGCCTTGATATTCTTATCTAGAACTACACCATTAGCAAGGCCAAACAACACAATATCCATATATGATATGCATACCAGGACACAATTCCATAACACTCATGCATCAATTACCAAGCCTCATTCCCACAAAATACATACACATACATCATGCTTTCTATTCTAGCAGATAAGAAAATTCAAATAAGCAGTTAAACAAATATTGCACTTAATACCAACCAACCTTGAGTCGAGCTTGTCTCTGGCAGCGAGCGTACATGTTCGGTCAATCTCTAGGAACCAAAAACCTTGGCAAGCTCTGATACCAAGTTGTAACGCTCTACTACCCTAGAGTCGTTACCATGTGATTTTAAAAGGTGCCATTAGCTCGCTAATCAAGGTATTAGACTGAAAAGTGTGATTAAATCAAAATAAAGACTCGTTTAAGGAAAATTAAGTATAAAGGGTTGGACATTCATTACAATTATAGAAGTGTTACATTGAGATCCCAAAATACTGTTTTGAAATATATTTACAATCCAAAGATGTGGGTACAGTCGACTTAAGCGACAAAATCTAATGTTTACAATGTGTCCCTCAAAACAACCCCAGCCGTGGCGGCCAGGTAGGCCAAACATGTATGCACTGCTCCATGCCCTCCACCTCATGGTTGATTGACCCTTTCCTTGCCCTTACCTACACCATAGAGCACTCGTGAGCCGAGGCTCAGCAAGAAAACTTCACAACACAACATATAATAATTTACTTTAACAAATGCATAATTAAGCAAACGTGTCAAACAATCTACAAGTTCCTATCTGAATTCACAACAACACAACAACACATCAACACAACAGCACAACAACATATCAACACAACAGCGGCCTCCGCCGATCAGGGTGTGTTACCAGGCACCAAGTCCACGATCTTAAACGAGCGGGTGAGTACATCACCCTTTGAGGGTCTTGCCCTAGCGGCTTGCATTCAGCATGCTTAATGCCGATCACGACCTTTGTCATTCCCGACCTTTGCCGTTTCCGACCTCTGCCGATTCCGGCCTTTGCCGTTTCTGACCTCTACCAATTCTGGCCTTTGCCATTCCGTCACAAACACATGTATGATTTAATAGTTGCAAACCACACACGCAATACCAAGCACAATATAGCTCTACGGGCACATGCAGTTTTCTTACCTTATGTCTTGAGTTGACAACCCAAAGCGATCTCGAGCACAATCCCTAAACTCGAGCCTGAGTGATAAAACTTAGTCACAACGTAATGATAAATAGCCATCACAATCTAAATCAATTTAAAGCCTCCAGAATAGCATACTAGCCTCTGGGACCTTGAATTGTACTGAATCGGATAGTAGGATCCTTCCCAAGCCTTAAGATTTGAGTTCCTAAGCTTAAAACCCTATATTGGCCATTTCCCCTAATTTGAGTCGCGACCCACCCCCTAGGGTCGTGGCGCACTACAAGTCAGAGCTGGGGCTCTCTTCTAGGGGACACAGGCTGCGACGCGCCCTACTTGCACCACGACGCTTGGGTGAAAAATTTAGAGGCTCCCAGCTTCTTCGCACACACGGGCCACGACACTTGAAGAACAGGGTCGTGGCTCGAGCCCAAAATCGAAATTTCCTGCGTTTTTCTCGAGCCAAACTTACTAAAATTTACCCTAAACAATACCCAAACCCAGAATTCAGTCTAGAGCTTGCATCAGTACAACATAATCACTATAATTAGCTTAAAAAATATTCTATACTCCTTCCAAAAATCCAAAACCAGTCTAAGTCCAAAGCTTAGCTAAACCTCAAACTAAACTAGAGAAATTCATAAGAAAACTTGTACTAAACCTTACCTCAATGTCAATTTCGACCCCTAACAGACTCCACACCTTCTCCTAGTTTGATTCCTTAATCCCCAGAGAGAGAGAGAGAGGGAGAGAGAGAGAGAGAGAGAGTCTCATCCTTTGATTTTTTCTTTTCTGATGGTTCTCAAAGCTTTTAAGTGGAAGTCTATCCCTTGGCATAAAACTAAAATGCCCAAATTGTCCCTGGATTAACCCTTAGCCCTTTTAAACCACCAAGGCGAATCTGTCATTGCCACATTCCCGCTAATTCCTCGTATAGTCCTATAGATTCCTGATTAATCCCAACATACCCAAATAATCGTTACATAGCTATCTGTTACCCGATAACCCCGAACACGTGCTTCATTCCCAAAAATATCCCTAGGCTCACCTCGAGCCGGGTATTCGACCCCGTTTTGATTATTCTGACCACACATCTCAAATATATCCCCATAGCACTGGGGTCTCACTCATAACACATACATAATTATATTTATGCCATCAACATGCCAAAATTACAAACATGCCCTAATTTACAGAAATGGACCCACATGCATATTTAATACACATAAACATGCATGTCTAATCACATTACCACATAAATCATTTATATCAAATAATCACACGTATAATCCATTACACGCTCATATAATCCCAATTAGGCCCTCCAGGCACTGTAGTCAAGGCACTCAGACTTAATAACAAATTCAGGATGTTACAATAGCTGAATGGATCTTTTAAAAAAAATTAATGCCAGCCAGGATCATACATATATAGATTTATCAAATCAAATGTAAATAGATTATAGATTACCTCTTGTATCCTATCAAGACTCCACAAATCTTTTTGTATAAATCAATGATTTTCCTATCCTAATTCTGAAAGCTCACACCTTGATCTTCCAGACCAATCCTCAAACACACAAGGACGTGTGTGTGCACGTAGGATTCAAAAGGTTGATTTAAAACTCTCTAGATGTACTAAACACATGAGATGTATAGAGGTTTGATAAGAGAGACGATATTACGAATATAATTTCAGGTTAAGAAAATTCTATCGCTAATTTTCCGAGAGAGAGTCTCATAGTCAAAACTTTTGAAATTAACTTAATCTCTTATCCCTGAAAGTATCGCTTCTTTTAGTTTTATAAAGATAATAAACTCATTTAATCATTCTCTATTTTATTTAATAATAAAAATGATTAGTTATAACATATTTAATTATTTAAAAAAGAATAATTAAATAAATACATTATTTGAAATTCAAAATTTAAACCCAAATATATTTCAATCCCTGTGTGGCACCACACACTCTCATAGTGAGTGTGTCATGAGCCACATTAAGGTTTTCCCTAATTTTATCATTTGTTTGTTTAATTAATATTTAAGATAATATATTTATCCCAAAATAAATATCAGTCAATTTAAAATTAACTTTATCTTAAAATATCAGTTTCAAATAAATATATATCTTATTATAAATAAGATAATTATTAATCTATCTCTATATTAATCCAAACATGATTAATATTTATTTTAACATATAGTTTTTCAAAATAAAAATTATATAGTTAAATAATTAATTAATTCATAATTAATCAATTACCCATAACTATCACATAATTATTTCCTTGGCCTGGAAAATTAATTCCTTTGCAATTTAGTCATTCTCTCCACAAATCTTTCCTTCGACATCCTTACCCTTGACAGTGTAGGACAGAGGTGATCCGAGACCATGGACCTATAATACGAAACTCCAATTACACAAATTATTATTTAAACTCTTTAATCTATTAATCTTATTTATTAATTCCATGATTACTCCACTATAAATATGGAATTGCACTCTAAGTATTTATAGTATGTTTACATCATTTTCTCTTGTAGTCCATTGATATAATCAATAAATGTAGTTATGTCCTCCATTTATTGGTTCGTTAATTAGAGCTGGTGAAGATTACCATTTCACCCGTCTAATTACCTCTTGATCATTAAGTACCATTAATTCACTAGCGAATAATTAATCTACAATCAAATTATAGATTTGAGCTCAACAACTATTTAATTCCATAATTAACCCTTAAGGGAACCAATATTCGATCTGTTAGGAAAATATGGATTACATTATTGTAAATCATGTTCCCAGCCATTCATGATATTGAATCTCCAAAACAAAAGTCATTAGCCTCATTATACTAAGAAACCTTAACGAGTGAATCAAAAGGTCCAATAAGCACAAACAGGAGTTCATGACTACTCAGGATTTAGACTAATCTACAAATGGTCATCTATTATGATAAGAATTAAATCTATATGTTAAACGGTAAGTTTATAAAGATAATTAATTCTCATCAACCCTGTCATATATAATCTCTATTATATACAACACCTTTATTGAGATGTCTATCCACATTAGTAATCCGAATCTAGATCACTTGCATCCTGTATGTTTAGTAAACTGCATTAGTAACCATTCATTAAACATTCCTCACTTTAATATGTTACTGCCTATTTTATTCATTATATATGATCTTAATTCTCTCGTACTAATACAAGATCATATTCTCATGAATGAATATGGAATTTTCTTGATATTATTATATAATTAATTCAAACAATAATTATAATATTCAAATATAATAAAATTGTACTTTTATTTAAATCAATAAAATGTCTTTACATGCTTTTAGGGCATAAATCCTAACAATCTCCTGCTTGCCCTCAAAGCAAGTGCGCATCTCCCTTAATCCCATGTTGTGTACATGACCCATAAACGACTTTGCATGAAGTGTCTTGCTAAAAGGGTCCGACAAAATCTGTTCTAAAGCTATCTTCATAACAGTCACATCACTTTGGTGCACAATCCCTCTAGCCAAATGGTATTTCCTTTCTATATACTTTCATCTCTTGTGGATTCTGGGTTCCTTAGAGTTAGCTACTACTCAATTGTTGTCATAGTACATGATTAGTGGCTTCTCCATATCTAGACTTTGTAATGGCTGGTTTTCTGAGAATTATATGAGCATGGCATTCATAATTTTGAGGCTTGATTGGCTATTGTTGGCTTGAATCACGATTAGGTTATTAATTGTGTTTAGAGTTCTTTACTCGAGGGCGAGTAAATGTTAAGTTTGAGAGAATTTCATATGTGAGTTTTAGGTTTATTTTAATGTATTAGTTAAGGTTGTGTTTGAGTAGTTTAGGGTTGTTTAGAGTTCTTTACTCGAGGGAATTTTCCCTGGAATGATTCAAATCGATTTACAACTGAAACAGGCTCAGAAACTTGGGAAAAAAGATAAAAATGATGAAAATATGAATTTTGAGGAATGTACCACGATCACGCTAGGTATATAGCGCGACTGCGCTCACAGTCAACCAGCCTAAACAAAGCAAGCAATGCGACCATGCTAGGTGCCGAGAAATGTGACTTTTTGCTTTTAAGGAAGAGTAATTTTGGAATTTTACGATTTTAACCTAATTAACACTATTTAAACATCATTAGATGCGAATTAGGTTAAACTCATAGATAGTTTGGAGGAGAGCGAGATTGGATATATAACTAGTTTTTATTTCCTTTCCTCTTTACTTTTATGCAATTTTTAATTACTTTCATGGATTTTTTGGCTATGAACATGAACTAATTTTATTGTATAGGATTTTAATGTAGTCTTTTGACACTATATTATTATTCAATGCAAGTTTTATTATTTCTTCTTCTTAATTGTGATCTATTCAATTTGTGTTTAATGCTTGTAGTTGATTGGCCATCTATTGCATAATTCATATGTTTTTAATCCAAAATCTGAGATGTGAGAGTTAAATATTCTATAATTGTTTAAACACAAATTTCGATGTTGGACGAGAGTACCTGTATAGTTTGTGTAGTTTTTAGGTTTTTATTCTTAATGATTGTTGTATGTTTAAACTAATCACAGAGATGTAGAAAGTTTGCACATAGGTTGAGATTTATATATCCTAGTAAGAATATAGATTGTCTTTGTAAACCTGCTATCACAAGGAGAAGAAAAATAGTGTAACGTCCCAAATTTGTTACTAAGGCTGAGTGCTTGGAGGGCCTAATTGGAATTATATGTGTGATTAATGGATTATACGTGTGATTATGTGATATAAATTATTTGTGTGGTAATGTGATTGGATATTCACGTTTATGTGTATTAAATATGCATGTGAGCCCATTTCTGTAAATTGGGGCATGTTTGTAATTTTGGCCCATTGAGGGCATAAATGTAATTGAGTATGTGTTGGGAGTGAGACCCCAGTGTTATGGGGATATATATGAGATGTATGGTCTGAGACAGTCCTAGGGAGCGGATTAGCGGAATAGTCACAACGGGGTCAAATACCTGGCTCGGGGTGAGCCCAGGGGTATTTTGAGAATGTAGTATGTATACGAGGTTGAACGGGTAATGGGTAATTATTTAGTAATTATTTGGGTATGTCGGGATTAATTGAGAATTTATAGGACTACTTGAGGATTAGCGGGAAATGTGCAAATGATGATTTTGCCCTTGGGCCATCAAAATATAGGGTTATACTTTAGGGGCAATTTGGTCATTGTGGTGCCAAGGGATATACATAGGCTTAGAATTCTGTAGAAGGAACCAGAGGAAACTTAGTCTCTCAGTCTCTCACTCTCTCCCACAAGTTTCTCTCCTCTCTCTCCCTCGGGCTTGGTGGACCATCTTCTTTATGAATTTCTAGTGGAAAAAGGGCTTTGGAATTGAAGGGAGTTGAAGTTTGCAAGTGGTTAGCAGCAACTGAAGGTCGTGATCATCACTGAGGTAAGGTTTAGAGCATGCTTTTCCATGAATTTCCCTGGTTAAGTTTGAGGTTTAGCTGAGTTTTAGGCTTAGGTTTGATTTTGACTTAAGCTAGGGATTTGGATGGTTTTCTGAGGTGTTTATACTGCTTTTAATGTGTTGTCTAGAGTTTTAAAATAAATTGGGACCTTGGTGTAAGTTTGAGGTGTGAATTGGTAAATTTGGCAGAGGAAAATGTAGTGAAAATTTGCCCAGGCGCCGCGGCACAGGTAGGGCGCGCTGCGGCCCGTGTCCCATAGAAGAGAGCCCCAAGGCTCTCTGTTTAACACCCAAAATGTGACAACCACTAAGTGGTAGTTGTAGTAAAATCGGGCGGTCGATCCACAAGGAGGTAACCTAAAACCAAAATATTAGTAGAAAAATAACACAAAAAGTTAGTAACATGAAATAAATAAAAATGAGAATGAAAATAGATTTGAGATTTTGATGTTGTCTTTTTGATGAAATGATAAAATGAAACAAGTGAAATAAAAATAATGTGTAATCAAGAGTTGAGAAGTAGAAAGGTTTCAAGAATCATCCATATGCTTGTTTGGTTACTTAGTTACTTGATTTACAAAATTACACAGGTAAATAGTTCACATCCCAACATTTACTTGAAAAATCCAACATTAAAGTCCATATTCTTTTCTAAAAAAAGTCAATTTGAGTGATAAAGTTCTTTGCTTTAGGAGCACATTGTTAATCTTATGAAAAATCTAAAAGTGACAAAATACCCAAAGGCAATAATGAAATAGAAGATTAGACATAAAATTATGTATCAATATTACTTTCTAATTAGAAGCACATAGAAAGAGCATGAATAATCCTATATACTAT
Source organism: Humulus lupulus (assembly GCF_963169125.1). Taxonomy (NCBI): domain Eukaryota; kingdom Viridiplantae; phylum Streptophyta; class Magnoliopsida; order Rosales; family Cannabaceae; genus Humulus; species Humulus lupulus. The sequence goes on from NC_084793.1 coordinate 75,844,034, forward strand.
TAGCACAAGTAAATAAAGATAACAAAATATAGATGAGGATGAAAGAACATAAATAACTCAAATACATTATATTAAGAACATAGTAAATCAAAGTAGCAAAATAAGATCACTAGCATATGAAATCATCCCTGACCTTCATAGGAAGATTATGCCATCATGCTCATGATTCTCACAAAATTCTAAGAAGAAAGTATGAGAAGAAAGTGAGTAGAAGTTTTGCTATAGTTTCTTTACTCTAAAAATTACATACCAAATGTGAAAGAAGAGTCCCTATTTATAGAAGAAGAAAATGACTAAAAAGAAATTAAATTACAAATGAGGTTTACAAAATAAATCTGAAATATAAATAATAAAATATGATTTTGAAAAATCAAATCTTATTATTAATATTAACTTAGCTATTTTAGTGAATGGTCATTTTTCCTTTTTTCTAAAATAACACAAAAAGGGAGCTTTAAAGCTCAAAATGGAAGGTCCAAGGCCCAAAAAGCACACAAAATGGGCTGGTGGCATCTGGTGGTGTTGACCCAGCTGCAACCAATAAGAGCACACCACGTGGCACGACTGGAGCTGAAGGATGACCATGTTTGATCGGGTCAACGCGGACTGACAGAAGGGTTGGGGCGCGAGTCGATCGCGGGCGGGTCAGGCAGGCGGATTGAGTTGATCGTGGGTCACTAGGGCGTGGGGCTGCTGCATGCGCGAACAGGTGGCGTGTTGGGGCCTCGCCATGTGTCGGCTGGAGCTGGAGAAGTTTAGGCGGGCCTGGGGTTTTTTGGGCCGGTTTACTTGGGCTTGGATTTCAAAAATACCATTTTCAATCCTTTTTCAGCTTTAAATCTTTATTTCTTCTTTCTTTATGCCAAAATGCAACTTTAATTCCTACAAAATAACAATAAATTAAATCATAATAAAGTATTTTCATTTATAAAATAAATCATATTAATTCCATGAAAATATTAATTAAAACTTAATTTAGTTGACCAATAAAATCAATAAATATGCATTTTTCACCACTAATCACTCTCTTACTTGTAGAGTGCCGCGACCCTAGGGGGTGGGCCACGACTCAAATAGGGGATATTGACCAATTAAGGGTTTTAAGCTCGGGATCTCAAATATTAAGGCTTGAGAAGGATTCTTGTAACATTCTGCTAATCAAGGGCCGTTACATTGTGTAGTTTAAATCGTGCTTAATTCGCTAAACGAGTCATTTGAGTTTAAATCGTGTAATTAAAACTAACCACATGTTTAGGTACTAAAAATTTCGGTCAAAAGTCAACCATTATATTAAATGCATTTAACTTCCATACATGGGATCCCATCGTAGTTAAAAACGGTTACAAACCCAAAAAAGAATACAAAAGCCGACCTAGGTGGAAAAATCAGGGTCCAAACCTAGTTCCAACTGCTAGCCTCGATCGTGGCAGACGAGCAAGCCGCATATGTACACTCTGCCCCTGAAGCTCTCCAACTCATGGCTGGCCTAGCTTTTCCTTTCCTTTACCTACACTATAACACTCTGGATAACCAAGGCCATTACACTGTGTGATTATAAAAGTGCAAAACTTGGTAATCAAGTCGTATAGTTGAAAACGTGACCCTAAAGTCGTAATCAGGTTAGGGTTAAAAGGTTTTGATCATAAACATGAAATTTCTCATTAAAATAAACGTTTAATACATGGGATCCCAAAATAGGTTCTAAAGGACAGTTTACAAAATTCAAAGTTTATGTACAACCACAAGCCACTCTAATGGAAAAATAGACACTTTAGGTTCTCTTGTCCCTGTACCATCCCTCGGCCGTGGCGGCTGATCAGCTGACTATGTACATTCTGCCCCAGAGCTCTCCAACTCAGGACTGGTCCACTTTGCCCTTGCCTTTACGTGCACCACGTAGCACCCGTGAGCCAAGGCCCAGCAAGAAAACCATAATACAGAGCATAAACGATAATCAACAGTTAGATAATTCACAAATCATCTATCAGATACTCAGCAGGTCACATTGTTCACATAATCAATGATATCAATCTGCAAACCAATAATCAATCATCCAGATAATAACCATGCCATAATCATCAGATTAATAACAATAAACATATCACACAATACCCAGGGTTGACACCCTTAGGCCGCACCCTCTGATTGTCCCACTGACTCCGACTCGCTTAGGCCGAGCTCAGTGATTATATACTTAACCTAGGCTACCAGTGGTCGAGCCGCGTTCTGTCCGCAAATATTAATTCTGTCACTCTTAGGCCATTTATATCATGTCCCCAGGGCATAATACCATCATATGACATCACATACAAGTATAGGGAACTCTTAGTCCCAACATAACCAGATAACCCGGGTGCAGTTTTCTTACCTTTGATTCCGAGTGCTTCGGCTAATTGAAATTACCCTCGAGTACGATCCTGATCCCGATCCCGATCCAAGCCCTAGCGTGCACCTAGTCACATTCCATAAAGTAGAACCATCGTTAAATCTCAATTCCGTAGCCCAACTTCGGGACTAATCCCAAGCTCTCGGGAAGACCAATTCCACCAAACGGGGTGGTGGAATCGACCCCCGAGCCCCCAAGCGAAAACCTTAAGAAAAAATACCCAAAACCCATTCCTGGAGGCAGGGCAGCGCTACAAAGCCACATGAAGGGCGCTACAGCGCTACAGTGAGAGAGTCATCCCCCCCAGAAACCAAGCATAGCGTTGTAGCGCTCCTATCCTAGCGCTACAACGCTACAACTAGCACATGCAAAACTTCTGGGTTTTTCCTTCGAACTTTCCTGAGCCAAAGCTCCAAAGACCCATTCCAAACTTCAACTAAACTAAAAATTGACCTTTTAACTTACTATACCTCAGCTAAAAAAACTTAACAACATTAAAAACTTGGCTACAAGCATCATCAAACACAGAAAACCAAAATTGAGCTTGAAGCTCAAGAACTTCATCTGAAACCCAGAAACTCAAATGATCAAGACTAGAAATTTTTACCTTTAATGGGAGAATGCGACCCTAGGTTGCCCTCAGGGTCCTTCCAACTTTATTTCCTCCAATCCCCAAGCTAAAGTCCTTAAATTCCCATCCAAAATTCAAGTTCAGAAATCAATCTCAACAAAACTCAGAAATCTCAAAAACAACCTTAAACCTTACCTTAATTTGAGAATTAATTCCTGCTAACCCCCTTCATTTACTTCAAGAATCCAAGTTCCAAGACTTAGCCTAGACTTTCTCTGAGTTCTCAGCTTCAAATTCACAAGAGAGGGAGAGAGAGACAACAATTCGTGAGAGAGAGAGATAGGTTTGGTGCTCTGTTTTCTTCCTTTCCTTTTCTTTTCCTTCAGTTTCTACCACTTTCCCTTATACTCTAAAAAGAAACTTCAGGTATATCTGATACATCTCCTAATAAGCAAAAGACTCATTTACCCTCCCAATTAAATCCAAGCCTTTTAATCACTCTAAGGGAATTTCAGTCATTAGCTCCCAATTCCCGCTAATTCCTTGAGTGTCCATAACTTTTACCACTTAAATACCGTCATCTAATTAATCACCAATTATTTTCCCAATGTCAAATAATCTCCAAATTATTTCCCAAATTCATAGAAATACCCCCAGGCTCTCCTGAGCCAGATATAAATCCCCACCGTGACTTTTTCGCTAAACCGCTCACTTGGATCGCCTCGAGCCTTATGCTGCAAATACATTCACATAATAATGTGGTCTTAACAATTTATCACAAACAATCACGTTTATGCCCTCAACGAGCCAAAATTACAAATATGCCCTTACAATCTAAACAGAGTCTATATGCATACTAATACTCGTAGTCATGCATCTCATACATCCATATAAGGATGTTTATCACATAATCGTGCATTAAATAATTTAAATCACATATAAACCAATTATGCCCTCCTGACACACTAATCAAGGCCCTTAAGCCTTATTAGTGAATTTTGGGTCGTTACATACACCATTTAGCACTCGTGAGCCAAGGCTTAGCAAGAAAACATAAACAAGCTTATAAGCAGTATATTATCAGATCATAGAATCATAACTAGCATGCCAACAGTAATAACCCTACTCATGCATGAAATCAACTCATATAAGTGACCATAGAGTCACACTAGGGCTTTAGTGCCCATCTCTCACATAGCCAGCCTTTGAGTTGGCCAAGCGGGTCTAATGCTTCACATTTTAGACGTCCCTAGGGGCGCTTAAGTGTGTATCTCGCTTTTGGGTTGGCATAACCTTATCGGCCAGTGTTCAACATGCTACTACCGGCCTCGAATTCTAATTCGAGCCTTTAAACTCTCGATTAAAAAAGTCGGCTCCTTTAAACTTTAACTAATAAGTTGAGTCTTTCAATCTTCGACTGATAAGTCATGCCTTTAACCATCGACTGATAAGTCGAGTCTTAATATTCGATTGATAAGTCGAGTCTCAACCTTCGACTGATAAGTCGAGTCTTACCCTTCGACTGATAAGTCGAGTCTTAACCTTTGACTTAATTCAGAGGCCCAAGCCTCTTCCCTGCCTGCACCAGTGCAGCGACGCGCCCTAGCAGGCGTCGTGGCTCAAAAGCCCTAAACGCCACCTGTTTCTCCTTCGTTCAAGAGAGTCGCGATGCCCAAAGAATAGGGCTGCGACTCGACTTGCAAACTCTTATTTTCCTCCATTTTTCACAATCCGAAACCCTCCATAAACCTATCCAAACATAGCCCAATCCCAAGACAAAGTTCCCAAACAATTCAGCAGTCCAATATCATTAAAACACATGCAAAAGCTTGGCCAAAATCCTCCTCAAATCTAAAAATTCAGAATTGAGTTTCTAAACTCTGAAACATAACTAAAACCAAAGAAAATTCAGGGAGTTAAAGCTAGAAATCGTTACCTTGGCTGCCCTAAGCGATGCTACGCTTTTCCCCAAGCAATCTCGAGCCTAAACTTGCCTCGATTCCCCTTGATTCGGCCTTTCCTCCTCACAATTCAGAGAATTTCCCCAAGCCACAAGAGAGAGAGAGAGAGAGAGAGAGTAACGTGAGGGTGAGTGCTTGCTGAGAGTTTTTGTGTTTGTGAGGTTCACTTAAACTCTAAGTAACCTTAAGCAAATCCCAAGGCTCGGGGTCCCAAAAACGACCCCGAGGGCAAAATAGTCAAAACTCCCGGAATTCCCTCCAAATCTCACTAACTCCAACTATATCCTCAAATATTTATTCCCATTACCCAATATCCCGGTAATGTGCTAAATAACCAAAATACCCGTTGACTCACCTCGAGTCGGGTATTAGGTCCCGTTGTGACTTTCTTGCTAACTTGCTCCCTAGGATCGCCTCGTGCCGAGTAATCCAAATATATCCACATAATCATGTGGTCTCACACATATATTACATATATGCACATATATTCCAAATATACCCTTAATAGGCCACATTACGAAAATTTCCATTATGATAAGAAACGGGCCCACATGCATATTTAATACACCTAAACATGCATATCTAGTCATATTATAATATAGCTCACGTAATCATATAATCATACACACACATATATATATATCACATATACACAAAATTCTCCTAAATTTCCATCGTGGCCCCCTAATCAAGGCCCTAAGCCTTATTAGGTAATTTGGGACGTTACAAATATCCCCTCCTTACAGAAATTTTGTCCTCAAAATTTTACCTGAACAGCTCAAGATACTGATTTTGCATATCCGTCTCCAGCTCCCATGTTGCCTCCTTGACCTTGCTGTTCCTCCATAATACATTAACTAAAGGTATAGTCTTGTTCCTCAGGACCTTGTCCTTTCTGTTTAAAATCTGAACTGGCTGGTCCTCATAGGACAAATCTGTCTCCAGCTCCAGATCCTCGTAACTCAATACATGAGTCCCATTTGATACATACTTCCTCAACATGGAAATATGAAATACGTTGTGCACACTAGACAGTGCAAGGGGTAAGGCCAACCTGTAGCCCACCTGATCGATCCTCTTCAGGATTTCAAATGGTCCAATGAACCTAGGGCTCAGCTTGGTTTTCTTCCCAAATCTCTTCGCCCCTCTTAGTGGTGAAACCCTAAGGAAGACATAGTCTCCCACTTAGAACTCCACGTTCCTCCACTTTGGGTCTGAATAACTCTTTTATCTACTCCGAGATGCGAGCATCCGAGCTCTATTCTTCTCAATAGCCTCAGTTGTCCTCTGTACTGCCTCAGGACCCAAATATTTCCTCTCACCCATCCCATCCCATTGAATGGGTGACATGCACTTCCTACCATACAACATCTCATAGGGTGGCACTCCAATTATCGAATGGTAGCTGTTATTGTAGGAAAACTCTATCATAGGAAAATATTTACTCCATAACCCTTCTAAGTCTAATACACATGCTCTCAGCATGTCCTCCAGTATCTGGATGGTCCTCTCAGATTGACCATTGATCTAAGGATGATAAGTTGTACTAAACTTCAACTGTGTACCCATCGCCCTTTATAAACTTCCCCAAAACTTGGAAGTGAAGATATGGTCCCTATCAGACATGATAGACCTCAGAGTCCCATGAAGGCGAACTAACTATCTCACATAGAGATCTGCATACTGGTTAACCGTGTAATTTGTCCTTACTGGTAGAAAGTGAGCTGATTTCGTATACCGATCCACGATGACCTAGACTGAATCGTGTTGGCCCACTGTCCTGGGCAATCCTACCACAAAATTCATCGTGATCTCCTCCCACTTCCACTCTGGGATATCCAGAGGCTGCAACAGCCCTGCTGGTCTCTGATGCTCTGCCTTGACTTGTTGACAAGTTAGGCACCGTGCCACGTACTCGGTCACGTCCCACTTCATCCCAGGCCACCATTATAAAACTTTAAGATCCTGGTACATCTTTATCGTGCCTGGATGTAGAGAACAAGGGGTAGTATAAGATTTATCCAGAATCTCCCGTCTGATTCCAGTGTCCATCGGAACGCAAATCCGATCATTGTATCTTAATAAGCTGGTGTCTGACTGTAACGCCCTGGGTAGCCAAGAACGTTACACTGTGTGTTTATAAAGGTGCAAGACTTGCTAATCAAGTCGTTTAGTTGAAAATGTGTCACTAAAACCATTATTGAACTAGGGTTAAAAGATTTTGGTCATAAAAGATACCTTTCATTTAAATAAACATTTCATACATGGGATCCCAAAAGAAATAGAGTTTAAAGGTCAGTTTACAAAATTCCAAGGTATATACAACTACTGGCCACTCTAAGGGAAAAATAGACATTTAAGGTCCTCTTGTTTATGTCCATCCCTCGACCGTGGCGGCTGAGCAGCTGACAATGTACATTCCACCTCTAGAGCTCTCCAAATTAGGGCTGATCCAGCTTACCCTTGCCTTTACCTGCACCACGAAGCACCCATGAGCCAAGGCCCATCAAGAAAACCATAACATCCTAGCATGATCAATGATAATAACCAAATAATTCATTAAGCACAATCATATATTCAACAGTCCATAACATTCACATAATCAGTGAACATAGTCAGTAAATCCACGATCTAATATTCAAATATTAACCATATCATATTCATAAAATTAACATCAATAACCAAGTCATACAATAACCAGGGTCGACGCCCTTAGGTCGCACCCTCTGTTTACCCCACTGACTCCGGTTCGCTTGAATCGAGCTCAGTGAATATTAAGCTATCCTCAGCTAACAGTGGTTGAGCCACGTCTAGTGCGCCGATATTAATTTCGGCACTCTTAGGCCATTTATTTCATGTTCACATGGCATAATACCATCATATGATAATGCATACAAATATAGGGAACCCTTAGTCCCAACATAGTCATACAACTGGGTGCAGTTTTCTTACCTTTAATTCCAAGTGTTCTGATTACGATAAATGACCCTTGAGCATGATCCCTTCCCCGAGCCCTAGCGTACACCTAGTCATAACCAAGATAAGGGATTCTATCAATAATAATTGAATAAAGGTTCCGGGCCAAGTTCTAGCCTTTGGAACATCGAATTCCACCAAACACGGTAGTGGAATTGATCCCGAGCACCTTAGGTTAAGTTCCCGCACCTATAACCTCCTCAAAGCCAAAAATGCTCTTAAGAGCCGCGGCCCTGAGCCCCTTATGCCGCGACCCGCCTCCAACCAGAGGCCCAGCCTCCCCAAACCACAGACACGGGCCGCGGCCCTACACACCCCATGCCGCGACCCACCCTTCATTTTAGCTTCCATCTGTTCTAGAGGGCCGCGACACACCAAGAACGGAGCTGCGGCCCGACCCTTTCGAACCTAGAAAAGTCACCATTTTCAACAACTAAACCTCAACCAAGTTAACCCAAAATCATCCAAATGACATAATTTAATTATCACAATAGTTCTAACATATTCCCAGTAGTAAAACCCAACAGAAAACTAAACCCAAAACTCCAATTCAATCTTCAATATCAAGATCCCAAGAACACTTAAAACCCAGCCAAGAACTACAGAATTAAACAGCTAAAATCATAATTCAATGCTTACCTCAACTTGTGTCTGAACCACCAAATTGTTACTGAATTAGTCCCCAAGATTCCAGCTCAAATCCTTGAGTTTCTAGCCCAAATTCCCTTGGTTTCCACAAGTTAGCTTGAGAGAGAGTTTGAGAAAGAGATGAGTGAGTTGAGAGAAAGGAAAGGGCCGATTTAGACAACTTCGACTGCTTTCCTTTGTTTTATTTTATCTAACTTAGGTTACTTAAGTTAATCCCAAAGCTCGGGGTACCAAAAACGTCCCCGAGGGAAAAATGGTAAATTTCCCCAATATTCCCTCCTAAGCTCTCTAACTTCAAATATATCTCAAATTATTTATTTCCACAAAATACCCCTTGACTCACCCCGAGTGAGGTATTGGGTCTGTTGTGACTTTCCCGCTAACTGGCTCCCTAGGATCGCCTCAAGCCGCATGCTGCAGATATATCCACATAATAATGTGGTCTCCACAATTATAACTTATAATCACATTTATGCCCTCAACGGGCTAAAATTACAAATATGCCCCTTTAAGCTAAGCAGGGCTTACATGCATACTAATACCCATAAACATGCATTTCATATATCCATATAATCATATAAGCATGCTTATCACATAATCATGCATTAAATCATTTAAATCACACATAAACCGATTATGCCCTCCCGACATACTAATCAATGCCCTTAAGCCTTATTAGTGATTTTTGGGTCGTTACACTGACACTATGTATTCCTTAGCTTCTCCAGCCAGGACGTCCCATTTGATCTTTCCTAATTGTGGGTCACTTAATTGATTTTCCTTAATCCTATCCAAAAGAGTAAACCGCAGGGTAATGTTGGCTAACTAGCCCACCACTAGCTCAATTCCTGCTCTAGTCATATCGTCAGCCAACTCCTTGGATATCCGCCTGACATTATACAACTGTCCCGGACCCTTCCGGCTTAAGGCATTTGCTACCACGATGGCCTTTCCTAGATGATAGAGGATTTCACAATCATAATCCTTCACCAGCTCTAACCAACGTCTTTGCCTCATGTTCAAATCCTTCTGGGTGAAGAAGTATTTCAAAATCTTGTGATCTGTGTATATCTCACACTTCTCACCATATAAATAGTGCCGCCACACCTTCAGTGCAAACACCACCGCTGCAAGTTCTAGATCATGTGTAGGGTTTCTATGCTCATACTCCTTCAACTAACGTGATGCATAGGCAATCACCTTCCCTGTCTGCATAAGGACACAACCTAGACCTTGTATTGAGGCGTCACAATAAACAAAAAACTTGTCCTGATTTGTAGGAAGACTCAGAACCAGAGCGGTGATCAAACTCTTCTTCAATTTCTGGAAGCTATTTTCACACTTGTTTGACCATATAAACCTCTAATTCTTGCGCGTCAGCTCTGTCAGTGATGACACAATCTTGGAAAACCCTTCCACAAAGCATCTGTAATAGCCTGCCAATCCCAAGAAACTTCTGATCTCTGAAGCATTCTTCGACCATGGACAATCTCTGATTGCCTCAATCTTCACTGGACCCACCATAATCCCATCCTTATTGACTATGTGACATAAGAAAGTCACTTGTGGCAACCAGAACTCGCACTTCTTGAATTTCGCATACAACCTATGCTCTCTCAGCCTTTGTAGTACCAATCTAAGATGTTTCTTGTGCTTTGTTTCTGACTGAGAGTATACTAGTATATCGTCGATAAAGATGATCATAAACTGATTTGAACACCTTGTTCATCATATCCATAAATGCTTCTGGGGCATTAGTCAGTCCAAATGACATCACCAAAAACTCATAATGTCCGTACCTGGTGCGAAAAGTTGTCTTCAGTATATCCTCCTCCCTGATCCTCAGTTGGAGATAACCAGATGGAAGATCTATCTTGGAGAATACCATCATACCCTGTAACTGATCAAACATATCATCAATCCTTGGCAGAGGATACCTGTTCTTGATAGTCAACTTGTTCAGTTCTTTATAATCAATACACATCCTTAGAGAACCATCTTTCTATTGGAAAAACTCATTGCAGGATCTTTATTTATTTTCATGCAATTTACATATTATCAAACAAACATGCAAATTCCTAGAACATGCTCCTATGAAATTGATACAAATACAAAGTAAAGTAAAAACTTACATTACGCAGCGGAACTGGAACAACTCCATCCTTCAATCTCTCTAACCCTTGATTCCTTTCTGTAGCAGAGCATTATCAAGAGATTGAACAAAATCAGCAACACAGTCTTCCTCACCAAGCCTTTGATCAACCTAGAACTAGTGTGGGCTGGTTCTCAACACATGAGATAGAGATCTAGAAAAGAAGAAGAGAGTGTGGCTAAGAAAGGATTAGAGTGTCTAGGTTTTCACTTACCCAAATCAACTGAGACTGACTTGCTTCCTTATGAAAACCCTAGATATCATATTCCTTATATAGGCAACTTAATGGAATTTATTTAAATTTAAATTAATTAAAAATAATAAACAAAAATAAAAGCCTTGGGCTGCCATAAATGGACTTGGGCCCAATCTCTTTGTTTTGAATTTAAATCCCAACTGGGCCTAAATTCAAAACCTTTTATTTATTTATTTATTATTTTATTTTTTTAATTAATTAATTAAATCCTTATTCAAATTAACTAATTATACTTTGAAACTTGATTTAATATTATTTATTTGTATTGATACCAATTTATCAATATTAATAAATTTACCCAAAGATTATCTTTTATTCTCTAAATCTCATATCTCTGTAAATTTTCCAAAATTGACCTAGTCAACTTTAAAAATCCTAATTGATAATTAAATCAATTAATTGAGACATTCTAGATGATTTACTCAATGGTGATGCGGGGACCATGGATCCATGAAATCAAGCTCCAACAATTTACCGTGAATTTATTTACGAATAATTTCATTACCTTATTAATTCCTTGTGACTCCACTATAGACTCGGAATTGAACTCTTGAATTCATAGAACGTATTTTCAAAACCATAAATACGTTATCCATTGTTATAACCATTACAATCAGTCAATCCTCTATCGATGACTTACTAACGAGCTGGGTGCAAATTACCGTTTTACCCCTCATCAGTATTTTATCCTTAACTCCCACTAAGTTCCTTATAAATGATATTTCTGTGAACTTAATCATAGAAATGAGATCTCAATCATTTAACCTTTTGAACAAAGTAATTAAGGAAATCATCTTTTCACTTCTCATACAGAAGTTATAGATTTCCTATCTATGAATAATACTCCCACTCAATTACACTAATAAATCTCCAAGATGTAAATATGGGCTAGACCGTAGGGTAAGCTGGTAACGAACAAGTCAAAAGATTTAAATAATATAATTAGCAGAATATTATCACTCAGAATTAAGATCGACTTAACATATGGTCAACGTTGTGACATTGATTAGATTTGATAACAATGATACTTATTTATCAATATCGGTCCTAGTCCGATGTAACTAAATACATCCGATCTTATCTACTTGGTCGATGCCTTGGACAAGACATCACACCCTGAATGTGTAAGTAGATCATATCGTAGATTGCCTAATCAGTGAAAATCCAATGCACTGATCTAATCTTAGGACTCGTTCTTTTGAACATATAATTACAACTATAATCCACTGTGACCTAGTCACTATAATTGTAACTATCCATATGTTCGGGATTTTATAAATGTTTGTACTATTTCAATAATCATGTAATAAAGCAAGCAACATAGTTGTCAAACTAAATGATTTCTACTAATTTTATTGATAATATGAAATCGTGCTACATGTCCGACATGGTTTTATAAGGGCATAAAACCCAACACTTTCTTCTTCACGAAGAGAACTGGTGCGCCCCATGGTGAGGAACTGGGCCTGATAAAACCCAAGTTTAGTAATTCTTGTAACTGAACCTTTAGTTCCTTCAGCTCTGCAGGGGCCATCCTATAAGGTGCCCTGGACACTGGCTCTGTCCTTGGTACCAATTCAATCACAAACTTTATCTCCTTGTGTGGAGGTAACCTTGGTAGATGCCCTGGAAACACATCCAGAAACTCACAGACTAATCTGTTTTGTCCTGGTCCCACTGGCACGACTTGAGTGCTATCCACCACACTAGCTAGGAATCCTATGCATCCCCCCTACAGTAGGTCTCTAGCTCTAAGTGTCGATATCATAGGTATACGGGGTCCATGCACAGTGCCTACAAATACAAAGGGATCCTCACCCTCAGGCTCAAAGGTTCACACCTTCTTCTTGCAATCTATTATCACCCCATATTTGGCTAACCAGTCCATACCCAAGATCATATCAAAGTCAGTCATAACCAACTCTATTAGGTCAACTGACAATTCTCTACCATCCACTGCCACCGGTAGCGACCTGGCCCATCTCCTGGAAACCACTAACTCCCAAATAGGTAAAAAGTTCCAAAACCCACTGCATAGTATTCCCATGGCCTACATAACCTATCGATCACCCTACTAGACACAAAGGAATGCGTAGCCCCAAAATTAATCAAAACAAAATAAGAAGTGCTAGCACTAGAAAGCTGACCTGTCACTATTAAGGGTCGAGCCACAGCCTCTAATTGTGTCAATGCGAACACTCGAGCCGGAGCCAAGCTGTCTGCCTTCTTTATTTCTTCCTTCTTCACCCTTGAGCAATCTTTCTTACTATGCCACATAAGAAATAGGCCTTCGCCCGAAACTCTCCCAGATGATGTCTCTTGCATCTGGCACATTCTGGATACGTTCTCCAACTCTCATTGCGCCTTGGCGGCCAACCTGGGTACCCTGAGGCCTCCTCTTTGGGCTTGGAACTGTAATGGTATCTGGAGTCTTCCTCTTCTGGTCACTAGGCACCTTGCCACGTAGTCGGTCACGTCCCTCTTCATCCCAGGCCACCAATATAAAAGTTTCAGACCATGGTACATCTTTGTGGTGCCTGGATGTAGAGAATAAGGGGTAGTATGAGATTCATCCAGAATCTCCCGTTTGATTCCAGTGTCCATTAGAACGCAAATCTGATCCTTATATCTTAATAAGCTGGTGTCTGACACTGTGTAGTCCTTAGATACTCTACTCAGGACGTCCCCTCTGATCTTTCCCAACTGTGGGTCACTTAACTGCTTTTCCTTAATCCTCTCCAAAAGAGTAGACCGTAGGGTAATGTTTGCTAACTGGCCCACCACTAGCTCAACCCGCTCTAGTCATATCGTCAACCAACTCCTTGGATATCCGCCTGACACTGTACAACTGTCCCGGACCCTTCCGGCTTAAGGCATCTACTACCACGTTGGCCTTTCCTAGATGATAGAGGATTTCACAATCATAATCCTTCACCAGCTCTAACCAACGTCTTTGCCTCATGTTCAAATCCTTCTGGGTGAAGAAGCATTTCAAACTCTTGTGTTCTATCTATATTTCACACTTCTCGGGACACAAGGTAAGAAATCTATTTGTGCCCGTAGAGCTATATTATGCTTAGTGTTGTGTGTATGGTTTGCAACTATTACATCATACGTGTGTCTGTGACGGAACGGCAAAGGCCGAAATTGGCAGAGGTCAGAAATGGCAAAGGTTGGGAATGACAAAGGCCGGGAGTGGTGAAGGCCGGGATTGGAAAAGGTCAGAAATGGCAAAGGCTAGGAACGACAAAGGCCGGGATCGGCGAAGGCCGAGATTAGAAAAGGTCAGGAATGGCAAAGGTCGGGAACGACAAAGGTCGGGAGTGGCAAAGGCCTGAATTGGCATTAAGCATGTTGAATGCAGGCCGCCAGGGCGAGACCCTTAAAGGGTGCTATACTCACCCGCTCGGTTAAGATCGTGGATTTGGTGCTTGGTAATGCACCCTGATCGGCGGTGGCCACAGTTGTGCTGATGTGTTGTTATGCTGTTGTGCTATACACTAGGAACAAGATATGGAACAAGATATAGTTAAAAGGGTAAAATTATAATTTTATTTCCTTTTAATTATGAACCATTAATAAAGGATTAATGTTGTATGTAATGATTATATCAATGGACACTTTATTCTTTAGTAAAGTACTCTGTAAATATATGTCTATAATTATCAAGAGTTCAATCTCATATTTATAGTGGAGTAATCATGAGATTAATAAATTATGATTATTAAATCAAAGAGCTTTGATTAATAATCTAATATTTATTGTAGGTTGATATTATAGGTCCATAAGTCCCCAAGGTGGCTCTATCAACTATCAAGGTAAGAGTTGATACAAGGGTAAAACTGTAATTTGGAAATTTGAGAATAATTTTATTATTTGGGTCAAATATGCAATTATATGATAACTGAGGTCGAATAATTAATTATTAAATTTTCAAAAATATGTTTATTAATTTAAATTTATACATATAAATAAATAAAGTAATTTTTGAAATTATTTATTTTATTTGAGTGGGGGAAAATAAAATTAGTAAGTAAAAATAGTTTTTGATTTATTGAATTTTAAAAGATGATGATAATGATGATCTTCAATTTGAATTTTGAATTTAAAATTTAATGATGATAATGATGATGATAATAATGATGATAATGATGATAATATTGAAATATGATTGTGATATTTTCCTTAAAAAGACAATGCCATATTTTGTGGGAATGATTGATTTTAATTAAATAAAGAAATAAAAGAAAAAAGCAATATCCCTGAAAAGGGAATACTGCTACACGCATGATACAGTTCAGGGACTGTGCCATGCGTGTAAGATAGTGCAGATAAAGTGTCTGTGTTATTTTTATTTTATTTATTTAATTAATTAATAATTTGAAAATAGATTTTTTCAAATTTGGTAAGTTAGATATTTACCTAAATCAATTCCTATCATCATTATGATATTATTAGTATATTACTATTATTAGTAGGAATTATAAGGTAATATATAATCTCTATATATAGATTATGTAATAACAAGAAGAAAAAAGAGAGTAAGAATTCAGAAAAAATTTAAGAATAGACGAGAAATTGTCATCTTTTTCTCTTATTCTAGCATTTCTCCATAATCCAAGTTCTCATGTGTTGAGATTAAACTTATGATTTCTAAATTACAAACACTTGTTCTCTATGTGCCCACACACATCTTGAGGTTTAGGGAACACTCCAAAAGATCGTGGTTTGAGTACTCAAAGCATTGGATAGGAAGATCGTTATATATACGAAAAGATTCAAGGGCACTTAATAGGCTTCAAGAGGTAAATATTTCTGTTCTTGAATATTTGTATACATGTGCATATATATATATAAGTATGTGTATAATTATATAAATGTTGCATGATTAATGATATTTCATATTAATATTTATGTCTGGATGTTTTCTTGAACATAAAATGTTTATATGAGAGATGAATTATTTTGTGTTTTTAAAACTGGGCCCACCACGCCATTTCACTGTGCACTCTGATTGTTCATCCAACACATAGCCTAATAAGGCACTCTATAAATAGAGATCTCTCTCAGTCATTATCTGTAACGCCCTACTACCTTAGAGCCATTACCATGTGATTTATAAGTGTGCCATTAGCTCGCTAATCGAGGTTTTAGTTTGGAAATTGTGATTAAATTGAAATAAAGACTCATTTGATAACATTAATAATAAAATATTTGGACATTCATTAAAATCATGAAAGTTATACACTAGGATCCCAAAAATACTGTTTCAAAAGTGTATTACAATTCAAAAGTTTAAACACCGTCGACCTAAGTGAAATTCAACTATTACAACACATCTCACAAAACAACCCCGACCGTGGCAGCTAGGTAGGCCGAACATGTACACGCCGCTCCACGCTCTTTAACTCATGGTTGGTCGACCTTTACCTTGCCCTTACCTGCACCATAGAGCACCCGTGAGCCGAGGCCCAGCAAGAAAACTCAATGCATAACATATCACAATTCAATCCAATAATATACAGCTTAAACAAATAGCATATTAAACATATAGTGACCTATGCCGACCCAGGGCTTTACCAGGCACTGGGTTCACAGTCTTCACTAAGTGGGTGGATACATCACCCTTAGAGGGTCTCGCCCTAGCGGCTTGCACTCAGCGTGCTTAACGCCGATCCTGGCCCTTTCCGTTCCCTGCCTTCACCCTTTCCAGCCTTCGCCGCTCTCGGCCTTCGTCGTTCTTGGCCTTCGCCGTTCTTGGCCTTCACCATTCATTCATAATCATGCATAACATAGCATATCATTTACAAGTATTCACACAAATATTAAACACAAATAATAGGGCAATGCCCTGAAACACAAATAATAGGGCCATACCCTACTCTACGGGCACAAACAGTTTTGTTACCTGTGTCTCGAGCTGATTGATTACTGCAATCCCGAGCACAATCCCCTAAAATGAACCTTGACATAAAACCTAGTCACAATGCATTAATAAATAGACATCCATCAATTCCTAAAATATAATTCTAGCCTTCGGTTCCTTGAATTCTACCAAACTGGGTAGTAGAATCCTTCCCGAGCCTTAACATTAGTGTAATGCCCTACTACCCAGGGACCGTTACGCTGTGCATTTTAAACAGTGCTAAACTCACTAAACGAGTCATTTGACCATAATCACGTAACTAAATGTGATTAAGGGTTAAAAATTTTGGTCAAAGATACAACGTTTTACTAAAACATTTACTGTATACATTGGGATCCCAAAATTTATTTTAAAGGTTAATTATAATAAAAGATTTACAAACAGCCGACCTAAGAGGCAAAATAGGGTTTAACCCTAGTTCTTCTTTAAACCCTCGACCATGGTGGTCGAGTAGCCGCATATGTGCACATCGTCATCTAAGCTCTCCAACTCAAGGATGGTACAACTTTCTTTTACCTTTACCTGCACCACATAGAACCCGTGAGCCAAGGCTCAGTAAGAAAACTTAAACATGCTTATAAGCAGTTAATAATGTGTCACCAAATCATAACAAGCATGCCTAGCAGTAATAACCCTCTTCATGCATGCATGCAGGTACTAATAAATGATTGTGGAGTCCTGCTCTCTTAGGTAGATGACTAATAAGTCTATTTCTGTATAGATGACTAATAAGTCTCTCTCTAAATAGATGACTAATAAGTCACTCTTTGAATAGATGACTAATAAGTCTATCTTTGGATAGATGACTAATAAGTCACTCTCTGAATAGATGACTAATAAGTCTATCTCTGGGGATACGCTCCCTAAGCCATGTGACGTTTCAGTCACCTGAGCCTTTTGGCCCTGACTCTACGTAACTAGCCTTTAGACTAGACAAGCGCTTTAGTTTTCTTCGACCTTGGGGTCGGTCAAGCATTTAATGCTCATGTTGATTAGATCTAATCATTTTGGCTTGCGCTTAACATGCTAATACCGTTCTTGACTCATAAGCCAATACCATACAACCAGTGCTAAGTACTATTGCCGATCTTGACTGATAAGTCACAGCTTCACAATCAATACTGACAGCAATGCTATTCCCTGACTAATAAGTCAGTGCTTCCTCAATGAGGTAATGCAAACAGACATATATCATATGTGAAATATGTAGATATAAAGCATTCATCATGCTTAATCTATAATCACAAGCATAATTATTATCATGCATAATTACAGAGACTCAAGCTCTGGAAAATTCCATATTTCATATTCATGCCATGCCATAATCACACATATCGCATGCATCACATACTGGGTGTAGCTTTTTTACCTTTGGTTTGAGCGTAAAATAAATGAAGATCGAACCTTGAGAACGATCCTGTCCTTAGGCCCCTTAGCGGTCACCTAATCATAACCAAATGTGAAATCCCATCAATAAAACGAATAATAAAAGGTTCATGGTCTAAAACCTCACTCCCGAGACCTCAAATCCTACCAAAATGGTTAGTAGATTCGATCTCGAGCCTTGAGAATTGGAAACCTGCGCTTAAAACCCTTTAAAACCCAACCTGACACAAAAAGGACAGGCGGGCCGCGACCTGCCCCGAAGGGCCGCGACGCGCCCCCAAGTCAGAGAGGTCCCTTGCTTGGGTGCTAGGGGCGGGCCACAACTTGTCCTCATGGGTCGCAACGTGCCTGCTTGACAGAGCCCAGGGGAGGCTCTAGAACACCTTCAAGCCGCGACTTGTATGAACTCGGTCCCGACTTGATCCCGCGAACCCAGCTCCCATGCATATTTCTCAATCAAAACCTCAATCAAAACTCATCAAACCAATCCCAATATCACAATTAGTCATCACCACAACCTTATCACCTTTCAAACAACAAAACCTAAGCTTAATGCCACTTAAAACACCAACCAATATCCACCTCTAAGATCATAATCTCAAGCTTACAAACTATCTAAAAAACAGAGTAAAAACTCATAAATTAACCTAAAAATCCTTACCTCAATCCCAGAATTGAAACCCTTCAGTTGTTGAACATAACCCTAAACTCTCAAGCTCTAATCCTTAAGCCTCAAACCCTCTTGCTTCCTTCAAAATCCCAACCGAGAGAGAAGAGGAAATAATCGAGAGAGAGAAAGAGAACCTTCTGTTTTTCAGCCTTAAACCCTCTACAACCTTCCTTGGTTGAGTATATCCATTGGTCAAATGAACAAAATTCCCCCTAGGGCCAAATAAAACCTCTCAAGGCTAGCAAGGGCAAAACTGTCATTTCCCACCTATCCCGTTAATCATAATTAACGACCTCCAATTATCATTATTCCCAATATCCTCAATAATTATTAAATCATATCCCATTACACGTTCATTCCCAGTAATGTACTAAACACCATTTTACCCCTAGGCTCACCCCGAGCCCAGTAATTAATCCTGTTATGACCAAACTGCTAACTTGCATCCTCCGATCGTCTCATGTCGAATAGTTCAACAATATCCACATAATAATGTGGTCTCATCCATGTATCACATAAATGCACATAAATATACAATTACACTCTCAATGGCCAAAATTATGAAAATGCCATTCTAATAAGAAGTGGGCGCACATGCATGCAATTATCATCATATAATAATATAACTCACATAATCATGCATGTAATCACATAATTGCACATAATATCACATAATTCCATAATTTTTCATCATGGCCCCTTAATCAACGCTGTAAGCCTTATTAGGAAATTTGGGACGTTACAATTTGGATTCCCGAGCTTAAAACCTTCAATTGGCCAACATTGTCTATTTGAGCCATGGCCTAGCCCTTAAGGGCTGCGACGCACAAAAATTCAGAGAGCCTTGGGCTCTCATCAAAGGGACATGGGTTGTGGCGTATCTCAGACTGCGCCACGGCACCTGGGCAAAAATCTGAGGCTCCCAAGCCTCTGAGTTCATGCGGGCTGCGACGTCTGAAGAACAGGGCCGCAGCTTAAGCCCCAAAACCCAGAAACTCCACCATTTTCCCCTATGTTTTCCTCAGCCTAACTTACCAATTCTTAACCAAACCAATCCCTACACTCAGAATTCAACCAATAGTTCGTATCCAAGCAACATAACTAACATAAATACCCCAAAACTTACTCCACAAATTCATCAAAACTCATAGATCACATCCCAAAGTTCTACCCCATAAAACCTCGAAATCACAATTGAAAACTCAGTAAAATAAACAGAAATTCTTACCTCAGTTGTGTAATTCTAGTCTGAGCTACACCCAATCACTTATAGCTTCAACCCCTCTTGAATTCTAAGCCTTCTCCCTTGAATTAAGCCAAAATTCCTCCTTAGCCTTGAGAGAGAGAGAGGGAAACGTGAGGGAGAGAGAGATAAGGTTGAGGGTGTTTTGTTCTTCAACTAGTTCTAGAATTATGTTTGGTTTAACTCTGTCCTTAGCTGAAAAGTCCAAAATGCCTCTAGGTATATCCTTAGTCCTTTAATGCCACCAAGGGCAACCCCATCATTTGCCACATCCTGCTAAATTCCTCGAGAGTTCCTATAATTCCCCATTTAATCTCGACATACCCAAATGATCGCTAAATCGCTACCCGTTACCCGGTAAATCTCGACCACATACTATGTTCCCAAAATACCCCTAGGCTCACCCCGAGTTCGGTATTCGGCTCCGTTGTGGCTATTTCGCTATTTCGCTCCCTAGGACTATCTCAGACCACACATCACAAATATATCACCACAATCTTGTGGTATCAAGCATAACACGCATATAATTCACATTTATGCCCTCAACGGGCCAAAATTACAATTAGGCCCCTATTAACCAAAATGGGCTCACATGCATATTTAATTCACCTAAACATGCATTTCTAATCACATAATCATTTAATACACATAATAACATAATGTAATCAATTATTGCCCTCCTGGCATGCTAATCAAGGCACTAAGCCTTATTAGCAAATTTGAGACGTTACATTATCTCTAAGTTCAAATCAGAAGCTTAATTTGTGCGCACTTTACATACAAAACCTTACTGAATTGTATTTTTTCTCTCAGGCATAAGAAACTCAGTTGAACCTTGTTTCTTCTTGATCTTGAGTTTGAGACTTTCTCGATTAATATAAGTGCAAGTGGACGTAGGCCATTACCAAATCTTGGGGCCGAACCACTATAAATTCTTTGTGTCATTTACGTGATTTCAGTTCTTTAAATTTATTTTTGTCGTTCATATTGACTCAGTTTCGTTGAACAAAATGCAAGTCAACATTTTGGTGCTTTCATTGAGAGTTGAAATCCAAGATCCTACTTCATTAGATTCATTTGAAGCAATGGCTATCATGACTAGAAGCTAGAGTCAAGAATCACAAGGGGAAACCCTAACACTGCCCATCCTGATTGCCCCTCGAGCAGTCAGAACCCTCCTTTGTGCCCCGCTCATCAATTTCCTCCCCTTAGAAACCTGACTTCACCAGCCACATTTGGACATGATGAGCCCCATGTGGACTTAGGAGAAGATCTACACCCCGACCTTGAACAACCGAAAATGGTCGTGGGACAGATGAAGGAATAATTCGTTGCCATGCATGAGAGTCAGGTAGTAGCTAGAGAGGCTATATCTGAATCCCTCAATAAACAAAGACAAGATTTTCAAGTCTAGTTAGATCATAGGCAATGAACCCTTGAGGCCCGGAAAGAGGAAGCTGACCATCGCAATGTTGAGGCGGTAAGGTTGCTAGAGGTCATCTTTGTTAGGATTAATTCCCTAAAAGCATGTAAAGACATTTTATTGATTTAAATAAAAGTACAATTTTATTATATTTGAATGTTATAATTATTGCTTGAATAAATTGTATAATAATATCAAGAAAATTCCTTATTCATTCATGAGAATATGATCTTGTATTAGTACGAGAGAATTATGATCATATATAATGAATAAAATAGTCAGTAACATATTAAAGTAAGGAATCTTTAATCAATGGTTACTAGCACAGTATACTAAGTGTCACTGGCCGACTATTTGGGTGCTCCAACTAGACGGAACGTGCGGCACTTGCAGACTCTTCAAGCTAACAAGCCAGCCTACAACACACACCTACAGGCAAACAAACTCAGCGGTTAGCCAAATACACATCTCGGACATGCAACAGGCAATAACGAAGTATGAGCAAGCACAAAGCAAGTCATTCCTAGGAACGTCCACACAACACAAAGCACACAACAAGGAAAATGGCACGCAATGGCCCAACGAAGCTAACAAACAAGCAACACATAAGCAACAAGGAAGCACACAGGGGCAAGTATGGATAAATGTTATTTCATTAATATATAGCCTTGATAGGGCAAGGGAGTACACAACTTTGGCCCCTATCTACTGATGGCCATGGTGCTTCCCTAAGTCACCAGGTCACCTCCCCCTAAGGAGCCTTCTAGGGAAATAAAGTCTTCCCAGGAACATATATGATTTTTGTCTGGGAGACATATGCAATATTACAAAACTGCCACTACCCTATCCCATGAGGTTGCTTGGTGCAAGACTTGACTAATGATCAAGCACCAAGGCATGCTCATTAACAAAATGGCCCCATGTGGGTGTGCCAAAGGGGTAGCACGCCACACTCTCCCCCACTTAATCTTTCGGCGCCCTCGACGAAGTAGCTTGTAGATCTTCAATCTTCTGCGTGAGCTTCTTCAAGTCTTCCGCCCTCTCCCAGCTGATTTCGTCATCAGCGAGCCCCTTCCATTTTACCAGATATTGTTTATTCTTTTTACGGTCAGTGGTGAACGTTCTTTCCACCAAGATTTCTTCAGGTTGACGCTTGCTCCTTGGCTGAACAATGACTCCTCCTATGGTTGACTGGTTGCGCTCTGGATTTGCTGGATCTTCATGATACAGCTTCAAGTTGCTGACGTGAAGGACCGGGTGTATCTTCATCCAAGCTGGTAGGTCAACTTTGTATGAAGCTAGGCCAACTTTTGAGATGACTGAGACCGGACCCTCGTACTTGCGAACGAGTCTGATGTCTTTGTCCCCTCGGAATCTCAACTGTTCGGGCCTCATCTTGATTAACACTAAGTCACCTGCTTTGAACTCCAGTGGTCTGCACTTCTGATCTGCCCACTTCTTCATTCTTCTTGAGGCTTTTTCTAGATAAGCTCGGGCAATCTCTGTTGTTTTCTTCCAGTCTTTTGTGAAGTGAAAGGCTCGCGGGTTCCGACCGCGATATTCGTCCACTGTGTGGGGTAACAGTGGTTGCTGTCCATTAACAACTTCAAAAGGGCTCTTATTCAACGAAGAACTCTTTTGAGAGTTGAAACAAAATTGAGCTACATCGAGTAGTTGCGGCCAATTCTTCTGATTGGCATTGACAAAGTGGCGCAAGTACTCCTCCAACATCCCATTGAATCTTTTTGTCTGCCCATCTGTCTGCGGATGGTAGCTCGAGGAAATATTCAGTTGTGACCCCAAGAGATTGAATAGTTTGGACCAAAACGTCCCCGTGAATCTTCCATCTCGGTCACTGACGATGTTCTGGGGCACTCCCCAATATTTGACAATATGTTTGAAAAATTGTCTGGCTGTCTCTTCTGCCGAACAGTACTTCGACACTGGGATGAATGTTGCATACTTCGAGAATCTGTCCACGACCACCAAGATCACACTTAGATCCCTTGTCTTCGGTAGACTGGTGATAAAGTCAAGCGACACACTCTCCCATGGTCGGCTTGGGACTCGCAAGGGCTCCAAAAAACCCGGTGTCTTGTTCCTATCGACCTTGTCTTGCTGACAGACGAGACAGGTCTTGGTGTACTCCACTACATCATCTCGCATTTGTGGCCAGTAGTTCCCCTGCTTCAAGAGGGCGTGGGTTCTCTGCCACCCTGGATGACCTGCCCACAGGGTGTCATGACACTCGCTTAGTAATGTCCTTCGCAAATCTCCAGCTTTCGGAACATACAAGCGCCCCCCTTTAGCCCACAGAAGATCATCCTCCACCCAGAACTGGCGAGTCTTGCCTTCTTTTACGAGCTTCAGGATGGTCCTGACCACTAGGTCCTTCTCCAGGTTATCTTTGATGCGTTCCTTGAGTGGAGTGTTCACCACGCTAGCCGATAAACTATCCAAGACCTTTAGAGTCGCCAACTCCGCTTTGCGACTCAAGGTGTCAGCTGCCTGGTTTAAGCGTCCTGCCCTGTGCTCAAAACGGAAGTCGAATTCCGCCACAAAATCCTACCATCGAGCCTGCTTAGGGGTCAGTTTCGGGTGAGTAAGGAAATGACTCACAGCTGCATTATCCGTCTTCACTACGAACTTTGACCCCAGCAAGTAATGCCTCCACACTCGCAAGCAATGTATAACTGCGAGGAGCTCCTTCTCCTGGGAAGTATACCTCATCTCAGCTTCAGACAGCTTGCGACTCTCATATGCGACCGGGTGGTCTTCTTGCACTAGTACCCCTCCCAGAGCATAATCTGATGCATCCGTCTGTACTTCGAAGGGCTTGCTAATAGTTGGCAAGGCAAGAACAGGATCCTTCGTCATGGCTTCTTTCAAACTCCTGAACGCTTCAGCACACTTGTCAGTCCACACCCAAATCACACCCTTTTTCAGAAGTTCGGTCAAGGGTGTCGCCCTTCTTGAGTAGCCGTCCACAAATCGTCTATAGTAGTTGGCTAGGCCCAAGAATGAGTGGAGTTCTTTCACGTTTATGGGGGCTTTCCATTCCTGGATTGCCCTCACCTTCTCCAGATCCATACGAATACGACCACGTTCCACCACGTGGCCTAAGAACTTGATGCACTCCTGTGCAAACGAGCATTTCTCTCGCTTCACATATAGTTGGTTCTCTCTCAACTTCTGAAACACTTGAGCCAAGTGTTCTTGATGCTCTTTAATTGTGGTGCTATAAACCACGATATCATCCAAGTACACCACCACGAACTTATCTAGATACTCGTGGAATACTTGGTTCATTAGTGTACAGAAGGTAGCAGGTGCATTTGTCAACCCAAACGGCATTACCCGAAACTCAAATGCTCCGTATCGAGTAACACACGTAGTCTTTGGTTCATCCCAATTTGCAATCCTCACCTGATAGTAGCCCGATCTCAAGTCCAACTTTGTGAAGTATTTGACTCCACTTAGCTGGTCGAACAAATCAGCGATCAGAGGGATGGGGTAGGTGTTGCGAACTGTCACCTTATTGAGAGCCCAATAGTCGATGCACAGTCTCAAGCTCCCATCGTGCTTCTTCTGGAATAGCACCGGTGCGCCAAATGGTGCCTTCGACGGTCTGATGAAGCCTGCCTCCAATAACTCTTTTAATTGCTTCCTCAATTCTTCTAGCTCAGGGGGTGCCATTCTGTATGGCGCTTTTGTTGGAGGTTTCGCACCGGGCACCAGCTCTATCTGGTGATCAATCCCCCTCTTTGGTGGCAAGGCTTTGGGGAGTTTATCTGGCATCACATCCCCATACATCTTTAAGACCCTTGTAATTTCTAGTGGAACAACTTCTTCCACTACTTCTTCGAACACGGTGGGTACAGCTACATAAGTGGGCTCCTGCTTCCTCACACCCTTCTTGAACTGTAAAGCTGAGAGAAGCTTCACACCAGGGGGTGGTTTCACCTTTGCAGGTACCATTGAAGGAGTCTCTCCCATTATGAGTAAGCTTTTAGTGGCAGGAATTGGAATGGCACCTTTCTCGGTTAGAAAGTCCATTCCCAAAACTACATCGAAGTCATCCACATGGACGACCACCAAGTCAGTCTGCCCCTCCCACGTGTCGATTTTCACTTTTACCCCTTTATCCACGCCAGTTGTGGCCAAGGCTTTAGAGTTGACCGCTTTCATGCGGCCTGCATCTTTCTCCAGCTTCAGTCCCAGTCGCTTAGCTTCGAGTTCAGAGATGAAGTTGTGGGTGGCACTAGTATCAATCATCACACTTTTGGCAGGCTTTCCATTGATAGGGGCATCCACGAACATTAGCCCTTTCCCCAGGGTCTTCTTCCCTTTCTCGCCATGCTTCTTGAGAGCGATCAACAGGCGGACAACGCCCATGTGCGCGTACGCTTCTTCTTCCTCTTCTCCTTCGCCCTGTTGTTCTTGGCCGATGAGGGCATTCAGCTTGCCCCGGAAAGAGAAAACTGCCAACTTATGTGGGCCTTTGAAAATCCAACACGCTAGCGGATTCTTCCCTGCAGCAGCATCTGTCCCACTGGAAGAATTGGACTCAGGTGTCCTCTTCTCTCCCCCACTCTTACCCTGCCAGGACTTCCCAGACTTCTTATACTTGAGTTGGCTGGAGGAGTAGCCCTTTTTGGCAGGCTGCTCTCCGGAGTGTAGTCTGTTAAGCGTTCGGCAGCAGCTTGAGCGGTGGCCAGATCAGACACCCGCTGTCTTTGAAGTTCTTGCTTGGCCCACGGTTTTAATCCCTCGAGGAAGCAGAAGAGCCTGTCCACTTCGGACATGTCTTTTATATCGAGCATCAGTCCCGAAAATCTCTTTACATATTCTTAGACTGTCCCGACTTGTTTAAGCTCTCTTAACTGGCGACGAGCTATGTAAGCTACATTTTCTGGTAGAAATTGCGTCTTTAATTCCCTCTTCAGGTCTGCCCAAGATGTGATGGTACACCTGCCATTCTCTATGTCATCATACTTGGTCCTCCACCACACCTTGGCATCCCCCGACAAATACATGGTAGCCATGGCGACCTTTTCATCTTCTGAATCAGCCCGCACGACTCTAAAGTAATGTTCCATGTCAAAGAGGAAATTCTCCAAATCCTTTGCATCTCTGGCCCCGTTATAGGGCCTCGTCTCGGGTACTTTGGCTCGACCATACTCCATACCTATCGGCCCTGTTGCAGGGGCATTCCCAACCGCTCGCATGGTCCGGTTTACCTTGGGAGATAGCTCAGCCATTTCTTCTCTGAGCACACCGACTGCCTCCCTGCAATCTTCCGTCGTGTCATTTATGGAAACTTCTTGTTCCTTTAGCATGCGTTCCACTGCCGCGATGCGCTCTTCCCACCGAGGGGAAATAGAAGTACTTGTTGGAGTGTTTCTTTTCTCCAACGTGATAATTCTGGATAGAAGAACATCATTCTCCTTTTCCAACGCAGCTATGCGATTGTTTGCATCAGACGATCCCGAGTCCTGACTTGTAGAGGAAAGATCCCTGACCCTCTCGTCCAGGCCATCTAGTTCCCCTAGCCGCTTCTCAAGAGCTTCGATCTTCTGAGTGTTGCTCACCATAGTGTGTTTTGCCAAGCTCTTTCTAACCTGGCTCTGATACCAACTGTCACGGGCTAGCTATTTGGGTGCTCTAACTAGATGGAATGTGTGACACTTGTAGACTCTTCAAGCTAGCAAGTCAGCCTACAACACACACCTACAGGCAAACAAACTCAGCGGTTAGCCAAATACACATCTCGGACATGCAACGGGCAATAACGAAGTATGAGCAAGCACAAAGCAAGTCATTCCTAGGAACGTCCACACAACACAAAGCACACAACAAGCAAATGGCATGCAATGGCCCAACAAAGCTAACAAACAAGCAACACATAAGCAACAAGGAAGCACACAGGGGCAAGTATGGATAAATGTTATTTCATTAATATATAGCCTTGATAGGGCAAGGGAGTACAGAGCTTTGGCCCCTATCTGCTGATGGCCATGGTGCTTCCCTAAGTCACCAGGTCACCTCCCCCTAAGGAGCCTTCTAGGGAAATAAAGTCTTCCCAGGAACATATATGATTTTTGTCTGGGAGACATATGGAATATTACAAAACTGCCACTACCCTATCCCATGAGGTTGCTTGGTGCAAGACTTGACTAATGATCAAGCACCAAGGCATGCTCATTAACAAAATGGCCCCATGTGGGTGTGCCAAAGGGGCAGCACGCCACACTAAGCATACGAGATGCAAGTGATCTAGATTCAGATTACTGATGTGGATAGACATCTTAGTAAATGTGCTGCATATAATAGAGATTATATATGATAGGACTGCTGAGAATTAACTATCTTTATAAACTTACCGTTCGACATACATATTTAATTCTTATTGTTGACGGTGAGAACTCGTCAACGAAGTTAAGTTGGAAAAATTATCGAATTGAAATCGCTAATTAGAAAGCTATGAAAACTTGAACAATGACTCAAGAACAATGGAATAGCAACAATGGAGAATTCAGTATCTCATTCACACTAATGTCTCTGCTACAGTAAAATTTCCAACCCCCCTTCAGGTGGCCTTGGAATTCAATTTATAGTAGGCTCTAACGACCTTAGGTACATAGTGGTCCAGGGGACCAAGAGGTACAAACGTACTGTACTAGGGAAGTGGCTTCAGAGGTTGTGGCTGTACATCCCGTACAGGAGCAGGTGTCAGGAGGATGTCTCCACTACTTGTCTGTACCCCTTCCTGAGGCGTGGTAGCAGGCGTGTTGGCGCAGGAGGTAGTGGTGTCGGCTCTGACCTATGGCCGTAGACGTACGGACCACGATCCTCACTGGTACTGGCATCCGTACCTGGTACCTGGTCGTACAAATATGTCTCATTTGACTCGCACTAAGCATAGGGACTTTGAGGTGTGAAAAAGGGGATCTTCGGTGTCCGTATTGGCAGTGGCGTTGAATAGGGGTCTTGGGCCCATACACGTTAAGTCATGGGGCGTCGGCCTCCTGAGAAGATTGTGGGCTGATGGACCTCCCGGGGCGTGCGCGCGCGGGACCTTGCACGGCCTCGCGCATGGGGCGCCGTAGACGGCCCCGCGGCCCCTCTTGGCCTCGCGCATGGGGCGCCTTCGATGGCTCCGCGGCCACTCTTGGCCTCGCGCATGGGGCGCCGTAGACGGCCTCGCGGCCCCTCATGGCCTCGCGCATGGGACGCCTTAGACGGCCTCGCGACCCCCTCATGGCCTCGCGCATGGGACGCCTTAGACGGCCTCGCGACCCCCTCTTGGCCTCGCGCATGGGACGTCGCGGACGGCCTCGCGACCCCCTCTTGGCCTCGCGCATGGGATGCCGTAGACGGCCCCGCGGCCCCTCTTGGCCTCGCGCATGGGGCGCCGTAGACGGCCCCGCGGCCCCTCTTGGCCTCGCGCATGGGGCGCCTTCGATGGCTCCGCGGCCATTCTTGGCCTCGCGCATAGGGCACCGTAGACGGCCTCGCGGCCCCTCATGGCCTCGCGCATGGGACGCCTTAGACGGCCTCGCGACCCCCTCATGGCCTCGCGCATGGGACGCCTTAGACGGCCTCGCGACTCCCCCCTTGGCCTCGCGCATGGGATGCCGTAGACGGCCTCGCGACCCCCTCATGGCCTCGCGCATGGGACGCCTTAGACAGCCTCGCGACCCCCTCTTGGCCTCGCGCATGGGACGCCGTAGATGGCCTCGCGGCCCCTCTTGGCCTCGCGCATGGGGCGCCGTAGACGGCCTCGCGGCCCCTTCATGGCCTCACGCATGGGACGCCTTAGACGGCCTCGCGACCCCCTCTTGGCCTCGCGCATGGGACGCCGTAGACAGCCTCGCGGCCCCTCTTGGCCTCGTGCATGGGGCGCCGTAGACGGCCTCGTGGCCCCTCTTGGCCTCGCGCATGGGATACCGTAGACGGCCTCGCGGCCCCTCTTGGCCTCGCACATGGGGCGCCTTAGACGGCCTTATATTTTCTCTTGATGAGATTATGAGCATCAACACTTGCCCCCCCTAGTCTAGGAGAGGGCCTTTAGGTGCTTTTGTAGACTATTCATCTTGGTTCCTATAAATAGGTCGTCATGCATGGCTTAATATTTTACATCTTACCTCCTTGGCTTAGTGGTAGTTAGACCCTTGCTCCTTCCAAAAGGTATAGGGTTCAACCCCCCACAACCACACTTTCTCTATAATTTCATCACTTTTCCATTTTTCCATCATCATCATTTTTTTTTTTTTTAGCTAATTTCTTGGTGTGTACATTTTTGGGCTAACACACTTTTCTGATTAACTCTTGCAGACGCGCATTTTAAACGCTTTGGTGCTTTTCGCCTCCCAACCTTCCTTGGACTCCGACTTCGTTCTTTCAATTTCTTGAGGTATATTTTCTTTTCTTCTCCCGTTTATTTACTTATTTTATCGGATTCAGACCAACAACACTTGGGATGGGGTACGTTAGCCCGAGCTTGTTTTGACCACACGCGCGCCCCTCCTCTTTCTTTTTATACATGTACCTTGTAGTAGTCCATTTAGGGCGTTTGCACCTAGGGGTATTAAGCCTGTTCCTTTGTGTTTTGTAGTCTTCCCCTTGTTTAAACGTGACCCCCTTTTTGCTGTTGGGACGCGGTTTCATGGCCAGTGAGGGCCCGTCCGACATACCCTCGAGGGCTGAGTTTATCGACCTGTCTTCAGATCCCGAGTCCCCTGAGGGCAGCCCTTACCAGGACTATGAGTCTTTGAGGCAGGCCCGCATTCGCCACCTCGAGTGCATGGCTGATCTTAGGCATAAAATTTGGGTGGCAGAGAGCAAAATTGACTCGGTGTCGAGGGGAGACAGAGGACCTTCTCCCCCGGGCCTTAGCGACCATATAGCGCGTCTTAGGACGGCTCTTTTTGAATTGCGGTGGGAGTTAGAGTTTATGGAGGGACACATTCCGCCAGAACCTCCCACTCCCCCTTCGCCTGATGACGATCACGGGGCTATTAACTCCTCTCCTCAGCCCCTAGTCTCCGTTGATCCTGGCTTAGCGCTTCCGCCATCGCTCCCTCGATGGAAAACCCTTGCTAGGAAGAGAAAATGGAGGGTTAAGTGCTCTGCCTCTTCCTCACATGTTTCTTTTGATTTTGCAGATATGTCGAAGGTACGCAGACAGGTGTCCGTCCAGGAAGAAGACGACGCCCCCCTACTGGCGTCCAGCCTAGTGTCCCATATGTCTTCGAACAAACTAAAGACCATCGTGAAGCGCTACCGAACTCCTCCAGAATACGCCCTGCATGTTCCTCAGGAGACCTGCCGGGCCGACCGCCCTGAGAAGGGCTTTGTGGCTTTGAGTGAGCAGATTATGAAGGTGGGTGGCACCGTTCCTCTACACCCGTTCTTTGTGGCGGTTCTCAACTATTTTGATTTGGCCCCTCTCCAACTGTCGCCCAACAGTTGGTTGACTTTAAGTTGCCTCTTTCTTTGGTTCAAGGATAATGAGCAATGCGCCCCGACGGCGCAAGAGGTGCATTCCTTGTACAACCTTATTGGGGTGCACAATTCCAAGGGCTTCTATTACTTGCAGAAGGCCAATAGTGAGCTTCCCTTGATAGATGGCTCAGTGTCTAACCCAGGGTCCTGGAAACAGGAGTTTTTCTGGGTACAGGGGCCTCTTTCAGTTCGTGAAGGCTTTCGCGCTGAACCTAGTAAGTATCCCTGCAAGATTTGCTGATCCCTCGGTCATCGGGTCGGAGGCGGAGGCGATAAACAGACTCATTGCAGCAGACCCCGCCCTGAAGAAGGCAGCAGTCCTATTTACCATGACGAATCTCAATCGCCACCAATTGTCTCCGGTCTCTAACCCCAAGTTCCTATGGTCAATCACCGGGTCTAAGAAGGTTGTGGCTACGCCGGCTGGGCCATCACTGCACGAAGATGAGGCTGAGGTGGAGATGGAGGATGCCCCCCTGTCCCCCAGGGGACATCCTCCTCATGACTCCCATGACCAGGACACGACCTTTCACCCTCTAGGCCCGCAGGCCGCGGCAGGATGCTACGCCTCTCCTGGTCGCGGTGGCGGCGATGCCTTCCCTCCAATTCATCATGATCTCGGCATACCGGCTGCTGATTTCGTCGGGCTCGCGGAGCTCCCTGCCGATGCACCAGAGTCTCAATTTTTCTCTTCTGCTGCGCCTCCTCCTGCCTCGGCGAGTGGGTCGTCTGTCCCAGTCCAACCAGATGCTCCTAGCGTGGGGGCAGAGGCTTGGGTGACCAGGATGGCCTCAGTTTATGGGCAGCGTTTCGTTCCAATAGCTGAGAGTCTCCGTGTCTCCGACTGGAGGGGCCTAGGGAACGTGACTCAATCAGACCTCGGGGAGATGCTAAGGCGTGCTGCGGCCTGGGTGAGGCTTTTCACTTTACGTTGATTAGTATTATGCATAGATGCACCTGTGTTCTTCTTTTTGTTACTTATTGCTGATGCCATTGGTTTTCTTGTGCAGGTCTATATCGTGTCTCTTCGACATGCTGACTCAACTGGCATCCTTTCCGCATCTACCACTGAGAGGGACGGCCTCATAGTCCAGGTTCAGGAGCTCGAAAATGAGCTTAGCGCAACCAAGGTCCAATTGTCAAAAGCCCGGACTAAGTACACCAAGTCGAACTCGAAGAATGAGCAGCTGAAAGCTAAGATCAAGGTGCTGAAGGGCAAGGCTAAATGTTTGGAGCGCGAGCTCAAGGAGGCCAAGGCCGCTGCATCCGGGTCGCATGAGATGGTTGTTCGACAGGGGACTGAAGTTGAGGCCCTTAGGACTGAACTACAGTCGGCTCAGGATAAAGTCGCTTCCTTGGAGGCGGAGAAGGCTGTAATCGAGCGCAAGTCTATAGACCGGGCTCTTTACAATGTGTGGAGGCAGGATCCCAACTTTGACTTCTCCTCTTTTGGCGAGCAAGCTGTTGCCCGAGCGGCCTGGTGGAGTGCCCACTACAGGAGGCCTTGAACTAGTTTCGCTCCTTTTTGTTTTTTTTATTTTGTAACGTCATTACTAGTGCTACTTTTCTGTTAGTAACCCTTGTATTGTCTTGAGAACTCCTTTCTTTTTTATGTATGAATACATGTGATGTTGTTGTTTATTTCTTGTTCTACTGCATTTGAGGCCCTTTTATGCCTGTATGACGCGGTTTGGTTGGTTCCCTTCTTTTATTTGTCAGGCTGGAGGTCCTTTGGATCCCATGTGAGAGGGTTCACTGGGACCTCTTTTGGTGCCTCTTGGCGGTTTTTGTAAGGATATTTTGACCCCTTGGGTCTTAGCTATCCTTTTGGGTTTTTCTTGCGCGCGCTTATTATTTCTTTGCGAGAGGCGTCCCTCTCGTCCTTTTGCATAGTACTATTTCGGCAAGGGTCTCTTTTGGGACCCTTTTTGGCTAGGCGGCTTGGTGGCCGCTCCAGACTTATTAGTGTTGTCACTATATATATATTTTTCTTTCGTAAGGCCTTTTGGCCTCCTTGATGTTCACGAGGGTAGCTAATCCTCGTAAACTCAGGGGAGGCCTTGCAAGGTCCTTTTACTACTTTCTATGTTTAGGAACTTCGTCTAGGGCCCCGATATAAGGGGTCCTTCTAGGAACTCCCATTGAACGGTCCTTTTTAGGGCTACGGTCCTTCTCGGGTCCTCCTGATGCATAGGGGGTCGTTTTTAGGCTACTCCTAATTGAGGGCCCTTTTCAAGATCCTTTATCAGAGGGTCTTTTTTAGGAGCCTCTTTTTTAGGAGGGCGAGGGGTCCTTTCCAAGACCCTCCATTAGAGGGTCCTTTTCAGGCCTCCCTTGCTAGCTGTGTTATCGCCCCCTGTCCTGCCCCCCAAGTGTTTGGTGAAATTTATTTCGGCGGACACTTTGGCTGATGCCCTGGTATTGAAGAAAAAATAACACACGAAGAGGCTAACAGTTTTACTTATAATACGTGGTTTCATTCATTATATTCGTAACATAATGGTTTCATACACGTAGTTGCAACGGTACATAGGTGATTTTCACATAAAACAAAATAAAATGGCTCACGCCTACTTAGGAGGTTATCTAGGTAACCTCTTTGATTTCTTCCTACCATATCAAGGCAGCGTGCTACACTTGTGCTTTTATCCGTGGGCACGGGCGTCTTACTGGTAGTACTTCCTCAGGTGTTCCGCGTTCCATGCCCGGGGTACGATGGTGTCGTCCATGCGCGCCAGCTTGTAAGTGTTTGGGGGGATGCACTGAGCGATTTGGTAGGGTCCCTCCCAATTTTCCCCCAGCACTCTTGCACCTGGGTCTCGTGTGTTTGGGAGCACCTTCCTCAGCACCAGGTCGCCGACTCTGAAAGTTCTCTCTCGCACCCTCGAATTGTAGTACCTTGCGGCGCGTTGCTGGTATACTGCCACCCTCATCTGGGCTTTTTCTCTCTTTTCCTCCAGGAGGTCTAAGCTTTCGGTCAGGGCTGTGTGGTTGGCTTCGTCTTCATACGCCTGCACCCTGTGGGATATGACTCGCATTTCGACTGGGAGCACAGCCTCGCATCCATAGGCCAAGGAGAATGGGGACTCCCCAGTCGTCGTGCGTGGGGTGGTTCTGTAAGCCCACAGCACATTTGGTAGCTCATCTGCCCAGGCTCCTTTCATCTTCTCCAGCTTTGTCTTTAGGTTCTTCTTTAGGACCCTGTTGATGGCCTCCACTTGCCCATTGGCCTGGGGGTGTACCACTGCGGAGAAGCTCCTCCTTATACCTCTTTTCTTACAATATTCATCGAAGGCTCCTCCTTCAAATTGGGTACCATTGTCGGAAATAATTTTGTAGGGTACCCCATACCGGCACACAATGAATTTGTTGACAAAAGAGGTGATGTGCTTAGCGGTTATTTTCACAAGGGGTTCCGCTTCTACCCACTTGGTGAAATAATCTACCGCCACCACCGCGTACTTTGCTCCACCTCTACCTGTAGGAAGAGCGCCGATTAGGTCTATCCCCCAGATGGCGAAGGGCCAGGGGCTGGGCATGCTGGTCAGTTCGCTTGGGGGTCTTCGAGGGTAATTGGAGTGCCTCTGGCACTTGTCACATTTCGTGGCAAAGTCCTGCGTGTCTTTCTCCATGGAAGGCCAGTAGTATCCTTGTCTTACGGCCTTCCTAGCCGTGGAGGGTCCACTTTCGTGGTTGCCGCACTCTCCCTCATGGATCTCTTGTAACACCTTCAACGCCTCCTCTCCTTCTACACACCGCAGGAGAGGCATGGAGAATCCTCTTTTGTAAAGGGCCCCATCTACCAAGGCGTACCTCGCGGCCTTGCACACCAACCTCCGAGATTCGTTTTTATCCGCAGGCAAGACTCCTTCCTCCAGGTACTTCTTGATTGGCTCGGTCCATGATTTCTTTGGGACGCTGATCATGTGCACATCTACGCCTCCGATGCTGGGCTTTGGCAAGTACTCCACGGGTATTGATTCCAAGACGTCACCATCCTTGGTGGATGCCAACTTTGCAAGTGCATCGGCATGGGTGTTCTTTTCTCTGGGGATTTGCTCTATAGTATATGCCACCATTCGCCCCAGGTAGCCCTTCACCTTCTCTAAATATGCTGCCATCTTGGGCCCCCTTGCCTGGTACTCCCCCTTTATTTGGCATACCACCAATTGCGAGTCACTGAAAATATGGAGGCGCGTTACTTTCAATTCCTGGGCTAGGCGCAGGCCAGCTAAGAGCGCCTCGTACTCCGCCTCATTATTGGAGGCCTCGAACCCAAACCGGATTGCGCAGTACATTCTGTGTCCCTCGGGCCCAGTCATCATGATGCCCGCTCCTGATCCTCCTTCATTTGACGCCCCATCAACATGCAAACTCCACTTCTCTACATTTCCCAGTTCATCCTCCACAACAGGCTGCGCCCCTCCTTCACTCTGTCCTTCATTCGGCTGATGGGTGAATTCTACTATGAAATCTGCCAGCACCTACCCATTGATGGAGGCCCTTGGGGTGTAGACAATATCAAACTGACTTAGCTCAATCGACCATTTCATTAGCCTCCCTGAGGTCTCTGGCTTATGTAAGACTTGTCTCAAAGGACTATCCGTTAAGACATCAATCGTATGCGCATGGAAGTAAGGCTTCAACTTCCTCGATGCCACTACTAGCGCATAGGCCAGTTTTTCGATCTCTGGATACGGGCTCTCTGCGTCCACCAGACGCTTGCTGATATAGTATACGGGCTGTTGTTGCTTCTTCTCTCCCTTAACTAAGGCTGCGCTGATGGTATGCTTCGACACCGCCAAGTATAGGTACAGCTTCTCGCCCTTCTCTGGCTTTGCTAACAGGGGCGGCTTCCCCAGGTGCTCTTTCAACCTGACAAAGGCTTCCTCACATCTTTCATCCCAAGCGAACTTTTTGCTCCCTTTGAGGATGTCAAAGAATGGGAGGCACTTGTCGGTGGACCTTGAGATGAACCTGTTAAGGGCCGCCACCCTTCCTGTTAGGCATTGTACCTCCTTCTTATTCTTCGGCGGGCTCATTTCTATGAGCGCCTTTATCTTGTCGGGGTTGGCCTCGATTCCTCTGGAGTTGACCATGAAGCCCAAGAATTTTCCCGAGGATACCCCGAAGGTGCATTTGGCTGGGTTCAGTTACATCCGATATTTCCTGAGCGTGTCAAACATCTCACCAAGGTCTTTGTTGAGTTCTACAGCTACTTTGGTCTTCACCAGCATGTCATCCACATACACTTCCATATTCCTCCCTATCTGATTTGCGAACATTTTATTCACCAGCCTTTGATAGGTGGCTCCCGCGTTTTTGAGCCCGAAGGGCATCACCTTATAACAGTAGAGCCCTTTGTCTGTAATGAATGACGTGTGTTCCTCATCTGCAGGGTTCATTGGGATTTGGTTGTATCCCGAGTAGGCGTCCATAAAACTTAGTAACTCATGCCCCGCTGTTGCGTCTACTAACTGGTCTATCCTGGGGAGTGGGAAGCTGTCCTTAGGACAAGCTTTATTCAAATTCGTGAAATCGACGCAAGTCCTCCACTTCCCATTTGGCTTCGGCACGAGTACTGGGTTTGATACCCACACAGGATAGAAAGACTCACGGATGAACCCGTTGGCCTTCAATTTGTCAACCTCTTCCTTTAACGCTGCGTACCTTGTTGGATCGAGCGCCCGCCTCTTCTGCCTGACGGGCCTTGCTCCTGGGGAGATGTTCAGGTGGTGGCACATTACGCTGGGGTCTATGCCCACCATGTCCTCATGACTCCATGCAAACACGTCCAGATTATCCTTCAAAAATCTTATCAATTCTTCCTTCACGCCACCTTGTAGGCTTCTCCCTATCTTCAATTTCCTTAAAGGCTCCTCCGTCACCGTAGCCTCCTCTACTTCTTCTACCGGTTCTACTCTTGCCTCATCCACGACCCGAGGGTCCAGCTCCTGCGGACCCCCTGTGGGCATGCTTATCACCTCGTGTACCACCATGGCCATCGGCTCACGTGGCTTTGCAGGCGTGCGGAGTGAGGTGTTGTAACACTCCCTTGCTTCCTTCTGTTCTCCTTTCATACTCGCGATCCCTCCTGGGGTCGGGAACTTGACAACTAAGTGATATATTGAAGTTATGGCTTTCAATTCTCTCAGGGAGGGCCTCCCTAATACCGCGTTGAAAGCTGATGCGCAATCTACCACAACAAAGTTAGACATAATTGTGGTTTGGCGGGGCTTCTCCCCCATGGTAAGTGTCAACTCAATCATCCCAAGGGGTTGCACTGAATCCCCTGTGAATCCGTATAGTGACGACTGGCAAGGCTTTAGGTGACGAATGCCCAGTCCCATTTTTTCCAAAGCCGGGCGATATAGGATGTCCACTGAGCTCCCGTTGTCCACCAGGACTCGATGCACACGCATATTTGCCAACTGGACTGTCAGCACCAGCGGATCATTGTGGGGGAAGTGTACCCCCCGTGCATCTTCCTCAGTGAACGTTATTGAGTCATTTTCCCCCTTGAAACTCTTCGGGGGTCGCTGTTCTAAACTCATGACGCAGGGGGGCGGACTTCGTCGAGCCTCCCTTGCATATTTATCTCGTCCCTTCCGAGAATCTCCTCCAAATCCTGGGCCTCCAAAAATGGTGCGGACCTCCCCTTGTATCTCTGGGGCTCGCTCCTGTGCCTGGGGTGCTCTGGGCTCGTTTTCTGGCCTTTGCCTTTCTTTCTTGACATAACGGCCTAAGTGCCCCCGGCGGATGAGCTCCTCAATTTCCTCTTTCAAGTGGATACACTCTGCCGTGGTGTGTCCAATGTCTTTGTGGTATTGGCAGTATTTACTGGGGTCCCTCTTGGACCGATCCTTTCTCATTGGTGGGGGCTTCTTGAAGGGCACTCGATCTTCGTTGGTGACGTAAATATGCTCCCTGGTGTCAGTGAGGTTTGTATAGTAAGTATAGGCCGCTGGCCTATGATCACCTCCTCGTTTGGTTTTCCTCTGCTGGTCATCTCTCGACCCCTCATACGTCCTCTTCTTCTTAGCTATATTCGGCCCGTCGTTAATTGGGGGCTTTGCGTGGGACTCCTCCTTTCCGGCCTTCAGGTTTGCGTGGCCATCCTCCACACGGATGTACTTCTGTGCTCTTTCATAGAAGTCGTCCAAGTTGGTGACTTCCCTCTTCAGCATGTTGTCCCACAACTTGCTCCCTGGGAGTACCCCAGCAGTAATGGCCATTTTTAACTCCCGGCGCGTCAGGCTCCCCACTTTTGCGGCCTCCATATTGAACCGGTGAATGTAGCTTTTTAGGCTATCCTTTTCCCCTTGCTTCACGTTGGCTAAGCTGGTGCCTGGCATCGTGTAGTCCCGCACGGCATGGTGCTGCTGGAGGAACTCGTCAGAGAACTGCTGCCAGGACCTGATGGACCCCGGCCTTAGCCTTTTGAACCATTTGTAGGCGGGTCCTTTCAGAGTAACAGCGAAGCAATGGCACTTGGCACCACTTCCAATCCCCCTCAATTTCATGAGATCGTTAAACGCATCCAAGTGGTACTTTGGATCCGTGCTCCCTTTGTAAGGGGTCATATTGGGCTCCTTAAAATTGGCAGGGAGCCGGATTGCCTGAATTTCTCGCACGAAGGGTGACTCATGGTCGAATTCTTCCTCAAAGGCCAGGCCACCCGACGCGGTGACAATCTTGCTCCGCAAGCTCCGCATCTCTGTGTCTAAGTCTTGCCTCCTTTTGCTGAGGGAGTCTCTTAGAGTGGACGGGCTAAGACCTGCCTTTCCCTTGCCTTCTCGAGGCGCCTCAGGGGGTGTGGTCCCTTTGCCTGCCCTTTTCCTGTTGATCTCCTCCCGCAAGTCTGGGGGCGTTCTTTTGGAGGTGACCTCATCCTCGCGTCGAGGGGCAGTAGTGGTTCTCGGCGTTGGCTTTTGGGCCTGCTTAGGCGGTTCGGGGTGATCACGTTGCTTCGTGCGGGGGGTGTTGCTAGTTGAGTGTCGGGTTCTTCCATCATCTACTGGCACAGTGGTCTCCACCCCACCCTTGCCCTTCTCCTTTCCCTTGGGCAAGGTTATGCTGGATTTACCCTGCAGTAGGCCGTTAAGGACCTCTTGCATGTTCTCCAAGGTAGTTTCTAACCTTTGGTTTTTACGGTGGAGCTCACGTATCTCCTCTTCGTAAAATCGGGACTTTGAACTCGAGCTCACGGAGTGGACCCGGGGGTGTTTGTCCGGCCTATGGGTAGAAGGGCCCGGGTCTTGCCGGCCGGAGTTCGGTGCCCGCGGTGGTTTCGGAGGAGGGAACTCATCAGCGTGCACCGGTGGTGCTCTGGGAGGACTCCCCCCAGGTGGAGCAGTCGGTGATGAGGCCACCCTGTCTCCTCCTTGAACCTCAGGGTCTTTCGGGGGCTCCACGTCCCTGGGTGGAGGAGCGTCCTTCATGGAGGCCTTCAGCTGGACTCCGTTTAAGTGAACTTCGACCACCTGCGTCTCCCTTAGTCGCTTCGAGCGTCTCAGCATCTTCTTCTTGTCGGAAATAATGGTGGAACAATAGCTTAAAACTAACCTTCCTACAGACGGCGCCAAACTGTTGACGGTGAGAACTCGTCAACGAAGTTAAGTTGGAAAAATTATCGAATTGAAATCGCTAATTAGAAAGCTATGAAAACTTGAACAATGACTCAAGAACAATGGAATAGCAACAATGGAGAATTCAGTATCTCATTCACACTAATGTCTCTGCTACAGTAAAATTTCCAACCCCCCTTCAGGTGGCCTTGGAATTCAATTTATAGTAGGCTCTAACGGCCTTAGGTACATAGTGGTCCAGGGGACCAAGAGGTACAAACGTACTGTACTAGGGAAGTGGCTTCAGAGGTTGTGGCTGTACATCCCGTACAGGAGCAGGTGTCAGGAGGATGTCTCCACTACTTGTTTGTACCCCTTCCTGAGGCGTGGTAGCAGGCGTGTTGGCGCAGGAGGTAGTGGTGTCGGCTCTGACCTATGGCCGTAGACGTACGGACCACGATCCTCACTGGTACTGGCATCCGTACCTGGTACCTGGTCGTACAAATATGTCTCATTTGACTCGCACTAAGCATAGGGACTTTGAGGTGTGAAAAAGGGGATCTTCGGTGTCCGTATTGGCAGTGGCGTTGAATAGGGGTCTTGGGCCCATACACGTTAAGTCATGGGGCGTCGGCCTCCTGAGAAGATTGTGGGCTGATGGACCTCCCGGGGCGTGCGCGCGCGGGACCTTGCACGGCCTCGCGCATGGGGCGCCGTAGACGGCCCCGCGGCCCCTCTTGGCCTCGCGCATGGGGCGCCGTAGACGGCCCCGCGGCCCCTCTTGGCCTCGCGCATGGGGCGCCTTCGATGGCTCCGCGGCCACTCTTGGCCTCGCGCATGGGGCGCCGTAGACGGCCTCGCGGCCCCTCATGGCCTCGCGCATGGGACGCCTTAGACGGCCTCGCGACCCCCTCATGGCCTCGCGCATGGGACGCCTTAGACGGCCTCGCGACCCCCTCTTGGCCTCGCGCATGGGACGCCGCAGACGGCCTCGCGACCCCCTCTTGGCCTCGCGCATGGGACGCCGTAGACGGCCCCGCGGCCCCTCTTGGCCTCGCGCATGGGGCGCCGTAGACGGCCCCGCGGCCCCTCTTGGCCTCGCGCATGGGGCGCCTTCGATGGCTCCGCGGCCACTCTTGGCCTCGCGCATGGGGCGCCGTAGACGGCCTCGCGGCCCCTCATGGCCTCGCGCATGGGACGCCTTAGACGGCCTCGCGACCCTCTCATGGCCTCGCGCATGGGACGCCTTAGACGGCCTCGCGACTCCCCCCCTTGGCCTCGCGCATGGGATGCCGTAGACGGCCTCGCGACCCCCTCATGGCCTCGCGCATGGGACGCCTTAGACGGCCTCGCGACCCCCTCTTGGCCTCGCGCATGGGACGCCGTAGACGGCCTCGCGGCCCTTCTTGGCCTCGCGCATGGGGCGCCGTAGACGGCCTCGCGGCCCCTTCATGGCCTCGCGCATGGGACGCCTTAGACGGCCTCGCGACCCCCTCTTGGCCTCGCGCATGGGACGCCGCAGACGGCCTTGCGGCCCCTCTTGGCCTCGCGCATGGGGCGCCGTAGACGGCCTCGCGGCCCCTCTTGGCCTCGCGCATGGGATGCCGTAGACGGCCTCGCGGCCCCTCTTGGCCTCGCACATGGGGCGCCTTAGACGGCCTTATATTTTCTCTTGATGAGATTAAGAGCATTAACACTTATCACAATAGATGATCATTTGTATATTTGTCTAAATCATGAGTATTCATGAACTTCTGTTTTGTTTATTGGATCTTTTGATTCACTCGTTAAGGTTTCTTAGTATAATTAGGCTAATGACTTTTGTTTTGGAGATTCTATATCATGAATGATTGGGAATATGATTTACAATAATGGAATCGATACTTTCCTAATAGATCGAATATTGGTTCCCTTAAGGGTTAATTCTGAAAGTGAATAGTTATTGTGCTCAAATATATAATTTGATTATTGATTAATTAGAAGGGTAAAATAGTAATCTTGTTCAAATCTAATTAATGAACCAATAAATGAAGGAAAAAACTACATTTATTGATAATATCAATGGACTACAAGAGAAAACTCTGTAAATATAATTCTATAAATACTTAGAGTCCAATTCCATATTTATAGTGGAGTAATCATGGAATTAATAAATACGATTATTAGATTAAAAAGTTTAATTAATAATCTAATTTATTGGAGCTTCATATTATAGGTCCATGGTCCTCGGATAACCTCTGTCCTACACTATCAATGTTAAGGATGTCAAAAGAAAGATTTGTAGAGATGACTTAGTTGCAA
The DNA here is from genome assembly GCF_963169125.1 of Humulus lupulus. Classification (NCBI taxonomy): domain Eukaryota; kingdom Viridiplantae; phylum Streptophyta; class Magnoliopsida; order Rosales; family Cannabaceae; genus Humulus; species Humulus lupulus. The sequence continues at coordinate 75,886,007 of NC_084793.1, forward strand.
AGGAATTAATTTTCTAGGGCAATGAAATAATTATGTGATAGTTATGGGCAATTGATTAATTATGAATTAATTAATTATTTAACTATATAGTTTTTCAAAACTATATGTTAAAATAAATATTAATCATATTTGGATTAATATAAAGAGAGATTAATAACTATCTTATTTATAATAAGATATTTATATATTTATTTAAAACTGATATTTTAAGATAAAGTTAATTTTGAATTAACTGATATTAATTTTGGGATAAATATATTGTCTTAAATATTAATTAAACAAACAAATGAGAAAATTATGGAAATCCCTAATGTGGCACCACATTGAGATATTTTCTATCCCTGGGATTTTGAATTTCAAATTTATTTATTTATTTTATTATATAGTTAATTATTCTTTTTAAATATAATATAAATTAAATAATTAAATAGGTTATAGCTGATCAGTTTTATTTTAAGTAAATTAAAGATTAATTAATTAAGTTAATTATCTTTATAAAACTGAAAGAGTGATACTTTCAGGAAAAAGATTTTTAATCGATCAAAGTTGTTTAATTGTTAGACTCTCTCTAAGAAAAAGAAAGCGATAGATTTTTCTAAACCTGAAAATCTATTCACAATATCCTCTTTCTTATCAAGCCTCTCTAGATCTCATGTGTTGTGGACACCTAGAGAGTTCTAAATCAACATTTTGAATCCTACGTGCCCACACACGTCCTTGTGTGTTTGATGATTGGTCTAGAAGATCAAGTTGTTCGCTTTTAGAATACGGATAGGAAAATCGTTGATTTATACATAAAAATTCGTGGACGTGTTTGATTTAATATATCTAAGAGGTAATCTCTAATATATTTGTATGTGATTTAATATATCTAAATATGTATGATCATGGCTGCTATTAATATTTTTAATTAAAAAGATCCATTCCGATGCGCATTCTGATTTTCATATTTAATACCAACAATTGGTACTAGATCACTCTACATATATATATATATATGTTAAATGATGTGTGAGTTTCTTGCATTTGTTATATGTATGTTGATATATATATATTGAATGGGTGGATGTGTTTTTTGAATGTATTGTTGAATGATAGATCATTAATTATATGGTGCTATTGGGTTAGGATTTTGAATTTCTAGATCTTGTGTAGGCCATAGTATTTTTTGTAAATTTATTTTTGAAATATTAGATCTGAAAAATCTGTACACAAGAAAAATAAGGACCTGAGTCACTAGCCAAACCAACAGCCCGAGCCCCCTCTCACGCACGCGCATGCCTAGGCCTTACGGCTCTGCCTCTTGCGCAGCATCGCCTGTCTGAGCCCTTGCGCGCGCCCCTTGGTGCTTGGCCGAGCCCTTGCGTGCGCCCCCTGGCGCCTGGTTGAGTCCCTGCGTGTGCCTCTGGCACCTTGCTGAGCCCATGTGTGCCTAGCTCTGCTGGTCGTGTTTGCGTAAGCCACCCAGCCACCGCCCCTGCTGAGTGTCACAGGCCGCCAACTTGACTCCTCAAATTGACAGAACGTGCAACACTTTTTAGCACACTCAGCTAGCAAGTCAACCTAAAATTCACACCTGCGACAAACAAACCCAATGGTTAGCCACGATACAAGTGTCGCACATGTAAGAGCAATGACAAAGCATGAGCAAGCACAAAACAAGCCATCCAAAGGCAACGTCCCACACAACAACTAGAGCATACAACATAGGTAAGTGGCACACGATGACCCAACAAAGGTAACAAACAAGCAACACATAGACCATAAAGAAAGCATACACAACAGGACATGGATAAACATCATTTTATTCATTTATGGCCTTGATAGGGCAAGAGAGTACACAACTTAAGCCCTATCTGCTGGTGGCCATGGTGGTTCCCTAAGTCACCAAGTTACCTCCCCCTAAGGAGCATTCTAAGGAAATAAAGTCTTCCTAGGAACATATATGATTTTCTCCTGGGAGACATATACATAATTACAAAAGTTCCATCCCCTACCCCTGAGGTTACTTGGTGCAAGACTTGACTAATGATCAAGCACCAAGGCATGCTCATACATACAAAATGGCCTCTGGAGGTGTGTCATGTCACAACATGTCACACCCTCCCCCACTTAAATCTTCGGTGTCCTCGATGAACCTGCTCCTTGTTGATCTTCAATCTTCTGCGTAACCTTGTGCAAGTCCTCCGCCCTTTCCCAACGAATTTCTTCATCTCCGAGCCCTTTCACTTCACTAGATACTTTTTCTTCTTCTTTCTATCCACAACCACGGTCCTCTCTGCTAGGATTTCTTCAGGTTGTCTGCTACTTCGTGGCTTGACGCTGACTCTTTTTCTGGTAGACTGTTTGTGTGCTGGATCTTCTTGATCTTCATGATACGGTTTGAGGTTGCTAATGTGCAAGATCGGGTGTTTCTTCATCCATTTTGGTAAGTTGACTTTGTAGGAGGTTAGGCCCACTTTCGAGATGATTGGAACAGGACCCTCATATTTGCAGACGAGTCTGATGTCCTTATTCCCTCGGAATCTCAGTTGTTCGGTCCTCAGCTTGATCATCACTAAGTCGCCTGCTTTGAATTCCAGCGGTCGTCTTTTCTAGTCTGCCTACTTCTTCATTCTCTTTGAAGCCTTCTCCAGATAAGCTTGGGCAATCTCGGTGATTTTCTTCCAATCTTTCATGAAATTAAAGGCTCTTGGATTTCTTCCTCGATACTCATCCACTTGTGGGGTAACAATGGTTGTTGTCCGTTGACAACTTCAAAAGCACTCTTGTTTGACGAAGAACTCTTCTGAGAGTTGAAGCAAAATTAAGCTACGTTCAGTAGTTGTGGCCAATTCTTTTGGTTGGCACTGGAAAAATGTCGTAAGTACTCTTCTAGTATCCCATTGAATCTTTCAGTCAATCCATCTATTTGAGGATGGTAGCTTGAGGAAATGTTTAGTTCTGACCCCAAAAGGTTGAATATATTTTGGGGTACTCCCCAATACTTAATAATGTGCTTAAAGAAATGTCTTGCTGTCTCTTCTACTGAGAAATATTTCGACACCGGTATGAATGTTGCATATTTTGAAAATCTGTCCATGATCACTAAGATCGAACTTAAGTCCCCTTTTTATGGTAGACTAGTAATGAAGTCAAGCGACACACCCTCCCATGGTCAACTCTGGACTGACAAAGGTTCTAACAACCCTGGCGTCTTGTGCTCTCCACTTTGTCTTGCTGGCAGGTGAGACAGGTCTTGGTATACTCCACTATATCATCGTGCATTTGTGGCCAGTAGTACCCTTGCTTCAATAGGGCATGCTTTCTCTGCCACCCTGGATGACCCGCCCACAAGGTGTCGTGACACTCACTTATTAATGTCCTCCAAAAATCTCTCATCTTTGGAACATATAAGCGACCACCCTTGTGTTAGGAGTGTGTCCTAAAAGCATGTAAAGACTTTTGTTTTTCTGTGAATAAATAAATACAATGGTTCATTATTATTGTTATATTTAGATTGTTAAATTATTGTTTGAATAATTTTGTAAATATCAGAAAAATTCCATATTCATTATTGAGGATGTGATCTTGTATTAGTACGAGAGAATTAAGATCACATGAATGAATAAAAATATTCAACAACAACAAATTAAAGTTATGGAATTCTTTAATTGGAGTTGTAAGTACGGTTTACTGAGTATCATAATGATACAAATAATCTAGATTCGGATTATTGATGTGGAAAGACATCTCGGTAAATGTGCTTTATATAATATGATTATATATGACATGGACCGATATGAATTAAAGTCTTTATCCAAAAACCATTTAACAATAAAGACTTGTAATTCATATCATAACTGATGATCATTTATAGATCAACCTAAATCCTGAGTGTTCATGAACTCCTGTTCATGTTTATTAGATCTTTTGATTCATTCGTTAAGGTCTCTTCAAAGAATGTGGCTAATGACTTTTGTTTTGGAGATTTAATATCATGGATGGCTGAGAACATGTATCAACAATACGGAATCTAATCTTTCCTAACGGATCGTATATTAGTTCCCTTAAGGGTTAATTCTGGAACTGAATGATTTTGAGTTCAAATCTATAATTAGATTTGTAATGCCCCGAATTCTCCGATTTGGTTTAATGGCGGGATTAGTAGGCTAGGAGGGCCATACTTGCATAATTATGCCATTAAATGATAATATGCATGTTTATGTGAATTATATTATGATATGATGTTATATGCGCGCATGTGGGTCCACATTTGAATATTATGATATTTTGGTACTTTGGCCGTTTAGGGCATAATTGTATATTTGGGTGCGTATTGTGATTTGTGAATGAGATTCCATTATTATGGAGATATATTTGAGCTATTCGGCATGAGACGGTCCTATATAGTGGACTAGCGGTTTTGTCATAACGAGGTCAATTTTGGGGTAATAGGAATGTTTATTTGATGATAAATTGGGAATATTTGAGATCAGGAGGAAATTTCGGAGGTTTTGACTATAATGTCCTCGGGGGTGTTTTCGGGACCCCGAGCACTAGGTTTTATTTGAGGTTACTTAAGCATGAAGTAGCTTATCAGATAGAACGTATGTTAGAAAACCTCTCGTTCTCCCTTTTGTTAGTTCGTTTTACCATTTAAGCCTTTTTGAAGAAATCTCGAGTTCTAGGAGTCGGAATCAAGCGAGGATCAAGGCATAGCGATCCTAGGAAATATTAGAAGCTTCTTAACTGAAGGATTTGATGGAAAACAACCCAATCGAAGGTAATCGAAGTTTAAGTTATGAGTTTTTCGAGTTTCTAAGCTTTGAATTAGATTTTGTAAATTGTTGAGTTTTTGGTTGGTTTGAACCTTGGGTTTTGAGGGTTTTGGAGCTTTGGGAAGCTTGGGAACTTTGTTTTGATGATTGGGGAATTTTTAGGTATGATTTTGGAGGCTTTGGAGTGTTTAAAACACGTTTGGGAATGGCCCAAAGTTGGGGGCCGCGACCCTGTTCTTGGGGTGCCGCGACCCTGTTTTGAAGAAGCAGGTGGGAGTGTTGTACCTGCTGGGCGCTGCGGCCCTTGATGAAGGGAACCGCGGCCCTTGCTTCAGCAATTTCTGGGGGCTGCGGCCCAAGGTGCTAGGGCCGCAGCCCTTGCCCAGTTTTCACCCCGTTTGCATGTTTTGACCCCGGGAACTTAATTATAGGCCTCAGGAGTGTTCCTACTACTTGGATTAGTGGGGATTGATGTCTTGGAGGCTAGATATTGGTTTGAGAACCTATCTTGATCATTTTTATTGATGATGTCCCGTGTTTGGTTATGACTAGGTGACCGCTAAAGGACTTAAGGTTGATCGCTCTCAAGGGTCATTCTTTTAATCACTCTAGCTCGAATCTGAGGTAAGAAAATTGCACCCTGTGTATATATGACATGCGTGATTGTAATTGAGGCATGTTGATTGATAAATGTGGACATGGATTGCCTATTCAATGCTAGCGAATGTTGTATACTTGTATATGTACTGACTATTCAGGAATACTGACCTAAGAGTCAGAAATGGCATAGCGTCATGAACGCAAGACCAAATGAAGATTAGATCTAATCGATATCAGCATTGAATGGCTCTATGGCATTAATGCTGGACCGACCCTAAAGTCGATGAAACTTATAAGTGCTTGGCTAGTCTAAGACTAGTTACTCAGAGCCAGGGCATAAGGCCCCGGTGACTATTGTCACATGGCTAGGGAACGATGTTCCAGGGTTATGACTTTATGGTCACGAGGAAGGTTATGTTGGTGACTAGTCACCATACACCTATCCTGTTCAAACTTATGAAAGGTTCACTTATCTATTAAGCCCTGGTGACCCTATCGTCACATGGCTAGAGGGGGGCTGTACCCACTTTTGTGACTTTTGCGACTGTCACTTATCTATTTTGGACTAATAGTCCTGAATGATTATTATAATCATTGTTGATATTATATCATGCCATATTGTGTTTTCTTGCTGGGCCTTGGCTCATGGGTGCTATGTGGTGCAGGTAAAGGGAAAGAAAATCTCACCCAGCCTTGAGTGGAGAGCTTAGGTGGTGATGTGTACATATGTGGCCGCTTGACCACCACGGCCAAGGCGTTCTTAGAGGAACTAGGGGGTTTACCCTATTTTTGCCGCTTAGGTCGGCGGGATTGTAAATTTGAAACAACAATGACCATTTTGTACTGAGAACAACTTGTAAATGTTTTGATTAGCTCTGCAGAGTCGTTTGTAATGAAAAATACCCTTTCCTTTTTATTGGTTTTTCCACCTTAACCTGTTAATCACATTTAGAGCACGTTTTTAACCAAAGGACTCGGGTAGCGGGTCAAATTTTTGGTTCACCGTTCACCGTAACTGTTCTGGGGTAACTAGGGTGTTATAAGATTATAGATTAATTATTGACTAGTGAATTAATGGTACTTCAGGAATAAGAAGTAAATTAGAAAGGTAAAATGGTAATTCTTCCATTCTAATTTATGAACTAATTAATTAGAGGGTTGAACTATTGTAAGATGGTTATATCAATGGACGACTTAAGAAAATATTTCTGTAAAAGTATATCTATAACATAAAGAGTGCAATTCTGAATTTATAGTGGAGTAATATCAGAATTAATAAATTAACTATTATAATTAAAGAGTTTAATTATTTAGTTTATTTATTGGAGCTTAATGTTATAGGTCCATGGTCCCCGAAATGGCTCAAACAATCACTGACAAAGGTAAATACAAAAATGGGCAAAAAGGACTTATGTGATAAGTAAAATATTTTTCTATGTATCAAACATAATTATTGCTTAATTATGTGTAATTAATTAATTATTTGATTTAACAAAAATATAATTAATTTTGAATTAATTTATTTTTGGGATTTTTGGTATTTAAATAATAATAAAAATTGGGAAAAATCACATGCCATCACTGGCATGTGGTACACGTGTAGCACAGTGCACAGTCACTGTGCTACACGCATAAGAGACTGTGATCAGTTTCTTGGTTCCACAATTTTAGTTATTTAAATATTAAATAAATAATGAGATATTTTAATATGATTAAAATATTATTATTTAAACAAAAATCTGATAACTAATAAGTTATTTTAAATTGTTTAAAATAACAAATATTTTAATATATTGGATATATTAAATATAGGACATCAGTTTTACAGAACGTAACTTTTCAGGGATAGAAAAATATCTAGAAATCTCTCTCAGAGAAAGAGAACAGTGACATAAACAAAAGTCATTGTTCTTCACAAAACCTAGGTCCAAACTTTATCAGATCTCATGTGTTGAGAACATCTGATAAATAGTTTTTTGCATATTGTTTGTATAGCAAGCCCACACTCGTTCTTTGTGTACTGAGAACATTTTGGAAGATGTTGGTGTGAGATCTCAAGGATTTAGCCATACAAGAAGATAGCAGCGAGGAAGGACCTAAGGTAATTTTTCTATTCTTGTCTTTGATTCAATATATATATGCATGTGAAGAAGTAGATCTAGACATATTTTGGGATTAAACTGACAATTTTATTGTTGTTCCGTTGCGTATAATCTCTGATTTGATCAATAAAAACCAACACCTTGGCCCACAAAAGATCGTCTTCCACCCAAAACTGGCGCATTTTTCCTTCTTTTGCGAGATTCACGATGGTCTTCACTACCGAGACTTTCTCCAGGTTCTCCTTAATGCGCTCTCGGATGGGAGTAGTCACCATGCTAGCCGACATGTTTGCTAGAAATTTTAGAGCTGCTAACTCAACTTTGCGACTCAGGGCATCAACTACTTGGTTTAGACGACCGACCTTGTGTTCGAAATGAAAATCAAATTCTGCTACAAACTCTTGCCATCTTGCTTGCTTCGGGGTACGCTTTGGCTAGGTGAGGAAATGACTCACCGCGTAATTGTCCATTTTCACCATAAACTTCAACCCCAACAAATAGTGCCTCCACACTCGTAGACAATGAATTACTGCGAGAAGCTCCTTCTCTTTCGCAGTGTACCGCCTCTCTACCTCCGTAAGTTTGCGGCTTTCATAAGCTACGGGGTGGCCCTCTTGTACTATTACTCCTCCCAAAGCATAATCAGACGCATTTGTCTACACTTCAAAGGGTTTACTGACATTTGGTAAGGCGAGGATAGGATCTCACATTATGGCTTCCTTTAGACTCTCAAATGCTTTGACACATCTATCGGTCCATGTCCAAGTTAAACCCTTCTTCAACAACTCAGTCAAGGGTGTCTCTCTTCTTGAATAGCCTTCCACAAATTTTCGATAGTAGTTGGCTAAACCAAGGAAAGAGCGTAGTTCCTTCAAATTGGTGGGGGCCTTCCATTCTTGAATAGTGCACACCTTCTCTAGATCCATGCGGATCTGACCATGCTCCACAATGTGGCCTAGGAACTTGATTCTCACTTGTGCAAATGATCACTTCTCTTGCTTCAAATAGAGTTGGTTCTCTCTCAACTTCTGAAACACTTGAGCTAAGTGTCGTTGATGTTCTTCTATTGTGGCGCTATAAATCACAATGTCATCCAAGTAGACTACCACGAACTTATCTAGGTACTCGTGGAAAACTTGGTTCATCAACATACAGAATGTGGCTGGTGCGTTTGTCAACCCAAACGGCATGACTCGGAACTCAAATGCTTCATATCGAGTCACACACGTTGTCTTCGGCTCATCCTCTTCTGCTATCCGCACTTGATAGTAGGTTGATCTCAAATCCAATTTTGTAAAGAATTTCGCCCCCCCCCCCCTTAACTGGTCGAACAAGTCTGCGATCAAGGGGACGGGGTACGTATTGCGCACTGTCACCTTGTTGAGAGCCCGGTAATCAATACACAATCTCAAGCTCCCGTCGTGCTTCTTATGAAATTGCACGAGCGCACCAAATGGTGCCTTTGATGGTCTGATGAAGCCTGCCTCTAGTAATTCCTTCAACTGCTTCCTCAGTTCTTCTAGTTCAGGGGGAACCATCCTATAGGCCGCCTTCACAAGTGGTTTGGCTCCTGGCCCTTGTTCGATTTGGTGATAAATTCTTCTTCTAGGTGGCAAGGCTTTGGGGATTCGATCTAGCATAACATCTCCATACTTCTTCAAGACCATTGGAATCTCTGGTGGAATGACTTCATCCACCGTATCCTCGTATACTGTTGGTAGGGAAACATACGTGGGCTCTTGTCTTTTCACGCCCTTCTTCAATTGCAAGGCTGGCAATAACTTGGTTTCAGGGGGCTGCTCCACTTTAGCAGACACCACTGCAGATGTCTCTCCCATTGTAATGCCCTACTTCCTTAGAGTCGTTACTAAGTGAGTTTTTAAGGCAAAACAGTGTGCAATGAACTCGCTAACCGAGGTTTTGAAACAAAAGTGTGACTAATTAAAAGTTAAGGCTGTAATCTTAGAAAAATGCGTTGTTTCAATAAAACTTCTAGTATTAAACATTTGGGATCCCAAAATAAGGTTTGAAAACTATTTACATCTTAAAATAAGTTTACAATTGATCAGCTATAAAAATCATAGATTATTACAACCATTTTCGAATAAACCCCCAACCAAAGCAGTCGGGCAGGCCAAACATGTACGCGTCGCTTCACGCTCTCCGTACTCATGGTTGGTTGACTCAGTCTTTGCCCTTACCTGCAATACGGAGCACCCGTGAGCCGAAGCCCAGCAAGAAAACTCATGCAGAACATAACATATACAAATATACAGTTAATCATATCAAATAGTCCACAGATAAACAAATCAACCATTAGACTAAGCAAACACGGCCATGCTGCCCCAGAAGCCTTACCGAAGCCTGGGGTATCGGTTCACACCGTAAGGATAACACATGTATCCACCGGGCCCTGCCCTGACTATAGCATCCCATGTGCTAAGTGTTACTTCCGGCCCCGCTGCCGCACCCGGCCTACGCCGCTCTCGGCCCTTGCCGTTGATTTTATTATAATCACACATATAGTATAACACAACAACATTCCAACGAATAATAATTCATTTAAGTCTGCATCCTAACATGTCATGCAATATAGGGCCATGCCCGGCAATCATCTCATCATGCACACATGCAATATAGGGCCGTGCCCTGCAATCACACTATGGGCCCATGCCCTATCCTACGGGTGTTATAGTTTTCTTTCCTTTCCATTCAATAGCTTAGATCACCTGACTCCTTGAGCACGATCCCACTCGAGCCTTAGCGCACACCTAGGCACAAACATAGGTCAAAGTCAACACTGAACCCCAAGTCCGAATACCTAGCCTCGGGACCAATCCCGAGCCCCCGGGAAGTCCTAAATCCCCAAAACAAAGTTGCGGAATCGAGCCCCGAACCCTAGGTCAAAATCCCTCATCAAAAACCCAAAAATCCACCTCTGTGAACAGTGCAGCGCTACAGCGCTCAAAAGAGGGCGCTGTAGCGCTACAAGAAGAACACACCCCCCAGAACAGGGGCTAGCGCTACAGCGCCCACTGACTAGCACTGTAGCGCTAGTTGCAGCCCAGCAGAACCCGAAAATCGCATCTTGCGATTTCCTTCAACCAATTCAACCCCAAACTTGCCCAAACCTTTTCCAAACCCAAAATCAAGCTTATAAACACCTCACACTCATCCCAAGCTTCCCAAGAACTCAAAACCCAAGCACAATCAACCCAAATCTCAAAATTCACCATGAACAACCCTAAACCCAGAAATTCAATCAACAACAAAGTTAAAGGCTTAGAATTCTTACCATTGATGCAAATTTCGACCTTGATTCAACCCTAGACCTCCTTAGCTTGTTCATCCTCAAAGCTTGCCCAGAAATTCCTTAAAATTCCCATCAACTCAGCTCAAAACACAGCTCAAACCATCAAAACCCTTAAAACTGAAATCTCTAAAACTTACCTCAAAAGTTGATGTGTTCTTGCCAAATCTTCAAGTCTAACCCAAGATTCTTGATGCTCAGCCTACCATTGCTCTCCACTAAGCTTTGGTCCAAGAAAAATGGAGCGGAATGGTGCAAAAATGCACAAATTGACCCTTGTGAAACCCCTCTGTTTTCTCTCTTTTCTTTCTTTCCTTATTCTTTCTTTTCTTTTCTTTCAGCATTCCCACTCTCTATAAAGCCTTATAAAAACCTATCTTTAAAAGCCAAATGACCAAAACGCCCTTCCTATTAACTCTAAATCCTTTTGTCCAAATAGGGCCATTTTAGTCATTTTACCCAATTCCCGCTAATCCTCAAGTGTCTCTAATATTTTCCCGCTACCTTCCAACACCTGATAAACCACCAAATAAGTATCCCCCAACATCAAAATAAATCTCAATCTATTCTCTGAATTCCTGCTTATACCCCCAGGCTCGCCCCGAGCCGGGTATAAATTCCCGCCATGACTTTTCCGCTAGCCTGCTCACTGGGATCGCCTCGAGTCACAAATCACAGATACATCCACATCACAATGTGGTCTCAACAATCATCACATATCAATACAGTTATGCCCAACATGGCCAAAATTACAATTATGCCCTCTAACACGATCCGGGCCTACATGCATACTAATATACATAGTCATGCATCTCAGATAAACAAATAGTCATATAACATGCTTTAAATCATAATCATGCATTTAACTCATCAAAGTCACACATAAATCCCATCATGCCCTCCTGGCACGCTAATCAAGGCCCTTAAGCCTTATTAGCTAATTTGGGTCGTTACACCCATTATGAGTAAACTTCCCGTACCTGGGATAGGAATGGCTCCCTTCTCCGTAAGAAAGTCCATACCCAATATCACATCAAAGCCATCCATTCGCATGACCACCAAGTCAATTTTCCCCTCCCATTAGCTGATCATCATGTTCACCTTCCTAGCCATGCTGGTTCTGGCTAAGGCTTCTGAGTTAACCACTTTCATGCGGCCATAGTCTTTCTCCCATTTCAGTCCCAAACATTTAGCTTCGATCTCTGAAATGAAGTTGTGAGTGGCACCCATGTCGATCATCACACTTCCGACCATTTTATCATTTAGAGTGGTGTCCACATACATTAGTCCTTTTCCAAGGGTTTTCTTCACTTTTGCACCATGTTTCTTGAAAGCATTTAGCATCCGGAGGGGGCCCATGTGCGTATATTCCTCATCCTCCTCTTCGTTGGCTTGCTCCGCTTGGGCAAATGATTCCTGGAGGGAACTCATCTTGGATTTGTGAGGACATTCTATTGACTTATGCGGTCCGATACATATCTGACATGTAAGAGGTTTCTTGAACGGGGGCTACTACCTTTGTTAGGAGAGTTAGACTCCACGCTCCTCTTCTCTCCTCCCCCACTCTTGCTTTGCCAAGAATTTCTCGACTTCTTACCCCCAAAGTTGCTTCCGCTAGGTGAAGGAGTAGTCTTCTTTGATTGAATGTTCCCTGATGAGTAATCAGTCAGTCGTTTGGCAGTAGCTTGAGCAGTGGCCAGGTCAGCCACTCGCTATCTCTCGAGCTCTTGCTTTTCCCATGGCTTCAAACCTTCCAAAAAGGCAAAGAGCTTGTCCACTTCAGACATGTCTTTGATATCAAGCATCAACCCAGAGAATTTCTTCACGTATTCTCGGATTGTTCTAGTGTGCTTTAGCTCTCTCAATTGGTGTCGAGCTATGTAAGCAACGTTATTAGGGAGAAACTACATCTTCAATTATCTCTTTAGATCTTCTCATGTTGCTATGGTGCATCTACCATTCTGAATGTCATCGTACTTCGTCCTCCACCACACTTTGGCATTCGCAAACAAGTACATTGTTGCCATGGAGACCTTGCCTTTTTCTGGTTCAGATCTCACGACTTTGAAGTAATGCTCCAAATCAAAGAGGAAGTTCTCTAAGTCCTATGCGTCTCTAGCCCTGCCATAGGGCCTCGGCTCAGACACTTTTACTCTTCCATATTCCATGCCAATGGGTCCAGCTGCAGGCTGATTCCCGACTGCCCTCATGGTAAGGTTTAGCTTAGTGTTCATCTCTAACATTTCATCCTTCACCACCTCAACCGATCCCCTACAGTTCTCTATGAGGTCATTTAGTGTATCTTGTAGGTCTTTCACCGCTCGTTCCAGTGCCTCAATACGTTCCTCCCTTTGAGGACTATTGGATGTACTTAAAAGGTTCTCCCTTCGCTTGATTGCAGTTATGCGGGCTAGTAGATTGGTCATATCCCGTTCCAACATAGCCACACGGTTTTGTGTGTTGTCCGACTCTGGATCTAGCCTGATAGAGCTAAGATCCTTGACCCTCTCGTCTAAGCCATCGAGCTCTCCAACACGCCTCTCCAACGCTTCGATCTGTTGAGTGTTGCTCACCATCATGTAGGGTCACCAAGCTTTCTCTAACCTGGCTCTGGTACCAACTGTCATGGGCCGCCAACTTGACTCCTCGAATTGACGGAACGTTCGACACTTGTTAGCACACTCAGCTAGCAAGTCAGCCTAAAATTCACACATGCGGCAAACAAACCCAACGGTTAGCCACTATACAAGTATCACACATGTAAGGGAAATGACGAAGCATGAGCAAGCACAAAGCAAGCCATCCAAAGGCAACATCCTACACAACAACTAGAGCATACAACATAGGCAAGTGGCACGCGATGGCCCAACTAAGGTAACGAACAAGCAACACATAGACCATAAAGAAAGCATACACAACGAGACATGGATAAACATCATTTTATTCACATATGGCCTTGATAGGGCAAGGGAGTACACTGCTTAATCCCCTATCTGCTGGTGGCCATGGTGCTCCCCTAAGTCACCAGGTTACCTCCCCCTAAGGAGCGTTCTAAGGAAATAAAGTCTTCCCAGAAACATATATGATTTTCTCCTAGGAGACATACATAATTACAAAAGTGCCATCCCCTACCCCTGAGTTTACTTGGTGAAAGACTTGACTAATGATCAAGCACCAAGGCATGCTCATACATAAAAAATGGCCTCATGGAGGTGTGTCATGTCGCAGCACGTCACACCGAGCCCTTGAGGCTCTCCATGCTGCTGGCCCTAACCCTACGGTACAATTCTTGGTGCCCAAACTAAAGATCCTATTTTTGTGTGAATAAATCTTTTTATTTAATTAATTTTAAATTATTTGAATTTAAAATGATAATTATCTTATTTTATTTTTATTAGAAAAATAAATATCTTTTAGTTGATTAAGATTTATTCATAAGTTTAAATAATTATATGAATATGATTATTTAAATTCATCTAAATTAAAAAGATGACAAATATGGTTATTTAATTAAAAGTTAGTTTTAATTAAATAAATTAGTTAGTTGGGTCTAACAAATTCCTAAGAATTATAAAGAAAGCATAAAAGAGAGGATGAGCATTCTTTGAGTCTTGCAAACAACTTAAGGGTTGTAAATTTAGAAATACCCAATAGTACTTGGCTCATCATTTATTGTTTATTTATTGTATTTATTTAAATTAATGTTTGATTGATAACATAAGCATGCATTAGTCAATTACATGCCATTCATGAAACCCCACACAGTTTTCATTAATCATGCATCTTTTAGAAACATGATCATTTAGGATTGTCCTAATTGTTTATATGAATTGTTTTGGAGAAATTAATTGCATGTAAACTACTAAGTATTAAATTAGTTAAAACTTGGTAAATCACACCATAATAAATGCAATAGTTTTTATAGGCCTTTAAGATAACCAACTTTATTTAAAAGTGTTTTAGTAAGGTTAGATTAATGTAATGGATAATTATTTAGATCACATTAATTGTAGAACACATGCTCTTTTATAATGAAATATATTTTGTAACTAATTACACTCATAGGGTTATTAATAAACTAGTAATTAATTTGGAATTAATTGGTTAGTTTAATAAAATACATTTTTTCTAAAATAGTAAGTGGGAGAAGGTGAACATCTCAATGTGACCTATGGTCTTCATTATTAGTACAACACCGTGAGATATGAATAGGGCCTCGAGGCAGCTTTGTTTCCGTACCCCTAAGGAAGGTTTATAGACATAATAATACCAAGGTTGACTTCTTACGAAGATAGGAAGGAGTGATGTATTTTAGGCTTGACCGACCCTAAGGCGACACTTTCTAAGTTAAGTCATGAATTTCAAAATAATGAGTTACACTTATAAAGATGCAATTAATCTTTTGCGGTGGATAATTGCATCTTGACCAAACCAGCAGTACTTTATTTTTAAAAGAAAAATAAAGAGTGATTTTAAGTTTTAAATAATAAAGATAAGATTGTCTTTATAAGTTATCTGAATTTAACTTGACCGATCCTAAGGCAACACTTTATTTGTTGGGTAGTTTTATCGTGGATAGTAAATGTTAGTTTATGTGGTTTAATTGTTGCATTCATGCGTCATGTTTACTTTCCAAACAATTGATATTTTTCGAATAGTAATGTTATTGTATTTTATTTCTTTCAGTTAAAATATTTGAAAATGACTACAATGTAGTGACTGAACTTAATGAAGAAAATATAGTATTTTGGAGACATGATATCATTATATTATTGCTAAGAGAGAATTTTATGGAAGCTGTTAACACCACAAATTCAAGAACCACTTATAGAAGCTTTGTTGAATGATGAGTTTGAGTATGTCAAGTGGTTGAGAATAAATCATATGGCAATGTATCATATCGCAACGATGGGAACTTAAGAGGACAGTTTGTTCCACCAAGGCTACCTAGGCCTCAAGATATCCCGCCTAGGGAAAATGTGCAGCCTGAAGGACCATTTATCCCACTAAGGCAGAAAGAGCCAGCGAATTTTCCAGAAAGATCACCTCCTGGCCCTCCTCGAGCAGATAGTTAGAATGCAGGAGGGAGACCCAGAGGAGGAAGCGTCTTTGATAGACTTGGGAGCAGAGGGCCTAACCTACGAGATGTCCTCGACCAACTCCGGGAAGGCAATGGTTCCGATGTTGCAGGACCTATTGCACCAGTAATCCTACCTACACCACAAGGAGGAACTGCAGCAATCCCAGTCGCTGCTCCAGCAGTCGTGTCACTAGTTGCCCCAGCAATCCAAGCACAACTAGACGCCCTGACATAGATGGTTTAGGAGCTAACTGCTCTGAAACTTACTAATATTGATTTAGAGAGATGGAAAGGGTCTCCTTTCTCTGACTGAATAAATGCTCTTACCATTTCACCCAAGTTTAAGATGCCAACTTGGAATCTGTATACAGGAAAAGAAGGTCTCATCTAATATGTTAATAACTTTGAAATACAAACAGATCTTCAAGGGGCGAGAGATGATGTTCGTTGCAGGATCTTCCTGCAACTCTATTTGACTTTGCTCAACAATGGTTCTTTAAACTAGAACCTGGAACCATTACATATTGGGATACAATTGTGAGGCTCTTCTACTCACAATTCTTTACTGCTTGCATCCCACCGGCCGAGCTCAACGACCTTGTGGACATCAATAAAGGGCCTAATGAACCCTTTAAAGACTATGTACATCGGTTCATGCAGGAAGATGCAAGGTAAAAAATTGTCAGTGATGATAGAAAGATGATGGCCATAATGGCCGAGATTCAAGTAAAAGGTTGCCTATGGAATGATCTCATAAGAAAGACCGTCTACTCAACTAGAGAATTTCTAAATCGAGAAGATGAGTTCATTAAGTTAGAATATGCAATTCGAAGAGTAGAATAGGCCAACCATGCAGGCACTAGTACTGGTCCAACCAAAAATATTGGTACATCTAACCATAACCAGACAATCAATGGTAATGGTAGTAAGAAAAACCATAATGGTGGTAAACAGAGTAATAATTCCAGCGGTGACAACAATAATGATAGAAAACGTGCAAAAACCAATGATAATCAATGAGAGTGCAATCTTCATTTTACCACCTATTCTACGATCTTGGGGTCACAGGCATAAGTCTTTCAAGCTACACAGGCTGAAGTGCCTTATAGGAAGCCAAATCCTATTAGGAAAGATATAAGTAAGAGAGACACAAGCAAGTTCTGTCGTTTTCATAACAACTATGGACATGACACCCAACTCAAGGATGAAATCAAATTTCTCATCCGCCAAAATCACCAGGCCATGAGAAGGTATGTTCGACGTCCTGCAGAATAAAATTAGGCTGTTGTATCCAATATGGATGCACCAGCACAACCACTACAACCAGCCCCTATAGCTGGTTGATTAGACATGATCTGCGGAGGACCACACTTGGCCGATGAAAGTAGAAAGGCACTAGAACATTATGCCCAGACATTTCACCATGAACCGAAGGAAGAGGTGTTGGCTGTCGAGGTGCGTACTCCCAAAACACCTCGGTATGAATGTAAGCCCATAACATTCACCGAGGACGATGCCGCGCATGTCGAATTCGCACACAACGACCCTTTGGTAATAGAGGCCCAGATTGCCAATATGATCGTTGCCAGAACAATGATAGATAATGGCTCCTCCGTAAACATCCTTTTCAAAACTACCCTTGAACAGATGAAGTTATCTGTATGAAATTTGGAGCCCTGCACACATACCCTATATGGCTTTACTGGAAAAGGAATGACCCAACTAAAACAATTAAACTAGCAGTGACTGTGGGAATTGCACCAACAAACAATATAGTCATGGCCACATTTGTGGTAGTCGACACTCCCTCAA
Organism: Humulus lupulus; assembly: GCF_963169125.1. Taxonomy (NCBI): domain Eukaryota; kingdom Viridiplantae; phylum Streptophyta; class Magnoliopsida; order Rosales; family Cannabaceae; genus Humulus; species Humulus lupulus. The sequence continues at coordinate 75,903,671 of NC_084793.1, forward strand.
CTTTTGATGCCTTACTTGGAAAACCGATAATGATCGACCTAAGAGCCATTACATCCACATTCCACTTAATGATGAAGTTTCCCACTAACACCAAAATAGGGTGTGCTAAGGGGAACCAAAGAGAAGCCCGAGAGTGCTATAACTCCTCCATCACAACTGCTAAAAAAGGCTTGGCAATGACCAACATGATATTTGCTTGACCAGCAGAGAGCAAGCCAACAACAGTGATGGGAGTAAGCACCATCAGAGAACACGCCACAATGTCCCCGGATAAACCGAGCAACTCCAAATAGGGAGTTTCCTAAAGCGAAGGAAAATATGTTGATCCTCGCTTTGGTGACTTTGATACTGGAGTGGGACCAATTGAAGACTTGGAGGAAGTTTCACTCGACCAGGACGAATCGACCAGAACAGTAAAATTTGGGAAAAACTTATCTGAAGAAGTCAAGTTTGAACTTATAAGTTTTTTTAAGAAATAACCAAGATGTATTCGCTTGGTTGCACAAGGACATGGTGGGCATTTACCCCACTGTTATCAGCCTGCCTTAAATATAGACAAGGATAACTTCAAATCGGTGCAACAAAAAAGAAGGTTGCTCAATAAGGAAATATCTAAGGCCTTAAAAGAAGAAGTTGAAACACTAAAAGAAAATGGATTCATAAGAGAAGCCACTTACTTAGAATGGGATTCTAATCGTGTCCTAGTACCAAAGCCCAATGGAAAGTGGATGACTTGTGTAGAATTCACTGATTTAGACAAGGTATGTCCCAAAGATTGTTTTCCTCTACCAAGAATTGACTAGTTGGTCGATGCTACCGTAGGACATGAAATCCTTACATTTATGGATGCCTACTCCGGGTACAATCAAATCAGTATGCATGTAACGCCCCAACTCCAGGGACCGATACGGTGTGCCTTGTAAACAGTGATAAACCCGCTAATCGAGTTATTTGGCCAAAATTGTGTAGCTAAGTATGATTAGCGGTTTAGGGATTAGAAATTTTTGGTTAAGATGTAACGTTACAATAGAACGTTTAATATATACATTGGGATCCCATAAATATAATTTCAGAGGCTATTACAGAAAACTATTTACAACATGCCGATCTAAGCGGAAAAACATGGTTTAACCCTAGTTCCTCTTTAAACCTCGGCTGTGGCGGACGAGCAGCTGCATATGTACACGTCATCACCTAAGCTCTCCAACTCAAGGATGGTCCAGCTTTCTTTTGCCCTTACCTGCACCACATAGCACCCGTGAGCCGAAGCCGAACAAGAAAACACAATAAAGCATGATATAATATCAACAATGATCATAACAATCATTCAGGACTATCAGTCCAAAACAGATAGGTGACTGTAGCAAGAGTCACAAAAGTGGGTACAACTCCTTCTTCCCATGCGACGATAGGGTCACCAGGGCTTAACTGATATGAGAACCTTTCATAAGTTTGAACAGGATAGGTGTATGGTGAATAGTCACCAACATAACCTTTCCCCATGACCATAGAGTCATAACCTTGGAACAACGTTCCCTAGCCATGTGACAAACAGTCACCGGGGCCATATGCCCTGGCTTTGATCATCTGGTCTTAGACCAGGCAAGCGCTTATAGGTTCATCGACTCTAGGGTCGGTCCAGCATTAATGCCATAGAGCCATTCAATGCATGTTCATCGACTTTAGGGTCGGTCCAGCATTAATGCCATAGAGCCATTCAATGCATGTTCATCGATTTTAGGGTCGGTCTAGCATTAATGCCATAGAGCCATTCAATGCATGTTCGTCGACTTTTGGGTCGGTCCAGCATTAATGCCATAGAGCCATTCAATGCTGATATCGATTAGATCTAATCTTCATTTGGCTCGACGTTCATGACGCTATGCCATTTCTGACTCTTGTAGCTCTACTCGGAGTACTCTTAACGAAACCCAAACTGATTCTTCGTATAGCATTACTTGTGACCCTGCTCCCTAGTACTAACGTCTTCCGCATAATAGTCATTTGCTCTCCCTTTCCATCTGGGAGTAATCCACACATATTGGTTGTGAACTTGAAGCGGACTTGCCTATACCATTCTTGTATTCTCCACTTTAAGAACTTACCCGTGCTGCTGTAGCTTGAACCATTCTAGAATCTTTGTTACCAACTCCTCACACCCTACACGGTGCAAAATAAACAAATTCATGAAATGTCTCTATCCTTGGTTTCCAGCTGGTAATAACCAGGTCATAGATCAACTCCTGGAGACATCATCCCAGCTTGTATCCAACATTAAACTTTTCGTTCTGAACCGACGATGCTAACAATCCCCGCAGTATAGCGCTCTGGCTACTCTAAGGTCAAATTCCTTCGATAGATTTTCTGTCAGCCAATACCATCTTTGACAATATTCCTGATACCAATCCTATCTATAGTCCGACCTTGAAGTACCCCCACTCTTTCTTTACATACCCATATAATTTTCCCACTGGTCAGCTCAGTTTCCACTCAGTCTCATTAACATACTCCAGATGATATCCTCTACAATCCATGGTTATTTCTTAACTGATTAACTCTCTCACTGTGACTCATGCTGAGGCTCCCATAAGACAAACTCTATTGTTATTACTATGCACTTCTTGATCACTTGCATCCCAATCCATCTGCCAGAAGTTTCTAATTTCTTCTCAATAATTATTACTACCTTCAGCCTCACATATAGCACCCATGAGGCAAACTCTCTATGTATAACTCCCTCTCGGAACATTCTCGACACCGAGTTCTTCCAGTCCGCTACGTGACCAAAGTATAACCATTCAGTTGAATACTCATCCTCGAGAAATCAGCCTCGAACTACGAATGTAGCGAGGCATTCTAGTTTTCTGTTCCCTCACCATGGGAAGTCCATCCTAACATATCGAGTCATTCTATGTAAAAGTCATGTCCTCACCTGACCTCTTTCCAGGTGGCATCTCCTGCCTCTGATGCATAGCAGATAACTTCACCGATTTCCATCACTATCCTGATGGCTATCTAGTCAATCAAGTTTTCCCCCTTTCTGGCAAAACTAAGAGCTATCAAGCTTTTCGGGGCTCTTCTGCTTTGATTACCAAAAATCTATCCTTACTATAATCCATCAAAAGAAGCACTGCTATTTGTAGCTCTAGCACTCATGCTCTTACATCATTCATCAGCTCTTCGAACCACATGGCCCTCTCCACTGTCCCCATACAGATGGTGAGTACACACATCGGAGAGGCACAAATACCTTAGACTATTCCAGATTTTAAATCCTTAAATGGGTCATCATCATTTTCAACTACATCCGTCCGTATCCATTTCCTGAAATGAATTACTCAATTCACAAAACCCAAAAATTTACACTATTGCCACTATATCATTCCAAACCAATATTATAAGGTTTCCATTCTCCACAGTTTAGATCATGCCTTTATAACCTCTACTATCAATTCATCATCTAGGTTCTTTCCAACCCATCACGCCAATGCCTCAGCCCAAGTGCCGTTTCCAGGCATCCCTTTAGCACAATACTTAACACAACCCTTTAGTCATGGGCTCTCATCCCCTTATAACCAAGGGTGGATTTAACCTTGCCCATCCACTGATAAATTCTTTGTCAACCCGAACTTTCCTCAAAACCAGAGGATAACACCCTTTAAGTCTTTCAAATAATACCCTTATCTGTCCATACTCTCACAATACCAACACCGGTAACCTTACTATTATCAAAGCACACAAAACAACCCTTTCCTAGAGAAGTCCATTACTCCTCTGTCCCGTCTCAACTATTAAACTCCACAGCCTGTTCACACATTAACAAACATCTACTGCAGCCTTCAGGGGTAGATGGAGGTCTCTAACTCCAACTATTATAAAAAATCCCCCTACAAAACAACACCAAGTCCACTTAACCAACCTAGGCACAAACAACTTGAATTCATCTGCCACTGCTGACCAAACACCTGAACTCTGTGGTTCATACTCTGAACCAAACCACAACTAGATCCAAATAACCACTGTTATCATGCACACACAAAGCATATTTAGGCCAAATCCACAATGATATACATTTAGCTACCAGATCTTAACACCACTAAGCATACCCAAGTCTCAACATGCTTCATACAAGCCAATAAACATATATTACATATGAATTTAATTCAAAAAATTAACCACATAAACTCAATATGCGAACCATTATCCCTATATTCATCCACATGCATAATAATATTATTCAGCACACTTTAATCTCAACATGCAATAGTCAAGGGCCCAGCCCCAACAGTATCTCATGCATATGTCAACTCATTCCTCATGCTCCATATAAATAAGCAGGCAAACAGGGCATTCAAACATGTCAATCAATCATACCAACCAACCCTGAGTCGAGCTTGTCACTGACAGCGAGCGTACATGTTCGGTCGATCTCCAGAACCAATAAACCTTGGCTCGCTCTGATACCAAGTTGTAACGCCCTACTTCCTTAGAGCTGTTACGAGGTGGGTTTTAAAATGAAAAATGCGCAATGTACTCGCTAACCGAGGTTTTTTTAAAACAAAAGTGTGACTAAGCAAAAGTTAAGGCTGTAATCTTTAAAAATGCGTTGTTTCATTGAAAACTTCTAGTATTTAACATCTGGGATCCCAAAATAAGGTTTGAAAACTATTTACAACTTAAAATAAGTTTACAGTCGATTAATTATTAAAATCACAGATTATTACAGCCATTTCTCAAATAAACCCCTAACCAAAGCAGTCGGGCAGGCTAAACATGTACGCGTCGCTTCACGCTCTCCGTACTCATGGCTGGTTGACTCAATCTTTGCCCTTACCTGCAACACAGAGCACCCGTGAGCCGAAGCCCAGCAAGAAAACTCATACAGTACATAACATAAGCGATTTATATAGTTAACATATAAGATAATCCACAGATAAACAAGTATTCCATTAGACTAAACAAACACGGCCATGCCGTCCCAGAGGCCTTACCAAAGCCTGGGGTCTCGGTCCTCACCATAAGGATATCCCCTGTATCCATTGGGGTCCCACCCTATCTACAAGAACTTCGCATGCTAAGTGTTACTTCCGGCCCAGCTTCCGTTCTCGGCCCTTCACCGTTCTCGGCTCCCTTGCCGTTCTCGGCTCCTTGCCGTTTCGGCTCTTTTGCCGTCCCCGGCTCCGTTGCCGTTCCCGGCTCTGTTGCCATACATTCTTACTATAATCACAAATAGTATAGCTCAAATAACATTCAAACATATATCAATTCAATCAAGTCTGCACCCTAACATGTAATGCAATATAGGGCCGTGCCCTGATATCAATTCAATTAAGTCTGCACCCTAACATGTAATGCAACATAGGGCCGTGCCCTGCATCACACTATGGGCCCATGCCCTATCCTACAGGTGCTATAGTTTTCTTACCTGTCAATTTGATAGCTTTCATCACTTGACTCCTTGAGCACAATCCCACTCGAGCCCTAGCGCACACCTAAAAACAGCCATAGGTCAAAGTCATCACCGAACCTCAAGTCCGAAAACCTAGCCTCAGGACCAATCCCGAGCCCCCCGGGAAGTCCTAGATCCACAAAACAAGATGGTGGAATCGAACCCCGAACCCTAGGTCAAAATCCCTTAAAAATAACCCAAAAACCCCTTTCTGGGAACAGGGTAGCGCTACAGCGCTCAAAAGAGAGCGTTATAGCGCTACAAGCAGAACCGCACCACCCAGAAACAGGGCCTAGCACTACAGTGCCCAAAGACTAGCGCTGTAGCGCTAGTTGCAGGCAGGCAACACCAATTTTCTTTTTTTATGCGATTTCTTTGAGCCAATCTCAACCCAAACTTCCCCAAATCTTCACAAAACTCAAAATCAAGCTTATAAACACTCTCCACTCATCCCGAGCATCCCCAAATCTCAAAACCCAAGGTCATGCATCCCAAATCTCAAGATTCACCATAGATGAACCCTAAACCCAGAAATTCAGTCAAACATCAAGTTAAAGGCTTAGAATTCATACCGTTGATGCAATTTCGACTTTGATTCAACTCCTAGACCTCCTTAGCTTGCTCTTCTCAAAGCTTGCCCAGAAATTCCCCTAAGATTCCCATCAATCCAGCTTAGATACACAGCCCAAACCAGTCAAAACCCAAAACTGAAAACTCTAAAAACTTACCTCAAACATTGATGTGATCTTGCTAATCCCTTGCCAAATCTTCAAGCCTAGCTTAGGATCCTTGATGCTCAGCCTATCCTAGCTCTCCCCTGAGCTTTGCCCCAAGAAATTTGAAGAGAAATGGTGCTAGAATCCTCAACCGCCCCTTTTAGGAAAACCCTCTGTTTTTCTCTCTTTTCTTTTTTTCTTCCTTTTTCTTTCTTTTCCTTCAGATTTCTCACATTCTCTAACAATCCCACTCACTATATAAAGCCTCATTTAATCTATCTCTAAGAAGCCAATTGAACAAAATGCCCTCCCTATTAATTCTAAACCCTTTTGTCCATGTAGGGCCATTTTAGTCATTTTACCCAATTCCCGCTAATTCCTCAAGTGTCTCTAATATTTTCCCGTTGCTTCCCAATACCTGATAAATCACCAAATATGTATTCCTCATTATCAAAATTAATCTCAATATATTCTCTAAATTCCTGTTTATACCCCCAGGCCCGCTCCAAGTCGGGTATAAATTCCCGCCTGGACTTTTCCGCTAATCTGCTCTCTCTGGGATCGTCTCGAGTCACAAATCACAAATACATCCACATCACAATGTGGTCTCAACAATCAGCACATATCAATACAGTTATGCCCAAAATGGCCAAAATTACAATTATACCCTTCCAACACAATCAGAGCCTACATGCATACTAATACACATAGTCATGCATCTCAAATAGTCAAATAGTCATATAACATGCTTTAAATCATAACCATGCATTTTACTCAATAAAGTCACACATAAATCCCCATATGCCCTCCAGGCACACTAATCAAGGCCCTTAAGCCTTATTAGCGAATTTGGGGTCGTTACCGCTGCAGCCCTATTAGATGGCGCTGCAGCCCTATTTCCAAGTCAGAGAGCCCTACTCTCTGCCCTGTCTAGCGCTGCTGCGCCAAAAACAGACCAGAAACTTTCTGGTTCTTCTTCTTTGCGATTTCTCTTAAAACCAACCCTCCAAATCAATCCCAAACATCACCCAAACATCCAATTCAATCCCAAATCATCATCTATATCATACCCTCATCAAAACCCAATCAATCTTACACAAAAGCTCCCATTGATTCCAACTATCCACATCAAAACTATAAGCTGAAAACTATAAAGAAAAGCAGAGTATGACTTGTTTCCATGGATGAATTCCTTACCTCAAGCTTGATTGAAATCCCCTTCAATGGCCTCCTACTTTAGTAAAGCTAAAGATCTTCTGGCATAGTTTAAAAAGTTTACCATATAACAGGTGCCATGTGACCAGAATTCTAACATTGATGCCTTAGCAAGATTGGCAAGTGCCAAGGATCCTGATACTCTAAACGTAATACCAGTTGAGCACCTTGCTCAAACTATCATAAATGAATAAGAAAAAAATGCTACTGCTCGATAACACCCCCTCCTGGATGACTCCTATTGCAACATACTTGGAGTAAAGAATTTTACCTTAAACAAAAATGAGGCTCGAAAAATTTCAAGGCAAGCTGCTAGAAACGTAATCATTGATGGAGTGATGTATAGAAAAGGATACTCGATGCCTTTACTTCGGTGTGTTGCTAAACCAGAAACAAATCTGCTAATGATTGAAGTACATGAAGGATTCTATGGAAATCACACAAGGGGCAAAGTCTAGCTAAGAAGATATTGCGACAAGGGTATTTTTGGCCAACAATGGATGAAGATTCTATGGAGTAAGTGCGAAAATGTGACAAGTTCCAAAGATTCTCCAAAATACATCGATCAACTCCCAACGAACTTAAACTGATGGAAAGTCCATGACCTTTTGCTGTGTGGGGCATTGACTTAATCGGATAACTACAAACAGAAAAGGGTGGAGTCAAATTTGAAGTGGTCATAGTGCATTATTATACTAAGTGTATTGAAGCAGAACCACTGGAAGCCATTACTTCAAAGAAGGTGCTCGATTTTGTAGTCCAAAATATCATCCGCGAGTATGGGCTACCCAAGAAAATAGTTTCAGATAACGACACCCAGTTTGACAGCAATATGTTCACAGACTTTTATGTTCGGCATGGTATCACTAAAAGCTTTTTAGCAGTGGCATACCCTCAAGCAAATGAACAAGTAGAGGCTATCAACAAAAATTTGAAGGATACGATGAAAAAATGACTCGAGCAGGCTAAAGGCAATTGGTCAGACATTTTACCTGAAGTGTTATGGTCAAATCATACTACTGCTCGTATCTCAACTGGCCATACTCCATTCTCCTTAGCTTATGGATACGAAGCTATGATACCTGTTGAGTTAACCCCCCCCCCCCCCCCCCCCGCATATCACATCAAAGGAGTACATACAACAAAGAAAAAAAACCACTAATTGTTAGCTGAAACCCTTGACCTGATCGATGAACAAAGAGAGAAACACAATTGTGAGTGGTTGCTTACCAACGGAAAGTGGCCCGATACTTTAACTCTCGTTTCAGAGATAGAGAATTTGCCTCAGTAGATCTAGTATTGCGACAAGTGTTCCAAAACACTAAGGACCTTGCAACAGGAGTGTTGGGACCCAACTTGGAAGGACCATAGCAAATCGTAGACATTTTACAGCCAGGAACATATAAATTTGCTCGATTGAATGGTGAACTAGTCACAAGATACTGGAATGGTGAACACATGCAAAAATATTATCAATAAACACTGGTCGAAAGGCACGCTTTGCCCACTTGCTCTGAACAACATTATTCTAGATTCATTTTACTTGTAATGCACGATTATTGCCCACTTTTTTATTCTATATTTAATTTTAGTTGTAAGGCACGTATTGCCCATTTCGAACACCAATTATTACTTAGACAAATTTTTTTATTATGTGGTTATCAGGCATGTTTTGCCCTTGAATATGACTAGTAACCTCTGATTAATTCAATTCTTAATGTTTTATTCAAAACATTCATTGCTCGTAGAATTTTTAATTCAATAGACACATTTTGTCCACGTTATTATGAGATATTTACAAGGGAGTGTGCTAGACATACTCAATATTACTAACTTTTGTTATTATAACAAGTATTGCTTAACATGTGAGATTCTTTAACAACATACATGTATGCTACTTTATGAAATGAATCTGAGCAGCTATGTTAGCTCAGCTAAGACTAGTTATTTGGCAAGTGACCAAGGGCTTACTTCCTCAATCACTTCATATAGGGGTGTGTTTGTAATTTTGGCCCATTGAGGGCATAAATATAATTATGTATGTGTTATGAGTGAGATCCCAGTGTTGTGGGGATATATTTGAGATGTGTGGTCTGAGACGATCCTAGGGAGTAGAATAGCAGAAAAGTCACAATGGGGTCTAATACCCGGCTTGGGGCGAGCCTAGGGGTATTTTTGGGAATGTAGTATGTAACCGAGGTTGATCGGGTAACAGGTAATTATTTAGTAATTATTTAGGTATGTTGGGATTAGATGGAATTTATAGGAACACTCGAGGAATTAGCGAAAGGTGGAAAATGATGGGAATGCCCTTGGTGGCACTAAAGGATTTAGGATAGACTTGGGGGTATTTTTGTCATTTGTACTATGGATAGACTCAGCTTAGGCCTTGGGGGTTCTGCAGAGGGAACCAGAAATAAAACACACACACACACACACACACACACACACCTCTCAGCCTACCTTTTCTCTTTCTCTCGGTTCTTTCTTTCTCTCTCATTGGGTTTGGAAGCTAAGGGGAATTCCTTGAGGAATTGACTGAAAATCAAGGTTGGGGACTTGGGAAAATAAACTAGAAGTATTGACGAGTAGCTAAGGGGTCGTGATCCTTGTGGAGGTAAGTTTAATTTTGTATTGATTAAGCTTTGACTTATTTATATTGGGTGTTCTAGAGTTTCAAACTTAAAGTTTGAGATTCCAAATTGTGTTGAGGTTTTAGCTTAGTTTTAATGGTTATATGCTGGTTATACTGTGCTGTTATAAGATTGGGGTATAATTTTATGTTTAGGGCAAGTTTAAGTAGAAATTGGTGAAGTTAGGAAGAGGAAAACGCAGTGAAAATGGTGCAGTTTCTAGGTTTTGGGGCTCGTGCCACGACCTTGTTCTTCAAGCATCGTGGCTCGTGTGTGTAAAGAGGCTTGGGGAGCCTCTAATCTTGCCCAGGCATTGTGGTGTAGGTAGGGCGTGCCATGACACATGTCCTTCAGCAGAGAGAGCTTTGCTCTATGACTTGTAGCGGGCCTGAGCCCTAGGGGGCGGGCCGCGACTCAAATTAGGAAAAGTGACCAAATTGAAGTTTTAAGCTTGAGGGCTCATATGTTAAGTCTCGGGAAGGATTCTACTACCCGGTTTAGTAGTAGGATTTGAGGTCCCCAAGGCTAGTATTTGTATCCAAAGTTTTAAACTGATTAGAGATTGATGGATATCTATTTGTTATGGCGTTGTGACTAGGTTTTACTGCTCAGGCTTGGGATTAGGAGTTATGCTCAGGACACCAGGTAAGAAAACTATTTATGCACGTAGAGCTATGTGATGTATAGCGTTGTATGTATTTTTTTACAGTTGTTAGGTCATACATGTGATTATGACTGATCGAAAAGAGCCAGAAGCGGCAAGAACTAGGAGCGGCAAGAGCCGGGAGCGGCAAGGGGCCAAGATCAGTGTTAATCATGTTGAATGCAGGCTGCCAGGGTGAGACCCTGAAGGGTGCTGTACACACCCGTTCGGCTAGGACCGCAGACTTGGTGCCTAATAATGCAACCGATTGGTGGAGGCCGTTGCTGTGGTATTGTGTTGTTGTGTTATTGCATTGTCGTGTTATTATATACTGCTTTGTTATTATATTGATGTGTTATTGTACTACTGTGTTACTGTATTGCTGTCCTGCTGTACTATTAGGCTGTTATGCCAATATGTTATTGTGTTGTTATACTGCTGTAATGTTGTGCATTCCAATGGAAACATTAATTACTTTCTGTCTTTGATTAAGTATGTATTTATTGAAGTGAATTATTGTATGCTCTATTGTGAAGTTATCTTGCTATGCCTCGGCTCACGAGTGCTCTGTGGTGCAGGTAAGGGTGAGGAAAAGGATCGAACAACCATGAGTTGGAGGGCATGGAGCGGTGTGTACATGTTTGGCCTACCTGGCTGCCACAACTCGGATGTTTTGAGGAGCAGTTATAGATGTTTGATTTTGTTGCCTAGGTCAACTATAAAGTAACCTTTTGATTTGAAAAATATTTCTAAACAATATTTTGGGACCCCAATGTAACACTTTTATAATTTTAATGAATGACCACCCCTTTTATACGGAATTTTCATTAACCAAGTCTTCATTATTAAATTAATCACACTTTTTAATCTAATACCTCGATTAGCGAGCTAATGACACATTTCCAAATCACATGGTAATTGCTATAGGATAGTAGGGCGTTACAGTCCTGCTTGGGCCTCTGGTCGCCATCAGGATTCAAGGAGACTTTCAGGGAAGCAGAAACTAAATCTTCCTCCTCGTGGGCTAGGCATTTCTCATTCTCTTTGTCTTGAAGGTTGACAGGCAGGTAGTTGAAGTTGGCTCCCTTATTGATTTTCCAAAACATGAAAAAATATTGAAGGCCACACTCCTGAACCTAGTTAGGTCTGAGGAATTTGAATCCTTCTCCATGGCTAGCTCCTCCTCGAGTGCTTTTTTCTCATCCGCCAGCTTCAGCTGCTCTGCCTTCAGTTCCTTTACGCGCTCCTCAAGGTCTGTCCTCCTCTGCTCAAGCTCCTCGATCTGACACTTTTGCTTGGTCCTCGCTGTTGGGGTTTTATGCCCTAATTAAAACCCAATTTCTTTGTAATCTCATTTATTGTTAATAAAATAATAGAAATCAATTTTTGACTTGGTCAGTCACTTTGCTCACATGTTTTATTTTCATGATTATTTGTTTAATATAAACTTCTATTAAATCCCGAGCATATAGCTAATCGTATTTATAATGACATAATCACAATGGAATATAAATATGATTATATGTTCAAAATAAGTTAGTCCTAAGATTAGTCAGTGCACATGATTTACTGTAAAGCCCTGGTTAGCCAAGACCATCACACTGTGTACTTTAAATAGTGCTTAACCCGCTAAATGAGTCTTTAGGCCATAAACGTGCATCCAAATGTAATTAATGGGCCAGCCTTAAAATCTTGGTAAAAAGAAATGAATATTTGATTAAAAACGTTAAACTGTACATGTGATCCCATAATAATGTTTACAAAGTTGTTTACAGTCCAAATTTGTCATTACAACTCAAAAGTAATAATCCGCCGACCTAAGTGGCAAAAGTTAGGTTTAACCCTAGTTCCTCCGAGAAACATTGGTTGTGGTGGTCAAGTGGTCACATATGTACACGTCGATCCTAATCCTTAATGTTTGAAATCCTGCCATTAAAACCCAAGGTTGCCAAAAATTGCCAGACGGGCTGCGACTTGCCCTAAAGGGTCGCAGCGTGCCTCCCAGACAGAAAGCCCCCTGTCTGGGTCCAGGGAACGACCCGCGCCATGCCCACGAGGGTCGGCGCGTTCCTCCAGGACAGAGCGTCACCAAGTCTCTGGGGTTCACACGGGCCACGGCGCCCCAGAACACGGTCGCAACGCACCCCTGCCAACCTAGTACCCTTGTTCTTTTTTAGCCCAAACTCTACCAAACCAAATCAAATCCTTCCAAACATCCCACCCTAATCTCAGCAACAAAAACCCAAAATTTAACATATTCAAAACACCACTAAAAACTCAATCACAACCTTAAAGTTTCAAGCTTAAAAACAACCAAAACCATAGAGAAAAACCAACTAAAAATAGAGTTTAAATTTCTTTACCTCAGCTGTGATTTGAATCCCTCTAGCTACTGTAATTCAATCCTAAACCTCAAGCTCTAGAACTCCAAGCTTTGAATTCTCTAGCCTTGCCCCAAAATCAAGCTGAGAGAGAGAGAGAGAGAGAGGGAGAGAGTGATCGAAGGAGAGAAGAGAGAGCTGAAAGTTTCTGAGTGTTCATTCCACCATGTTCTGCACTTAACCTCCCTTAGGCTAGAAAATGACCCTTTTACCCCTTAGTCAAACCTAGGTCCTTTGAAGCCCCAAGGGCAAACTTTTCATTAGCCGATTGTCCCGTTAATCATAATTAATGTCTCACAATTCTTGTTACTTCCAATATCCTCAAATATTCATTCTCATTACCCAATATCCCGGTAATGTACTAAATACCCAAAATACCCCTATGCTCACTTGCTTTCTAGGATCGCCTCGTTCAGAATCAGGATTGTGCTTGTGGCTCGTTTATTGGTAACTTGTGCTTGGACAAGAGGTAAGAAAACTACACCTTATATGTGACATGCATGGTTATTATTGAGGCATGTCGAGTGATTAAATATGATGCATGTGATGCACGAGAAACATGTGATTAGGGCATGCCATGAATGTTAAATATGAGATTGATCAGAGCTTGAGTGTCTGTGTTTGTGCATGATCCTAATTATGCTAGCAATTGTTAAGTAAGCATGCTGAATGCCCTGTATTCGGATATTTGACATATGATATATGCCTGATAGCATTGCTTACTTGTGTGTGGCACTAACTAACTAGTCAGAATCGGTACTTGTCACGTGTTACTGACCTAAGAGTCAGGAACGGCATAAGCGTCATGAACGCAAAGCTGATAAAAGATTAGATCTAATCGGCATCGGCATTGAATGACTCATATGGGGTATTAATGCTGGACCGACCCTAAGTTCGAGGAAAATTATAAGCGCTTGACTAGTCTATGACTATTTACTCAGAGCCAGGGCCAAAGGCCTAGGTGACTGTTTTGTCACATGGCTAAAGGTACAGACCCCCTGTTAGTGACTTGATAATTAGTCACTCGTTTAAAGGTACAGACCCCCTGATAGTGACTTGTTGATTAGTCACTCGTTTAAGGGTACAACAGACCCCCTGCTAGTGACTTGATAATCAGTCACTCATTTAAAGGTACAGACCCCCTGATAGTGACTTGTTGATCAGTCACTCGTTCATTGTTTGAACTTATTTACATGCATGATTAAGGTTGTCATTGCTAGGCATGCACCTTATGATTTGATGACATGTTATTACTGTTCATGAGCATATTGAGTTTTCTTGCTGGGCTTCGGCTCACGGGTGCTATGTGGTGCAGGTAAAGGCAAAAGAAAGCTAGACAATCCTTGAGTTGGAGAGCTTAGGTGACGATGTGTACATATGCGGCTGCTCGATCACCACGGCCGAGGGTTGAGGGAGGAACTAGGGTTAAACCTTATTTTGCCGCTTAGATTGGCTAGTTGTAAATATTTTCTTGTAATAGACCTTTAAATTATATTTTTGGGATCCCAATGTATACAGTAAACGTTCTAGTGAAACGTTATATCTTAACCAAAATTCTTAATCCCTAGACCGCTAATCATACTTAGTTACACGATTATTGCCAAATGACTCGATTAGCGAGTTTAGCACTATTTAAAATGTGCACAGTAACGGTCCCTGGAGTTTAGGGCGTTACACATGCTCTGACTGAGAATAAACCAGAATATCGTCAATAAAGACGATCACAAATCGATCCAAGTAATCCTTGAAAACTCTATTCATGAGATCCATAAAAGCAGCTGGGGCATTAGTCAACCCAAAGGACATGACTAAGAGCTCATAATGCCCATATCTGGTACGAAAGGCAGTCTTCAGTATATCTCCCTCCTTGACCCTTAGCTGATGATAACTAGATCGAAGGAATATCTTTGAGAATACCATTTTACCTCGCAACTGGTCAAACAGATCATCTATCCTTGGCAGAGGATACTTGTTCTTAATTGTTAACTTGTTCAGTTCTCTGTAGTCAATACACATTCTCAGAGAACTATCCTTCTTCTTTACAAACAAGACTGGTGCAGCCCATGGTGAGAAACTAGATCTAATAAAAGCCAAATCTATTAGCTCCTGCAGCTATACCTTTAGTTCTTTTAATTCTACTGGGGCCATTCTGTAAGGTGCCCTAGACACTAGCTCCATTCCTGGTGCCATTTCAATCACAAATTCAATCTCCCTGTGTGGCAGCAACCTTGATAAATCTTCTGGAAACACATCCAGAAACTCACAGACCAATATGGTCTCCTTTGGTCCCACTGGCGCGACCGGAGTGGTATCCACCACACTGGCTAAGAATCTTATGCAACCACCTTTCAATAGATCTCTAGCCCTAAAAACAGATATCATCGATACATGGGGTCCATGCACAGTGCCAACAAATACAAAAGGATTCTCACCTTTAGGCTCAAAGGTTATCATTTTCCATCTGCAATCTATGGTTGCCCCATACTTCACCAACTATCCCATACCCAAAATCATGTCAAAGTCGGTCATAACCAACTCTATCAAATCAAATGATAACTCTCTGCCTTCCACTGTCACTGGCAATGATCTGACCCATCTCCTGGATACTACTAACTCTCTAGTGGGTAATAATGTCTCGAACCCCCAACATAATAATCACATGGTCTACACAGTCTATCAATAATTCTACTATCAACAAAAGAATGTGTTGCACCAATTATCAATCAAAACAATATAAGGGGTTCCAGCACTAAAAAGCTGACCTATGACTACTGAGGGACAAGCCTCAGCTTCTGCCTGTGTAAACACGAACACTCGAGTTGGGGCTGAGTTGCCTGCCTTCCTTGTCTCTTCCTTTCTTGCCCTCAAGCAATCTTTCTTCAAGTGTCCCACTATCCCGCATAAGAAGCAGGCATTTGCTCGACACTCCCCCATATGGCTAGCTCCTCCTCGAGTGCTTTTTTCTCATCTGCCAGCTTCTGCTGCTCTACCTTCAGTTGCTTTACGCGCTCCTCAAGGTCTGTCCTCCTTTGGTCAAGATCCTCGATCTGGCACTTTTGCTTGGTCCCCACTGTTGGGGTTTATGCCCTAATTAAAACCCAATTTCTTTGTAATCTCATTTATTATCAATAAAAAATATAAATCAATTTTTGACTTGGTCAATCACTTTGTTCACATGTCTTATTTTCATGATTATTTGTTTAATATAAACTTCTATTAAATCTCGAGCATATAGCTAATCGTATTTATAGTGACGTAATCACAGTGGAATATAAGTATGATTATATGTTCAAAATAAGTTAGTCCTAAGATTAGTCAGTGCACATGATTTATTGTAACACCTTGGTTAGCCAAGACCATCACAATGTGTACTTTAAATAGTGCTTAACCTGCTAACTGAGTCTTTAGGAAAAAAACGTGCATCTAAATATAATTAATGGGTCAGCGTTAAAATCTCGGTCAAAAGGATGGATATTTGATCAAAAAACTTTAAGTTGTATAAGGGATCCCATAATAATGTTTACAAAGTTGTTTACAGTACAAAATGGTCATTACAATCCACCGACCTAAGCAGCAAAAGTAGGGTTTGACCCTAGTTCCTCTGAGAAACCTTGGCCTTTGGTGGCCAAGTAGTCGCATATGTACACGTCGCCACCTTAGCTCTCCACTCATTGTTGGGTAAGCTTTTCTTTTCCTTTACCTGCACCACAAAGCACCCATGAGCTAAGACCCAACAAGAAAGCTTATTACTGCATGCATACAAGTACAAGTACAAGTAAATGATTATAGAATCATTCATGGGCCCCCAACCCTCTTCAGATGACCATAGACTCAACCTGGGGTCCTTTGCCCTGAATAGATGACCATGCAGTCAACCTAGGGTCCTTTGCCCTGGCCATGTGACCATAAAGTCACCCTGGGCCTTTTGCCCTAACTCTATGTAACGACCGACTAACTTAAAGACCTCAGACCATTAAAACTACTAAGCATAACTACTATTTTGGAATACATACAGAAAATAATAGAACTTTATTATAAAAATCTATAATACGGGATCCCATTGTTTTACATAATATCATAAGGAAAACAAAAACTTTAATCATTTGTTTAAATACTAAATGCGGAAAATCATAAATACATAATTAAAAAGACTTCAAAACATAAACGTCATCCTCGATCTTTCCCATTAGTCCAATCATTCAGTTCTCGCCCAATACACATGCCAAAGCTGCCATAAATCCATCTCGCCTTCCAAGCTTATTTTCCTGCACCATCTAAAATAAAAAGGAATGAGCCTAATGCCCAACAAGGAAAATCTGCTAAAACATATCATAAATCATAAGACTAAAAACATAAATCATAAAACGTAAGACGCAAAAACTTAAATCATAAAACATAGGACTACAATATTAATGGCCACTAACTCATTACCGTAGTATGTGATAGAAACCATCTAGGTCCTCTTGCTACTATTCGAGGTAGGTTTAAACACAATATAGTATATGATAAACCATCTAGGTCCTTTTGCTACCATTTGAGGTAGGTTAAATCATAACTATAGTCTACGATAATGATAAAAATCTTGGGATTTGCTATCTAAGCAACTACATTTCCCAAGCGACTACAACATAAAACATATACATACATACTTACATACACATATAGCACATAAAAATAATCATAACACATAAAATCTAACCTATTTTCCTTACCAAAAACTGGGATATTGGAGACAAGAGCGGGATTGGAAACTCCTAAAACCAAACTGTAAGATCCTTAAGTTTTCGAAAGAAATGAGGATGAAAAGAAGATCTAAAACCATCAAGATAAGAACTTGCCGAAAACCTTAAGTTTCAAGAAACTTAAACACCTAACCAAAAGCCATTACAACAAGTTAGGAAAAATGAAAAGAATAAGAGGAACTATAATGAACTAAACCTGAAGATAAAGAATATCTTAGATAGATCAGAACTTCGATCTACACCTCAATACCGAATATCATTCTATCTTACTTCCCAAGTTGTAATGACCCAACTTATTCTAGACTTTGGACCATTAATAACTACTATACATAGACACTAATCTTTAAGAAAACATACATATGAAATAACCATAACTTTATTATAAACTGTAAAGCAAAGGTTAAATACATGAAAATTCATTTAGGATATGCCATCCCATTGTTTTGAAAATATTAAAATAATCATAACTTTAAATCTTAAAATTCGTTACAAAACAAAGTGCGGAAAATACATGTAAAGCATAATTTTAAATGACTAGAAACAACTTCATCCTTGAATCGTTCACGCAGTCCACCAATTCCATTCTCCCTCAATACACATTCCCAAGCTGCCAAGAACCTTCCCGCCACCATAACTATTTTCCTGCACATATAAAACATAAAGGAATGAGCCGAATGCCCAGCATGGAAAATCTACTACAAGCATGAAACATAATCATACACATAAACTATGAACATATATCATAATTCTAATCCATGTACATGGTAACTATTGGGGTTTGCTAACTAAGCAACTATAAGCCTCAAATTACAATGAGGTTTGCTAGTTAAGCAACTATAAGCCCCAAAAACATAAAAATGTTGGGGTTTGCTATATAACAACTATAAGCCCAAAACATAAAAGTGTGAGGGTTTGTTATATAACAACTATAAGCCCCAAAACATGCATATATCATAACACATAAAATCATACTATAGCATAATCATAACACTTTTACATAGCACATAACACATATCACATAAGAACTATCCTATTTTCCTTCCCAAAATACCAAGATGATAAGAACAAGGTCGCGATTTTGGAACACTCCTAAAAACCATTAATAGAGAGATGAGTATTCTAAAAGAAAAGAGTTGAAAAGAATGAACTAAACCATCGGGAAGATACTTACCAACAAGAACCTCAAGTTCAAAGAACTTAGATGCCTAACCAATAATAAAGAATACTGAGTTAGGATTTGAGTAGAGAAAAACTATAAAAAAAAAAAACTACGGAAATATATAGAGATGAACTAGGAATAAGAATACCTTTGATTGCTTTATAACCAAACTATACCTCGAAACTGAAATACACTATAAATCTTACTTCCCAAGTGTTTGATAAGCTTATAATGATAGAGCTTATAACCCCAACACAAGTGTTTAACACTCTAAAGTAAACCTAGCAGCTTGTAGGCTCTGAACTCAGCTTGAAGAATGAAGAAATGGTTGGGTACTAGGTCCTATTTATAGAGTTCAAGAATGAAAAGATATTCTTTTAGCTTGAATAAAAATAATGGCTTTTTAATTGAAAGATATTTGAATAATCGTTCAGCAGAGGCTGAAGACTCGGTCAAAAAGATTCTGGCTTATCAAGAGGTTTATGGAATAAAATGAGCTCCGTTTCAAAATCATTTGAAAATACAGCCCTAGAGCCGATATATCGCCTATCATAGGCGATATATCGCCTGGGCTCATATTCCCGAGGCTCATCGAAGTGGTTGTGCAAAGTTACGTGTTTTTCGTATCCCCGTGTGGCGATATATCGCCCCCTAGAGCTGCGATATATTGGCATACGCTGAAATATTATACACGTAATTACACTTTTTCAGCCTAATTTGAATTGAGTAAACAACTTTGACTGAGTCTAATAACGATTTCAAAGCTGCTGGCAGACTCTGGGATTTTCAAATATTACTCTTAATAAAGTATTCCTCAAAAATACTTAATTTTTCATTAAACATACACATGACAAGTGTCATTATCTTATTGGGTCTATCTAAACCTTATAGAATAATAAATATCATCTTTATAATCAGTCATATTAATCAAACCTTAGGTTATAATTAATATTCTTAAATTATAGGTTAAACTTATAAAATCTACAAGTGTTACTATGAGTGTCCAACTAAGTCCCGGCTTGAATCAAAATCCACAGTCATAAACATACTACATCTACTACTAGCTATTACTATTACTACTACTATCTAACTAGCTAAGTAAAGTTCTTGGACTCTACACAAGTGTTTAGAAAAGCTTAGATTGGAAAGCTTTTAACCCCAAAGCCCT
Organism: Humulus lupulus; assembly: GCF_963169125.1. Taxonomy (NCBI): domain Eukaryota; kingdom Viridiplantae; phylum Streptophyta; class Magnoliopsida; order Rosales; family Cannabaceae; genus Humulus; species Humulus lupulus. The sequence goes on from NC_084793.1 coordinate 75,923,777, forward strand.
AGTGTTTCTCTCTAGAATAAACTTAGCAGCATGGAGGATCTGAAGAATGCTTGAATGATGATGCAAATGGCTGAGTGAAATGTCCTATTTATAGAGTTCAAGGAGTGAAACTAACTCCTTTTTAAATGAATAAATAATTGAATAAAAATTGAATTTTGCGCTCAACAAATGCCCAGAACTCGGTCAAAAACGCTCAAGAGCAAGTCCAAGTTGTTGAGGGCTGTTTCTAGCTCAAATTCCATGGATTTTCAAAACCTATAACTGGAGCTGACATATCTCCCCCTATAGGCAATATATCGCCTCCCCCTTTGTCTCGAGCCTCCGTGTTTTCGTTCGTGCGAAGTCGACATATTTTCTGTATCACCCATAGGCGATATATCGACTCCTATAGCTGCGATATATCGACATATGCTGATATATCAAACACATTTTTGCACACTTTCAGCACACTTGAAGTTTGTTTAAACAACTTTGATTGAGTAAAATGTAATCCTAACAGCTGAGGGAAGGTTCTAGACTTCCTAGGTTTATCCTTTATTAATTTATTCATCTAAAATCCTTAAATCCTTAATAAACATGCATGTGACAAGTGTCACGTTCTTAATTATTCTATCTAAACTTTAGGTTATAATAAATATCATTTCTAGGACTAGCTATATTAATCAAACATTATGATAAAATTAATATTTCTATACTATAGTATAAACTTATAAAATCCATAACTATCTCTATAAGTTTTCAACTAAATCCCGACTTGAACCAATAACCATGAAAACTAAAATACTAAGCTACTACTACTACTAATGAGCTAAGTAAAATTTTGAGACGCTACACTCTGAGTAGCTAGCCATAGAATTAGTCAAGCGCTTTAGTTTTCTATGACCATGGGGTCGGACGAGCGTGTAACGCTTTGCTGATTAGATCTAATCATATCGACCAGTGCTCAACGCACTATTGTCGCTCTTGATTCATAAGTCAATGCTTTATGAGCGGTGCTCAGCGCTATTGCCATCCTTGACTGATAAGTCAATGCCTTTCTTAAGTAAATAATGCAAACAATCATTCATTATACAAAAAATATCCATATACAGAGCACTCAACTTGCTTCATCAATTTTCATGTATGCCACGTAATGGGTGCAGTTTTCTTACCTCAGGTCCAAGCGTAAGATAAATTAAGAATGACCATTGAGCACGATCCAATTCTTGAACCCCTAGCAGTAACCTAGTCATAACCAAATATAAAATCCCATCAATAATATGTAAATAAAGGCTTCCAGACCAAGTCCTAGCCTTCGGGACCTTGAATTCTACCAAATGGGAAAGTAGGTTTGATCCCGAGCCTTAAGGTTTGAAATCTCGCCATTAAAATCCAAGGTTGCCAAAAATGGCCAGGCGGGCCGCGACTTGCCCCTAAGGGCCGTGGCGCGCCTCTCAGACAGAAAGCCCCCTGTCTGGGTCCAGAGCACGGGTCACGGCACGCCTTCAGGACAAAGCCTCATTAAGCCTCTAGGGTTCGCATGGGCTGCGGTGCCCAAGAACACGGCCGCAACGTGCCCCTGCAAACCTAGCACCCTTTTTCTTTCTTCAGCCCAAACTCTACCAAACCAAATCAAATCCTTCCAAATATCCCACCCCAATCTTAGAAACAAAACCCTAACTTTAACATATACAAAAACACCACCAAAAAGTCAATCACAACCTTAAAGTTTCACGCTTAAAAACAGCCAAAACCATAGAGAAAAACCAACTAAAAGCATAGTTTAAAGTTATTTACCTCAAGTGTGTTTTGAATCCCTCTAGCTACTGTAATTCAATCCTAAACCTCAAGCTCTAGAACTCCAAGCTTTGAATTCTCTAGCCTTGCCCCAAAATCAAACCGAGAGAGAGAGGGAGAGAGTGTTCAAAGGAGAGAAGAGAGAGCTGAAAGTTTCTGAGTGTTCATTCCATTATGTTCTGCACTTAACCTCCCTTAGGCTAGAAAATGACCCTTTTACCCCTTAGTCAAACCTAGGTCCTTTGATGCCGCAAGGGAAAACTTGCCTTTAGCCAATTGTCTCGTTAATCATAATAAACGTCTCACAATTCCCGTTACTTCCAATATCCTTAAATATTCATTCCCATTACCCAATATCTCGGTAATGTACTAAATACCCAAAATACCCCTAGGATCACCCCGAGCTCGATATTTGACCCCGTTATGACTAAACCGCTAACTTGCTTCCTAGGATCGCATAGTTTCGATTAACTCAAATATAACCACATAATAATGTGGTCTCACCCATATATCACATACATCCACATAAATATACAAATATGCCCTCAACGGGCCAAAATTATGAAAATGTCCTTCTTATAAGAAACGGCCCCGCATGCATGCAAATACAACCATATAATAATACAACTCACATAATCATGCATATAATCACATAATAACACATTAAACCAATTATTTCCCTCCTGGCCCCCTAATCCAGGCACTAAGCCATATTAAGGAGTTTGGGACGTTACACTTACACTGAATTGCCAATCTATGATATGACCTACTTACAAATTTTAGTGTTATATTCTTTCTAGAACATTAGTAAAGTAGATAAGAATGGATGTATTTTTTACATCAGACTGGACCGATATTGACAGTAGATAGGATAATTAAACATATCGTTATTATCTATTATAGTCATATCATATAGTTGACCATAGGTCAATTCAATCTCAATTCTGAGTGGTTAGCATTCTAACTGATTGTATTATTTGAGTTCTTTTACTTGTTCGTTACCAGCTTGCCCTACGGACTAGCCCATACTTACACTTTGGAACTCGGTAGTATAATTGAGTGGGAGTGTTAATCATAGATATGAACATCTAGAGCTTCTGATGAAGAAGTAAAATGATGGTTTCCTTTTAGTTTGGTTTGAGGTGCCAAATGATAGAGATCTCATTTCAGTAATTAATATTAGCTTACTAAAATATCATTTACAAGGAACTAAGTATTTTAAGGATAAAGCACAATGAGGGGTAAAACAATATTTTAGTCCAATCTCATTGTAAACCGTCTATAGAGGATTGAGTGATAATTATGCTTGTAATAATGGATAATTAATAACGTATTGAAATTATTTTTTTAGTAATTACCAAATTAATTAAACCATATGAATTAATTAAAGTGTGGAATGGTAATTAAATGTTTAAACAGATTTCAATTCTTTCGGGACAGAATCCGAACTTGTCATGACAGAAACTAAACACAGTAAAAAGACAGTGAAAAAATAATAAAGAACACAACAAATTTTTATAAGGTTCAGAAACCCTTTCGGATAACCTACTCCTTGGGGCCACGCCCAAAGAATAAACCAATTGATAAAGAATCACAAGTACAAAATATTGACTTAAACAAAACAAGACTCCCTCTTGAGATTTGCCGCAACTTTGTTGTTCTTCTCTTCACTAATCTGATTCTAATTGAAACACTCAACCACTTGAACTCCCTTCAATGGACAGCGAGTGCTTGCATCCTCTCGACGCAAGGCTTGTAAAAATCCTCTCCCGAAGACTATAAAATTTGTGTTCAAATTACAATGTGTATTCACTCATGAACGTGGTATAAACTCACCACAAAAACTAAACACTCATTTTTTTCACAAGATCACGTGAATACTATGATCTTGAATACAAATAAGGAACTCTCATAAATATTACAAAACACTCACAAATTATGCATCTAAGAGTTCACTTTTTCTCAATTCCTTAGAGACCTATTTATAGAGTCTATTTTGTGCTCATAAAGGCTGAGAAAGAATCTCCTAATAAAGGCAACAATATTTGAAGATATTCTTGATTGATGAAGAATTGCCTTTTTTAGAAGATGTTGATCCGACAGATACGATCTTGGTGGGGACAGCTAATACCTGTGTCAGATCAAAATTCTCAAGATGGAAATAATGATTAATTATATCAAAGATTCAGTTTCCAGAATTTTAATATCTTGAGCTACACGAAAATTTAAAGTCAAATATTCCAGAAACAATTTTGAGTAAGTACATAATATTTGCTTTAAATAAACAAGATACATCTTCCCTTTATAATTATATTGCGATAAAATCAAGCTAAATAAGGAATCTAAATATTCTGAAAATCACAAGAATGGGAAAGTGATAATCTGAAAATCACAAGAAAGGGAAAGTAAAAATTATCTTTTAAATAAAAAGATATTTCTATAAAGTATGCCAAATTTAGGATTTACAATCTCCCCATTTGGAAATTTTATAGACAAGGCATATCTATTTTTTAAAAGAACCCTACATAAAACAAGTGAGTGCTTATATTCTTAAGAGTCACAAGATGACTCCCCTTGCCAAAAATAACCTAAGCACATGACAAAAACAGCTAACAAAAACCAATGAGAAACTACAGGTCAAACAACATAATCAAAGCACCAAAAATAGAGTTACTCCCCCCCCCCCCCCCCCCCTCCATTGTCTAAGAAAATGCCAAAGAACAACGAAATGGAACCAAAAAACAATGACACTTTTAGTGTTCTTTTACATTTATCAAAAGAAGAAAAAAATAGATCGAAAGGAACGGTAACTGTCATGGAGTTGGAGTGGTAGATGCATTGATGATTGCCAACGAAGCAAGAATTTGGCGCTGAGTATCCTCCATGTTAGTGAATCGCTCTGAGAGACTTGCAATTCCTGTCTAGACAAAAGCAAGAGCAGTCAGGACAGCAGGGGTGTCAGGCTCGACATCGCCAGATCCAGAACCAGCCAGATTAATGCCTTTGACCTTTCGAGCTATGGTCAGAGCATGGTCATATTTGATAGTGTAGGTAGGTCCAACCAAAGGAGAAGTCAAGGTCTCGTGGGACTTCTTGAAAGGACGCTGAGAGTCCAAAAGTTTGTAAATGACTTGCAGAAACATCAAGTGTTGACCCTTACGTTTGGCACCACTCAAGGACATGATTTGATCAAAAATAACAGCAGCACGATCGATAGTGGCACCAGTCCCAATTTTGAACAATAGAAAAGCCATATCTTGAGTGATGGTCGAGGAATGAGTGGTAGGCATCTAGTTGAACATTGAAAATTTGAAGAGTGCACCATAATAGTGAGTAAGATCCGAGACCCAGAGAGAGGTGCTTGGTTCCCACACCATAGCTTGACCAACCAATTCAGACAAGACTTGATCCTTTGCAAACTCAATAGAATCATGAACCTCAACAGGAACAAGATTGAGGCCTTAGAAATTTCAGTAGGATTAAACTTATACCAATGACCCCTAACATACACCTTATGAAACATAAAAGAAGTTCGATCTAACAACTCATCATTAAGATTGACATAAAATTCGTTAACTACCCGAGGCAAAAACCCATCAACGCTAGACAAAGATCGTAACCAACCCCTTTCCTCTAAAGTAAGTAAGTCCCCAAAAACACGATGAGGAGCAAAAAGGAAATTACGTTCACTAATAAAGTGACGATGCTCATAAAATTGCATATTTTTCTCATTACCATTAAAATAGAAAGTAAGAGAATGAGCTTTGAAAGAACCTGAAGTACGGATAGGGGCACCTTTTTGTTTAGTGAGTTTGGTAGTCAATTTGGGAAATGCCAATGGTGTTGTGCCTTTCGGATCAGATGCAACATGAGTTGTTTTAGATGGGTCTTCTTCAGATTCAGTCTCCTCCTCCAAATCTTCAAGAGGAACTTCAGGGATTGGCTCGGTCAAAGAAGGGTCCAACTCAGGCAGTGAGTCTTCCATTTCGGGAGAAACATCCTCCGATGAGGTGCACGGAGGTGGGTTGATTTTTGCCTTGAATTTGAATTTGGATAAATGAGATGAATCAGAGATGGAACTAGTACCTTTTGCTAAAGCCACTTTGGCCTTCTTGGTTCTCTTTGATCCAGTGGCTTTGGATTTACGTTTGCCCTTTGCCTTGGGTGTCAAGACATTAGGGGATAATGATGATTCAGAGTTATGGTTCGACGGATCAGATACAGCTTCAGTGGAGACTAATTGTGTACGACTTGTAGTCAAGGAAAGTTTGGATTTTACTTGACCTTCGGAAGAGGTGAGTGGAACCGCCGAGGCTTGGTTTTGCTGATCATCAAGGTTGGGAAAGGTATCTCCTTTACTTGTAGCTCCAATCAAGGTAGATCCTATAGGACCCGGAAGAGCAAGAACCTTCTTTCTTGCTGTGGTTTTGGGTCGGCGACCTGTAGGAGGTGAGATAGCAGGGATTGATGCTTGAGCAGGCAGAATGGGAGTGAGAACTGTCTCAGGAACTGTCTCCGTCTGAGACTTCACAGATTTGGAGGTAGAACCACAACCTCGGGTCTTCATGGCTGCTAAGAGGGAAACAAATGAAACACACAAAGAACAAAACCCTAAACACTTTGGTTACAAGTGAGAGAGAAAAAAAAGAAACCACTTAGAATGAAATAGCCAAAGGGAACCCGAATATATAGAGTATTCGGTGCACAAATGAGGCAAGTTCGAAAATGGGTAACTGAATTTAATGTGATAAATGCCAAAATATCTCCTTTTTAAAAAAATTCTTTCACACCTCAAAATTGGAAACTTTTATCATGATTTTGAATATAATGAGATAAAACAAATAAATTGCATCAATTAGTTTTTAAAACTTGATTTGTTTTTATTTACACGGTCAAAAACATATTTTATTTTATTTTTATTTAAGAAAAAATTGCCGAAAATAAAAAGTAAATTGCCATACCATATGTGTCAATGTAAATGCCAAGTCATGTTCAAGAGAAACAAGATTACCATTTTTTTTACAAATTAGAAAAATGAGTTATAATCAAAATACTAAGTGACCATAATTTGAAAAAAAATATTTACCAATCACAAAACATATTTTAATCAATTCATTATATATATGAGTCTTACAACAATCTTTCACAGTCTAGTCAATAGGCATATGTGTGTGTATGTGTAATCAATTTGGCGTTTCTTTTTTGCCTTTTAAAGCTAGGGTCATTGCCCATATTTGGCAATTGCGGCCTTTTTCAAATTTTAACCATAATGGAGGTTACAACTCTTATATTGATGGTAGCCCTTTACATTGGTAGAGTATCCTCCAATATAATTGCTAATTACCTAGTACCAACTTACTCAGTGTCGACTTTCACACATCAGTATAGGTAGCTCTTTTCCAAAATGGTGCCTGAAAAAGAAACTGGATTAAGGAATTCTCATACAAAAACACTATAATGATTTGATCAAATATAAATTGGATGGTCTATAATTTTTTCAAATATGGTTTCTTATTCCTCACAAAGTATAATAATTATAATGATCATTTTCTAAAAAATAAAAAAAATGCTCATCAAATTTCTTCCAAACAGGACTAGAGATTTACACAATCACATATGCAAGGCAAGACAATCAATTTATTGGAAATTTCAAATAAAACAAACCCTAAGGATTTCCTGAGGGAATCAAATCTGACCGTGTCTAAAGCTTTAGTAAAAATATCTTCAATTTGTTTGTTAGTCTCAACATATTCTAAAATCAAAGTTTTGTTTTCAACAAGCTCCCTAATAAAATGATGACGAATGTCAATATGTTTGGTGCGAGAGTGCTGAACATGATTTTTGGAGATATTAATAGCACTTGTATTATCACAAAAAATGGTTAAAATTTTAATATCAAACCCATAGTCTGCCAACATTTGCTTCATCCACAAAAGTTGAGTACAACAGCTTCCAGCAGCTATGTACTCAGCTTCGGTGGTTGACAAGGAGATGGAGTTTTGTTTTTTACTATGCCAGGAGACCAAATTATTTCCTAAGTAAAAACAACCACCACTTGTACTTTTGCGGTCATCAGTGTTTCCTACCCAAATTGCATCACTATAACACACAAGGTTAGAATTTGTTTCTTTGGAGTACCAAATGCCTAAATCAAGAGTATTATTGATGTAAAGAATAATTATTTTCATAGTAGTCACATGAAACTCCATGGGGTTCCCTTGGAACCGTGCACACACTCCAACACTATAACTGATGTCAGGCCAACTAGCGGTTAAGTATAGGAGACTTCCAATCATACTCCTGTAAAGAGTTGGGTCAACTTTCTTCCCATTCTCATCTCTAGATAGTTTGACAGTAGTACCCATGGCAGTTTTAGCAGATTTAGATGCATCGAGTCCAAATCTCTTCACCAAATTTCTGGCATACTTGCTTTGTGAAATGAAAATTCCCTCGTCTGACTGCTTCACTTGGAGTCCTAAGAAAAAATTGAGTTCTCCCACCATGCTCATCTCAAACTCTTCCTGCATTTGTTTCACAAATTCCTGCACTAGAGAATCATTAGTAAAACCAAACACTATATCATCAACATATATATGTGCTATCATAATATTTGTATCAACATTTTTAATAAAAAGTGTTTTGTCTACTCCCCCTTTCTTGTACCCCTTTGAGACCAAAAAATAAGTTAGTCTCCCATACCAAGCCCGTGGGGCTTGTTTCAACCCATACAAAGCTTTTTGCAATTTAAAAACATGATTAGGACAGTAAGGGTCCTCAAACCCTTTGGGTTGCTCCACATAAGCTTCTTCATTCAAAAATCCATTTAAAAAAGCGTATTTGACATCCATTTGGAATAATTTAAAACCAAGAACACATAAAATAGCTAGCAATAATCTTATGGATTCAAGTTTTGCAACAGGGGCAAATGTCTCATCAAAATCAATTCCTTCAACTTGAGTGTACCCTTGTGCAACTAGTCTAGCTTTATTTCTTATTATAGTCCTGAATTCATCAGTTTTGTTTTTAAATATCCACTTTGTACCTATAACATTAGTCTGACTCGGTCTAGGGACAAGGATCCATACCTCATTCCTTGTGAATTGATCTAGCTCTTCTTGCATAGCATTGATCCATGATTTATCATTTAAGGCTTCCTTCACATTTTTTTGGTTCCAATGTAGAAGTAAAACAAACAAATTGAACCAGGTTTACATACCTCTTTCGAATGACCATACTCTCTTCAAGATTTCCCAAAATGAGATCAGAAGGGTGATTCTTTTTCACTCTGGTTGATGGTTCTTTTTTAATGGAGTTAGAAGAAATAACTAGATTTTCCTTCTCTGTTTGTCCAGTTGTTTTCGCTACAGAATCAGTGTTTGATACATCATCAGTAGCTGTTGACGCCTCTGAAGGTTGTGCTGTTGATCTATTATTTCTTTATGATGCTGAACATCAATGAACCTGTCAATTTCCTCCTCATGGGAGTACTCAGAAAAATCTTTTAGATCATCAACAACCACATTAGAAGATTCCATAATAGTTTGGGTTCTCATGTTATAAACACGATAGGCCCTACTAATTTTCCAAGAAAAACTCTCAAATCACTTTTGGCATCAAATTTGCCCAGATTCTCACGATCTCTAAGAATATAACACAAACACCAAAGTACATGAAAATAATTGACATTGGGTTTTCTAGATCTCATACGGAGTTTTATTTGTACCTGGACGCAGAAAAACACGATTAATTGTGTAACAAGCAGTGTTAATTGCTTCAGCCCACAATTTCTTTGTGAGTTTTTTGCTATTCAGCATAACTCTTGCCATTTCCTGCAAAGTACGATTTTTCTGTTCCACTACCCCATTTTGTTCTGGGGTTTTGGGTGCAGAAAATTCATGCAAAATTTTAAAAGATTTACAATATTCATCATAAACACAACTTTCAAACTCCTTACCATGATCACTTCGTATTCTTACAATTTTTCCAATGTTACAATTTTTTTCAACTCTTAGTCTTGTACAGAGAGTTTGAAAAGCTTCAAATGTATCTAATTTTTCTCTTAAGAAATCTACCCAAGTAAATCTAGAAAAATCATCCACACATACAAAAATTTATCTCTTACCATCAATACTTTCAACCTGTATAGGACCCATGAGATCCATATGCAATAATTCCAACACATTTGAAGTATTAATATCAGATAGTGCTTTATGGGAAATTTTCAACTGTTTTCCCAATTGACATGATTCACACTTACCAACTGATTCTTTACCCAAGTTGGGTATACCACATATGAGACATGCATTAGCAATCTTTTTCAAGTTTTTAAATTTATATGTCCAAGTTTTTCATGCCACAAATCAGTATTATTAAAACTTGATGACGACACATGACATGTGAATTTTTGTGTGAGTGTGTAACAATTATCCAAAGAATGAGAACCTTTAAGAACAATGTCACCACTTTGATTTACAACATTACACTCATCATGCGAAAAATTAACAAGAAAACCTTGGTCACAAATTTGGCTTATGCTAATTAAGTTGGCTTTCAACCCATTAACAAGAAGCACATTTTTCAGCTTTGGTAGCCCTTCAATGTTTAGAGTACCTTTACCTAAAATATTTCCTGTCATTCCATCTCCGAATGTAACTACTCCACACTTCAAAGATTTGAAGTTGGTGAGTATGTTGGCATTACTTGTCATATGTCTTGAAAAACCGCTATCAAAGTACCATGAACTAGATGCATGTATTTTATGAAAGGTAAAGGTAGCCAAGCAAACAGAATTATTTTTCTTGACCCATATTGTCTTTGATTTTGAATTTCTTTTGGTTAAGAATTGATTCATTCTACCAAAGTGTTTAACATAATTCTTTTTAAACAAATTCAACAGTGAAAAACACTTAGGTCTTATGTGTCCTTTCATCCCACAAAAATGATAAAATGGTACAAATTGTCCAATATTTCTCTTCGGAGAAATTTTCTTTAGTTGTAGATCTGTTGTAACAGATGACAACTGTGTGGTCTCTGAAGAGTTACTTGTTCCTGCAAAATAGTTAGTTGTCACAACAGTCGGATAATTCATGGATTTTAAAAAAACCATTTTTCTCGAGGATTCAGATCCATTAGATCCTTATCCACTGTAATCACCAGCCTTTTTTCCTGCAGAGAGAATATCATCCAAAATTCCAGATCTTGGATTAAACATTTTGACACCTTTTTGCATAAGATCAATTTCTTTACTCAAAGAATTAATTTCATCATTTTTGGAAGCAATATTCATCTCAAGTTCTTTAATTTTTTCAACAGATTTTTTTATTATTACTAGCCATTAATCGATTCTCAGAGCAAACTTTCAGCCATTGATCATACATTATTTTATAAGACCATTTCAATGAATCCTCATCTAAGTCAGAATCATCAGAGTCAATGTATGAATTCTCATTATTCTGAACAGAATTATTAAGGCATAACAAATCCTTGTAATCAACTGAAGAAAAAATCATACCTTTGTGAATAGAGGTTAAGGAAACACTGTTTTCTTCCTCATCACTCTGTTCAGAGTCTTGATCATTCCAAGTGGCTGCCATGACTTTCTTTTTCTTTAAGGTATTTGCACACTCAGATTGAATGTGTCCAAATCCTTCACATTCCCTGCACTGAATGCCCTTTTTATTAGTCTCAAAGGGTTTAGAAAAATTACCTTTTGGGTTTTTGGATATGGCCTTTTTGTTTCCCAATTTCTTTATGTACTTTTGAAATTTTTTTGTTAACCAAGGCATCTCATCATCCTCATCATCTGAACTTTCCTTCTTTTCTCTGGAAGATTTCAAGGCAATAGATTTCTCATTGATTTCTTTTGTTTTACCTTTTTGTCTAATTTGTTGGTTTAGTTCAAAAGTTCGAAGTGAACCCATCAATTCTTCTACTTTTATTTTGTCCAGATCTTTTGCTTCTTCAATTGCAGTTAGCTTAGTCTGAAACCTGTCAGGGAGAACTCTAACAATTTTTTGAACCAAAACATTCTCTCCAAGTTTCTCACCAAGAGCAAAATATTCGTTAGCAATATCTGACAATTTCTCATAAAATTCAGTGAGGGTTTCATTTTCATTCATTTTCAAATTTTGTTATGAGCATAACAAGCCTATAACGCTTGACATCAGCAGTTCCTTCAAATTGGGTTGAAGGATTTGCCAAGCATCTTTGGTCGTAACACATGAAGAAATAAATTTAATGTAACCTTCACCAACACCATTAGAAATAGCATGCAATGCTTTATTATTGTAACTGGACAGTTTATCTTCAGCATCAATCCAATCAAGTTCAGATTTTACCTTAGTTACTCAAAAAAGCTCTCCAAGACTTTTCATCTTGAGATTTGATGAAGGCTCTCATTGTAACTTTCCAATATGGATAGTTCGAATCATTGAGTAAATGGGGGCAAGTTATGGAGCCTCCTTCTGTGAAAAAAGGTATTGCAAGAACAAGAACAACAAACAGAATAAACCAAGATCACACTAAAAAATGAGTGACCCCCTCTGATACCATTTGAAATTCTGTTTTTAGTAATTACCAAATTAATTAAACCATGTGAATTAATTAAAGTGCGGAATGGTAATTAAATGTTTAAACAGATTTCAATTCTGTCAGGACAGAATCCAAACTTGTCACGACAGAAACTAAACACAGTAAAAAGACAGTGCAAAAACAATAAAGAACACAACAAATTTTTATAAGGTTCAGAAACCCTTTCGGATAACCTACTCCTTGGGGCCACGCCCAAAGAATAAACCAATTGATAAAGAATCACAAGTACAAAATATTGACTTAAACAAAACAAGACTCCCTCTTGAGATTTGCCGCAACTTTGTTGTACTTCTCTTCACTAATCTGATTCTAATTGAAACACTCAACCACTTGAACTCCCTTCAATGGCCAGCGAGTGCTTGCATCCTCTTGACGCAAGGCTTGTAAAAATCCTCTCCCGAAGACTATAAAAGTTGTGTTCAAATTACAATGTGTATTCACTCATGAACGTGGTATAAACTAACCCCGAAAACTAAACACTCATTTTTTCACAAGATCACGTGAATACGATGATCTTGAATACAAATAAGGAATTCTCACAAATATTACAAAACACTCACAAATTATGCATCTAAGAGTTCACTTTTTCTCAATGCCTTAGAGACCTATTTATAGTGTCCATTTCGTGCTCACAAAGGCTGAGAAAAAATCTCCTAATAAAGGCAACAATATTTGAAGATATTCTTGATTGATGAAGAATTGCCTTTTTTAGAAGATGTTGATTCGACAGATACGATCTTGGTGGAGACAGCTAATACCTGTGTCAAATCAAAATTCTCGAGATGGAAATAATGATTAATTATATCAAAGATTCAGTTTCTAGAATTTTAATATCTTGAGCTGCACGAAAATTTAAAGTCAAATATTCCAAAAACAATTTTGAGTAAGTACATAATATTTGCTTTAAATAAACAAGATACATCTTCCCTTTATAATCACATTGTGATCAAATCAAGCTAAATAAGGAATCTATATATTCTAAAAATCACAAGAATGGGAAAGTGATAATCCGAAAATCACAAGAAAGGGAAAGTAAAAATTATCCTTTAAATAAAAAGATATCTCTATAAAATATGCAAATTTTAGGATTTACACGTATCTATATTGCGTATAGAACGTTATATGAATTCAAGAGTGCAATTATGAGTCTTTAGTGGAGTCACGATGAATTAATAAGTTGGTAAATTTATTTGTTAAATTTATGATAACTTATGGGTGCTTGATTTCGTAGGCCCATGGTCCCCACTGTACCTTGGATAAAATTATCTAGATAGTCTCAATTAATTTATTTAATTATCAATTACAATTATCATAGTCGACCATGTCAATTTTGGATAGTTTTAAAAAGTTATACAATTTAGTGAAGAAAAGAGATTTTAGGGCACGTTTATTAATTAAGACAAAGTTGTGTCTAAATTAAGAAATAAGTTTAAATCAAGGTTGAAATTATAAATAATTAATTTGATAAAGGATTTGAATAATTATTTAATTAATTAATCAATAGAAAATAATACAGGCCTTCATTTTAAGTCCAACGGGCTTATAATTAAATGAGAAATTTCACAAGCCTAAAGCCCATGAGAATTTCGAACTAATGGCTGATATTATCTATTTTATTGATTTTTTAATTAAAATAAATGACCTATGTGAGAGTTGAAATCAAACAACAAAAAGACTATCTAACTGAAGATCTATTTTTGATGCTCTAGGTTTTAGATTCTCTCAATAGCAAAAATCCTTTTATAAGCCTCAATATTCTCTTCTATTCTTCTTCTCTTTGTATCTATCTCATGTGTTGAGAATTGCCCACTCTAGTCTAGGTGATTCTAAGGATACTTTGGAAGACTGTGAAGAAAATTGAAGAGCAGTTCAGTTTCTTGGTGATACCTTGCGACAGAAAGGATACAAAGGTTAGAGAAATTGAAGGAATCACTCATTTATTCTGCTGCGTATAATGTAAGTGTTCTTATCATTATCTCTGTTTAAATTCAATTGTAGAAACATGTTCTAGGTTGTCTTATATTAATGTGTTTAATATCTTATATACATAAAAAAAATTAAAATCTTGTATAAGTTTTCCCAACAATTGGCCTTAGAGCATTTGCTTATCTTTATTTTCATGCATGAACATGGTAAAAATTAAATTATTTGATGTGTTGAATAGTTGGATGGATTTCATGTTTTTTATGAAGCATATTAATTCTTATGTGATTATTAGCAAATTTGGGTTATTTTGTTGTGTTTTCTATGCAAGTAGTTTTTATAAATGCTTTATTTGATATAAAACATGGTAAAAATTATTTAGAAAATGTTTTTTGATTGAAAAATTACACAAAATTTTATTGAATTTTTTTTCGGGCTCTAGCTGCGGCCATTTTTTCACTGGTCGCAGCCTGCGATGAATTTTTTCTTAAATTTTCAGGTTCTCGCCGCGACCACTTTTTCACTGGCCACGACCTGCGATAAATTTTTTCTTAAAATTCGAATTTTGAATGTATTTTTTAATGGGTTAATACAAAAATGTCAAATTTTTCTATTATTTAAAAATATGTTTTTGAAATACAATATTTTTGTTGTTTGATATTTTAAAACTAGATATTTTCTACAAATATTCAAATTCAAATTTAAAAATAAGTTAACTAATTAAATTTAAATATTTTTATATATTAAAATATTAGAATTATGTTATCAGATATTAAATATATTTTTTAATACTTGTATTTTTTATGATATATGAAGACATTAATATCTGCTTATTCTATGGATTTTAATATTTAAATTATTTGAAATTTGAAAACGTATTGATTAGATATTTTTATGGATATTTGAATTTGTTTAATTGTTTAAGATATTTTTTAAAAAACAACAGATGATATTTGTTTCACAAATTTATAACTGGTTAAATTTTTAAAAAGATCACGTTGTTTTAAACCAATTAATAAAATATATATTTTTAATGAGATTTAAATTAACTTTGGTTAATTGTTGATAAATCCTATTTAAATTAAGTTAATATTTTTCAAAATGACTTAAACTAAGTTGATTGTTGATAAATAAAATTTAAATTAACTTTGGTTAATTGTTGATAAATTTAATTTAAATTGACTTATTTATTTTTGCAAAAAATTTAATTAATTCAAATTTTGGATCAATTCTAGAAAATAAATTGTGGTATTTTTGCATAAATTCGTAGACTTGCTCATATAGTAACATGATTCGGCCCATCCAATTATAACATGTATGTTTGCACTATATGTGGTGTTTTTGCAATTAGGCTTAGATGCATATAGTGGCTCATATGTGTTGATTAATATATGGATTTTGCTAAATAAAACATTCATAAAATGATAGGTTTTATTTGGATCTATTAGAAAATGTAAAGTTTAAATTTCTCTCTTGTGGGTGGTTCCACTTGTGAAGGCCCATTTGTTTTGCATTATTTGATTCGGCCTAATCAATTAATAACAATTAATAAAACAAATGTTTAAATTCCTGTCTTTCAGACCTTGTATGGAAGTATGGGGGCCTTAGTAGAGGGAGCAACATACTGGATCCAACCCTCCTTCATACAAGCCCAATTGTTAAGGCTCATTTGCTTGAGTTGGACTTAATTGTATAGGTTCATATAATAGTTAGACCTAAATATTGATTAGCAACAAATTAATTCTAATTTAATTGAATTTGTTTCAATGTGACACATTAGACTTAATAGAAAATTATAAGACTTTGGTTTTAAAAAATTATTTCTACAATTGTTTGGAGAACCATAGTCATTAATTTTCGTAAATTAATAATAAAAATATTATTTTTATAATGAGCTTATTTTAAGAATTATATTCGATCTCCACCATTGGTTTAACAAGGTCAATAGCTTAATGGGGCCTCGAGACGCTTTGATTTGTCCCCTTCGAAAGATAGATAATTATAGGTCAAATTCTACTAGACTCACCCCTACAGTGACTACTAGGACTAAATCTATTGATTATCGAAACCGTAGGTCTAGCTCATAAAATAAGAGATTTTGTTTTCTTATTTTGATCGAATTGTAAGTTGTTAATGATGGTGTCCATTATTAAATGAGTTTACAACTCTTTTTAAATAATGATATTTTTGGACTCTCGCCTACTGGGACAACGATATCATAGAATAGTTAAAAATCTAAAGAAATAGAGATATGATTTTTTTAGTATTTTCTCCATTTCTTACATTTTTATGGTATATATTGTGTTATTTCTTGAAATTAGTGTGAATAGAAGCTTTATTGAGCAAAAGTGATTGATTTCTATTTTATTGATAATTGGTAGTTTTAGGTATGTGTCTACTCCCATCCTTTCTCAACTGTCGATGAAGAAACTCACTGGAGAAAACTTCCTTAAGTGGAAGCAGAACATCAACATAGTGTTGATTGGTGACAACTCCAAGTTTGTCATGACTGAGGAATCCCCAGATGTTCCAACTGAAGGAGCTACCAAGTCTGTAAGAGACAAATATGAGCGTTGGCAGACAGCTAATAACAAGGCATGGTACTACATGTTGACTAGTATGGTCGAAACTCTCAAGAAAAAGTTGGAGAATGTTGAGACGACCTACGAAATCATGGACTGGCTCCAAGACATGTTCGATGCAAAATCTATGCAGAGTCGTTTTGAGGCCACCAAGAAATATGCCAATGCTCGGATGGCACCGTCTCAACACGTTCGTGATCACCTGATCAAGATGACCAACTACTTTCAAGAAGCTGAACTACATGGAGCAATTATAGATGAGGAGATTTAGGTCGGCTTAATCCTCAACAGACTCTCTCCAGCTTTCCTGTTGTTCACCACAAACTATGTGATGAATAAACTCAACTACAGTCTGACGTAGCTCATGAACAAGCTTCAAACTTTTGAGTCTATCATGGGTGGACCAAGTAAGGGAGGAGAAAAGAAGACTACTATTTCTGCTGCTGATCCAACTAAGGCTGGAGCTAACCAATCTTCGTCTTCGAAAGCTGGAAACAAGAGGAAAGATGGACAAAATAACAACCCTAGGCCTGCAAAGGCTGCAAAGACGAGCACACAACCAAGTGCACTGATGCCTAAAGGATAGAAAAAGAAAAAAAAAGAAAGGTTAAGGTAAGTGTTTTCACTGCAAAGAGAAGGGTCATTGGAAATAGGATTGCCCCAAGTTTCTAGCAGCGAAAACAAAGATTATGATTATAGTTCATATATCTTAGAAACATGTGTTTTAGAGAATGATAAATCTGTTTGGATTATTTATTGTGGATCTACTAACCATGTTTGTAACTCTCTATAGCTTCTTGAATCGTGGGAGGAAGTGGATGAAGGCGGCTTATAGTTTAGAGTTGGGAACGGAGCGTTGGTTATGGTCCAAGCTAGAGGAAGAGCTCGCCTGAAGTTCAAAAATAAATATTTAATTTTGAAAGATGTATTTTTTATTCTGGATTTTAGTAGAAATTTAATTTCATTTTTCATGTTGCAATTAAAACAATTTGTTATGACTTTCACAAGTTCTAATATGTAACACCCTAACTCCAGGGACCATTACGGTGTGCCTTGTAAATAGTGCTAAACTCGCTAATCGAGTTATTTGGCCAAAATCGTGTAACTAAGTATGATTAGCGGTTTAGGGATTAAAATTTTGATTAGGATATAACGTTTCATTAGAACATTTATTATATACATTGGGATCCCAAAATATAATTTAGAGATCTATTACAAGAAAATATTTACAACAGGCTGATCTAAGCGACAAAACAGGGTTTAACCCTAGTTCCCCTTCAAACCTCGGCCTTGGTGGTCGAGCAGTTGCATATGTACACATCGTCACCTAAGCTCTCCAACTCAAGGATGGTCCATCTTTCTTTTGCCTTTACCTACACCGCATAACACCCGTGAGCCGAAGCCCAGCAAGAAAACTTAATATGCTCATGAACAGTAATAACATGTCATCAATTCATAAGGCACACGCCTAGCAGATATAGCCCTAGCCAAGCAGGCAAGAAAAACCACGTAACAATGGGTATCCAGGATAAAGAATCCTGCCCTCCTGAATGGACGACTATCAAGTCAGTCTCAATCAGATAAGTGATTTAACACTGATGGTTCCGGTAACCATACTGGGCTGATAGCCCTGAATAAAAGATAGATGACCAATAAGTTCATCTTGGTCAGATGACTGATAAGTCTATCCCGGTCAGATGACAGATAAGTCCATCTCGATTAGATGACTAATAAGTCCATCTCGGAGGTCCCATACCCTCCTAGCCATGTGACAAGCAGTCACCTAGGCCTTGGCTCTAGTAACTAGTCTTAGACTAGGCAAGCGCTTATAATATTCATCGACCTTCAGGTCGATCCAGCATTAATACCCCATATGAGTCATTCAACACTGATATCGATTAGATCTAATCTTCATTTGGCTCGGCGTTCATGACGCTATGCCATTTCTGACTCTTAGGTCAGTATCCCTGACTAGTTAGTACATATACAAGTAAGCAGTGCCATCAAACATATATCATATGTCAAATATCCAAATAAAGGGCATTCAGCATGCTTACTCAATAATTACTAGCACAATTAGGATCATGCATAAACACAGAGACTCAAGCTCTGAACAATATCATACTCAGTATACAAAGCATGTCCTAATCACATGTTTCTCGTGCATTACATTTAAGCATCCAACATGCATCAAAAATAGCCATGCATGTCACATATACACAAGGTACAGTTTTCTTATCTCGGGTTCGAGCAAGAACTAGTAAAAGAACGACCCTTGAGAATGATCAATCCTTTGATCCTTTAGCGGTCACCTAGTCATAACCAGATATGGAATCCCATCAATAAAATAAATCATAAAAAGGTTTATAATCTAAAACCACACTCCCGGGATCCATCCCGCACTCTCGGGAATCTTAATATACTCAAACGGGGCAAAGGAACCAAACCCCGAGCCTTAAAGGTCATTCCGAGCCCTAAAATAGGCTTGCTGGAAAATGGACCAGCGCTGCAGCCCTATTAAATGGTGCTAAGGCGCTATTTCCAAGTTAGAGAGGCCCAGCTCTCTGCCCTGCCTAGCGCTGCTGCGCCCTAAATGGCGCTACTGCGCCAACCACGAATTAGAAACTTTCTGGTTTTCCCTCCTTGCGATTTCTCTTGAAACCAACCCTCCAAACCAATCCCAAACATCACCCAAACATCCAATTCAACCCCTAAACTTCATACATATCAAAACATCTTCAAAACCCAATCAAACTTACACAAAAACTTCCATGAATTCTCACCACTAACACCTCAAATTCTCAACTGAAAAACCATAAGGAAAAACAGAGTATAACAGGATTTTCATGGCTGAATTCCTTACCTCAAGCTTTATTTAGACCCCCTTCAATGGTTGAACTAAGTTTCTAAGCTCCCAACTTTGATCTCCTAGCTTGTTTCTTCAAATTGGCTTTCAAAAATCAAAAGGAAGAAAGAGGAGAAATGGTGTACGGGTGAGGGAGAAAGATGAGGATGATGATGCTATATTTTGGTCTGAAGATTTCTACAGCCTTGAGTTGATATAAATCTTAGGGGTGAAAAGACCATTTTGCCCCTAGGTCAAATAAAGGCTTCTAAAGACTTCCAAGGGTAAAACCGTCCTTTCCCGCCTATCTCGTTAATTATAATTAACACCCTCCAATTCCCATTATTCTCAATATTCTCAAATGCTAATAATTCATATCATGTTTCCCTTTAATTCCCGGCAACGTTCTAATCACCAAATTACCCCCGAGACTCACTCCGAGCCCTGAACTTAATCCCGTTATGACTAGTCCGAAAACTTGCATTCCATGATCGTCTCATGTCTAATGGCTCGAACCAATCCACATATAATGTGGTATTATTTATAATTCATCCACATGCATGAAAATACACAATCACGCCCTCAACGGGCCAAATTACCAAAATTCCCTTATAATAAAATGTAAACCCATATGCACGCATTTACCATCATATAATAATATAATTCACATAAACATGCATATAATCATTAAATAGCATAATAAATCAATTATGGCCCTCCCGGCCTCCTAATCAAGGTCCTAAACCTTATTAGGAAATTTGGGGCATTACATAATATATCTATTTCTTTCAATGGATCACAATTGTGTATTACATGTTTGGAAAGCAGACTTTATATTCTGCGACCTAACGAACCTGTCGCTCTTAACAATTATTTATTCAAAATAGCTAAACCTAGGACCAATAAACATCAAAAGACCAATAACGATAACATGACGTATTTATGGAATTTGAGACTAGGTCACATTGGCTATGATAGAATTCAAAGACTTACAAAGGACAAGTCTTTGAGGGAACTCATCTTAGGTGAATTACCTGTCTACGAATCTTGTTTAGAAGGCAAACTTACCAAGCGTCCATTCTCTGCAAAGGGTGATAGGGCCAAGAAACCACTTGGACTTGTTCATTAAGATGTTTGTGGACCTTTGAATGTATAAGCCAGGGTGGTTTGAGTATTTCATCACTTTCATTGATGATTACTCTAGATACTCATGTCTTTACCTAATGCATAGGAAATCAGAAACATTTTCAAAGTTTCAGGAATTCCTAGCTATGGCTCAGAACCAACTAGCTATGGAGAATATTTGGATATGTAGTTCCAAGATCATTTAACTAAACTTGGGATTTTATCACAACTTACTGCCCCGGGTACTCCGCAACTAAATGTCGTAGCGTCGAAATCAATCCCCAAAACACCTTTAGAATGTTGGAATGTTCGTGAACCTAGCCTTTGTCATTTTAGAATCTAGGGGTGTCCCGCCCACGTCCTGAGGAAAAAGGAAGGAAAGCTAGAACCGTGAGTTGAAGTTTGCATGTTTGTTGGCTATCCGGCACTCAGGGTGGACTTTTCTATAGTCATTCAGAAAAGAAAGTGTTTACTTCTATGAATGCTACATTTCTGGAAAATGACTATGTCCAAAACTTCAAACCGCGTAGCAAAGTAGTTTTAGAGGAGATGGTTAAAAAATTGACTCCAACCAATGTTCTGTCGTCATCAACGCAAGTTGATGTTGAAATTCCCACTCTTCATGTCCAACTAACGCAAGTAAATGAAGAAAGTACCATTGTTCCTGAGCAAGAAGTCCCAATGCCTCGTCGTAATGGGAGGGTTTCTGGGAACCCAGTTCGCTATGGTTTGAATGGTGAAACCAATATGGTTGTTGGTGACACTAGTGATGATGATCCATTGTCTTTCAAACAGGAAATGGCATGCCCTGAAAAGAAACTATGGCTCGAAGCCATGAAATTGGAAATGGAGTCCATGTACTCAAATTTTGTCTGGGATCTTGTGGAAGCACCTAGTGACTTTAGGGCCATTGGATGCAAGTGGATCTATAAGAAGAAATGAGGTGTTGATGGAAATATCAAAACTTATAAAGCTCGATTAGTGGCAAAGGGTTATACCCAAAGAGAAGGCGTGGATTATGAGGAAACTTTTAGTTCGATAGCCATGCTCAAGTCCATTCGCATCCTTCTATCCATAGCAACCACTCTCGACCATGAGATCTGGCAAATAGATGTCAAGACAACTTTTCTTAATGGGAAGCTTGACGAAGTCATTTATATGGATCAGCCATAGCTAGACAAGAAGGAAAAGTTTGCAAGTTGAATAGGTCCATTTATGGACGTAGCAAGCTTCTTGTTCCTGGAACCTTAGGTTTGATGAAATAATCAAAACCTATGGCTTTGAATAAAATATTGATGAGCCATGTGTTTACCAGCTGAAGGCAAATCAAATAGTGGTATTCCTGGTACTTTATGTAGATGATATCTTACTCATTGGAAACAATGTTAAGAAATTGTCAGATGTGAAGAATTGGCTGAACACTCAATTCTAGATGAAGGATTTGGGTGAAGCAAGTTATGTTCTAGGTATCCAAATCATTAGGGATAGAAAGAACAAACTCTTAGCTCTATCTCAAGCAGCTTACATTGATAAAGTGCTTGAACGTTTCTCAATGACAAATTCCAAGAAAGGGCGTCTACCGTCTCGCCATGGAATTCATCTTTCAAAGAAGCAGTCTCCTCAGACTCCTAAAGAGGAAGATTGTAATGCCCTACTTCCTTAGAGCCGTTACTAGGTGAGTTTAAAACGTACATTTAACTCGCTAATTGAGGTTTTAAGACAAAAGTGTAATTAAACCATAATCAGAGTCATAAACTTTGAAAATAAACCATTTACTGAAAATCATCAAGCGTTTAACATTTGGGATCCCAAAATACTGTTTATAAATATTTACAACTAAAAAATATAACCAGAGTTGGCTAAACGACAAAATTTAAGTTTAGTACAATCATCCCCCAAAATACCCCTGGCCGTGGCAGCCAGGCAGGCCAAACATGTACGCGCCACTTCACGCTCTCCGTACTCATGGTTGGTCGACTTTTCCCTTGCCCTTATCTGCACCATAGGGCACCTGTGAGCCGAAGCCCATCAAGAAAACCCTCACAAGCTGATAACATATGCATATCAAACACTTAACATATAAACAAGCCATCATCAGGCTATACACGTACGACCATGCCGTCCCAGGTGCTTTACCAGGCCCTGGGTTCGCGGTCCACACCATGAGGATATCCCAGGTATCCTTTAGGGTCTCGCCTTGGCAACTCGCACTCCGCGTGCTAAACACTGCTCCCGGCCCCTTGCCGTTCTCGGCCCCATGAGGCCATGCCGCAGCCCGCACCCAACCAGAGACCAACCCCAAAACAGGGCAGGCGCGCCGTGGCCCAAGCTAGGGCATGCCGCGGCCCGCCCTTCTTCCAGGCCACCATTTTGTTCTAGAGGGCCGCGGCTCAGCAAGAACAATGTCGCGGATCGACCTTTCGAACCCAGAAAAATCCTCAATTTTTTCCACAAAAACCAATCCAATTAACCCCAAAATCAACCCAACAACTCATGCTAACCATCACCGAAGTTATATCATGGACTCAGTAACAAAACCTAACAAGAATTCTAGCTCAAAAACTCATCAAACTCAAAGATGATTCTTTATCCAACTCACATGCAATACTCTAGAATATCAGCAGAAAACTAATGTATTTTATCAAGTTAAAGGCTTACCTTTGCTTAATTAAATCTTTGAGCTAATCTTCTAAGTTTCAAGCTTCAATCCCTCCAAGCTCTAGCCTTGAATTATGAGTTTCCTAGCTTAATCTCCTCAAAGTTTCCCTTAGTATGGTTTAGAGAAAGAGAGAGAGAAAGGAAGAAGTTTGGGTCGGTTTCTCCTAGTCTCCGAACACTTCTCCAATTTTGTTTTATTTAACTTAAGTTTCTAAGGTTACCTCAAAGCTCGGGGTGCCAAAAATGTCCCTGAGGGCAAAACAATAAATTTCCCCAATATTCCTTCCTAAACATTCTATCTTCAAATATATCTCCAAATATTTATTTCTATAACCCGTTAACCCCATAAAACGTCTAATACCCAAAATACCCCTCGACTCGCCCCGAGTCGGATTTTTGACCCTGTTATGACTTTCTAGCTAACCGCTCCCTAGGACTGTCCCGGATCGTGCAAGACAGATATTTTGCAAGTATATCACAATTATTACAATGATCACTTTTATGCCCTCGACGGGCTAAAATTACAAATATGCCCCTAATGACCAAGCGGGGCCCACATGCATATTTAATTCACCTAAACATGCATTTCTAATCACATATTCACACAAATTCACATATTATAACAATAAATCACCTATTGCCCTCTAGGCACGCTAATCAAGGCCCTAAGCCTTATTAGCAAATTTGGGTCGTTACAAAGATGCAATGAGAAAAGTTCCTTACACATCTGCAGTTGGAAGTTTGATGTATGCTATGTTGTGTACTAGACCAAATATCTGCTATGCAGTGGGAGTAGTGAGAAGGTATCAGTCCAACCCAGGACCAGAACATTGGATAACAGTTAAGCATATTCTGAAGTATTTAAGGCGGACTAGGGATTATATGTTAGTCTACAAGGGTGGTGTTCTGAACCATGTAGGCTACATCGATTCAGATTTTCAGACTGATGTCGATGACAGGAAGTCTACTTCTGGAATGGTGTTTAATCTTGGGGGTGGAGCTGTGATATGGAGAAGCGTAAAGTAGTCCACGATCTCAGATTCCACCATGGAGGCTGAGTACATAGCTATGTATGAAGAAACTAAGGAAATAGTCTAGCTAAAGAAGTTTTATTCAGATCTTGGTGTTATTCCAGATATGGATAAACCGCTTGTATTGTTTTGTGAGAATACAGGTGTGATAGCCAACTCGAAAGAACCTCGAAGTCACAAGAAGAGTAAGCATATAGAAAGGAAGTATCACATAATTTGAGAATATGTGGCAAGAGGATATGTGAAGGTTATGAAGATTGCATCTAAAGACAATCTTGGAGATCCGTTTATAAAGACACTACCAGAAGCTACATTTGATAAGCATATCAAGGAAATGAGATTAGTAGAAATAAGACATTAGTTTGAATTAGTGCAAGTGGGAGTTTGTTGGGGTTTTATGCCCTAATTAAAACTCAATTTCTTTGTAATCTCATTTATTATCAATAAAAGAATAGAAATCAATTTTTTGACTTGGTCAATCACTTTTCTCACATGTTTTATTTTCATGATTATTTGTTTAATATAAACTTCTATTAAATCCTGAGCATATAACTAATCGTGTTTATAGTAGCGTAATCACAGTGGAATATAAATATGATTATATATTCAAAATAAGTTAGTCCCAAGATTAGTCAGTGCACAGGATTTACATTGACTTGCCAATCTACGATAGATCTACTTATACATTGTAGTGTTATGTTCTTTCCAGAACATTAGCAAAGTAGATAATATCAGATGTATTTGTTACATAGGACTGGAATGATATTGACTGAAGATAGGATAATTAAACATACCGTTATTATCTATTCTAGTCATATCATATAGTTGACCATAAGTAAATTCAATCTCAATTTTGAGTGGTTAGCATTCTAACTAATTGTATTATTTGAGTTCTTTGACTTGTTCGTTACCAGCTTACCCTACGGACTAGCCCATACTTACACTTAGGAACTCGGTAGTATAATTGAGTGGGAGTGTTAATCATAGATATGAACATCTAGAGCTTCTGATGAAGAAGTAAAATTGTGGTTTCCTTTTAGTTTGGTTCGAGGTGCTAAATGGTAGATATCTCATTTCAGTAATTAATATTAGCTTACTGAAATATCATTTACAAGAAACTAAGTGTTTTAAGGATAAAGCACAATGAGAGGTAAAACAATATTTTAGTCCCATCTCATTGTAGACCGTCTATAGAGGATTGAGTGATAATTATGCTTGTAACAATGGATAATTTATAACGTATCTATATTGCGTATAGAGCGTTCTATGAATTCAAGAGTGCAATTCTGAGTCTTTAGTGTAGTCACGAGGAATTAATAAGTTAGTAAATTTATCATAACTTATTAGAGCTTGATTTCATAGGCGTATGGTCCCCACTGTACCTTGGATAAAATCATCTAGATAGTCTCAATTAATTTATTTAATTGTGAATTAGAATTATCAAAGTTGACCAGGTCTCACAGAGTTATACAATTTAGAGAAGAAAATAGATATTAGGGCAGATTTATTAATTAAAATAAATTGATATCAAATTAATAAATAAGTTTAAATCAAGGTTCAAATTATAAATAATTAATTTGATAAAGGATTTAAATAATTATTTTGTTAATTAATCAATAGAAAATAATACAAACCTTGATTTTAAGTCCAACGGGCTTATAATTAAATGAGAAATTTCACGGGCCTAAAGCCCATGAGAATTTCAACCTAATAGATGATATTATATATTATTTTATTGATTTTTTAATTAAAATAAATGACCTAATTGAGCCTATAAAAGGAATGCTAAGTAAGAGTTGAAATCATATTACAGAAAGAATATCTGACTGAAGATCAGAAGATCTATTATTGATGCTCTAGGTTTTAGATTCTCTCTATAGCATAAAACATTTTCTAAGCCTCAATATTCTCTTCTATTCTTCTTCTCTTTGTATCTATCTCATGTGTTGAGAATTGCCCACTCTAGTCTAGGTTATTCTAAGGATACTTTGGAACACTGTGAAGAAAATTGAAGATCGATTCAGTTCTTGGTGATACCCTGCGACATAAAGGATACAATGGTTAGAGAAACTGAAGGAATGACTCAATCATTCCGCTGCATATAATGTAAATGTTCTTATCATTATCTCTGTTTAAATTCAATTGTAGAAACATGTTCTAGATTGTCTTATATTAATGTGTTTAATATATGATATACATGAAAATAATTAAGATCCTATATAAGTTTTCCCAACAACTGGCCTCAGAGCCTTTGGTAATCTTTATTTTCATGCATGAACATGGTAAAAATTGAATTATTTGATGTGTTGAATAATTGGATGGATTTCATGTTTATTATGAGGCATATTGATTCTTATGTGATTATTAGCAAATTTGGGTTATTTTGTTGTATATTCTATGCAATTAATTTTTATAAATTCTTTATTTGATATAAAACATGATAAAAATGATTTAGAAAATGTTTTTGGATTGAAAAATTACACAAAATTTTATTGAATTTTTTTTCGGGCTCTGGTCGCGGCCTGCGATAAAATTTTTTCTTAAATTTTGGGCTCTAGTTGCAGCCATTTTTTCACTGGTCGCGCCCTGGGATGAATTTTTTCTTAAATTTCCAGGCTCAGACCATGGCCACTTTTTCACTGCCCACGGCCTGCGATAATTTTTTTTTTTAAATTCAAATTTTGAATTTTTTTAATGGGTTAATACAAAAACATCAGATTTTTTCTCTTATTTAAAAATATCTTTTTGAAATACGATATTTTGGTTGTTTGATCTTTTAATAAATATATATTTTCTACAAATATTCAAATTCAAATTTAAAAACAAGTTAACTAATTAATTTTAAATATTTTTATATGTTAAAATATTATAATTAAGTTATCAGACATTAAAGATATTTTTTAATACTTGATATTTTTTTTTTCCTCATATTTGAAGATATTAATATCTTATTATTCTATGGATTTTAATATTTAAATTATTTGAAATTTGAAAATTTGTTGACTAGATATTTTTATGGATATTTTAATCTGTTTAATTGTTTGAGATATTTTTTAAAAAACAGCAGATGACATTTGTTTTTAAAATGTATAACTGGTTAGATTTTAAAAAATATCACGTTTTTTCAAACCAATTAATAAAATATATTTTTAATGAGATTTAAATTAACTTTGGTTAATTTTTGATAAATCCTATTTAAATTAAGTTAATATTTTTCAAAATGACCTAAACTAAGTTGATTGTTGATAAATGAAATTTAAATTAACTTTGGTTAATTGTTGATAAATTTCATTTAAATTGACATATTTATTTTTGCAAAAATTTAATTAATTCGGATTTTGGATAAATTCTAGAAAATTAATTGTGTTATTTTTGCAAATGAAATAAATTGTGGTATTTTTGCATAAATTCATAGACTTGCTCGTATAGTAACTTGATTAGGCACATCCAATTATAATACGTATGTTTGTACTATATGTGGTATTTTCACAATTGGGGTTAGATGCATATAATGACCCATATGTTTGATTAATATATGGATTTTGGTAAATAAAACATGTAACACCCTAGTTAACCAATACCATTACACTATGTGTTTAAAATAGTGCTTAATCTGCTAAGCAAGTCATTTGAATTTAAATGTGTAATTAAAGACTAAGTCAAGGTCAAGTAGTAAAAGATTTGGTCAACAAAGTGTTTATTTTTCATTAAAATATTAAGTTCGTACACGGGATCCCAAAAATCAGTTTACAGATTGGTAAAAGATAACCATATACAATTTAGCCGTCCTAAGCGACAAAAATAGGGTTTAACCCTAGTTTCTCCCAAGCTACCCCGAGCGTGGCGATCGAGCAGGCTGCATATGTACACACCGCCCCTGAAGCTCTCCAACTCATGGCTGGTCCAGCTATCAACTCCCTTACTTGCACCACGTAGCACCCGTGAGCCAAGGCCTAGTAAGAAAACTTATAACAACATGCACAAATAAGCAACGGTATAAAGACAGTAAATATAATTCACCAGTATCAACTGATAGTAGATTATAGGCAACAATCCCAATAAAAGAGCAACAATAGCATTTAATCAACCTTGACCCAACCATTCCAATTATTTAACAAAGTACAAGCATTAAGCTACACAACGACAAACATATATTCTCAAACATACATTTCAATCAGTAATAAAAATATTCAAGGTCAACGCCCTTAGGCCGAGCCCTCTAGTTATTAAACTGACCCCGACTCATTTAGGCTGAGTCCATTGTTTATTTAGCTGACCTTGGCTCACAGTGGCCAAGCCGCGTCCAATGCGCTAATCGTCAGCCCCGTCTCCCTTAGGCCGTACTTTCACATTTCATATAATACCAATACAGTTACACAACACATATATCCAGATACATGGAACCTTAGTCCCAAACAAAACCACATGGGTGCAGTTTTCTTACCTTGGATCCCGAGCAGCAAGCGTATGGAAGCCCCGAGCACGATCCATAAATCTTGAGCCCTTGTGGTATAACCTAGTCACAGTTCGATAATAAATAATCATAAGATTCTAAACCATTTAAAAGCTTTGGATTAAGATATTAGCCTCCAAGACCTCGATTTCTTCTAAACTGGGTAGTAGAAATCATCTTGAGCGCTTAAGTTTGGATCTTCGAGCCTCCCTAAGCCTTAAGACACACCTAGGTTAAAACGACCTAGGCGGGTCGTGACCTGGTCCTAAGGGTCACGGCATGCCTCAAGTCAGAGGCCCAACCTCTGCATCTAGGGGGAGGCGGGTCGCGACTTTCCCCCTAGGGTCGCGACGCACCTATAAGTCACCAACTCTCCCAGGGAATCTGGGGCACGCGGGCTACGACGCCCATGAACTGGGTCACGACGCGCCCTCGTGAACTAAGAATTCCCTAGGTTTCCCAGCGTTTTTCCCTCAAAGGCCTAGAACCCAGCCTACTTATACACCCAAATCATAACCAAACCCGAAAATCAAGCCTAGAATCCATAATAGGACAACATAGTTATCATAATTACCCTAGGAACTAATCCATATCTTCAACAAAACTCAGATTCAAACCCAAAGTTAGAACTTAAATACAGCTAAACCAAACTTAAAAATTCATTTAAGAACAGATAGGTTCACTTACCCCTACTGCAGATTAAACCCTTGAGTTAAACCCTCAGTGATCCTAGCTTCAATTCTCCAACTACAAAGCTCAAATTCTCAGCCTTTTCCTCAGCAATTCACCAAGAACTCTACTTTCCTCAATGCCCACCAAAGGGAGAAGTTTAAACCAGCCAAGGAGGGAGTGAGAGAGAAACATATACTCTGCCTATTTTCTTGAGTCTACAGGCTTCTAATGAGCCTATCCATAAACCAAAATGACCATATTGCCCTTGATATTAACCCAACCTCCTAATTGCCCTTAAGGGCATAATGGTCATTTTGCCCCTGTTTCCCACTAATTCCTCAAGTCATCCTACCAATTGCCAATTAATCCCTTCATACCGAACTAATTACCAAATATTTACCCATTACTCAATAGACCCCAAATATACATTAAACTTCCTAAAATACCCCTAGACTCGCCCCGAGCCGGGTATTGGACCCCGTTGTGACTATTCTGCCAATCCGCTCACTAGGATCGCCTCGAGCAGTATACTGCAAATATATCCACATAATAATATGGTCTCGATCATTTACACACATATAATCACATTTATGCCTGCGACAGACCAATATTATATATATGCCCCAATTATCAAGAATGGGCCCACATGCATATTTAATACTCATAAACATGCATATAATCATACTCACATTATCATATATATCATGCATGCCACATAGTCACACATTTAATCAGTTAATCACACATATATCCAGTTATGCCATCACGACATGCTAATCAAGGCACTAAACGCTATTAGCATTTTTGGGACGTTACAATTGTAACGTCCTGCGTTTTCGGGTACCTTTAAACGACTCGGGTCAGGATTTTTCCCCCGGGTTAAGAATATTATTTTAAATAATATTATATTTTGTTTGGAAGTATTCCATGAGTTATTGCTAGCCAAAATATGAATTTTGTGATTTTAAAAGTCAAGATAAGACTTTCGGTCCTGGACCGACACAAAAACCCTGATCGGGTAAAAATCTCGGAAAATAAAATGAAAAATTATGGCAATTATATCTTGGGCATAAAATACATTCATAAAAGTTAAAGTTTGGTCAAAAATAATAAACCTAAAAGAAAATGGAAATTTTAGGGCATTTCGTGTTAAATGCCTAATTTTATCAAAATAGGGAATTTTATTCCATGAATAGACCTTAGGTTAAATTTTATTGTGTGATTAATTAAATTAAATGTAAGAGATATTTAATTTAATTATTTCGTGTTAAGTTTTTTTTTTAAAAACTTAACAAGAATGAAAAAGGTATAGAAAGTCAATTTGGACTTTTCCTCTTAGGAAATAATTATTAACCTTTTATAAAAAAAAATCAAAAAAATCAAATGATCACATATATAACAATGGGTGGCCAGCCATGTGATGTTTGGAAATCCCATTTATTAACTAATTGAGTTTAAATCCCATTTATTTAAAGGTTTGAGATAATGTCAAGTGGGCAAGTGGGAGTAAAGCACTTGAGTGTTTTTTTTAGGAATTTTAGAGTGTGATAAACTCTTCCAACCCTACCCAACCCACCACACCACTCTCTCTCATTCACTCATCTGATTTTTGAAGACCTCTCAAAGTGTTCTCTCCATTTTTCAACCCCAAGAACACCAAGGAAACTCGGAAGCTAAGTCTTGGTCTAGGAAGGGTTTTCCCTAAGGTAAATTTTCATTAATCTAGACTTTTGTAAAGTTTTAAGCATAGAGTTTCAAATAGCTAATTAACTATGTTGTTGGGGGGAGTTTGCTAGGGTTTTTGAAAGGTTTTGAAGGAGTCAAAGCTAATAGGAAGGTCCAAACCTTAAGCAAGAACACCAAAAAGGTAAAAAGTTTACTTTTGATGATTTTGTTGTAGGGTTTTTAGTTTTAAGCATTATTTTGTATATTTAATGCTTAAAGTTTCTTATTGGTGATGTAATAAGGTTATGGTAGTTGTTTAATAATTTTTATGATGCTTGTTTATTGATTTTTGAAAATGGGAACCAAAACCCCCAAGGGTTTTTGTAGGATACCCTAAAACAAAACATGTTTTGAGCAATGACTTCCAAGGGGTCAAGCAGCCACTGTATATTTATTTTGTAAAATTAAATTATACTGTGATGTTGTGGAGATTGAGAACATAAAATTGAGCTTTTGAAACACTAAAAAATATTTAGAAATGAGTAAGTTATGTTATTTCAAAGTTTAGGTAAAAAACTGTATTTTTCGTATTCTTATTTTCGGAACCAAGTTTGGATAGCCACTGTATAGGGAAAATGAACCCAGTTTTTTCTAAAATTTTGTGGACATATTGTTAGAGTAATCTAGTATTTCACTGTAAAATTTTCTAAGAAAATATTGAACGGTTTGAAAGTTATTAACTGTCAAAGTTTGGAAAGAAATAAGGACTTGAAAATAAGGTCATTTTTACCTCATTGTTGGAAAATGATTTCACCATTCAAAAATGCTCATTTTGACCTAAGATTTTACAAAGACCTAAATGGCATAACAAAAATGGAATTGGGAAATTTTGGTAACAATTGGGTAAGTAAATTTCAAGTTATGAACAAACGAAGTATGTAGTTAAAAATGTGAAAAATAGGCTTTTCACACTTGGTGTAAAAATGAGATTTTGGAACATAAGGTAAAAGTTAAATTTTTGCTTATTTCAAGATATAAATTGGTAAGTCTTGAAAATATATTTTCACTAATATTACCCCTTTGAGTTTAAATGAATTATTTTTATTAAAGAGTTTTTATTCTTTTTAAAAATAAGATATTTAATTTATTAATAGTTAATAAATTAAAAGAGGGTTTAAAACCCTATATTTTGAGAAAATAATAATAATGAATTATTTTTCTAGTAAGTAAAATTGATTACTTGATTTTGGAAAATTAAGTAGTCAAGATGGGAAATTTTTAACGGTTTTCCTAATTAAGACAAATTAGGCAACTTTCTTAAAACAGTTTTTAGATATTAAAACCTTAAGAAAAATAAAAGGAAAATTTAAGAGTTTATTTTCTTTAAAAATAATTAAGGAATTTATTAGTATTTTCTGGATATAATACCGGCTAAAATCTTACATATTTTAACCGACTAGTCGAAAGTGCGGGTTAATAGCGATATCTTGAAAGAATAAGAGTTTTAATGGATTGTGGGAAAATACCATTGTGATACCCGAGCCTAGGTATCGAGACCTCAGGATAGGTCTCCCCGAGACTTAGGGTTTAGTCTCGAATATTTCGTATGACTTTCCTTAATAGGTTTAAAACCAAATAAGGATTATAAATCCTTACAAATGACTTTTATTAAAATGACCAAACTGCCCAAAATAATAATAATGAATTATGAGTGCCATAATTAATCCGAGTATACTGTATGGATAACTACAATATTGGCTAAGCGTAACTGGACTGAACGTTGGAGGGTGAAAACCTGCTGAGCGCTAAGGACTCCAAGTAAGTCAACTTATATTGTATGGCTGCAACATGAAACAATTATTGTATTGTATGTTAGTATAGGGATACATGCACATATATACCTTGTCGTAGAAAGTTCCTTAGAGACGTTAGTCTAGTGGGTGCTGAGTTAGAAAATATGAACGGTATATGTCCGTCATACCCTAGACGACTGATCCCCGTCACACTGCTTGATTTTATTTATGTCCGGTTCATTACCGCGACGAGTGGCCATGAGATGAGGATAAGCTGGTTAAACCTAGGGGCGCCAAAATAAATGGGACCTAGGGGCCCTCATGCTTACTTAATCATTGGACGGTTAGAATCTGAGCAAGTGCTCTGATAAGTTATTCCCGGATATCAACCGTGAATATTGGCCATTCAGTGAGAGTGCCTAGAGATACTAGGGGTTGCCAAGATTGAGTGAGGCTGAACACCCTAGGGGAAACTGCTCACCAGCACCACTGATTAACATAGAAGTCTCTGTAAAACCGTGTAAATTGGATTACACTCTTGGATAAGTAGCGATGCCCTAGGTAACACGATAGTTACCATTGATGAGGATATTTATTGGCTAGATCTTAGTGTGGAGACTCGATTCTCTTTTACAGATTAGCAATTATGTTGGAGGGCGCGTTACACCTGAATTGATGGAAATTGTAGAGCATTGGTCTCGAATTATATTGTGATATAATATATCTGCTTGCTCTGGGATGTTCTGAGTGTAAGGATATATTTGTTGATAAGATATAGTTGTGATATAATATATATGCTTGCTCTGGGATTTTCTGAGTGCAGGGATATAATTGTTGATAAGATATAGTTGTGATATAATATATCTGCTTGTTCTGGGATTTTCTGAGTGCAAGATTTTATCTAGTTATGAATTAATTTATCATTGGTTATCAGGCATGACCATAAGTTTGCCAGGATGCTTTAGCGTTCTTGAAATTGATTGTGTAGGGTCCGGATGGGTCCAGAACCCTAATTCTCTACATGCTTTGTTTGAAAGTTGATCTTACTAAGCGTTTTCGCTTACCTAGTTGTCTCATGTTGTAGGTAAGAGCAAGGGCTAGGCAGTGCAGTGAGCGCTGGAGTCTTCCTTGCAAATGTACATGTGGACCGACCTTTTGGGAAGCCGTTTTATTTTTGGAAATGTTGTGTAATTTTCCTAAACTAGGCTCACTCTACTCTTTATAAACCATGTTTGTAACTAAAGGTTAAGTATGGCCATACGAATTTTTAAAAAGTTTTTTTTATGGGTTTTTGAGACATTTTGTTAAATGAAAACAATTATATTTATGCATTATCGAGTCTTGAAAATCCGGGTCATTACAGTTGGTATCAGAGCTCGAGTTGAGCCGGTTCTGTAGACAACCCACATGTACATTTCGCAAAGATAGACTGGCACTCACTTTAAGTACTGTTTCTTCCTTTAGTGTGTTGTTTTCTTTTTATTCACCTCAATTCTATAAATTGTAGGTTGTGGTCAATACACCTGAGATAGGTGACCCTATGATAGGAAAACTACCCATGATCCCTTCGCCTAGAATCGATTTTCTATAGACTCTTTAACGATGAGAATTCCTTGCCACTTTGAGTACGAATGACGACATTGGCGTGCCATTTGGCAATGTACGCAGTACATGACAGAAGTCTTCAGTAGAGCCAGAGGAGGATCCCGAGCAGTCTGACGAGGATACCGACATAGAGCTGGATATGATGATGGACAGCTTAGATTAGGTTATGTTGTGAGGGTCTTGTTGATACTTTTTGTAAAGACCTTGCAAACCTACTAGGATGTAGGACTTTGGTGTAGTTGTAACTGAGAACCCGCCAATGGAGGAAGGGGCTGATGACGAACTCGGCGGTGGGGTAAATTTCTTATGAGGAGCCGATGGACTAGACTGAGGAAGATCCCGAGGAGGATCCAGATGGAGGTTCTGATATGGCTGCTGACAACGACCCTGGCTAGGTGTTAGGAGCTGCATAGGTGTTAGAAACCCACCTACTTTTGAAATATGTACCAACCTTGTATATGATTAAGGAAATTAGTAACTGGTCTAGCAGGGATATAAGTCCATTTTTTTAGGGCTAATATTGTAAATCCTTTAAACTGGCCTACCCAAACTTCAAACGTTGTTGTATATGGTATATGTTATGAAATGAAGTTGCTAACTTTTGTTAAAAAGTGTTGATTGCTTGATATGTTTGGTGTGCTTAATTAGGTTGATTAACTATCTGTGTCAATATTAACTTCTCGTCCTTATGCGCTTAAGAACTTTAGATTGAAATCAAACAATTGGAAAGGACAATAGCTCAAAGAGGAAGGGGTGTTGTTGGCCGAGGCCAGGCCGCACCTACTGATAGAGCTCAGACGTGCCTGCCGCTAGAGCTCCAAACCAAGCTGCTAGAGTTCGCGAGATAGCCGAGCAAATGAACAATCTGCAAAGGCTAGTGGAGACGCAGGGAGCCCAAATAGAAAGAGGGCAAAAGAGACAGGAGGACGTTGATGCCCTCCAAGCTAAAAGATTTAACACCCTTTTGGGACGACTCCCCATGCCACCCAATAATGCTCAGAACAACGAAGTACCACCTGGAAACAATGAAGAACAAAACCTTGGCCCGCAGGTTATCATTGAGCAACCTGTACAGCCAGTAGAAGCGCCAAGAGCTGCCCGAGCAAAACCTATATCAGAAAGGTTCGGCAACCAAAATCCACCTATATTCGAGGGGTGCAGTGACCCTTCAATGGTAAAGGATTGGATTAGTATTTTGGAAAGAATCTTCGACTTCATTGGAACTACTGAGAGAGAGAAGGTAGTCTGTGCGACCTATATTGTAACGACCCAAATTTGCTAATCGGGCTTAGGGCCTTGATTAGTGTGCCTGGAGGGCAATAAATGGTTTAATATGTTATACGTGGATTTATGTGAATATATGATTATGATGCATGTTTAGTTGAGTTAAATGCGCATGTGGACCCCGTCTGGATATTAGGGGTATAAATGTGATAAATGTTATATATATGTGATATGTCTGTGCAGCACGGTCCGAGACAGTCCTGGTGAGCGGTTAGTCAGAAAGTCACAACAGGGTTGAGATTCAGACTCGGGGCGAGTCGAGGGGTGATTTGGGTACTAGATGTATTATGGGGTTATCGGGACATGAAAATAAATATTTGGAGATATATTTGAGGATAGCATGTCTAGGCGGGAATATTGGGGAAATTTACCATTTTTCCCTTGGGGACGTTTTGGTACCCCGAGCCTTGAGGTAACCCTTTAGACTTAAGTCAAGTAAAACAAAAAGGAGAAATTACTTAGAACTTTGGGGAAACCGACATATACAATCTTTCATAACTGAGATAGCTCTTATCTTCTTCTCTTCTTTACTCTCTAAGGCAAACTCAAAGGGAAACTCAAAGGAAAACTTGGATGAATTGGCTAGAAACTAGAAGGATTTCAGCTGAGTATCTTAGGAGCTTGAAGCTTAAGGATTGAGGATCAACCCCAGGGATTGAGTTCAGCAAGGTAAGCTCTAATTATGGGGATTATGTTGAGAATTGTTGCTGGTTTGTTAGAGTATGCATGTTAGTTAAGCTTGATCTGTGTTTGGGTATTTTAGTTGGGTTTTGGAGCAGATTTTGATGGGTTTTGATGTTGTTACAAAGTTATTATTGAGCTGGAATATATGTGTTAATTATTTGGGTTTGATAGATGAGTTTTGGGTGAATTGGCTTGAGGAAAGGTGTGGAAAAATGGTGAGAAAATCTGGGTTTGGTGATGAGGGCCGCATCCCTAGGATGGGCGCGCCGCGGCCCATGTGTGTTGCAGGGGTGTGCTAGCCTCTGTTTTGAGGCTAGCCGCGACTCTTGTGGGTGGGGCCGCGACCCTTAGTGCCAGTCTGTGTTTTTAAGGGTATTTAGGCTTGGGAACTCAATGGGTAAGGCTCGAGATGGATTTTATCACCCGGATTGATAGAATTCAAGGTCCCGGAGGTTAGGGTTATGGTTCGGAGTTATTTATTGGATTAGAATTTGATGGATGGATATTGTTAATATGTTGTGACTAGGGATTCAGAGAGGCTCAAGTTAGAGGACTGTGCTCGGGGCATCTCCCGCATCTGGCGCATACAAAGTAACCTTACCAGGCCTCATCGCCACCCTGGCGACTAACCAATAAACTATAACCCTTCCAATCAGAACCAGAAGTAGCAGAACTATCAGGGGTCATTCTTTTCTAGTTATTGGGCATCTGCCCTTACTTAATCCCGCAAATGGGAAATCCATTGCCTAAGCTTCCTGTCCCATGGCACTCTTGCTTCATATCCCATCTCTTATGTCTTTAATAACAAGGCCCTCCCTACTGCTCAAGCATAGATGAAAATCTCATGCACTGGAGTGACCTTGGTGCTCTAGGCCATCCCAGAGGTCAGTCTTTAGATAAATCGTTCTTTCCGGGCTACACCTGCTGGTACCAAACCCTCAAGCGAATTGATTATCAAATCAATGCCTGGATTCCTCCCAACCCATCGTGACAGCATTCTGGGTATGGGGAGCTATTCCCCACCACATCTGGGCATCCCTCTACAACATACACAAGGCGCAACTACTCTATCATGGCCCACTATTCTCATATCATAAAGGATGGAGTTAATCACGCCCATCTACTAATCAGTTATTGAGCAAACCCAAACCTTCCTCGAAGACTAGAGAATAATGCTTCTAAAGCCTTCCATACTGTCAAGACATATGAAGCAGCGTTTCCCCAACTAGACCCACTGCCTCAACCATCTAATCTCCTTAATCTGGTCTTGTAGCCTTACTCGCATACCAGCAAACATCTTTTGCGAATTCCAAGGGCAAATGAAGGTTTCTGACCCTAACTATCATCTACAACCCCCACTCTAACAATACCAGCTCTAATTAACTGTCTTGAATACATACATTCTAAATTAGTTCGCAATCACCGACTAAACCCCTCAACCTTGATGTTCATATCCAGAATCATCCCACGGGCAAGTCCAAACAATCACAATAATCACACGCACAATAATCGTATCAAAGAACCAATCTACATTACCCATGCATTCATTATCAAATCCTATTACTGTTGGGAATTGTTCCCTGAAAGCATATGTAGTAGACATTGTTTTAAGAAATAAATAAATAAATTGAATTTGTTATGCATATATTTTATGGACTATATTATTCTATGATAATATTATGTAAATATGAAAAAAATTCCTAAGTTCATATATGTGATCTCAAACACGTATTGGTACGCGAGGATTGTGTTTGAGATAAATGAACTTGAATAGTTCGCAGTAAAATAAAGTTAAGAAATCTTTAGATTAATTACTGCAAGTACGGTCCACTAGTATTATGAATACATGTGATCTAGATACGGATAACTAGTGTAGTAGGACACTTTAGTGGATGCACTTTATATATTAGAGAATATATAGAACTGGACCAAATATGTTTATTAATACATAGTTAAATACCGTTTCGAAGTATTAATTAAATATATCAACTGATGATCATATACAAATAGATCTTAATCCTGAAGTTACTATGAACTCCTGTTTATGTTATATGGGTTATTTGATTCACTCGTTAAGGTCTATTAGAATGATCAGGCTAGAAACTTTTGTTTTGGGAACTCATTAATGTAAATGGCTGCAGACATAGTATACAGATATGAAATCTATACCTTCTCATAAGAGATTGAATAATGGTTCTTATAAGGGTTGACTTCTGAGACTGAAAGGTTATTGAGCTCAAATTCATAATTTAGTTATGAATTAACCTTCACAAGTAAAGTCAATGGTACTTAAGGAAACAAGATATAATTAAAAGAGTAAAACAATAATCTTATTCCCAGTTAATTATGAACCATTGTTAGAGGGTTAATTTATATGTAATGATTATATCAATGGACGCTTTATTTTATAAAGTACTCAGTAAATGAAATGTCTATAATTACAATAGTGCAGTCTCATATTTATAGTGGAGTAATCATGAGATTAATAACTTAAGATTATTTAATTAAAAACTTTAATTAATAATCTCAAATTTATTGGAGCTTGGAATTATAGGTTCATAGGTCCCCACAGTGGCTCTATCAACACTATTCAAGGCAAGAGTTGACATAAAGGGAAAAATGGTTGAAAGACATATTTAAGAAGAAGTTTGTTCTTTGGGCCAAATATGCAATTATGTGATAATAGTGATTAATTAATTAATTACAAATTAGTTGTAATTAACAAAAATAATTAATATTTAATTATTATGTAATTTTTGAAATTATATTAAACAAATAATTAATTATAATTTTTGAAATTATAATAAATTAAATATTTAATTTCAAAATTATTATTTAATTTAAATTGGTTTTAGTTAA
This sequence comes from Humulus lupulus, assembly GCF_963169125.1. Classification (NCBI taxonomy): domain Eukaryota; kingdom Viridiplantae; phylum Streptophyta; class Magnoliopsida; order Rosales; family Cannabaceae; genus Humulus; species Humulus lupulus. The sequence continues at coordinate 75,963,322 of NC_084793.1, forward strand.
TTGGTAGAATTTATTAAATATTTTTATTTGAGTGGGAGTAATAATTTGTTAAGTTCAAATTAGATTTGAATTTAAAAGATTGATATTTATTCAAATAATTAATTATATTTGATAATTAGTTAAAAAGATAATTAATTCAAATTTGAATTAATTATTAGGTTGTTGGATTTTTATCTGATAAGGTGGTTTGAATAAATAATTAAATAATTATGGAAAAATCAAATATCCTTAAAATATAGGGTGGTACATTTTGAGGGATAGATCTTTCAATTTTATTTATTCAATTAATTAATTAATGGAAAATTCCAACAATTAGTTTTTGGATATTTTCATTAATGAGATAATTTATTAATTAAAAGATAAATTGTAAATTGATTACAGATTTATTTTTTAAATTTAAATATTTTCTATTTAAGTAAGACTTATTAGAAAATAAAAGTGACTCTATTATTCGCTCTAAAGAAAAGAACGATATTTTTCTATCTCTCCCTAAAAAAGATGAAGAACCAATCTCGGGCCTATTATCTTGATCTCATGTGTTGAGTACATCAAGTAGAATAAAAAATTAACCATAATTTATTCTCTAAGTGTCATTGAGGTGTAGAGAACGTTGTGGAAGATCTTGATGTGAGTACCTGGGAGCAGCTTGGTTAGGAAGTTCGTTCAAATTACGAAAAGATAGCAATGACACTTGATAGGCATCAAGAGGTATGTTTTTTATTCCTTTCTTGCTTATGATTAATGTATGTATATTAATGGATATGCATATTTAAAGGTAGTTTAAATATGTTTCAAAAAAATTTGTTGTACACAGGGCCAACCCACCACCATTCTGCTGTGTTATAGGAAACTCGTTCCTAACAATTGGTATAAGAGCGGTCATTAATCTCTGCATACATTAATTACTGTGTGGGCATAATATGCATTCTTATGTTATTGTAATATATGTGAATGGATGGTTGTATGTATGTTTAAAGTTTATTCTCAAGAGTCGTTAATTATATGGTGTTTTGGATTTAGGAATTGTTCTTAAATTTCTAGATGAAAAATGTAAGCCATAATGGGGCATAGGAATATTTTGTAATTTAATTTTCTGCATTAAATTATTGAAAAAATTATGTAAGGCCCAAGCCCCAGGTTCCGTGCCCAGAAGCCAGAGCCTAAGCCCAGCTACGAGCCCCTACGCACCTCGCCCTATGCACGCCCCTGCGCTGCTGCCAGCCCCATGCACGCCCCTGCGCCGCTGCCAGCCCCACGCGTGCCCCTGCGTCGCTGCCAGCCCTGCGCACGCCCCTGCGTCGCTGCCAGCCCCGCGCACGCCCCTGCACTGCTACCAATCCCGTGCGCGCCTTGCGCCTGCTGCCTCGCGCCCATGCGCCACCCCACCTGGCAGCTGTCATGCCCCATGCCGAGCCTTTGTGTGCCGTCGGCCCTAGGGTTTTCAATCCTAGGGTTTGCACATTGTTATTCTTTTAAATTGTGGGCTTAATTAATTTTAGTCCATAATCAAAAATTGTTTATTTTGAATTAATTGTTTGAGCCCAAATTCAAAAATGGGCCTAATAACTTATTGGGCATTAAAGCCCAAGTTAATTATTCTTAAAATTTGTTTAAGATAATTAAAAGTTATTCTAATTCAAAATTAAATGGATAAATGACTTAATGGATTAAGACTACTTGTGATGACCCAAAGTTGAAGATAAAGATCTCTTCAGGTTTTATTTAGTCTCTTACATTTTTGTGTATATTTTGCAAGTGATGTAATTTTTCTAGAAATACCCAAGACACCCGGCCCGCATTTATTTATTTAATTAGTATTTATTTATTTAAATGTTTGAATGTGATTAAATTGTTTAATTCTTAATCATGCATTTTTGACATGCCATATATATTACCCACACAATATTTAAAATTATGCAGGCATCTCATATGAGTAGAAACATGCCTTAGGATTGTCCTTTGTGATTATATGCTTTATGTGATGAACCATATAATAATAAATCTAGTTTTAACAAGTTCAAGAGCGGAAATAGATTTTAAAAGTTTTTTAATTTCTAGTATTTAATAAAATTATTTTATTAAATAATAAATGATATTCCTAGTAATTATAAAAAATTAAAATTGAATTAATTAGGGCATAGTTCTATAATTTTAATTTTGCTTAATTTGATTAGTAATTATTAGAATATCATTTGGTAAAAATAGATCACTTTATTTTTACAAACTAATTAAAAAGCATAGGATGTTTTGAGGAAACACATATCTTAAAATAGGGAGTGGGAGAGGGAGTTATGACAATAAGTCTCATGGTCCTCATTATTAGTTAGCACCGAGGTAACATGGAGAGGGCCTAGCTTGTGTCCCCCTAAGGAAGAATTCCGATTGTGTTATTCTCAAGGCAAACTCTTTTTCAAGAATAGGATTTAATAATGTATTTCAAGTTTGACTGACACTAAGACACACTCTTGAATTAAGTCATTGATCTAAAATAATGGGTTACACTCACAAGGTACATTAGGCTTTCGAGCGGACTAGTGTATTCTTGACCAAACAAGAGGTTGTTTATAAGTCAAAAGAGAAATGTTGATATAAGTTTTCACTTATAAATTTGAGAACTTGTCTCAAAATTAATTTGGAATTAGTCTGACCTACCCTAAGGTTGGTCCATTAATGTTCAAATTAATTTTTAATTATTTTTTTATGTGTTATTTAATTGTTGCATTCATGCATCACATTTACTATTCCGAAAATTACTAATATTTATTATATGCATAAATTTATTTTTGTTTATTTATTTATTTTCAGCAATAATGTCTAGCTCAAATCCTGTATCTTCTTTACTTGCAAATGAAAAGTTGACAGGTGAAAACTACATGAAAAGGAAATCAAACTTGAACATTGTATTAATATGTGAGAACCACAAATTTGTTTTGACTGAGGAATGTCCTGAAGTCCCTCCCGCTACTGCTACCAAAACTGCAAGGGAAAAGTCTGATAATTGGATCTTATCAAACAACAAAGCAAAGTGTTATATGCTTGCGAGTATGAGCGATGTGCTCAGAAAGAAGTTTGAGAACACTGAGAATGCTTATAATATCTGGGATTCCCTTCAAGATATATTTGGGCAGTAGTCAGATCAGTGCAGGCATGAGGCCACCAGATCCTACATGACCAAAATGAAGAAAGGAGTTTCTGTTAGAGAACATGTTAGACATGATCATATAATGCACGATGCCATTATCCATGGGGCAATCATTGATGAAAGGAATCAAGTAAGCATTATACTTGAATCACTTTCTCCAGCTTTTAAAGGTTTCACAACCAACTATGTCATGAACAAATTATCATATAACATGACACAGTTGTTGAATGAGTTGCAAACTTATGAATCTATTAACAAAGGTTCTGAGAAAGAAGGAGAAGCAAATGTTGCTGATTCTAACCCATCCTCTTCAAAGGATAAAACCAAAAAGAGGAAAAATAGAATTGGAAAGGACAAGGAGAAAGAAAAAGACAAGAATCCAAAGAAGCCTAAAAAGTCATCCAAAGGCAAAGAGAGTAAGAACACCAAAAACTCCAAAAAGAAGACCCCTAAAGGGACTTGTTGTCAATGTGGAGTAGATGGTCACTGGAAGAAAAACTGTCCAAAGTATCTCGCTGACCTAAAAGAGAAAAATAAAGGTAGATTTGATTTACTTGTGTTAGAATCTTGTTTAGTGGAAGACAATTCCTCATCTTGGATAATAGATTCAGGAGTCACAAATCATGTTTGTTTTTCTCTACAGATTCTTAGTTCGACGAGGAAGCTTGCTGATGGAGAGGTGACTATGAGGGTAGGCAGTGTTCAGATTGTCTCTATAACAGTAGTTGGAACAACCTGTCTGGAATTTAAGAAGAAGAAATTTCTTGTTTTAGAGAACGTTTATTATATTCCTGGATTTTCTAGAAACTTAATTTCTGTTTCTATGTTGCATGAACAAGGTTTTAAAATTTCTTTTAATAATAATTCGATTGTTATTTCAAGATATGGTTTTAAGATATGCTCTGCAAAATCTATTGATGGGCTTTATAAACTGCAAGCTAAAGAGAAATCTGCTTATAATTCTGAATTATTTAAAATAGCTAATCATAGATCTATTAAACGACAAAAGACTGATTTTGATAGTGAAACATATCTGTGGCACTTGAGATTGGGCCATATTGGTCTAGACAGAATAAATAGGCTTGTAAAGGATGATCCTTTAAGAGAGCTATCTATTGGATCTCTTCCTGTTTGTAAATCCTATTTAGAAGGCAAGATGACCAAGATACCTATCTTTGCTAACGGTTCAAGAGCTACAAAACCTCTTCAGCTGGTACATACGGATGTTTGCGGTCCACTTGATGTAAAAGCAAGAGGAGGTTATGAATACTTCGTCACTTTCATTGACGATTATTCAAGATATGGTTACCTATACTTAATGCAAAGAAAATCTGAAACTTTTGGAAAGTTCAAAGAATTTCAAGCAGAGGCTGAAAAGAAATTAGGTAAATCACTAAAAGTTCTTCGATCTGATCGAGGAGGAGAGTACTTGGATTTTGAATTTGAGGACCATCTGTGTGAGCATGGTATTCAATCCCAACTCACAACACTTGGAACGCCACAACAAAATGGTGTTTCAGAAAGACGGATCAGAACGTTATTAGATATGGTTAGATCAATGATGAGTTTCTCATCATTACCACTGTCATTCTGGGGCTATGCGATTCAATATGCTCTATACATATTGAATGTTGTTCCATCTAAGTCTATCTAGAAGACACCCATGGAATTATGGAATGGTTGTAAACCTAGTTTACACCATTTTTGAATTTGGGGGTGTCCTGCACACGTGCTAAAAGGAAAGACCGGGAAGTTGGAATCACGCTCTGAAGTGTGCATGTTTGTGGGATATTCCAAAGAGACTAGAGGTGGAATTTTCTATAGTCCAAAAGAAAATAAAACATTTGTATTGACAAATGCAACTTTTCTTGAACATGACTATGTTATTAACCACAAACCTCGCAGTAAGATTGTACTAGAGGAGATGGTCTCGAATGAAGTTGCAAAGTCACCAGCAACAACCAATGAAAAATGGCACGAGGAAACTGCTAGTTCTAGTCAGAATAGTAGAGAGCCTCATTGTAGTGGGAGGGTTAGTAAGCAACCCACAGGCTATGAACATGAATTTCAAATGCTTGTGTCTGACACAAACAAAGACGATCCATTGACATTTCAAGATGCAATGAATGGTTCTGACAAGGACAAGTGGCAAGAAGCCATGAACCAAGAAATGGAATCAATGTATTCCAATTGCTGTTTGGGTTCTTGAAGATCCACCTGAGAATATTAAATCCATTGGTTGCAAGTGGATATTCAAGAAGAAAAGAGGAGCGGATGGGAAAGTAGATACTTTCAAAGCAAGGCTTGTAGCCAAAGGCTATAAACAGAAATAATGGGTTGATTATGAAGAAACATTTTCTCTTGTAGCCATGCTAAAATCCATTCGTATACTCTTATCCATTGCTGTGTGCATGGATTATGAGATTTGGCACATGGATGTCAAAACAACTTTTCTGAATGGCTACCTTGACGAAACCTTTTACATGTCTCAACCAGAAGGGTTCGAAGTAAATGGCCAAGAGCAAAAAGTTTGCAAGCTTCTTAGGTCCATCTATGGACTCAAACAAGCTTCTAGATCTTGGAATCTTAGATTTTATGACACAATTAAAACGTTTGGTTTTGAACAAAACATTGACAAACCTTGTGTCTATAAACAAATCAAAGATGGTGTAGTAGTATTCCTCGTTCTTTACGTTGATGATATATTACTGATTTGCAATGACGTAACATCATTATCAAAGGTAAAGAACTGGTTAGCTGAACAATTCCAAATGAAAGATTTGGGAGAAGCTAAGTATGTTCTGGGCATTAAAATTCTTAGAGATAGATAGAACAAAACTTTGGCATTGTCTCAAGCAACTTATATTGATAAGGTGCTAGAACACTTTAATATACAAAACTCCAAAAGGGTGATATGCCAACCCATTCTAGAGTATTCCTTTCCAAGGAGCAGTGTCCCAAAACACCTCAGGAAGAGGAAAATATGAGACAGTATCCCTATGCCTCAGCGGTAGGCAGTCTAATGTATGTCATGTTGTGTACAAGACCTGGCATTTGTTATGCAGTAGGGATAGTCAGCCATTATCAATCCAATCTTGGATTGAGTCACTGGATTGCAGTGAAGAATATTCTCAAGTATCTTAGAAATACTAGAGATTATATGCTTGCATATTCAGGTGGAGACCTGAACCTCATTGGTTACACTGATTCTGATTTTCAATCAGACTGAGATAGTCAGAAATTGACTTCTGGATCAATGTTTACTCTTCGAGGAGGAGCAGTAGTCTAGCAAAGTATTAAACAAAACATCATTGCAGACTCCACCATGGAAGCCGAGTATATAGCAGCTTGTGAAGCAGCTAAGGAGACTGTGTGGCTCAAAAAGTTCTATTCCGATCTGGAAGTAGTGCCAGATGTGGATAAGCCACTAGTCCTATATTGTGATAATAGTGGGGCAGTAGCTAACTCAAAGGAACCATGGAGTCACAAGAGGGGAAAGCACATCGAGAGGAAGTATCACTTGGTAAGAGAGATAGTTCATCGAGGAGATGTTGCAATTATGAAGATAGCTTTAGAGCATAATGTTGCAGATCCTTTCACAAAGACTTTATCCATGAAATCTTTTAAAGAGCATGTATGAAACATGGGAACGAGAGAGATGTCTCATTTGCTTTAGGGCAAGTGGGAGATTGTTGGGAATTGTGCCTTGAAAACATATGTAGTAGACATTGTTTTAAGAAATAAATAAATTAATTAAATTTGTTATGCATATATTTTATGGACTATATCATTCTGTGACAATATTATGTAAATATCAGAAAAATTCCCAAGTTCATATATGTGATCTCAAACACGTATTGGTACGGGAGGATTGTGTTTGAGATAAATGAACTTGAATAGTTCGCAGTAAAATAAAGTTAAGGAATCTTTAGATTGATTACTGCAAGTGCGGTCCACTAGTATTATGAATCCATGCGATCTAGATCCAGATTACTAGTGTAGTAGGACACTTTAGTGAATGTGCTTTATATATTAGAGAATATATAAAACTGGACCAGATATGTTTATTAATACTTAGTTAAATACCGTTTCAATGTATTAATAAAATATATCAACTGATGATCATATACAAATAGATCTTAATCCTGAATTCACTATGAACTCTTGTTTATGTTATATGGATTCTTTGATTCACTTGTTAGGGTTTGTTAGAATGATCAGGCTAGAAACTTTTGTTTTTGGAACTCATTAATGTAAATAGTTGGGGACATAGTATACAGATATGAAATCTATACCTTCTCATAAGAGATTGAATAATGATTCTCTTAAGGGTTGACTTTTGGAATTGAAAGGTTATTAAGCTCAAATTCATAATTTAGTTATGAATTAACCTTCACTAGTAAAGTCAATGGTACTTAAGGAAACAAGATATAATTAGGGTAAAACGATAATTTTATTCCCGGTTAATTATGAACCATTATTAGAGGGTTAATTTGTATGTAATGATTATATCAATTGACGCTTTATTTTATAAAGTACTCAGTAAATGAAATGTCTATAATTACAAGAGTGCAGTCTCAAATTTATAGTGGAGTAATCATGAGATTAATAAATTAAGATTATTTAATTAAAGACTTTAATTAATAATCTCAAATTTATTGGAGCTTGGAATTATAGGTCCATAGGTCCCCACAGCGGCTCTATCAATACTATTCAAGGCAAGAGTTGATATAAATGGAAAAATGGTTGAAAGACATATTTAAGAAGAAATTTGTTCTTCGAGCAAAATATGCAATTATGTGATAATAGTGATTAATTAATTAATTACAAATTGGTTGTAATTAACAAAATTAATTAATATTTAATTATTATGTAATTTTTAAAATTATATTAAATAATTAATTAATTATAATTTTCAAAATTATAATTAATTAAATATTTAATTTCGAAATTATTATTTAATTTAAATAGGTTTTAATTAATTGGTAGAATTAATTAAATATCTTTAGTTGAGTGGGAGATAATAATCTAATAAGTTCAAATTAGATTTGAATTTAAAAGATTAATATTTTTTCAAATAATTAATTACATTTGATAATTAGTTAAAAAGAAAATTAATTCAAATTTGAATTAATTATCAGGTTGTTGGATTTTAATCTGATAAGGTAGTGTGAATAAATATTTAAATAATTATGGACAAATCAAATATCCATAAAATATAGGGTGGTACATGACACACACAATCCATGGACTATATGTGGCATGTACTACCCATTTTTCAATGATAGATTTTTCAATTTTATTTATTTAATTAATGAATGAATGAAAATTTCAAACAATTAGTTTTTGGATATTTTTATTAATGAGATAATTAATTAATTAAAAGATAAATTGTAAATTGGTTACATATTTATTTTTTAAATTTAACTATTTTCTATTTAAGTAAGACTTATCAGAAAATAAGAAGAGACTCTATTATTCGCTCTAAAGAAAAGAACGACACTTTTTCTATTTCTCCCTGAAAAAGGTAAAGAACCAATCTCGGGCCTATTCTCTTGATCTCATGTGTTGAGTACATCAAGTAGAATCATAAATTAACCATCCTTTATTCTCTAAGTGCCCACACACTTCTTAATGTGTAGAGAACGTTGTGGAAGATCTTGGTGTGAGTACGTAGGAGTAGCTTGGATAAGAAGTTCGTTCAAATTACGAAAAGATAGCAATGACACTTGATAGGCATCAAGAGGTATGTTTTCTATTATTTTCTTGCTTATGATTAATGTATGTATATTAATGGATCCCTATATTTAAAGGTAATTTATATATGTTACAAATTTTTTTGTTGTACACAGGGCCAACCCACCACCATTCCGTTGTGTATTAGGAAACTCGTTCCTAACAATTACTACCAGATATATTTATACACATCATGCTCTTTATACAAACATGTAGATAATATACATAGGTTTAATTTAAACAATTAACCACATATTCATATCATTAAATACCTAACAGTGAGTCGAGCTTACCTTTTGTGGCGAGTGTACACGCCCAGCCAGTCTTCAGGAACCCTTAAACCTAGACCGCTCTGATACCAAGTTGTAACGCCCTGGTTAACCAAGACCGTTACACTGTGTGTTTAAAATAGTGCTTAACCTGCTAAGCAAGTCATTTAAACTTAAATTTGTAATTAAAGACTAAGTCAAGGTCAAGTAGTAAAAGATTTGGTCAACAAAGTGTTTATTTTTCATTAAAATATTAGGTTCGTACACAAGATCCCAAAAATTAATTTACATATTGGTAAAAGATAACCATATACAATTTAGCCGTCCTAAGGGACAAAAATAAGGTTTAACCCTAGTTCCTCCCAAGAAACCTCAACCGTGGCGATCGAGCAGGCTGGATATGTACACACCGCCCTTGAAGCTCTCCAACTTATGGCTAGTCCAACTATCAACTCCCTTACCTGCACCACGTAGCACCCGTGATCCAAGGCCCAGTAAGAAAACTTATAACAACATGCACAAATAAGCAACGGTATAAAGAATGTAAATATAATTCACCAGATTCAACTGATAGTAGATTATAGGCAACAATCCCAATAAAAGAGCAACAGTAGCATTTAATCAATCTTGACCCAACCAGTCCAATTATTCAACAAAGTACAAGCATTAAGATACACAACAACAAATATATATTCTCAAACATACATTTCAATTAGTAATACAAATATTCAGGGTTGGCACCCTTAGACCGAGCCCTCTTTTTACTTAACTGAACTTGGCTCGCTTAGGCCAAGTCCATTGTTTATTTAGCTGACCTCAGCTCACAGTGGCCAAGCCGCGTCCAATGCGCTAATCGTCAGCCCCGTCTCCCTTAGGCCGCACTTTCACATTTCATATAATACCAATATAGTTACACAACACATATATCCAGATACAGGGAACCTTAGTCCCAAACACAACCACATGGGTGTAGTTTTCTTACATCGGATCCCGAGCAACAAGTGTATGGCAGCCACGAGCACGATCCCTAATCCTTGAGCCCTTGCGGTATAACCTAGTCACAGTGCAATAATAAATAACCATAAGATTCTAAACCATTTAAAATCTTTGGATTAAGATACTAGCCTCCAGGACCTTGATTTCTACTAAACTGGGTAGTAGAAATCGACCCGAGGGCTTAAGTTTGGATTCCCAAGCCTCCCTGAGCCTTAAGACACACCTAGGTTAAAACTACCTAGGCAGGCCACGACCTGGTCCTAAGGGTCGCGACGTGCCTCAAGTCAGAGGCGCAGCCTCTGCATCTGGGGGGAGGCGGACCGCGACTTGCCCCCTAGGGTCGCGGCGCACCTATAAGTCAGCAACCCTCCCAGGGTATCTGGGGCACGTGGGTCGCGACGTCCATGAACTGGGACGCAGCGCGCCCTTGTGAACTCAGAATTCCTTGGGTTTCCCAGCGTTTTTCCCATCTCAAAGGCCTAGAACCCAACCTACTTATACACCCAAATCATAACCAAACCTGAAAATCAAGCCTAGAATCCATAATAGTACAACATAGTTATCATAATTACCCTGGGAACTAATCCATATCTTCAACAAAACTCAGATTCAGACCCAAAGTTAGAACTTAAATGCAGTTAAACCAAACTTGAAAATTCAGTTAAGAACATAGAGATTAACTTACCCCTACTCCAGATTAAACCCTTGAGTTAAACCCTCAGTGATCCTAGCTTCAATTCTCCAGCTCCAAAGCTCAAATTCTCAGCCTTTTCCTCAACAATTCACCAAGAACTCTACTTGCCTCAGTGCCCACCAAAGGGAGAATTTTAAACCGGCCAAGGAGGGAGAGAGAGAGAAATATATAGTCTGCCTATTTCCTTGAGTCTACAGGCTTCTAATGAGCGTATCCACAAACCAAAAAGACCATATTGCCCTTGATATTAACCCAACCTCCTAATTGCCCTTAAGGGCATAATGGTCATTTTGCCCCCCATTTCCCGCTAATTCCTCAAGTCATCCTACCAATTTCCAATTAATCCCATCATGCCCAACTAATTACCAAATATTTACCCATTACTCAATAGACCCCAAATATACATTAAACTTCCCAAAATACCCTTAGGCTAGCCCCGAGCCAGGTCTTGGACCCCGTTGTGACTATTCCGTCAATCCGCTCACTAGGATCGCCTCAAGTCATATACTACAAATATATCCACAGAATAATGTGGTCTCAATCATTTACACACATATAGTCACATTTATGCCCGCGATGGGCCAATATTATAAATATGCCACAATTATCAAGAATGGGTCCATATGCATATTTAAATACTCATAAATATGCATATAATCATACTCACATTATCATTTATATTATGCATGCCACATAGTCATGCATTTAATCAGTTAATCACACATATATCTAGTTATGCCCTTCCAACACGCTAATCAAGGCACTAAACCCTATTAGCATTTTTGGGGTGTTAAAAAACATTCATAAAATGATAGGAAGAGGAAGACATATCAAGAGAATCGTCCTCCTCCTTCAACATCTGTTTGCCCTTCCCTTTGTTCGCGGAAGGTGCTGGAGCTCTTGGGCGAGGAGCATCCTCTTGCTCCCTAATGTTAATCCCTATTGTCCTCCTCTTTCAGGGGACATGGGTCATTTGGGGTTGGTCAGATCGCCCCACCTCCTCACCAGCTGCCGGGTTGGCATTTCTTCTATCAGCTGCACCCACTGTGGATCTTATAATAGATGATACCATGAAAATCTAATCAGGAACCGATCCAATTACATTTTAAAAATATATATTCTTTGTATATATACATCATATTAGTTATAAATATATTTAATTTACTTGTATCTTTTATGAGTTTTAAGCACATTGGAGAAAATATTATTGTTGTTTTCATGTTATGTTATTATAACACTTTAGTTATTAGTTTTGAGATATTAGTAATAAAACTTTAATGGACTTAATATTGTAAACTTAATATTTCAAAAACTTAATGTGGTAATTGTAAAGACTAAATTTAGTATTATTATTACATAGTTTCTAGTTTTTGATATGCTTTTTTTTACTTGTTAATTTATTTTATATATTCAAGTTTAGGTTCAAATATAAAATAATCGGTCTAATCCAATACAAATTTTAATTAAATTGAAGTTAAAGTAAAAAGAATGGATTAGATTGGATGAACGAGTACAACTAATTTGTGCATTCAAAATATGTATCAAACTATTAGAACAATGAGATCTACTATTTTAAAATGAACTTCAATTTGCCTAATGTTTTTTTCAGATTCAATTTGCCCAATGTTTTAGTGCATATTTTGTGTGAGCATCTCCAATGGAGTGCCAAAAAGATGGTACAATGCTATATTTAATAAATATTATAAAAAATATAACTCCAATGATATTTCATAAAGTGTGCCATATTTGATCCATGTTAAAAATTGTGCTAAATTTGGTACAAATTATAACCCGATTTAAATTTGGCATATCAATAAATTTTATTTTTTTTATTTACTATATTGTCACTAATTAAGTAGTTGACAATTAATGATCAACTATATATCATTTTTATTTATTTTTTTAATGACAAAATTTTTAAAGTACATAATTTGGATAATAAAAATTAATAAAAAAGAATAATTTTTGTATGTTTTTAATGAATATTAAATAAATTATTAATTTTTTTTTTTAATTTGAATCTGTAGTACGCAAATATTTGGTTATTGTAAATAAATTTATCACAAAATTTATATCTTTGAGATGTTATTACTAGAGCTAAATTTTTACCACACGGAGCATCTGCATCTTCCATCAAACATTCAAACTCTCGGAGTCGGAGCCGAAAAAGTGATAGCCGCCGACTGCCTTGACAAAATCACTTTTGAAAGAAAATGGATACTAACAAAGCACTTCTCCTTCAAGTCTTCGGCGAATCATCGGAAGAAGAAGAAGAAGAAGTAGAGGGTGAATCTGGGTCAAATCGTTGCTGGGAACGATTCGACGAAATTCGAGGATTATGGCTTTGCAGAGATTTCCTCTCTCCTCAACACCAATCCTTCTTGCTCTCCGCTGTCCGAAACGGTGCGTTTTTCTTCCTCTTCTTTACTATTTCTCTTTTCCCCCTCAATCCCTTTATCTTTTTCCTGGGAAAAAAGAGAAGAAGAAGTAGGTAATTGTTTCGAGATGTGTCCTATATATAAATATATTTTTGCTAACATATATTTTATGCTCTATATAAACTAAATGTTGCAGAAGGATGGTTCTCTGAAGCCTCTCATAATCAGGTGCATATATAATAATATACGTATGTATATGTATATGAACTAGGTAGGAAGAATGTAGATGCATGGGTTTTGTTTTAAATTCAATTATTGACATCCCTATGGTAGGCTATGAGGTTTGGAGAGCTTCCATCTTGGGCAATGGCACTTTCAGATTCCATTCATGATGCGGTTCTCTCTTGCTCCTTTAATGTCCCTACGGAGCCTATGGATTTTGGAAGCTGCAATGGCAGAAACGAGCTGCCTTGTCCTTTTCCATCAGATTTGTTGTGGAGAGAGCCTCTCTTTGATCAACTTATTGCAAATTTGTACAATCCAGGTGAGGTGCGGAATTAACCATTTATATACGTATATGCAATACTGACACACACTTGGTTTTTTAGGACAAGACATAAGTGGTATGTGATTGTTATAAATGTGTGTATTTATATGAATTTAGATACAAATTTCAATCTATGCTATTGTGTATCGTTGTTACCAATTTCAGTAAAAATGGCACTACAAAACTTGATGCTCGGAATGTGATATTGGGCATTTATGTGTACTGTATATTACGTGTTGGTTCATAGTCATGGATTCAAGACAAAGTAGTGAGATTGAGATTTACCCAAATTTTCATTATTCCAGGGAATATGTGCACACGTTGACCTTATGAGATTTGAAGATGGAATTGCTATTGTCTCTCTAGAGTCATCGTGTGTAATGCATTTCAGCCAAGTTGAAGCTGAAGGTGGTGAGAGTTCTTGTAATAGTAGTAGTAGTACTGGTGCAAATACAAAGAAGATCCCAGTTTATCTGAATCCAGGCTCTTTGATTCTGATGTCTGGAGAAGCAAGATATCAATGGAAGCATGAGATAAATCGCAAGCCAGGGCTTCAACTGTGGGAAGGCCATGAACTAGAGCAGGGTACGAGGACCTCCATTACTCTGAGAAAGCTTCGATGTGTTGAGTAGGAGAGTTTTGATTAGACCAACCATGCTCACAAATTAAAGCTGAAAGCCAGAAATATACATATATTTGTACTATACTAGACTATATTTGGCAAACACATATAAGTTGGTGTTTGGAACTTGGATTTTAAAAGAGAAGTCAAATAAATTTCAAAAGTTAAAAAAAGAGAAGAAAAATGAGAATGCATAGCAGCTGAGGGCATCTCCAATAGGACTATCTCTTTATCTTCAAAACCATTTTCCCTTCATTTTCAACCAAAATTTTATCTCCAATGGAGCTTCGATTTCATCTTTATAATAAAGAAAAATATTGTTTGCTTTCAAAAATGAAGACACTACTATTAATTTAAAATCAAAATTAAATACTAAATTACCCTTCATAATTTTCTTTAAATACAAATATATCTTCATATATAAGTTTTGATTATTTTAATTATATTTTATTTATAAAATTTAAATTTATGTTATACTAATAATTAAAATAAAAAAAATATACAACACAAAAATTAATAATAAAAATAAAAGAGCAATAACATTATCAAATTAAAAATTACTAAATTAAATCAACAACAATTTAAAGAAAGCAACAACAATTAAAAAAATGTGATAAACGAGTTTTAGCCTCGTTTTAGTGTATTTTTTTAGGTAGTGTTTTAGTTAATTAGAGTTATTTTGTTCTATTTTATGCGTGTTTTGGTTTATTTTAGGTTTTGAATAATTTAGGATGTTTTGGAATGAAAAGAGGTAAAAAATCGACAAAAGAACGAAATTTTGGAAAAATTGGTGTTTCGGAGCAAGTAGCATGACTGCACTACTGTAGGACGATTTTTTGTAGATTTTAATGAAGGACATTTTGGTCAATTCACAAGAGGAAAACACGAGGTTACGTATTATAATGTGATTTTCATCATAAAATCGTAGATTTTCAGATTGGGAACAGGGAGAAGACTATTGGAAGCTTAGTGGAAAACATTGGATCTCTTAGAGTTTTTCTTTCTTTTCTTTCATCTTTATTTCATGTTGATTGTTAGTTTTATGGATTAGAATATTATGAATATGAACTAAATCTACTTTTAGGGTTCTTAGTTGAGTCTCTTGAAACTCTTCTATGAATTAATGCAATTTTATGTTTTTTTTATTCTTATTGAGATCTTTTCAATTTAAGTTTAATGCTTGTGATTGATTGACCATCTATTACATAATATATATGAATTTGATTCAAAATCTGAAAGGTGAGATTCAAATATGCTATAATTGATTAGACGTAGGTTTTGATATTGAATGAAAGTATCAATATGGTTTATGTAGCTTATAAGTTATCATGCTTAATGCTTCCTATATGTTGAGTTTATCATAGAAATATGAAAAACTTCACACTTTGGTCGAGTTTTATATATCTTACCTCGAATATAGAATGCTTTTGTAACTTGTTTTCTCAATTAGAAGAAAATATTTGTGAGAATACTACATTAAGGAAATAGAGAGTGGAAAGGCGATGAGATTAAATTTCATAATTTTCATCCATTAATTAATTGTTTCAGCATTATTTGTCTTGAGTTCATAGTTTCTAACTGTTTTTGTTTCGTAATTTTTATGTTTATGTTTTAGCTTTTCTTTATTAGACAATTTTCGGTTAGCCAAATAGAGATTACGAATTAAATATTGGTACTTGGTAATTTAGTCTTCATAGGACGATACTTGTGCTTTTGCACTTTATTACTTGAAATAATTCGTATACTCGCGTTATCAATTTTTCACAACAGGTTTTTAGTGCCGTTGCCGGGGACTAAGATTATTAATATCAATTCAATTAATTTTTACTCTAATTTGGTTGTTTATCTTGTTCTTCTAACTTAGTTTGTGTCTGAATTTTCTAATCTTATGTAGTTTTGGTATATGCGACGTGAAAAGTCATATGAGATCATACCAATGAATCCTGAGATAGAGAGAACCTGCAGACATAACAGACAGAAGAAGAGGTTGGAGGGCACCATGGCTTAGAATCAAGGGAATGCATCAAGTAAAGCTGCTAATAATGTTCAAAGGGCAGCAGCTGCTGCAGAGATCCCAATTGCTGCAGAGATCCCTATTGAACAAGGACCAAGGACCCTAAGAGATTATGTACGTCCCACTACCACGGGAGTGCATTTTTGCATCAGATCTCCAACAATTGCTGCGAATAACTTTGAGAACAAGCCAACAATTTTGCAAATGGTCCAATCTACAGTGGGCCCTAACTTGCACATAGTTAATTTCTTGGAGCTTTGTGCGACTTTTAAGATGAATGGGGTGAGTGATGGCACAATAAGGTTGAGATTGTTTCCATTTTCACTATGGGACTGAGCAAAGAGTTTTTTGATTTCCCTACAGGCTAACTCTATTACCACATGGGAGGAGCTCGCTCAAAAGTTCCTCGCAAAATTTCTTCCTCTATCCAAGGCTGGATAGTTGAGAGGGGAGATTAATAATTTCTGTCAGATGGAAAGAATCACTGTATCATGCATGGGAGAGATTCAAAGAGTTGTTAAGGAAGTGTCCTCATCTTGGGATTGAAAAATGGATATTAGTCCATAATTTTTACAACGGATTGGGCAGTACTACTCGCACTATTATAGATGCAGCAGTAGGATGGACATTTATGAGCAAGAGTGCCAACGAAGCTTATGATATTTTAGAAGAAATGGTGATGAATAACTACCAATGGACTATTGAGCGAGTGAACACAAAGAAAGTATCTGGGGTGCTTGAATTAGATACCATCTCAATGCTTATCTCTCAAGTGGCGTCCTTGACAAAGCAGTTACAACAGAATAATATCGCAGATCAAGCCATGAAATTACAGAGTGTATGTGAAATTTGTGGGAGTGCTCATCCACCTAATCAGTGCCCTGCAGTGGATTTGAATAACATGCCTATGGAATAAGTCCAAGTCATAGGAATTTTTCCAAGACTGCGTAACAATCCTTACTCAATGTCCTTCAACCAAGGGTGGCAGAATCATCCTAACTTCTCTTGGAAAAATAATCAGGGTATTCAGCAGCCGTTCCAGCAACATTAACCACCATTCCAAAATCCTCTTCAAGCATATTATCAGCCTCCAGTTAGACCAGAGCCTCCTCTTCAAGTGAAGCAACCTGATGTATTAAATCAATTTTTGACTAAAACAAGGGCATTTATTAGAAGTCTGGAGACTCAAATTGGTCAGTTGGCTAGTCTAGTGACAAATCGTGCTCAAGGGAACTTGCTAAGCACTACTGAGGTAAACCTAAAAGAGCAATGCAATGCAATCTCTTTGAGAAACAGAAAGGTGATATATGAATCCACACAAAAAGTTATTATTGAAGAAAAGGTGTCTGACAAGGAGAAAGAAATGAGTGGATCAAATGTTACTGAGAATCTTGAGAAGCAGCCAGAAATAAGTATTGATCATCATATCAAGATTCCTTATCCACAGAGGCTTCAAAAGAAGACGCTTGACAAGAAGTTTTCCAAGTTTTTTAGATGTTTTTCGAAAGCTTCACATCAACATTCCTTTCGCTGAAGCACTTAAACAAATGTTGAGTTATGTGAAGTTTATGAAGGAAATTCTATCAAAGAAAAGGAAACTGAAGGACTATGAGATTGTGGCACTTACTGAGGAGTGTAGTGCAATACTTTAAAAGAAGCTACCTCCCAAGCTTATAGATCCGGGTAGTTTCACCATTCCTTGTACTGTAGGGAATGTGGTTTTTGAGAAGGCACTCTGTGATTTAAGGGAAATTGTGAATCTAATACCCCTGTCTATCTATCGAAAACTGAAATTGGGGAAAGTGAGACCAATTAATGTTACACTTCAAATGACGGATCACTCAGTCAAACATCCTTGCAGAGTGATTGAGGATGTTATAGTAAAAGTGGATAAATTCATCTTCCCTGCATATTTCATTATTAAGGATATGGAGTAAGATGCGAACATCCCAATAATTCTTGGAAGGCCATTTTTAGATACCAGAAGGGTTTTAATCGATGTTTAAAAGGGTGAGATGAATCTGCGAGTTCAAAAAAGGAGGTAACATTTAGTGTTTTTGCAACAACAAAAGTTCCAATTTGCTGCAGAGTTGATGTGGTGAAAAGAGGAGATAACGAGTTGGCAGTCTCTAAGAAAAGGTCCATGGCTCAGTGTGGTATACAAAAAGTTCATCATCGTGTGGAAGTGATCTTTAGTGGAAAAGTTCTATTATTACATGGGTGGTGGAAAGTTCCAAAAATTTGCAATATCAAGAAACGAGCATCCACTCATGACACTATGGATCTCAAGGACTTGAGGGGTGGACTTGATCCGAGTTGATTATGAAGAGAGTTCATCGTCTGGCTAAATGACGTTAGTCACAACACCATTGGGAGGCATCCCATTCATTTATTTATTTTTGTTTTAGTTTGTAATTTTGAATTTCATTGAACAATTATTTTTAATTTTGTTTCTTAGGCTTTAGTTTTTATTTTTCAAGTTTTGGAATTACTTTTGTAGTTTTTGAATCGTGAAAATTGTGAAAAAAATCATGAAAAAAATGGAAAAAGGCTCAAAAAGGCCATTTCTGGGCCAGTACTGCGACAACGGTGAGCCTGCAGCGGTTGCGCCCACAGAGCCCCAGGGCTTAATACGTGAGCAGCGTGACCGCGCTAGGAGGGGCGCAATTGCACCTGACGCCATTCAAGAAGGCATGGAGATGACAGTAGCACGATTGCGCTATACAGTGCCGCGACCGCTCTGACGCGGATCAGAGAGTTTAAAATTCTCAAAACACGAATTTTTGGCATTCTTTTTCAAAGTTTTTTTCCTCTTCGATTTTCTTCTTCTTCTCTCTTGTGTCCAAGCCTCAATCTTCGTTTTGGTATGTTTTCCATGGTTTTCTTCTCAATTGCTCATGATTTATTGTCATTTCCATTACATTGTAAGTTTTTCATCCATTATCTTTTCATTTTGGGATTACTGACTATATTTTAGGGATTTCGAATTTCATATGACTGTGATGATTTCTAGAAGAGATTTTCGAATTCCTTGAGTTTTTGACTGCTAATCTTCTTGCTATGTTTTGGGTATGTGTTTAATTTGGTCAATTTGATAAGATTTTGAGTTTTGAAATTTCTAGGGTTTGAGATTGGGGATTGCGATGCCATTTGATGTTCAATAGGTTGCTTATTGATGATAATGTGTTACATTGCGCATGGGTATTGATCTAAATTAAGAATTGAGGTGTTATTAGAGAAGTTTGGGGGAGATTGACCATGAAATTGGGGGGTTTTTGTTAATTGTGAGGAATTGATGCATTTGAGATAAAATTGAAGTTCTATTGAGTATTTCTTGATTAGGCTTGAGTATTGATTCAATTTTGTAATTTCTTGCATAATTGAGTAATTTTACATTTTAGGTTGTCTTCATAATTGAGTAATACATTTGGAATTTTTAATTGTGCATTTAATTGTTCATGTTCTAGTGTTTGGTTGTCTTCATTGATATTATTTGAATTTGCTTGGGTATTTGCTTAATATTTTTGAGTGGTGCCTTTGTGTTTCATTGACTTAATTCTGCTAGATTAATTTTGTGAGATGGCACCCTCTAGGAAAATGAATAAAAAAATGCAAGAACAATTGACTGAACCCCAAGATCCTGACATAGAGAATAACAAACCTACTTCTAGATTTACCAATGACAGTGCTAAGTATAGGTATAGATTAGAAAAGTCTAGGAGTTTGATTCAGGGGAAGGGGTTTGCAACTAACGCTGAGGGAGAGTTTACTGTCCTTGATGAGTATGTCAATGTTATTAACACCCATCACTGGAAGTATTTTTGTCCCCCACCTATTCATGTTGTCATACCAATTGTGCGGGAATTCTATGCCAATTCCTATGAACATGATTATACTTGGCAAGCTACAGTTGGGGTAAAACTGTTTGTTTTGATAGGAAGACAATTACTGATTTCTTTAGGTTGCCCACACGTGACAATGATAATTACCAGGATTTAAAAAATAATTTGTGTGAGGAGAGCACTTGGGAAACAATTTTGTTTGCTTGGACTCCAGCTGGGAGTAAATGGACTTTTGATGGGACAATTATAATAGATTTTCCCTTTAGTTTGTTAACTTGAGAGAAAAGAATTTGATTTAATTTTCTTTGCGTGAATTTGACACCTAGTAGTCACGTGACTACTGTAAATCCGGATAAAGCAGTATTACTTTATGCTGTTTTGTCAAGCATGTCTGTTGATATTGGTAGGATTATAGCCTCACAAATACATTATGCATTATTCACACAAAATGGGGTTATATTTTCCTAGTTTGATAACATGTTTGTGTCTGAAAGATGGGGTTGAATTTCATGAGACTGAGTAGCTTTTGACTCCTTTGATTTATGACACTGTAACAATTAACAAGACCAAAACAATTGGTCCTTCTAGTGTTGCTTCTGCAGGTGGCACATCGTCTAAGGCTCGACCTAGACATACTCCTCCTTCTTATTCTTTGGAGGAGCAGAATAGTAGGTTGGAGCTCAATTTCAGGAGCATCACTTGTGGAGTGTTAATATGACCCATTTTTAGCATGGGTATCAACAGGCATTTGCGTCCCATTTTGGAATTGACACTAGTCAATTGCCCCAATTTCCACAACCACCACATTTTGGCTATCCTCCACCCATGAGGGACGATGGTGAGAGTCCTTCATCGTGAGTCTTTCGAGTTGTCAGGTAAGTTTCTTTTCCTTAGCTTTTATTTAAACATTGGGGACAATGTTCAAGTTAAGTTTGGGGGAAGAGATTTATAGTTTTGTATATATTAGGTTGTGTGTTTGTGTTAGTTGTGTTTTTTCTAGGTTGTTTAGAGTGTTAGTTGAATAAAGTTGAAAATGATTAGCCAATGACAATATGATTTAATGATATGCTGTATAAATTTAATGAGAATAAAACTATAAACATTTGTGTGCTTGGTTGAATATGTCTTTCCATTTTAACTTTGTCCACTTAAATAATTGAGAGTTTGGTTATGATTTTTAATAAATGTTTGTGAATGAATAATATTTATGCTTTCTGAATTTTTAAAAATAAAATTAAAATTGAAATTGGTTTTATCCTAGAACTTGTTTGCTTGCTATTTGCGACGAAATCTCGATGATGCATGCTTAGGAAAGTGATGTAGGAATTTTTTTTGAAATGTTTGAGCCTTTCAAGCCAACTTGTATTATTTAATTCATAGTTTCCCAATGTTGAGCCTAATTTGATTCTTTTTGTTGTTTGGCATTTATTTTGAGCCTATTTCGAAACTTTGGTATTTTTCTTTCCATTCCATGAGCATATGAAAAGTGATTGGGGATGATTTGTAATGGGGTCTATATGTGGAAATTTTTAATGGGATTTATATGAGGATGATTGGGGGATAGTTTGTAATGGGGTTTATATGAGAAGAAGAAAAATTGAGAGAGAAAATGAAAGGAAAAATAAAAGAGGAAAAAAAAATATTGGAAATGAACTACACTCCAATTGAAAATACAAAAAAATAAGTTGGGGGGAGTGTAGTATCATTGAAAAAAAGAAAAAAAAAAGAAATTCAGGTTTATGAATTATCTCTCAAAGTAAGAAATATTGGGAAAATTGAGATTGTTTTTGGGTTTGCAAGTTTATATAAGATTGATTTGTTTGGTTTGTGTGCTTATGGTATATTTGAGCCCAAATATTTTTTTTATCTACATTTACCTAAGCCATTCAATTATAAGCCCTGAAAGTCCTATTAATTTTTGAGCATGTGTTGTATACATTAGTAAGTATAGCAAGCTTATGGGATAATAATTGATTGATTGATTGTAATGAAAAATTTGGTGAGCATGAATTGATTCAGTTACATATTATTTATTAATCATGATTATGAGAGCTTTTATTTTAGTTTGGACTTAAGTGAATTGGAAGAATGTTTTGACTGGAATTTTGGATTATTGGTTGACTTTCTTGAAGATTATATAAGTGTGTTAGTCATCATATCTTGAGGCTTGATTATTGTTGTTAGCTTGATTCATTTGTGTTGGTTGTTTATGATTTTAGTTTTGTACATCCATTGTTGTGTTCTTTACTCAAGGGCGAGTAAATGTTAAGTTTGAGGGAGTTTGATAAATGAGTTTTAGACTCGTTTTAGTGTGTCTTTTTAGGTAGTGTTTTAGTTAATTAGGGTTATTTGGTTCTATTTTACATTTGTTTTGGTTTGTTTTAAGATTTTGAATGGCTCAGGATGTTTTGGAACGAAGAATAGGTCAAAATCGAAAAAAAGACAAAATTATGGAAAAACTGACATTTTGGAGCAAGTAGCACGACTGCGCTACTATTGGGCGCAACTGTGCTAGGTGGCTGGAAATGACGATTTTCTGCAGATTTTTAATGAATGGAATTTTGGTCAATTCACATGTGGAAAACTTAGGGTTAAATATTTTAATGCGATTTTCATCATAAAACCCAGGTTTTTGAGATTTGAACGTGGAGAAGATGACTGGAAGCTTAGTGAAGAACATTGGATTGCTTAGAGTTTTTTTTTCTTCTTTTCTTTATTTCTTTCTTCTATCCTTATTTCACATTGATTGTTAGTTTTATGGATTTGAATATTACAAATATGAGCTAAATCTAGTTTAGGATTTTTAATCGAGTCTCTTGAAACTCTTCTATGAATTAATGCAATTTTATGTTTTGTTCTTCTTATTTGAGGTCTTTTCAATTTATGCTTATTGCTTGTGATTGACTGACCATCTATTACATGATATATATGAATTTGGTTCAAAATCTGAAAGGTGAGATTCAAATATGCTATAATTGATTAGACGTAGATTTCGATATTGAACAAAAGTATCAATATAGTTTATGTAGTTTATGAATTATCATTCTTAATGCTTCCTATATGTTGAGTATATCATAGAAATATAGAAAATTCAGAAATATGTCGAGTTTTATACATCTTAACACAAATATAGAATGCTTTTGTAACTTGCTATCTCAATTAGAAAGAAATATTTTTTGAGAATATTGCATTAAGGAAATAGAGAGTGGAAAGACGACGAGATTAAATTCCCTAATTTTCATCAATTAATTAATTAATTGTTTCAGCATTATTTGTTTTGAGTCCATAGTTTTTAATTGTTTTTGTTTCGTAATTTTTATGTTTATGTTTTAGCTTTTATTTATCATCAATTTTTATTTATCCAAATAGAGATTAGGAATTAAGTATTGGTAATTGGTAATTTTGTCTTCGCGAGACGATACTCGTACTTGTGCACTTTATTACTTGAAATGATACGTATACTTGCGTTATCTATTTTAAACAACAAAAGCCAAAAACAATAATAAAAAAAAACAATTGGTAAGAAAATTTATTGATGATTAAAAATAATAAAAGTAGAATATTGATGTAACATCCTCCTATTCCAGGACCGTTACACTGTGTGTTTTGAATAGTGCCAGACTTGCTTATCAAGTCCCTTGGTCATAAACGTGTAACTAAGGTTAATGTCAATAATTAGGGTTAAGATTTTGGTCAAAAGGAAAAGTTCAATTTTCATTAAAAGTATTTATGTTCATACATGGGACCCCAAAGTAACATAAATAAATGTTTAAAAGGTCTATTACAGTTCAAAAGTTACAACAAGCCGACCTAGGTGGCAAAATAGGGTTTGACCCTTAGTTCCTCTGAGAAACCCTCGATCATGGTAGTCGAGAAGCCACATATGTACATGCCGCCACCGAAGCTCTCCAACTCATGGATGGTCCAGCTTTATCCTTGCCCTTACATGCACCATAGAGCACCCGTGAGCCGATGCCTAGCAAGAAAACTTCACCAGCATAGCATATAATAATTCATTTCAATAAATTCATAACTAATCAAACAAAATAGACAATTCACATGTTTTCCATTAATATTCACAACAACGGCCTAAGCGAGTCAAGGTGCATAACCAGGCACCAAGTTCACGGTCCTAACCGAGTGGGTGAGTACAACACCCATAGATGGCCCTGCCATGTCGGCCTACATTCAACATGTTTCTTGTCGATCCTCACCCTTGCAGATTCTGGCCCTTGCCGATCCTGGCCCTTGCCGATTCCGACCCTTTCTGCTCAGTCATAAACACATATATGACATAATGGTTACAAAAATTTACACATACTAAGCACAGATAATCGGGTCATGCCCTGCTCTACGTGCACAAACAGTTTTCTTACCTCAAGTCCGAGTGCAACGCATAACGAGAACGACCCTCGAGCACGATCTCGGTTTCGAGCCCCTATCAGTAACCTAGTAACAAACACAATGTAAATTCCCATCAATAACGAGCGAATAAAGGCTTCCGAATCGAGTCATAGCCTCTGGGATGTCGAATTCTACTAAATCAGGTAGTGGAATCGATCACGAGCCCTTAGGTTTGAGTTCCCGCACTCAAAACCTTCTCGGGGCTCAAAAGCCCTTCAAGCGCCATAGCACGCCTCAAGTCAGAGAGCCCAAAGGCTCTCCTCTGGACCTCACGTGCCGCGACGCTCCCTAGAGGCGTCGCGACTGAAAATGGAGGCTCAACACCTCCTACTCCCTGCCGTTCATGGATGCTGTGGAGCCCCAAGAACAGGTGCGCGACATGACATGAAAACCCATAATTTTCCCAGTTTTCTTCAAGCCAAATCTCACCAAAAACCTATCAAAACATAGCTAAATCCCCAAAGTAAGGTTCCCAATCAACTCAACACCTCAATACACACAAAACCCAAGCTTAAACTTGGCCAAAACCTCATCAATTCTCCAAATTCAGATTGAGTTTCTAACACCCTAAAACTCAGCTAAAACCAGGGAAATCATAGAGATTTAGGGCTATAAATCGTTACCTCTGTTGCCCCAATCGATGCTAAGCTTTTCCCCAAGAAATCCCGAGCATAAGCTAGCTTCGATTCCCAAGTTTCCAGCCTCTTCATTCTTAAAATTAAAGAAAACCCCTCAAGGGACACGAGCGAGAGAGAGTAACGGGTGAGAGAAAAAGCTGAGAGTGTTTCATTTGTTTTGTGTGTTTTACTTAGGGTTCAAGTAACCTTAACCAAATCCCGAGGCTCGGGGTACCAAAAACGTCCTCGAGGGTAAAATTGTCAAATCCCCAAATTCCCTCCTAATCTCACTAACAACAAATATATCCTCAAATATTCATTCCCATTACTTGATATCTCGGTAACGTACTAAATATCCAAAATACCCTTTGACTCACCTCGAGTCGGGTATGGGCCTCGTTGTGACTTTCTCGCTAAGTTGCTCCCTAGGAGTGCCGAGTAACCCAAATATATCCACATAAGAATGTGGTCTCACACATATATCACATTATTGCGCATATATTCCAAATATACCCGCAACGGGCCAAATTACGAAAATTTCCCTTCTATCAAGAAGCGGGCCGACATAAATATTTAATACACCTAAACATGTATATCTAGTCATATTATAATATAACTCACGCAATCATATAATGATACACTTATATATCATATAAACACATATTTCATATAATTCTCCATAATTTTCCATCCTTGCCCCCTAATCAAGGCCCTAAGCCTTATTAGGTAATTTGAGATGTTACAATTATCCACTCCTTATATAAATTTTCTCCTCGAAATTTTACCTGAAAAACTCGGGATACAAATCCCGCATATCTAACTCTAGCTCCCAGGTCGCTTCCTTGACCTTGCTGTTCCTCCATAATATCTTAACCAAAGGTATAGTCTTGTCCTTCCTGTCTAGAATCTGAACTGGTTGCTCCTCATAGGATAAATCTGTCTCCAGTTATAGATCCTCGAAACTCAACACATGAGTCTAATCGGACACATACTTCCTCAACATGGAAATATGAAATGCGTTGTGCACACTAGAGAGTGCCGGGGGGTAAGGACAACCTATAGGCCACTCGACCAATCCTCTCCAGGATCTTAAATGGTCCTACAAATGTAGGGCTTAACTTGCCCTTTTTCCCAAATCTCTTCACCCCTTTTAGTGGTGAAATCCTAAGAAAGACATAGTCTCCCACTTGGAACTCCACATTCCTCCGCTTTGGGTTTGAATAAATTTTCTGTCTACTCTGAGACGCGAGTATCCGAGATTTAATCTTCTCAATAGCCTCAGTAATCCTATGAACTGCCTCAGGACCAAAATATTTAATCTCACCCCATTGAATGAGCGATCTACACTTCCTGCCATACAACTTCTCATATGGTGCTACCCCAACAGTCGGTTAGTATCTGTTATCATAAGAAAACTCTATCAAAGGAAAATATTTACTCCAGGACCCTTCAAATTCCAATACACTATTCTCAGCATGTTCTTCCAATATCTGGATAGTCCTTTAAGACTGACCATCAGTCTGAGGATGATAAGTTGTATTGAACTTCAGCTGTGTACTCATCGCCTTCTATAAATTTACCCAAAACTTGGAAGTAAAGGTAGGGTCCGTATCCAACACGATAGACCTCAGAGTCCCATGAAGACGTACTATCTCTCTCACATAGAGATCTGCATATTGGTCAACTGTGTAGTTTTTCCTCACAGGTAAAATGTGAGCTGACTTCATATGCTGGTCAACGATGACCCAGATTGATCATACTGGACCATTTTCCTGGGAAACCCCACCACGAAATCAATCGTGATGTCCTCCCACTTTCCACTCTAGGATATCCAAAGGCTGTAGTAGCCCAGCTAGTCTTTGATGCTCTGCCTTGACTTGATGTTAGATTAGACACTTTGCCACGTACTCAGACACGTCCCTCTTCATCCCAAGCCACTAAAATGAAGTTTTCAGATCCTGGTACATCTTCATGGTGCCTGAATGTAGAGAATAAGGGGTAGTATGAGATTCATCCAGAATCTCCCGTATGATCCCAGTGTCCATCGGAACACAAATCCGATCCTTGTACCTCAATAAACCCATGCCTGGCACTATATAGTCCTTATCAACTCCAGCTAAGACATCCCATCTAATCTTTCCAAACTATGGGTCATCCAAATGTTTCTCTTTGATCCTCTCAAAAGAATAGACTGTAGGGTGATGTTGGCTAACTGGCGTCAATACCTGCTCTAGTTATATCCTCTGCCAACTCTCTAAATATCCGCCTAGAACTGTATACATGTCCCAAACCCTTTCAGCTTAAGGCATCTGCCACCACGTTGGCCTTCCCTGGGTAGTAAAGGATCCCACAATCATACTCCTTCACCAGCTCTAACCAACGCCTCTTTCTCATATTCAAGTCCTTTTGGGTTAAGAAGTATTTCAAACTCTTGTGATCTGTGTATATCTCACACTTCTCACCATACAAGTAGTGCCGCCACACCTTTAGTGTAAAAACCACTGCCGCAAGTTCTAGATCATGTGTGGGGTACCTCTGCTCATACTCCTTCAGCTAACATGATGCATAGCCAATCTCCTTTCTTGTATGCATAAGGACACAACCTAGACCCTATCTCGAGGCGTCACAATAAATCACAAACTTGTACTGATCTATAGGGAGACTCAGAACTGGAGCAGTAATCAAATTCTTCTTCAGTCTTTGGAAACTGTCCTCACATTTGTCTGACCACATAACCCTCTGATTCTTTCATGTCAACTCTGTCAGTGATGACACAATCTTGGAAAACCCCTCCACAAAGCATCTATAATAACTTGCCAATCCCAAGAAACTTCTGATCTTTGAAGTATTATTCGGCCTTGGTCAATCTCTGACTGCCTCAATCTTCGCTGGATCCACCATAATTCCATCCTTACTAACTATGGGACCTACGAAAGTCACTTGTGGCAACTAGAACTCACACTTCTTGAATTTCGCATACAGTCTGTGCTCTCTCAGCCTCTGTAGTACTAATTTGAGATACTGCTCGTGCTCTGTCTCTGAATGAGAGTATACCATTATATCATCGATAAAGACGATCACGAACCAGTCCAAGTAATCTTTGAACACTCTGTTCATCAAATCCATAGATGTTGTTGGGGTATTAGTCAGTCCAAATGACATCACCAAAAACTCATAATGCCTGTACCTAGTGCGAAAAGCTGTCTTCGGTATATCTTCCTCCCTGATCCTCAGTTGGGGTAACCTACTCGAAGATCTATCTTGGAGAATATCGTCTTACCATGTAACTAATCAAACATATCATCAATCCTTGCCAGAGGATATCTATTCTTGATAGTTAACTTGTTCAGTTCTCTATAATCGATACACATCCTCAGAGAACCATATTTCTTCTTCACGAAGAGAACTAGTGCGCCCCATGGCGAGAAATTGCGTCTAATAAAACCCAAGTCTAGTAACTCATGTAATTGAACCTTTAATTCCTTCATCTCTGCCGGAGCCATCCTATAAGGTTCCGTAGACATTGGCTTTATCCCTAGCGCCAGTTCAATCACAAACTCTTTCTCCCTGTATGGAGGTAACCCTGGCAGATTTTCTGGAAACACATCTAGAAACTCACTGACTAATCTGGTCTGTTTTGGTCCCACTGTCATGACCTGAGTGGTATCCACCACACTAGCTAAGAATCCTATGCATCCCCCCACAATAGGTCTCTAGTCTAAGTACATATATTGTAGGTATACGGGGGTCCATGCACAGTGCCAACGAATACAAATGGATCCTCAGCCTCAGTCTCAAAGGTTACCATCTTCTTCTTACAACCCATCATTGTACCGTACTTGGCTAACCAATCTATACCCAAGGTCATGTAAAAGTCGGTCATAACAGACTCTATCAAGTCAATTGACAACTCCTCAGTGGGCAATAAGGTTTCGAATCCCATAACATAATAATCACATGGCCTACACAATCTATAAATAACCCAACTAGCAACAAAAGAGTGTGTAGTACCGGAATCGATCACAATAGTATAAAGGGTCCCAACACTAGAAAGCCGACCTGTAACTAAAATTACAAACATGCCCCTAATATCCAAACGGGGCCCTCATGCATATTTAATTCAGCTAAACATGCATCTCTAATTACATATTCACATAAATTCACATATTATAACAATAATTCACTTATTGCCCTACATGCACGATAATCAAGGCCCTAAGCTTTATTAGCAAATTTGGGTCGTTAAAACTATCCCCTCCTTACAGAAATTTCATCCTCGAAATTACCTGAACAACTCGGGATACCGCTCCTACATTTCTGACTCAAGTTCCCACGTCGCCTCCTCAACCTTGTTGTTCCTCCACAATACTTTCACCAAGGCGATGGTCTTGCTCTGCCAGACTTTGTCCTTCCGGTCAAGAATCTGAACCGGCTTCTCCTCATAAGACAAATCCTGATCCAGCTCCAAACTCTCTTAACTCAGAACATGCGTCGAATCAGACACATACTTCCGAAGCATGGACACATGAAACACGTCATGAACTCCTGATAAGGCCAGAGGCAATGCCAATCTATAAGCTACCTCTCCAACCCGCTCCAGAATCTCGAAGGGGCCAACAACCTAGGGCTCAGCTTGCCCCGAACACCAAACCGTTTCACTCCCCTCAAAGGTGAAACCCTAAGAAACACATGGTCACCGACCTGAAACTCCACGTTTTTGCCTCTCAAGTCCGAAGAACTCTTCTAGCGACTCTGGGAGGCGAGCATCCGAGCTCTAATCTTTTCAATCGTTTCATTGGTCTTCTGAACCATCTCAGGCCCCAATAACTCCTCTCACCCATCTCATCCCAATGGATAGGTGATCTACACTTCCTCCCATAAAGCATCTCATACGGAGCCACTCCGATAGTCGCTTGATAACTGTTATTATATGAGAACTCAATAAGAGGGAGATACTTGCTCCAAGATCCCCCAAAATCTAGCACACAAGCCCGTAGCATGTCCTCCAGTATTTGAATCATCCTCTCAGACTGTCCATCTGTCTGAGAG
The DNA here is from genome assembly GCF_963169125.1 of Humulus lupulus. NCBI lineage: Eukaryota > Viridiplantae > Streptophyta > Magnoliopsida > Rosales > Cannabaceae > Humulus > Humulus lupulus. Next base: position 75,993,632 of record NC_084793.1, read on the forward strand.
TGATAAGCGGTACTAAACCGTAATTGCGTGCCCATAGCCTTTTGCAGACTCTCCCAAAACTTGGAGGTGAAGCTGAGGTCCCTGTCGGATACTATCGAACAATTTCCTTCACATATAACTCAGCGTACTACTCCACAATATAAATCATCCTGACTGGTAAAAAAGTGGGCGGACTTGGTATACCTATCCACAATCACCCACACCGAGTCATGCTGACCCACGGTCTTCGGCAAACCAACCACGAAGTCCATGGTGATATCTTCCCACTTCCACTCTGGAATCCCTAGATGCTACAGCAACCCTGCTGGTCTATGATGTTCAACCTTGACCTGCTAACAAGTTAAGCAATTGGCCACATAATCCACCACATCCCTCTTCATGCCTGACCACCAATACAAAGCTCTCAGATCCTGGTACATCTTTGTCGTACCTGGATGTAAGGAATAAGGAGTGGTATGCGATTCATCTAAGATCTCCCGCCGGATCTCAGAATCCATCAGAACGCAGATCCGAACCTTGTACTTCGGTAACCCCATCTCCGAAATAGAAAAGTCCTTAACCACCCCGAATAAAACGTTCTCCCTGTGACCTCTCAACTGGGAATCTTTCTCCTGCGCTTCCTTGATCCTCTCAAGGAGTGTAGACTAAAGTGTGATGTTGGCTAACTGACCAACCACCAACTCTATACCCACTCTAATCATCTCCTCAGCTAGCTTATCAGATATCTGCCTCGAACCAAACAACTGTCCTTGGCCTTTTCAACTCAATGCATCAGCCACTACATTAGCCTTCCCAGGATGGTATAGGATATCACAATCATAATCCTTAACCAACTCCAGCCACCTTCTCTGGCGCATATTCAAATCCTTCTGAGTAAAGAAGTACTTCAAACTCTTGTGATCAGTGTATATCTCGCACTTTTCACCATACATATAGTGTCTCCAAATCTTAAGTGCAAATACAACTGCTGCCAACTCCAGATCATGCGTGGAATATCTTTGCTCATACTCCTTTAGCTGTCTCGGTGCATAGGCTATCACCTTACCAGCTTGCATTAGCACACACCCTAAACCCTGTTTGGAAGCATCGCAATAAACCACAAACTTCTCATTATCTGTCGACAAACTCAACACTGGCGTGGTGATCAGTCGCCGCTTCAGCTCCTTGAAACTGTTCTCACATCTATTTGTCCAAACATACTTTGTCTTCTTCTTTGTCAATTCTGTCAACGGCGTAGCTATCCTGGAGAACCCCTCAAAAAACTGCCGATAATACCCTGCCAATCCCAGAAAACTCCCGATAAGCAGGCAAACATGGCATTTAAGCACATATTCAAGTATAATAGTCAATCATTACCAACCAACCCTGAGTCGAGCTTGTCACTGATAGCGAGCGTACATGTTCGGTCAATCTCCAGAAACCATAAACCTTGTCTTGCTCTGATACTAAGTTGTAACGCCCTACTTCCTTAGAGTCATTAGTAAGTGAGTTTAAAATGTGCATTTAACTCGCTAATCGAGGTTTTAAGACAAAAGTGTAATTAAACCATAAGCAGAGTCATTAACTTTGAAAATAATTCCATTTACTGAAAAAACATAAAGCGTTAAACATTTGGGATCCCAAAATAATGTTTAGAAATATTTACAACACATAAATATAAACAGAGTCGGCTAAACGACAAAATCTAAGTTTAGTACAATCATCTCCCAAAACTACCCCCGGCCGTGGTAGCCAGGCAGGCCAAACATGTACGCGCCACTTCATTCTCTCTGTACTCATGGTTGGTCGAATTTTCCCTTACCCTTACCTGCACCAAAGAGCACCTGTGAGCCGAAGCCCAGCAAGAAAGCCATCACAAGCAGATAACATAAACATATCAAACACTTAACATATAAATAAACCATCATCAAGCTATCCACATACGGCCATGCCGTCCTAGGCGCTTTACCAGGCCCTGGGTTCGCGGTCCACACTGTGAGGATATCCCAGGTATCCTTTAGGGTCTCACCCTGGAAACTCACACTCCACATGCTGAACGCTACTCCCGGCCCCTTGCCGCACTTGGCCTTGCACTCCGTGTGCCTAACACCGTTCTTGGCCCCTTGCTGCTCCCGGCCTTCACCGTTCCCGGCCCTCGCCGTTCCCGACTCTTGCCGTTCGTTCACATATATGCGCACACAACATAATAAAACAAATACTTAACACAATAAACTCAATCAAAGGGTTAAGCCTTGCAACACAATCATATCGGGCTGTGCCCTGCATACAAGCTCTACGGGTACAATAGTTTTCTTACCTGTGTCCCGAGCTTTCCAAGCACCAATGTCCTGAGCATAGTCCCTTAGTCCGAGCCTCGCTGAAACCCTAGTCACAATGCACCAACAATATCCACCCATCAAGTTCTAATCCATTAAATAACTTTGGGTCACAATTCTAGTCCCCGAGATCTTGAATTCTATCAATTCGGGTGATAAAATCCATCCCGAGCCTTAACCTTTGAGTTCCCAAGCCTAAACACACTTTAAAGCCCAAAATTGCACTAAGAGCCGTGACCCCATTAGACCATGCCGCGGCCCGCCCCCAAACCCGAGAGCCACTACAAAACAGGGCAGGTGCGCCGCGGCCCTAGATAGGGCATGCCACGACCCGCCCTTCTTCCAGGCCACCAAAATGCTTCGAAGGGCCGCGACTCAAAAAGAAAAATTCCGCGGCTCGACCCTTTGAACCCAGAAAAATCCTCCATTTTTGCCACGAAAACCAATCCAATTGACCCCAAAATCAAACCAACAATCCAAACCATTATTCACAGAAGCTCTACTATGCTTTCAGTAACAAAACCTAACAAAGAATTAGCTGTAAACCTCATTAAATATCAAGAATGATCCATCACCCAACACACATGAAAACTCTAAGAAAAATCAGCAGCTACCCAAAACAATTCACTGAGATTAAAGCTTACCTTAAGCTGAAGTGAATCCCCAGATTAGTTCTCAAAATCCCAGCTGAATTTCCTTAGTCTTTGAGTGGATTCACCAAGGTTTCCCTTACTAAGACTTAGAGAAAATAAAGAGAGAGAAAAGTATGTCTTTGGGTCGGCTTCCACAAGTTTCTGAGTGTTTCCTTAACTTTGTTTTATTCAACTTAAGCTTCTAAGGTTACCTCAAAGCTCGGGGTGCCAAAAACGTCCCTGAGGGCGAAATAGTAAATTTCCCCAATTTTCCCTCCTAAACATTCTAACCTCAAATATATCTCCAAATATTTATTTCCTTAACCCGAGAACCTCATAAAATATCTAATACCCAAAATACCAACCTCGACTCATCCCGAGTCAGATATTCAACCCCGTTGTGACTTTCTGGCTAACAGCTCCTAGGGACTGTCTCAGATTGTGATACGCTGATATATCACAATATATCATAATTATAACAATTATCACATTTATGCCCTCATCGGGCTAAAATTACAAACATGCCCCTAATATCCAAACGGGGCCCACATGCATATTTAATTCAGCTAAACATGCATCTCTAATTACATATTCACATAAATTCAAATATTATAACATTAATTCACTTATTGCCCTCCAGGCACGCTAATCAAGGCCCTAAGCCTTATTAGCAAATTTGGGTCGTTACAGAGTCTTTCTCTTTTGGTCACTAGGGCCTCCACCCCTACCAAGACGTCATGACCTCCTAGAATCCCTTCTAGCCGCATTTTTGCGCCAGATCTTGTTCTCTGTGCTCTCAGCTGTGAGCGCCTTCTCCACAACCTGTGCATAAGTAGTCACTCTTGGCACAATAGTTATACGAACAATTCAAGCTATCATAGGCTGTAGCCTTTGTAGAAACCTCTCCCTTCAGGCCCCATCAGTGGGCACCAGATCCCCGACAAACTTTCCTAATCTGTCAAACTTCAAACCATAATTGGTTACTGACATATTGCCCTTAAGTAACTTGCTGAACTCTCCGACCTTCGCAGTTCTAATTGTGTCGTTATAGTATTTCTCATTAAAAAAAGTTCTAATTTCTTCCCATTCCATAGTATTTACATTCCTTGTCTGGGATACCACCTCCCACCATATTCGGGCATCCTCCCGAAACATATAAGTGGCACAGGCCTCTCTCCCATTATAGCCCACCCTCATGAAATATACGATGGCGGCTAACATTGTCATCCACTACTCAACCTTCAGTGGGTCTGAGCTACCCTAAAAAAGTGGAGAGTGTTGTTTCCTGAACTTCTTACATAGGGGTTCCCATCTATTTCCCACTGCCTGGGGCTGTACTACCGCTGGTACCGCTGGCTATATCACTGCCGGTACTGCAAGCTGTAGGTTCTCTGCTGGAACTTATTGCTGTTCCAAGAGGTGAATCTCATCTTCTTGCCTCTATTACCTAGCTTGCATATCAACAAGCACCTCTTGCCAGTTCTCTGGAGTTGGCGGTAGGGTTTGGCCCTGGTCATTCTCTTCCCTAGCTTGTATTCCTTGGCCAGCCAACCTCTCTGACCTTTGAGGAAGCATACTGACAATTACAGGAACCACAAACCTTGGCATCTCTAATACTAAGTTGTAACATCCTCCTATTCCAGGACCGTTACACTGTGTGCTTTAAATAGTGCCAAACTTGCTAATTAAGTCCCTTGGTCATAAACGTGTAACTAAGGTTAATGACAAGGATTAGGGTTAAAATTTTGGTAAAAGGAAACGTTGAATTTTCATTAAAATTATTTATGTTCATACATGTGTAATGACCCAACTATTTCTAAGACCTTGGACCATTAAAACTACTAGACATAGCTACTACTATTTTGACACAAACATAAGAAATAAAATAACTTTATTGAAAACCAAAAATATTGTATCAAATACAAGATAAAATAAAATAAAAATGTGAGATGGTATGGGATCCCATTGTTTATAAAACATAAAACATAATTTTAAACACTAATTGTGGAATTGAATCAAAAAAATTATTTAAAAGACAAAAAAAAATAACGTCGTCCTCGATCAATACGCACTCAATTCATCCTTAGCACACAAGCTAAGCTGCCAAGAATCCTTCCGCCTTTCATAATCATTTTCCTGCATCACACTAAAAAAATAAATGAGTGAGCCTAATGCCCAGGAAGGAAAATCCACTAAAAACATACATCATAAGTCATAAACATAAAACTATACCATAAACTTATACTATCAAAACATATGACTATAAAATCATATATATATCATATAGGACTACAATATTAATGGCCATTAACTCATTAACATGGCATGTGATAAACCATCTAGGTCCTCTGTCTACTAATCGAGGTAGGTAGATCACATGGTAGTATATGATGTTGATGGTGAGAACTCGTCAACTAAGTTAAGTCAGAGAAATTGCAAAGAAAAGATTATCAAAAGAAAAGCTTTAGGAATCTAAGTATCAACTCCAAGAACAATTGCCAAAGAACAGTGGTGAAATTGATTTTCATTCACTATGGTGCCTTTGCTACAGTAAATTTTCCAACCCCCTTCAAAGAAGAAGAGGGGTTCCCTTTATAGGGGGCTCTAATGGCCCCTGATACATTGTGGTCCATGGGACCAATCTGTGCACAAGTACACTATCAGGAGAGTGGTATCAGATGTAGTGGTGTCGGCTCTGGTACACCGTCAGAGTTCATGGGAGCACCTCAGCTTTTGTACCCAGTCCTGACTCCACTACCCGCCTTGTACGGGTGTCAGAGACGTGGTGGTGGGGTAGCCACTCCTCGTACTATTCCCAACCGCCACTATTTGTCGGTTACAGGTGTCAGGCCTGTCCCATGATCCTTGCAGGCATGTACGTACCCCTTTAGAGGTACCTTGTTCATATTCTTTTGGTCTCTTGTGGGCCATCTCGAACACTGGCATCATGCACGCGAGGCCTTTGGATGAGACCCATTGGGGCGATGTCACCATATACACGTAGCCCTTTGGACGAGGCCCTCACGAGATGCCTCTCGTGAGGCGAGGCATCTAGGTGGCACGCCACACGCGAGGCACTCTTGGTGAGGCGCGGCTTGAAGGGTGCGAGGCCCTCACGAGATGCCTCTTGTGAGGCGAGGCATCTAGGTGGCATGCCACACGTGAGGCGCTCTTGATGAGGCACGGGTTGAAGGGTGCGAGGCCCTCACGAGATGCCTCTTGTGAGGCAAGGCATCTAGGTGGCACGCCACACTTGAGGCGCTCTTGATGAGGCGCGACTTTAAGGGTACGAGGCCCTCATGAGATGCCTCTTGTGAGGAGAGGCATCTAGGTGGCACGCCACACGCGAGGCGCTCTTGGTGAGGCGCGGCTTGAAGCACGAGGCCCTCGCGAGATGCCCCCCGCGAGGTTGCCGGGCGTGCCAAGACGTTGCACGCGAGACGGTTGTGGGGCGCGCACGCGAGGCGCTGGGGGCTGCTGCTGCACGAGACAATCGCGAGGTGCTGGGGCTGCTGTTGCGCAAGACGGTCCACGCGGGGTGCGCCGAGAGGTGGTGCGCGGCTGGGGCCTTGCGAGACGCCATGCACCATGAGGTGATGCGAGGCTGTTGCAAGAGGACGGTGGCCCGAGTGTCCCGCGGCTCAGACATGCATTTAGGCCTTCACTACAACAAATTCTACTTTCAATGACTCCCTACAATGTCTTACACCATTGGTGTAAGACATTAAAAATTAGAAGGGATTTTAAATGGCTAATGGTGTAAGACATTGAAAGTGCATATTAATGGTTACAATTGGAAGACATTAAAAATAGTGGAAGACGTTGGAAATAGGCTGGTAGTGATTTATGGGTACATCCAACGTCTCCCACTGGGAGACGTGGGACACGTGGCACGTCTCCCAGTGGGAGACGTTGGATGTCTCCACTTATATAACACATATCAGCCTTCTTCTTCCTCACACGAACCCGAGAGCAAACCAGAGAGAAGAATTGGGCGATTTGGGGCTGCGTTTTTAGGGTTCTAAGGTAAGTTTTTTTTTATTTTCTTGATTTTTAGTTAATTATTTTACAAATAAATCATAGGTTTTGCATTAGGATGAGTAATATACATGATTTTGTGTTAGTTTTATATTTTTATGCATTTTTTTATATACATTGTATGTTTTTGTGGTTTTTCAATGGAAGTTTTTAGGGATTTATGATTTTTTAGTTTTTTTTTAATTTAACCTATCACATTGTATATATTTCATTAGAGTATATATGTTCATGATTTTTTTAAATTTTTATCAATTTTTATTTCGAAATTTAGATATATTTTTGTATATTTGAATTTTTTTTTAAATTGTAACTATTTTGTTATATATATAGTTATGTTAAAATAAATTTATTAAATAATTTATAAAATAGAAATATATTAAAATTTTTATGTTTTTGTTTATTATTAAGTTTTTAGGTTATGAAATTTTATATTGATTTTTTGTTGAGGTTATAATTAGCGGCACATTGGGATTTTTTTTATTTGTTTACCAATATCATTTACTATTATTAGATATTTAGTGATATTTGTTTAGTAATGTTTAACATATTAATTAATTTAATTTCATAGGTTGTGATTTTTGCGGTGAGATTTTAGAGAATATTTTGCACCAAAATTCCAATATCAATCACACATTTGAGGTAATTAAGTTTATAAAATTACAATAATACGTTATATATTGCTAGATATTTAGTGATGTTTTATTTATTATTTATTAATTTAATTTTATTGGTTTGTGGATTTAATAGCGAATTTGATTACTAAGTGAAGTAACTTTGCTAGCTTTTGGATTAAAGATTGCAAGAGGTACATATATATTCTCTTACTTCTACTTTTAATATTATTAAACAAATGTTAGAGGAGTTTGAATATCTTAAATATTCATCCATAGTGAAGTAGGTTCTGAGATTAAAATTGTGTGCTGCGGTGATAACGGAAGGTTGAGAACTTGTGTGTATTAGTGAAGTAGGTTCTGATAAATTTTACTGTGTGCTGCGGAGCTATAAGGAATAAACTTATTGTGTGTTGTTTGAATTGTTTGTTTTGCTATTCACATGCAGATGGTTAGGTCACTATTATAGGGGAAATGCTGCCCGATTTTATCTAGGATAATAAACAATTAGTTTTATATAGACATTCTATAAGGAAGAAACTTATTGTATGTTGTTTGAATTGTTTGTTTTGATATTCACATGCAGATGGTTAGGTCACTATTATAGGGGAAATGCTGCCCAATTTTATCTAGGATAATAAAAAATTAGTTTTATATAGACATACAACTTTATCACGTGCTTATTTAGTGTTGTTTCTTTTCTTTTCCATAGACATAGGAGAATATATGGATAAACAGTGGATGTCAGCGATTAGGTTATCTGCGGAATTTAGGAACGGGGTTGATTTGTTCTTAAGGTTTTGTTCGGAAAATGTGAAAGACCCAAATTTTACTTATTGTCCATGTCTTAAGTGTTGAAATGTTAAAAAGATGGATCTTAAAAAGATTAAAGAACACTTATATTTCAATGGGATCGACAAGAGTTACACAATTTGGTATTACCATGGGGAGATAGCTCCGATTGCTCCAACTCTGCCAAGTAGACCAAAAGGAGTGAGGAGGAATATAGTGGAGGAGAACTGGGATCCATTAGATGAAATGATTGACGACGCACATTATGGATCAGGAGTAGACCCAAATAAGTTTGAGACACTCCTTAATGATGCCGAGAAACCAATTTACCCTGGTTGTACAAGATTTACAAAATTATCTGCGCTTCTTAGGTTGTACAATCTAAAAGCTAAACATGGCTGGACTGATAAAAGCATTACTGAGTTATTTGGTTTCTTGAAGGAGTTATTGCCTGAAGTTAATGAAATTCCAATTTCATTTTATGAGGCAAAGAAGACATTATGCTCATTAGGCATGCAGTATGAAAAAATTCATGCATGTCCTAATGATTGCATATTGTATCGAAATAGTTTTGCAGACGCAAAATCGTGCCCTACTTGTGGTGAGTCACGATGGCAAATGAAAAGAAATGGTGACGATGTCAAGGAAGGAGTACCTGCCAAAGTTTTGTGGTACCTTCCGCCAATTCCTCGTTTCATCCGATTGTTTAGAAATGCCGAACATGCTAAAAGTTTGTCGTGGCATGCTAATGAAAGAATAAAGGATGGTAAATTAAGACATCCAGCTGACACCCTTGCTTGGAAGAGAGTTGATTTGAAGTGGCCTTCTTTTGGAAATGAATCTCGTAATATTCGTCTAGGTCTTTCGACTGATGGGTTTAATCCACACGCATCCCTTAGCAGTAAGTATAGTTGTTGGCCTGTTATGCTTGTTATTTACAATCTACCCCCATGGTTGTGTATGAAGAGAAAGTTTACGATTTTGACCTTGTTGATATCAGGACCTAAACAACCTGGTAATGATATTGACGTCTATCTAGCTCCTCTTATAGATGACTTGAAAACTTTGTGGGATGAAGGGGTTAAGGTTTATGATGCATATAGGCAGGAAGAATTTAATCTTAGAGCGGTCTTATTGTGGACAATTAATGACTTTCCTGCTTATGGAAATTTATCTGGGTTTAGTGTGAAAGGATATAAAGCTTGCCCCGTTTGTCAAGAAAAAACATGTTCTGAATACTTGAAACACTCTCGGAAAATATGTTATATGGGACATAGGAAGTTCTTGCCTAATACGCATAAACTTCGGACTTGGAAGAAGGCATTCAATGGTAAACAAGAGTTTGAAGAGGCTCCTGAGCCATTGAATGGGATCCAAGTACTTGAGAAGATGTCTAAAATTGTGTTCAAGTTAGGGAAGCCCAAAGTTCGTACACCTACAAAGATGAAACGTAGTCGCAAGGCCAAGGTTGTGGAAGAGCCAAAAGGGTGTTATAAAAAGAAATCTGTTTTCTTTGAACTTGAATATTGGCCTTTCTTACTTATACGTCATAATTTAGATGTTATGCACATAGAGAAAAATGTATGTGATAGTTTGATTGGCACTTTGTTGAATATTCCTGGGAAAACTAAGGATGGAATTAAGGCTAGACAAGACTTGGTTGCAATGGGTATAAGGGATGAATTGACTCCAAAACCAGATAAGAGACGAACATATTTACCTCCTGCAGCTTACACTCTTACTAAAGAGGAAAGAATGGAAATTTGCAGATGTTTGTTTAATATAAAAGTTCCAGACGGATATTCCTCAAATATAAGGTCATTGGTAGACATGAAAAGTTGTATTCTGACTGGCATGAAATCTCACGATTGTCATATTCTAATGCAACATTTGCTACCAGTGGCCATTCGATCTGTGTTGCCTAGGAGAGTTCGAGATGTAATCACAAGGTTATGCTTGTTTTTCAAGTCACTGTGTTGTAAGGTGATTGATCCGCTAAAGTTACCTAAGTTAAGAGATGAAATTGTTGAGGTATTGTGTGAGTTGGAGAAATATTTCCCGCCGGCATTTTTTGATATAATGATCCATTTGACAGTTCACTTGGTTAGAGAACTAAGATATTGTGGCCCAGTTTATTTAAGATGGATGTATCCATTTGAGCGATATATGAAGATTCTTAAGGGGTATGTTAGGAATAGAAGTTGGCCGGAAGGATGCATCGTCGAATGTTATATTGCAGAAGAGGCAGTTGAATTTTGTTCTGAATACATGACTGGTGTACAGAAAATTGGGTTAAATGATGTTGAAAATGTTGAGATTCAGAGTCGTCGTGGTAGCGTTGTATGCACAGTAAGTCGAGATCTTCTAGATGAAGCGCATCGTCTTGTGTTACAGAATATAAATGAAATTCAACCTTATATCGAGTGAGTTATACTCATATAATACATTAAGTTTAAGTTGTGTAATTTCGTATATTCAATTGTTTAACAACATATTTATAATTGAAGGGAACATTTTAATTGGATAAAGACCAAATTTCCATCCAAGTCAAGGAACTCAAAATGGTTACAAGACGAACATTATCGAACTTTTAGTAGTTGGATAGAACAAAAGGTAAATTGTGTTGATTATTGAAAGTTGTCATTAATTAGTACTTAATTACAAGGTGACATTTTTTGTTGTTTTTGGTATGTTGATTTGATAGGTTGTGTCAGAATTACAAAACACATCAAATAAGGTTTCAGACATTGTTAAGTGGATTTCTCGAGGACCTTCAGTTAATGTCATCAAGTTTTCATCATACATGATTAACGGTACTCTATTTAACACTAGGGAGCGCGATAACAACAGAAACACACAAAACAGTGGTGTTAGCCTTGTTGCTAAAACTGTGCAAGTCTCTAGTGCAAAAGATAAAAATCCAGTTGAATGTGATATGACTTTTTATGGAGTAGTTAATGAAATTTGGGAGTTATATTATATCACAACTCGAGTACCTGTTTTCTTTTGTGATTGGGTGAAAAGTGACAGCGGCATAATATATGAAGATTTTGGTTTCACATTAGTTAATCTAAATCGAATTGGGCACAAATCTGATCGATTTATATTAGCTTCACAAGCGAAACAAGTATTTTATGTGAATGATCCTTCAGACAACCAATGGTCAATTGTTCTTCCAACGCAAACAAGAGAATGGAACATTAAAGATGGTGATTTACATGATATACCTCTCGGAGAAGAACTTGTCACATTCACCGCAATAGAAGATAATGACGAAGTTGATGATGATTGTATTTGTTTCCGTGAAAATGGTGAAGGATTGTGGGTTGACGATAATGGGTCTTGAGGTACCATTTAATAGGTTTCATATGTTTATGATATGTGAAATTCTTAGTTGTTATCACAATGTGTTTCATCTTTTGATTATGAGTGTCCAAAATTGTTATAATAATGATATTTATGTTTCACAGATGGAGGCTGATCCTTTTGGTGGTAGTTCTGATGAGGGAGAGCAACGCCCTAATTCTCAGTCAGTGGAGCAAGAAAATAAATCTGTGAGAGGACGTACATGGATGTCTAGAAACACCAAAAAAAGGAGTGAAGGACATCTTACTCCTGTTGAATACAATGAGTATGGTCAACTAGTGGGTGGATCTAGAAGTAATGTTTCATCACAGCTTGGATCAGTTGTTCGAGCAACTGTGTCCATCAACATTAACAGTTGGAAAGATGTTAGTGTGGTGGATAAAAATAAAATATGGGACACAATGAAGGTATATTTTTATTAATTATATTTCATTTAATGTTTTTAAAATATATATTATTTTGATAATATGCTTCTTATTACTTTCAAACTTGCGGAAAACTTATGATTTGGACCCCATACAAAAGCAACAGATGTTGAAGGATGCAGGAAAGTACTTCCGAAATTGGAAGACTAATCTTACTAGGGTACACGTTTACGACGCTTTGAAAAAATACCCAAATGAGTTCCCGCCAGCTTTGCCATTTGGATTTGAGAATGTCATAACTCCGGATGAATGGTTAGCGTTTGTGAACTCAAGATTAACTCCCGAGTGGCAAAGAAAGAGAGAGGAGATGCAAAATTATCGAGCACTGAATAAATACAATCACAACCTCTCTAGAGGAGGCTATGTGCGTATTGAAGAGATGTTAATGGAACAAAGTGGGAAAAGTCTGACTGAACTTGATAGGGCAGATTTATGGAGCATGGGTCGTCGGAATGCAAAAGGAGAGCTAATTGGAGAGGCCTCTGAGATTCAAAAAAATATTGTAAGTGCTCATATTTAATAATGTTGATATGTCAAATTATTAGCTTATATATATAACTTTCTGTGAATATTGTTTCACAGGATCATTACCGGCAACTCCAAGCTGAGGGTAAATGGGCACCTGATGGCCCTGATGATGTGCTGACGAGGGCGTTGGGCACTCCTGAGCCTCGAGGACGTGTTAGGGCTGGAGGACACGGTGTGTCCCGCTCAGTATATTGGAATACTCCAACACCTACCTCAACGAAAAATAAATCAAAAGCCTCTTCTTCGAATGACGACATTAGAAAGGAATTTGAAGAAAGATTTCGAAAACAAGAAGAAGAGCATCGTCAACAAGCACAACGCCTAGAAGAGCGCCTTCAACAACAAGATGAGCTCTTGAGAAAATTATTGGCCCAACAGAGCGGGTCAGGATCTAACGTTGGAGTCCCACCAGCGCCATCATCATACTATGTGCCCGACCCACCAGTGCCACCAGCACAGGCGTCCTACTATACTCCGGACCCAGTAGTGCCTCAAGCAGAACACCACATTGTTGCACTACAACCGCTTTTGCAAGAGGTAATTAAACTTTCTTGAATATTCTGAAACCAAATAAATTTCTTTACTGCTTCAACATGATTATTTGTATATAATATGTTTCTTATGCAGGGCCGAGCATGCCAATTAGCAATTGGTTCGGTTTCAAACATTGTTGCATCAGGTACACTCATTGAAAGAGAGGCAGGCAACAACTTCCAAGTTATGATTACGAGTGTTCTTAAGCCAACCTGTCCTCTCCCTTTTGCATATCCTGATTTGGACATGTACATAGTTGCTCAGGCCATTGGGACGCCAATAGCGTGGCCTAAGGATTTTGTCATTATATCTGAAGATGTAACTCATGAGGTGATGCCATGTTTTTACATAATTATCTTTACAATTCTATATTTGTTTGTAATTTTTTTAATTGTTGATATAATTGTATACAGACTCCCTCTACAAGTAGGACCAGATCACAACGACCAAGAGCTCCATCAACACAACAACCTCGAGAAAGAAGACGACAACAAACTCCTCCAACACAATTGGCCCAAACTCCATTGGAACGATTACAGAATATCGTATCTCATTGGGATGATGGCGAGTGTGTCAATCTAGGCATAGAGTCTGAAGTTTTTGATTAGGATATGTCTCACTGTTATATATTTAAGGATGACATACTTCAGTTTGCTCGAAAGGAGAAGATTGGACAAGCAGTACTCGTCAGCTACATGAGGTATATATCTGACAAATAAGTTTGTTCATTTAATTTTCTAATTTGATTTATTCATTCATATAACAATTTTTCATATTTTTGAATTAGGTTCATTTACAGATATGTGGTACAACAAGGTCGCCAAAATAAGTTTTTATTTGTCAATCCTAATATCGTCGCCACTCAAGGGAGTTCATTCGACGATCGTGTTTAGAATCTGTTCAGACGTTGCAATGACGTAAAATCAAAAGAACAAGTTATGCTTGTCCCTTGGAACCATGGGTAAGTTTAAAAACTTGTCATTTTTCCGACCCATATCAATAATTTCTTTGTTTAACATTTGAGCTATAATTTTTTTGTTTTTCTTATACAGTGAACATTGGATGTTGCTTATTTTGGCACCATATGCATATCATGTTTATTGTTGTGATCCGGTGAATTCAGAGCTAAATAACCGTGAGGAGATTGTATCAGTGATCGTCAGCGCTTTCAATCTTTTTTTCTCTATGAATCTTCCTGATGTCGAGATCCCTGATACTCTACGCATTAAGCAACCTCAGGTAAGTAACTTTAGCAGAAATTTTTGAACATTTATAATAATTAAGTAGAATAATATGTATGCATTTTTTAAAAAGTTTCAATTTAATAATAAATTACTCATATTTTTAAATAATTAGTGTCCACACCAACCGGACAATGTGGCATGTGGATACTACTTAATGAGGATGTTGAAGGATTTGATTGAGCATGCGAGTCCTGGGCATTACTTGAGAACGGTATTATTAATTAAAATTTACAAATTATTTTTGAAACTATAAATGTAATCAAATAATTAATTAATATATTTTACTTTATATTTCTTGCAGCTAACAAGCACATCATATACAGAGGCACAAATTGATGAGTTGCGACAAGAATGGGCGACATATATGTTGCCGATAATCCAAAGTTACCGACCTCGTTGATAGGTTTTTTTTTTTTAATTTTTTAACTCTTTCTTCATACACAATGCAATATTTGTTCATTTTGAATATTTCTAACAAATATTGTATTTCTTGTATATATCTAACAAATATATTTTTTTCTTCCAATTTAATTGATTATTAAATTAATTTAAATTTAGATTAAAATAATTTAAATTTAATTAATTATTAAATGAATTTAATAATATTAAATTAATAATATTAAATATTAAATTAATTAATAATTAATATTAATTTAATAATTAATTAATTATTAAATTAATTTAATAATATTAAATTAATTAATATTAATTATTCAATTTAAATTAATAATATTAATTATAAATTTATTTAATTTATTTTTTTTAAATGTGGGAGACTTTCAATGTCTCCCATTAGGAGAGGTGGGAGACTTTCAATGTCTCCCAATGGGAGAGGTGGGAGACTTCCCACGTCTCCCAATGGGAGAGGTGGAAAGTCAACATTTGACTTTCCACCTCTCCCATTGGGAGACGTGGGAAATCACTCACCTCTCCCAATGGGAGACGTGGGATGTCTCCTAGGGACTTCCCACGTCTCCCATTGGGAGAGGTGAGTGACTTCCCACGTCTCCCAATGGGAGAGGTGGAAAGTCAACGTTTGACTTTCCACCTCTCCCAGTGGGAGACGTGGGAAGTGAGGCACGTCTCCCAACGGGAAACGTGGGATATATACCTACGATGACCCTAGCAACAACGTCTCACTAAGTGGGAGACATTGTAGACTTCCAATGTCTCCCAATTAAAGTCATAAAACATCTATTTTGTTGTAGTGCTTTATGGGACCTTAGCGCACGTCTTGGATCTTTTACGGGCGTGGAATATTGAGCATCCATACTTGCCCCCTAGTCTAGGAGAGGACCTTTAGGTGCTCTTGTAGACTATTCTCCTTGATTCTTAAAAATAGGCCCTCATGCAAGGCTTATTATTTTCACCTTACTTCTTTGACTTAGTGGTTTTGAGAATCCTTCATTTTTCAAGAGGTGAGGGGTTCAATCCCCCACATCCTCATTTTTGCAATAGTTTCCTTCATTTTATTTTTTCATTTCATTTTTTTTTACATATGAGCTAATTTTTTGGTATGTCTATTTGGAGGCTAACACATCCTTTTTGTCTATTTTTGCAGACGTGTATTTTTGACCATTTGGTGCTTTTGGCCCCCGACCTCCTTTTGACCTCGACAGCTCTCCATTTTACCTACTTGAGGTATATTTTCTTTTTCCCTCACGTTCATTGGATCCAAATTAGCATTACTCGAGATGGGGTACCTTGGCCTGAGCTTGCAGTGAGTTTGCCCATTTGCATGCCCCTCTTTTTTATACCCCATAGTGAATCATCTAGGGTGTTTGCATCTAGAGGTTTTAAGCCCATTCCTTTGTGTTTTGTAGCCATCCCCTCATTTACACGCGAACCCCTTTTTGCTTTCGGGACGAGGCCTCATGGCTAGTGATGGTCCGTTCGACACACCTCCGAGGGTTGAGTTTATTGACTTGTCCTCAGACTCAGAGTCCCCTGAGGAAAACCCTTACTAGAATTATGACTCCTTAAGGCAGGCCCGTATTTGCCATCTTGAGCACATGGCTGAACTTAGGCGTAAAATTTGGGTGGTGGAGAGCGAAATTGACTCGGTGTGGAGAGGAGACAGAGAACCTATCTCCCCAGACCTTAGTGACCATGTAGCGAACCTTAGGGTGACCCTTTTAGAGTTGCAGAGGGAGTTGGAGTTTATGGAGGGACTCCTTCTGCCTGAGCCCTCCAGCCCATCCTCGCCTGATGACTGTCATGGGGCTGATTCCGCTTCTCCTCAGCCCTTAGTCTCGGTTTTTCCTAGCCTAGCACATCCGCATTCGCTCCCCCGATGGAAGAATCTTGCTAGGAAGAAAAAATGGAAGCTCAAGTGTTTTGTCTCTTATTTACCTTTTTCTTTTGATTTTGTAGATATGCCGAGGGCACGACGACAGGTAGCCTCCCATGAACCAGACGATGTTCCTTTACTGGCATCCGAACTGGTGTCGCATGTGTCCGAGAACAGACTGAGGGAAATTGTGCATCAATATTGTGTTCCTCCGGAGTACGCTCTATACACTTCTTTGGAGACATGCCGGGCCAACTGCCCCAAGACCGGTTATGTGGCCCTTAGCGAGCACATTCTGAAAGTGGGTGGTACCATCCCACTACACCCGTTCTTTGTGGCAGTCCTCAACTACTTTGACCTGGCACCGCTTCAGCTGGCATCCAATGGCTGACTGACTTTGAGCTGCCTTTTCGTTGCATTTATGAAACTGTTTGAACGCGCTCCTACGACGACATAGGTGCATTTCCTCTAAAACCTCATGCCTACTCCCAAGTCAAAGGGCTTTTACTATTTGCAAAAAGCCAACAGCGAGGCCTCTTTGATAGAGGGCTCGGTGTCCAACCCAGGGTCCTGGAAGTAAGACTTTTTCTTCGTGGAAGGCCCCCTCTCTGTCCGCGAGGACTTCCGGGCCACTCCCAGTAAGTACCCTAAGCATTACTCTCTCTCTTTTACTTTCTTGCAACTTATTGTTTCATGACTTACGTTCATATCGACCATGGCGTGTATTATGCAGAGCAATTTGCTGAACCCACAGCCGTCGAGCCGGAAGCGAGAGATCTGAGGAAGTTCCTCCACGTTGACCCTGATATGAAAAAGGCGACGTACTTATTCACCGTGAAGAATCTGAACCTCCATAAATTGTCCCCTGTCTCGGACCCTAAGTTGCTGTGGACCATCTCTGGGTCCAAGAAGATGAAGGGGGTATTGGCCGAGCCTTGCCTAGCTGACGATGAGGCTGAGGAAGAGTCGGAGGAAGCCCCCCTTGACCGTGGGGGACCTCACCAGCTTCCTCCATCTCCTGGGGGATGCCCTCCATGTGCCTCTTATGATCCGGACATAGCCCCTCATTTTAAAGACTAGCAGGCCATTCCAGGGTGTTTTGTTTGCCCTGACCCTGAGGGCTATGATGCCTTCACTCAGGCTCCTCTCGACCTTGAACCATCGGGGACTTATTTTGCTGATCTTCCGGAGCCTCCCTTTGATCTACCGGGGCCTCACTTTTCCACTTTCACCGCGCCCCCTCCCATTTCGGTGAGCGGGTTGTCTGTCCTCACCCAGCTAGATGCCCCTGGTGCGGATGGGGAGCCCAGGGTAACTCGGATGGTGACGTCTTACGGGAAGCGATACATCCAACTTGCCTCGGGCCTTCCGGTATCTGACTGGAACGGTCTTGGGAACGTTGCCCAGTCGGACCTTGGGGAAACCCTAAGGCGCACCATGGCTTGGGTGAGTTCCTGCCCCTCGCGTCGGCCCTATTATGTATAGATGTACATGCATTTTTTTTTTGTTACTTATTGTTGCTGTTGTTAATTTTCTTGTGCAGGCCTATACCGTGGCTCTGCGGTTTTCTGACTCATTTAGCAACCTCTCCGCGTCTACTACTGAGAGTGACAATCTCACGGCCCGGGTCGGGGAGCTCGAGAAGGAGCTTGAGAACACCCAGACTGAACTAAAAAGGGTTCGAACCAAGCTTGCTACCTCATCAGAAAGGAAGCTGAAGGTGGTTGCCAAAGCCGCGAAGCTGCGGAGCCAAGTTACCAGCCTGAAGAGCGAACTCCAGGGGGCCCAGGCTAGTGCGGCGGCCTCGCAGGAGAGAGTTACTTATTTAGAGGCCGAAGTCGAGGCTATCGGGGTCGAACTCCAGACTGCAAGGGCCGAAGTCGAGGCTACCAGGACTGAACTCCAGGCTGCTACGACCAATGTCGCCACGTTGTAGGAGAGAAATGCTTCCTTGGAGGCGGAGAAGACTGCCATTGAGTACAAGTCCATAGACCGCGCCCTTTACAGCGTGTGGAGGCAGGATCCCAATTTTGATTTCTCTTCTTTCAGTGAGCACGCCATTGCTCGAGCGGCCATGTGGAGCGCCCGTGGTAGGAGGCCCTGAAGTTGTTATTTCATAACTTTTGTCAGCTAGCTCACCATGGGTGTATGCTCTTTTTTGAGACTTTGTAATATCATTATCATTACTATTTTTCTTTTGTAAATCTTGTCATGTCCTCAAGACTCCCTTTTTTAATGTATATATACATATGTGGTTATTTATCTCTTATTCCATTGCATTTGAGGCCCTTTTGAGCCTGTATGATGGGGTTTGGCAGGTTCCCTTCTTTTATTTACTAGGCTGGAGGTCCTTCGGAGCCCATGTGAAAGGGTTCAATGGGACCTCTTTTGGTGCCTTTTGATTGCTTTTATAAGGATATTTTTACCCCTTGGGTCCTAGCTATCCTTTTATATATTCTTGCGTGCGCTTATTATTTTTTTGCGAGAAGCATCCTTCTCGTCGTTATTCATAGTACTATTTTTGCAAGGGTCTCTTTTAGGACCCTTTTTGGATAGACGGCTTAGTGGCCACTCTAGAATTATTAGTGTTGTTACTATATATATATATTTTGTTGTAAGACCCTTTGGCCTCCTTGATGTTCACAAGGGTAGCTAATCCTTGTGAACCCAAGGGATGCCTTGCAAGGTCCTCTCCCTGTTTTCTATCTATAAGTGTTGACGGTGAGAACTCGTCAACTAAGTTGAGTAGGAAAAAATTATCAAGTAAAGATAGACAATGAAAAAGCTGTAGAAACTTAAGCAATAACTCAAGAACAATGACAGAACAACAATGGAGAAATCAATCTTTCATTCACTCTCAAGCACTTTCTACAGTAACTTTTCCAACCCCCTTTCAAGTGTAGTTAGAGTTCATTTTATAGTAGGCTCTAATGGCCCTGGGTACATGGTGGTCCAGGAGACCAAGTGGTACATAAGTACTCTGTTAGGAGAGTGGTTTCAGAGGTTGTGGTCGTTCATCCAGTACAGGGGCAGGCGTCAGGAAGATGTCTCCACTACTTGTCCGTACCCATGTCAAAGGAGTGGTGACGAACATAGTGGCGCAGGTGGTAGTGGTGTCGACTCTGACTCCTGGCCGTAGACGTACGGGCCATAACCCTTATCCCAGCGTTCCCCCTACCTGCTTAGCATGAAAGCCACGGTCAGACGTACATGCCGTACCCCGTACGAGATTGTACTATCATGACCCTTAAGAATCATACTTGGACATTCCCTTTTAAACAGTGGGGTTTTCATAGGCCCCCATGAGTGATGCCATTTCGCGATGAAGGGTGCAGGATGCCCTCTCGCGAGGCCCTCATGACTTGGTCGTGGCGAGGCGAGGGCTTGACGCGCGACGCGGATGCGCGCAGGGGCGAGGGACCGTGGGACGCGCCTGACGCTGGTGCACGCGAGGTAGATGCGCGCAGGGACGCGGAGCCGTGGAATGCGCCTGATGCTGGCGCGCGCGAGGCGGATGCGCGCAGGGGCGCGGGACCGTGGGACGCGCCCGACGCTGGTGCACGCAAGGCGGATGCGCGCAGGGACGTGGAGCCGTGGGACGCGCTTGATGCTGGCACGCGCGAGGTGGATGCGCGCAGGGGCGCGGGACCGTGGGACGCACCTGACGCTGGTGCACGCGAGGCGGATGCGCGCAGGGACGCGGGGCCGTGGGACGCGCCTGACGTTGGCGCGCGCGAGGCGGATGCGCGCAGGGGCGCGGGGCCGTGGGACGCGCCTATCGCTGGCGCGTGCGGGGCCATGGGACACGCACATGCGAGGCCACAGCGCGGGGCATGAGCCTGGGCACGCAAGACCATCTCGCGGGGCTCGGCCCTAAGCACACGAGGCCTTCCTACGAGACATGCACCTGGGCACACGAGGCCTCCCCTGTGCGTCACGCACCTAGGCACGCAAGGTCATCTTGCGGGCGTGGTCCTAGGCATGCGTGGCCATTGGGAGAAGGCGGTGGCCTGAGCGTCTCGTGGCTCGAACATGCATTTGGGCCTTTAAGGGACCTTTGCACACGTCTTGGACCTTTTATGGGCCAGGGAATATTGAGCGTCCACAATAAGGACTTCGCCTAAGGCCCCGATATAAGGGGTCCTTCTGGGACCTCTCGTTAAAGGGTCCTTTTTAGGGTCATGGCCCCTTTTGGGTCCTCCTGATGGAGGGCCTTTTTTAGGATCCTCCTGGTGCATAGGGTCCTTTTTAGGATCCTGGTGCAAGGGGTCCTTCTTTGGATTCTCCTGTTTGTTGCATGCTTTATCTCCACGGGCCACTATTGCCCCCCAAGTGTCTGGTGAAGTTTACTTCGGTAGGCACTTTGATTGATGCCCACATAAAGTAGAAAAAATAGCGTGCGAAAATGTGACCAGTTTCATTCATAGAATTCAGGTTACAACGATACATATAAGATTTCACATCTACTTGGGAGGTTATCTAAGTAGCCTCTTTGATTTTTGCCTACTGAACTAAGATAAGATGCAACAATTTGAAAGCCTGTCCTTCTAGCACTGGGTGTGAGCGCTTCACTGGTAGTATTTCCTAAGGTGCTCCACATTCCATGCTCGAGGTATGACGGTGTCATCCATGCGCGCCAGCTTATAAGTGTTTGGGGGTATGCACTGAGCGACTTGGTAGGGCCCCTCCCAGTTCGCCCCCAGCACCCCCGCCCCTGGGTCTTGCGTGTTAGGGAGGACCTTCCTCAGCACCAGGTCACCAACTCTAAAAGTCCTCTCTCGCACCCTCGAGTTGTAGTACCTTGCCGCGCGCTGCTGGTATACTGCTATTCTCATTTGTGCCTTCTCCCTTTTTTCTTCTAGCAGGTCCAAGCTCTCCGCTAGAGCTACGTGATTGGCCTCATCCCCATATGTCTGTATCCTAAGGGACTTAACCTGCATCTCAACCGGGAGTACAGCCTCGCATCCGTATGCCAAGGAGAATGGGGACTCCTCAGTGGTCGTGCGCGGGGTGGTTCTGTAGGCCCATAGCACATTTGGTAGCTCCTCTACCCAGGCTCCCTTCATCTTTTCTAGCTTTTCCTTCAAGTTCTTTTTAAGAACCCTGTTAATGGCCTCCACCTGTCCATTGGCCTGTGGTTGTACAGCTACACAGAAGCTTCTCCTTATCCCTCTTCCCCTACAATATTCCTCGAAAGCTCCCCCCTCAAACTGGGTACCGTTGTCAGACACAATTTTGTAGGGTACTCTGTATCTACAGACAATGAATTTGTTGACGAAAGAAGTGATATGCTTGGCCGTTATCTTCATGAGAGGTTCTGCTTCAACCCACTTAGTGAAGTAGTCCACAGCTACCACCGCGTACTTCGCTCCACCCCTGCCTGCGGGAAGAGCGCCGATCAAGTCTATCCCCCAGATAGCGAAGGGCCAGGCGCTGGTCATGCTAGTTAGCTCATTTGGGGGCTTATGAGTATAGTTGGCGTGCCTCTGGCATTTGTCGCATTTCTTGGCAAGGTCATGTGTGTCTCTTTCCATGGAGGGCCAGTAGTACCCTTGTCTCATGGCCTTCCTAGCCGTGGAGGGTCCACTCTCATGGTTGCCACACTCACCCTCATGTATCTCATGCAGTACTTTCAACGCCTCCTCCTCTTCCACACATCGCAGGAGTGGCATCGAGAACCCACTCTTGTATAGAACCCCTTCTACCAAGGTGTACCTAGTGGCCTTGTACACCAACCTCCGGGACTCTTTTTTGTCCGCGGGCATGGTTCCTTCCTCCAGGTATCTCTTAATCGGTTCAGTCCATGACTCCTTTGGGGCGCTGACCATGTGCACGTCCGTGCTAATGATGCTGGGCCTGGGTAAGTATTCCACATGTATCGACTCCAGGATATCCCCATCCTTGGTGGAAGCCAGTTTTTCGAGGGCATCGGCATGGGTATTCCTCTCTCTTGGGATTTGCTCTATGCTATATTCCGCCAATCATCCCAGATAGCCCTTCACCCTCTCCAAGTACGCGGCCATCTTTGGTCCTCTTGCCTGATACTCACCTTTCACTTGGTACACCACCAGCTGTGAGTCGCTAAAAATACGTAGGCGTGTCACCTTTAACTCCAGGGCTAACCGCAAGCCTGCCAAGAGTGCTTCGTATTCCACCTCGTTGTTGGAGGCCTCAAACCCAAACCGGATCGCACAATACATCTTATGTCCTTCGGGCCCCGTCATCATGATACCAGCTCCAGATCCTCCTTCATTGGATGCCCCATCCACATGCAGGCTCCATTCGTGTAGACCCCTTTGCTCCTTTTCCATGACTGTCCGCCCCCTTTCTTCACTTCTTCCTTCACTCGGCTGATTGGTG
Source organism: Humulus lupulus (assembly GCF_963169125.1). Lineage (NCBI taxonomy): Eukaryota > Viridiplantae > Streptophyta > Magnoliopsida > Rosales > Cannabaceae > Humulus > Humulus lupulus. The sequence continues at coordinate 76,016,767 of NC_084793.1, forward strand.
AACTCCACTATGAAGTCTGCCAGCACTTTCCCATTGATGGAAACTCTAGGGTTATAAACAATATCGAATTGGCTCAACTCGATCGACCACTTCATCAGCCTTCTTGAGGTCTCAGTTTTATGCAGGACCTGTCTCAAAGGGCTATCGGTGAGAACTTCGATTGCATGAGCATGGAAGTAGGGTCTCAGCTTCCTCGAAGCCACAACTAATGCATATGCCAGCTTTTCACTTTCAGGGTACCGGTTCTCCGCATCCACCAACCGTTTGCAGATATAATAGACGGGTCGTTGGTCCTTCTTCTCCCCTCTAACCAAGGCCGCGCTTATGGCATGCTCAGACACTGCCAAGTATAAGTATAGCTTTTCCCCTTTTTCAGGTTTTGCCAAAAGGGGTGGCTTCCCCAAGTGCTCCTCCAGCTTAATAAATGCCTCTTCACATTTCTCATCCCAAGCGAAATTTTTGCTCCCTTTTAGGACGTCAAAGAAGGGGAGGTACTTATCAGTTGAACTCGAAATGAATCTATTAAGGGCAGCCACCCTTCCCGTTAGACATTGCACTTCCTTCTTGCTCTTTGGCGGGCTCATTTCTATCAGGGCCTTTATCTTATCAGGATTGGCCTCGATGCCTCTGGAGTTGACCATGAAACCCAAGAATTTTCCTGAGGATACACCGAAGGTGCATTTGACAGGATTCAACTTCATTCGATACTTCCTGAGTGTGTCAAACATCTCACCAAGGTCCTTGTTGAGCTCTATAGCGGTCTTGGTTTTTACTAACATATCATCAACATATACCTCCATGTTCCTCCCTATCTGGTTGGCGAACATCTTATTGACCAACCTTTGATAGGTAGCACCCACATTCTTCAACCTGAAGGGCATCACCTTATAACAGTAGAGTCCTTTATCCGTTATGAATGACGTATGCTCTTCATCTGCTGGGTTCATAGGAATCTGGTTGTATCCCGAGTAGGCGTCCATGAAGCTCAGTAATTCATGCCTCGCTATCGCATCTACTAACTGATCTATCCTCGAGAGCGAGAGGCTGTCCTTAGGACAAGATTTATTCAGGTTTGAGAAGTCGACGCAGGTCCTCCATTTCCCATTCGGTTTTGGGACTAGTACTGGATTTGACACCCATACAGGGTAAAATGACTCACGGATAAACCCATTGGTCTTCAGCTTGTCGACCTCCTCCTTTAAGGCTGCGTACCTTTCTGGGTCTAGCGCCCGCCTCTTCTGCCTAATGGGCCTCGCTTCAGGGGAGATATTCAAATGGTGGCACATAACACTGGGATCTATACCCACCATATGTCCGTGAATCCATGCGAATACATCCAGATTATCCTTCAAAAACCTTATCAACTCCTCCTTCACGTCATTCTGCAGGCTTCTTCCTACCTTCAGTTTTCTTAACGGTTCTTCCACTACTATAACCTCCTCTACTTCCTCCACTGGTTCTGCTCTTGACTCCTCCACGACTCGAGGGTCTAGCTCCTACGGACTCCTCGCGGGCACACGTAGCGCCTCATGTATCACCATGGCCATTGGTTCCCGCGGTTTCACAGGCGCACGGAGTGAGGTGTTGTAGCACTCCCTTGCTTCTTTCTGTTCTCCCTTCATACTAGCGACCCCTCCTGGAGTTGGGAACTTGACAACCAGGTGATATATAGAAGTTATGGCTTTCAATTCTCTTAGGGATGGTCTCCCCAATACCGCATTGAAAGCTGACGCACAATCTACTACGACAAAGTTAGCCATGACTGTAGTCTGCCGGGGTTGCTCCCCCATGGTGAGTGCCAATTCGATCATCCCTAGGGGTTGCACTGAGTCCACCGTGAATCCATACAGGGAAGATTGGCAGGGTTTTAGGTGACGAGTGCCCAGTCCCATCTTTTCCAAGGCAGGGCGATACAAGATGTCCACCGAGCTCCCATTGTCCACCAGGACCCGGTGCACACACATATTTGCCAACTGAACTATCAACACCAGTGGATCTTTATGGGGAAAATGTACCCCCCGTGCATCCTCCTCAGTGAATGTGATCGAGTCGTTTTCCCTCTTGAAGCTTTTCGAGGGTCGTTGTTCCAAACTCATGACACAGGGTGGCGAACTTCGCATGGCTTCTCTTGCGTACCTATCTCGTCCCTTCCGAGAATCCCCCCAAACCCTGGACCTCCGAAAATGGTTCGGACTTCTCCCTGTATTTCTGGGGCTTGCCCTTGCATCTGGGGTATCGCAGGCTTGTCCTCTGGCTTTGGCCTTTCTCTCCTGACATAACGACCTAGATGCCCCCTGCGGATGAGCTCCTCAATTTCTTCCTTCAAATGGATACACTCCGCTGTGGTGTGCCCGATATCCTTGTGGTACTGGCAGTATCTACTGGGATCCCTTTTGGACCGGTCCTTTCTTATTGGTGGGGGCTTCTTGAAGGGAACTCGATCTTCATTGGTGAGGTAAATATGCTCCCTGGTATCTGTAAGGTTCGTATAGTAAGTGTGAGCCGCTTGCCTATGATCACTCCCCTGTTTGGTCTTTCTCTGTTGATCATCCCTCGACCCATCATACGCCCTTTTCTTCTTTGCTACATTCGATCCGTCGTTAGGTGGGGGCTTTGCATTGGACTCCTCCTTTCCTGCCTTTAGGTTTGCGTGGCCATCCTCTACACGAATGTACTTCTTCGCCCTCTAGTAGAAGTCATCTATGTCGGTGACTTCCCTCTTCAGCATGTTGTCCCACAATTTGCTTCCTGGGCATACTCCAGCTGTAATGGCCATTTTTAACTCTCGGGGGGTCAGGCTCCCCACTTTTGCGGCCTCCATGTTGAACCTGTGAATGTAGCTCTTCAGGCTCTCCTTTTCTCCCTGCTTCACGTTGGCTAGGTTGGTGCCTGGCATCGTGTAGTCTCGCACTGCGTGGTGTTGTTGGAGGACTTCATTAGAAAACTGCTGCCAGGATCTGATGGACCCCGGCCTTAATCTTTTGAACCATTTGTATGCGGGTCCTTTCAATGTGACTGCGAAGCAGTGGCATCTGGCTCCGCTACCAATTCCCCTCAGTTTCATCAGGTCGTTAAATGCGTCCAGATGGTACTTTGGATCTGTGCTTCCTTCGTAGGGGGTCATATTGGGTTCCTTAAAGTTGGCAGGGAGCCGGATGGCCTGGATCTCCCTCACGAAGGGTGACTCATGGTCAAACTCTTCCTCAAAAGCCTGACCGCCAGAGGCGGTGACGATCTTGCTTCGCAGGCTCCTCATTTCTGTATCCAGGTCCTGCCTCCTCTTGCTTAGGGAGTCCCTTAAAGTGGACGGGTTAAGATCCGCCTTTCCCTTGCCCTCGCGAGCCGCCATAGGGGGCGTGGTCCCTTTACCCGCCCTCTTTTTGTTGATCTCCTCCCGTAAATCTGAGGGCACCCTCTTAGAGGTGACCTTGTCCTCGTTGCGAGGGGCAGCGTTAGTCCTCAACTCTGGTTTCTGGGCCTACTTCGGTGGTTCAGGATGTTCGCGTTGCTTCGTTCGGGGGGTGTTACTGGTGGAGTGTCGAGTCCTCCCATCGTCTACTGGTGCGGTGGTCTCTGCCCCCTCCCGACCTTTCTCTTTTCTCTTGGGCAAGGTCACGCTCGACTTACCTTGCAATAGACCATTCAGCACATCTTGCATATTCTCTAGGGTGGTCTCCAACCTTTGGTTCTTACGGTGGAGCTCACTTATTTCTTCTTCATAGAACCGGGGCCCGGGTCCTGCCGGCCGGAGTTCGATACTTGTGGCGGTTTAGGGAGTGGGAATTCGTTGGCATTCCTCGGTGGTGCCCTTGGAGGACTCTCTCCGGGCGGGACGGCCGGTGACATGACCTCTCTATCACCCTCGTGAACTTCAGGGTCCCTTGGGGGTTCCACATCTCTGGGTGGAGGAGGGTCCTTCATGGAGGCCTTCAGCTGGACTCCGTTAAGGTGGACCTCCACCTCTCGTGGTTCCTTGAGTCGCTTTGAACGTCTCGGCATTTCTCCTTGCCGAAAGTAATGGTAGAACAGTAGCTTGGTACTTAGCCTCCCATAGACGGCGCCAAACTTTTGACGGTGAGAACTCATCAACTAAGTTAAGTAAGAGAAATTGCAAAGTAAAGATTATCAAAAGAAAAGCTTTAGGAATCTAAGTATCAAATCCAAGAACAATTGCCAAAGAACAGTGGTCACTATGGTGCCCTTGCTACAGTAAATTTTCCAACCCCCTTCAAAGAAGAAGAGGGGTTCCCTTTATAGGGGGCTCTAATGGCCTCTGATACATTGTGGTCCATGGGACCAATCTATGCACAAGTACACTATCAGGAGAGTGGTATCAGATGTAGTGGTGTCGGCTCTGGTACATCATCAGAGTTCATGGGAGCACCTCAGCTTTTGTACCCGGTCATGACTCCACTACTCACCTTGTACGGGTGTCAGAGACGTGGTGGTGGGGTAGCCACTCCTCGTACTATTCCCAACCGCCACTATTTTTCGGGTACAGGTGTCAGGCCTGTCCCATGATCCTTGCAGGCATGTACGTACCCCTTTAGAGGTACCTTGTTCGTATTCTTTTTGTCTCTTGTGGGCCACCTCGAACACTGGCATCATGCACGCGAGGCCTTGGGACGAGACCTATTGGGGCGAGGTCACCATATACGCGTAGCCCTTTGGACGAGGCCCTCACGAGATGCCTCTCGTGAGGCAAGGCGTCTAGGTGGCACGCCACACGCGAGGCGCTCTTGGTGAGGTGCGACTTGAAGGGTGCGAGGCCCTCACGAGATGCCTCTTGTGAGGCGAGGTGTCTAGGTGGCACGCCACATGCGAGGCGCTCTTGATGAGGCGCAACTTGAAGGGTACGAGGCCCTCACGAGATGCCTCTGGTGAGGCGAGGCGTCTAGGTGGCACGCCACACTCGAGGCGCTCTTGATGAGGCGCGGCTTGAAGGGTGCGAGGCACTCATGAGATGCCTCTTGTGAGGCGAGGCGTCTCGGTGGCACGCCACACGCGAGGCACTCTTGGTGAGGCGCGGCTTGAAGCGCGAGGCCCTCACAAGATGCCCCTCGCGAGGCTGCCGGGCGCACCAAGACGTTTCACGCGAGACGGTTGTGGGGAGCGCACGCGAGGCGCTGGGGGCTGCTGCTGTGCGAGACGGTCACGAGGCGCTGGGGCTGCTGCTGCGCGAGACGGTCCACGCGGGGCGCTGGGTGCGCCAAGAGGTGGTGCGCAGCTGGGACCTCGCGAGACGCCATGCGGCATGAGGTGATGCGAGGCTGTTGCAAGAGGACGGTGGCCCGAGCGTCCCACGGCTCAGACATGCATTTAAGCCTTTATGGGACCTTAGCGCATGTCTTGGATCTTTTACGGGCGTGGAATATTGAGCATCCACATATGATAACCCATCTAGGTCCTCTACTAGTCGAGGTAGGGTAGATCATAACTCGAACCCATGAAAATGATAAATAATTTTGGGGCTTGCCATCTAAGCAAGTCATATGCCCAATCGACTAAAAACATAATCTTGGGGCTTCCTATCTAAGCAAGTCATATGCCCAAGGACTACAAAACATATCATACATATACATATCATAGCATAAACATATCATAACATATAAGCACATAAAATCTATCCTATTTTCCTTACCAAATGCCGGGATATTTGGGAACAAGAAATGGATTAGAAAACTCATATAAACCAACAGTAAAGATGGTTAGAATCTCTAAAGAATAAAGATGAAATGAGAACTAAACCATCAAGAAGAAACTTACCAAGAAGAACGTTAAGTTTCAAGAACTTAAATACCTAATCAAGAATCATAAAAAAGAGTTAGGATCTGAATAAAAGAAAACTAAAGAATCATAAAGAACTGAACTTAAGGAGTAAGAATACCTTGAATGACTTATGAATTGATCTAAACCTCAATACCGAAATCACACTATGTCTCACTTCCCAAGTGTTTAGAAAAACTTAGAGTGACAAAGCTTTTATCCTAAAAGCCCAAGTGTATCTCTCTATTGTAACACTAGCACCTTGGAGGCTCTGATCAAATGCTTGAAGAATGAAGAAATTGGCTGAGCACTAGGTCCTATTTATAGAGTTCAAGGAGTGAAACTAACCCCTTTTAATTTGAATAAATAAATTAATATAAAATGAAAAAGATTTGATTTTTCGTTCAACAGACGCCCAGAAATCGGTCAAAATCGTTCATAGGCAGGTCTAAGTGGTTAAGGCTATTTTAAAAATAAAAATCACAAAATTTAAAAAAAGCCATCTTGGAGCCGATATATCGCCCCCCATAGGTGATATATCGTTCGTGCAAAGTCGACGTGTTTTCCGTATCTTCCATAGGCGATATATTGGCCCTTAAGCTACGATATATCAACATACGTTGATATATCAAACACGTATTTGCACTTTTTCATCATATTTTGAATTGGATAAACAACTTTGACTGAGTCTAAATGTGATCCTAACAGCTGCTGGAAGGTTCTAGACCTTCTAGATCTTTCTTTTATTTAAACTATCCATCAAAATACTTAATTCCTTAATAAACATGATTATGACAAGTGTCATACTCTTATTAATTCTATATAAACCTTAGGTTATAATAAACAATATATCTAGGAACAAAAATATTAATCAAACCCTATGTTACTACTGCTACTACTACTACTCCTGCTACTACTACTGCTACTGCTGCTACTGCTACTACTCCTGCAACTGCTGCTACTGCTACTGCTACTACTACTGCTGCTGCTACTGCTACTACTCCTGCTACTGCTGCAACTGCTGCTCTCGCTCCTACTGCTACTTCTACTGCTACTACTGCTGCTACTGCTACTGCTACTGCTACTGCTACTGCTACTGCTACGTTGCTCCTACTGCTGCTCCTACTGCTACTGCGACTGCCAATGCCAATGCCACTGCCAATTCCACTGCCACTGCCACTGCCACCACTTCTGCTCCTACTGCCACTGCCACTAATACTACTGCTACAGCCACTCCTGCTCCTACTGCTACTGCTACTGCCACTGCTACTGCTATTGCCACTGCCACTGCCACTGCCACTGCCACTACCACTGCCACTGCCACTGCTGCTGCTACTGCCACTGCTACTGCTACCGCCACTACTACTGCTATTGCTACTACTACTGCCACCACTACTACTACTGCTACTACCACTGCTACTGCTACTGCCACTGATACTGCCACTGCTACTGCCACTGCCACTGCCACGACCACTACTACTGCTACTGCTACTAGATGTTTAAAAGGACTCTACAACTTGGGATCCCAAAATAACATAAATAGATGTTTAAAAGGTCTATTACAGTTCAAAAGTTACAACCAGCTGACCTAGGCGGAAAAATAGGATTTGACCCTTAGATCCTCTAAGAAACCCTCAACCTTGGTGGTCGACAAGCTGCATATGTACCTAAAAACACAAATGTATCTCTCTATTGTAACACTAGCACCTTGGAGGCTATGATCAAATGCTTGAAGAATGAAGAAATTGCCTGAGCACTAGGTCCTATTTATAGATTTCAAGGAGTGAAACTAACCCCTTTTAATTTGAATAAATAAATTAATATAAAATGAAAAAGATTTGAATTTTCGTTAAACAGACGCCCAGAACTCGGTCAAAATCGTTCAAAGGCAGGTCTAAGTGGTCAAGGCAATTTTTAAAATCAAAATCACAAACTTTCAAAAAAGCCATCTTGGAGCTGATATATCGCCCCCCATTGGCGATATATCGCCTCCCCCTATATTCCCAAGCCCCATTTGATCGTTCGTGCAAAGTCGACGTGTTTTCCGTATCTTCCGTAGGCGATATATCGACCCTTAAGCTGCGATATATCAACATACGTTGATATATCGAACACGTATTTGCACTTTCTCATCATATTTTGAATTGGATAAACAACTTTGACTGAGTCTAAACGTGATCCTAACAGCTGCTGGAAGGGTTTAGACCTTCTAGAACTTTCTTTTATTTAAACTATCCATCAAAATACTTAATTCCTTAATAAACATGATTATGACAAGTGTCACACTCTTATTAATTCTATCTAAACCTTAGGTTATAATAAACAATATATCTAGGAACAAAAATATTAATCAAACCCTATGTTACTACTGCTACTACTACTACTCCTGCTACTACTACTGCTACTGCTGCTACTGCTACTACTCCTGCAACTGCTGCTACTGCTACTGCTACTACTACTGCTGCTGCTACTGCTACTACTCCTGCTACTGCTGCAACTGCTGCTCTCGCTCCTACTGCTACTTCTACTGCTACTACTGCTGCTACTGCTACTGCTACTGCTACTGCTACTGCTACGTTGCTCCTACTGCTGCTCCTACTGCTACTGCGACTGCCAATGCCAATGCCACTGCCACTTCCACTGCCACTGCCACTGCCACCACTTCTGCTCCTACTGCCACTGCCACTAATACTACTGCTACAGCCACTCCTGCTCCTACTGCTACTGCTACTGCCACTGCTACTGCTATTGCCACTGCCACTGCCACTGCCACTGCCACTACCACTGCCACTGCCACTGCTGCTGCTACTGCCACTGCTACTGCTACCGCCACTACTACTGCTATTGCTACTACTACTGCCACCACTACTACTACTGCTACTACCACTGCTACTGCTACTGCCACTGATACTGCCACTGCTACTGCCACTGCCACTGCCACGACCACTACTACTGCTACTGCTACTAGATGTTTAAAAGGACTCTACAACTTGGGATCCCAAAATAACATAAATAGATGTTTAAAAGGTCTATTACAGTTCAAAAGTTACAACCAGCTGACCTAGGCGGAAAAATAGGATTTGACCCTTAGATCCTCTAAGAAACCCTCAACCTTGGTGGTCGACAAGCTGCATATGTACCTAAAAACACAAATGTATCTCTCTATTGTAACACTAGCACCTTGGAGGCTATGATCAAATGCTTGAAGAATGAAGAAATTGCCTGAGCACTAGGTCCTATTTATAGATTTCAAGGAGTGAAACTAACCCCTTTTAATTTGAATAAATAAATTAATATAAAATGAAAAAGATTTGAATTTTCGTTAAACAGACGCCCAGAACTCGGTCAAAATCGTTCAAAGGCAGGTCTAAGTGGTCAAGGCAATTTTTAAAATCAAAATCACAAACTTTCAAAAAAGCCATCTTGGAGCTGATATATCGCCCCCCATTGGCGATATATCGCCTCCCCCTATATTCCCAAGCCCCATTTGATCGTTCGTGCAAAGTCGACGTGTTTTCCGTATCTTCCGTAGGCGATATATCGACCCTTAAGCTGCGATATATCAACATACGTTGATATATCGAACACGTATTTGCACTTTCTCATCATATTTTGAATTGGATAAACAACTTTGACTGAGTCTAAACGTGATCCTAACAGCTGCTGGAAGGGTTTAGACCTTCTAGAACTTTCTTTTATTTAAACTATCCATCAAAATACTTAATTCCTTAATAAACATGATTATGACAAGTGTCACACTCTTATTAATTCTATCTAAACCTTAGGTTATAATAAATAATATATCTAGGACCAACAATATTAATCAAACCCTATGTTACTGCTACTACTACTCCTGCTACTACTGCTACTTCTGCTCCTGCTACTACTGCTACTGCTACTACTGCAACTGCTACTACTACTGCTGCTGCTACTGCTACTGCTACTACTCCTGCTGCTGCTCCTGCTCCTGCTGCTACTGCTACTGCTACAGTGGCTACTGCTACTGAAACCGCTATTGCTACTGCTACTGCTACTGTCACTTCCACTGCCACTGCCACTGCCTTTCCTGCTCCTACTGCTACTGCTACTACCACTACTACTACTGCTACTGCTACTACCACTGCCACTGCCACTGCCACTCCCACTACCACTGCCACTGCTACTACTACTGCCACTGCTACTACTACTGCTACTGCTACTGCTGTTTCTACTGCCACCACTAGTGCTACTGCCACTGCTACTGTTACTGCCACTGCTACTGTTACTGCCACTGCTACTGCCACTGCTACTGTTACTGCCACTGCTACTGCTACCGCTACTGCTACTGCGACTGCCACTGTTACTTCGACTACCACTGCCACTGCCACTTCCACTGCCACTCCTGCTCTTACTGCTACTGCTACTGCCATTACTACTACTGCTACTGCAACTGCTAGTGCTACTGCCACTGCCACTGCCACTGCCACTACCACTGCCACTGCTACTACTACTGCTACTGCTATTTCTACTGCTACTGCCACTGCTACTGTTACTGCCACTGCTACTGTTACTGCCACTGCTACTGCTACTGCTACTGCTATTGGTACTGCCACTGCTACTGCTACTGCCACTGCCACTGCCACTGCTACTGCTACTGCCACTGCTACTGCTACTACCACTGCTACTGCCACTGCTACTGCTACTGCCACTGATACTGCTACTGCTACTGTTACAACTACTGCTACTGCCACTGCTACTGCTACTGCTACTACTAGTAGCAGTAGCAGTAGTAGTAGTACTACTACTACTACTACTACTACTACTACTACTACCAGATGTTTAAAAGGACTCTACAACTTGGGATCCCAAATAACATAAATAGATGTTTAAAAGGTCTATTATAGTTCAAAAGTTACAACCAGCTGACTTAGGCGGAAAAATAGGGTTTAACCCTTAGATCCTCTGAGAAATCCTCGACCATGGTGGTCGAGCAGCTGCATATGTACCTAAAAACCCAAGTGTATCTCTATATTGTAACACTAGCACCTTGGAGGCTCTGATCAAATGCTTGAAGAATGAAGAAATTGCCTGAGCACTAGGTCCTATTTATAGAGTTCAATGAGTGAAACAAACCGCTTTAAATTTGAATAAATAAATTAATATAAAATGAAAAAGATTTGAATTTTCGTTCAACAGACGCCCAGAACTCGGTCAAAATTGTACAAAGGTAGGTCTAAGTGGTCAAGGCTATTTTTAAAATCAAAATAACAAACTTTCAAAAAAACCATCTTGGAGCCGATATATCGCCCCCCATAGGCGATATATCGCCTCCCCCTATATTCCCGAGCCCCATTCGATCGTTCGTGCAAAGTCGACGTGTTTTCCGTGTTTTCCGTAGGCGATATATCGACCCTTAAGCTGCGATATATCAGCATACGTTGATATATCGATCACGTATTTGCACTTTTTCATCATATTTTGAATTGGATAAACAACTTTGAATTAGTCTAAACGTGATCCTAACAGCTGTTGGAAGGTTCTAGACCTTCTAGATCTTTCTTTTATTTAAACGATCCATCAAAATACTTAATTCCTTAATAAAAATGATACGGTTACTGCTACTGCTGCTTCTACTACTACTGCACTGCTCCTACTGCTCCTACTACTACTACTGCTACTGCTACTACTGCTGCTTCTACTACTATTGCACTGCTACTGCTACTGCTACTACTCCTGCTACTACTACTATTGCTGCTGCTACTTCTACTGCTACTACACCTGCTACTACTACTACTGCTGCTCCTGCTACTACTGCTACTACTACTACCACTACTACTACTCCTGCTACTACTACTATTGCTGCTGCTACTGCAACTGCTACTACACCTACTACTGCTACTACTACTACTGCTGCTCCTGCTGCTCCTGCTGCTCCTGCTGCTCCTGCTGCTACTGCTGCTACTGCTACTACTGCTACTACACCTACTACTGCTACTACTGCTGCTACTGCTGCTCCTGCTGCTCCTGCTGCTACTGCTACTACTGCTACTACTACTGCTACTGCTACTGCTACTACTGCTTTTACTTCTACTGCACTGCACTACTACTACTACTACTGCCACTGCTACTGCTACTGCTGCTTCCTTAATAAACATGATACTGCTACTGCTAATGCTACTGCTGCTTCTACTACTACTGCACTGCACTACTACTACTACTACTACTACTACTACTACTACTACTACTACTACTACTACTACTACTACTACTGCTACTGCTACTAATACTACTGCCTCCTTAATAAACATGATACTGCTACTGCTACTGTTGCTTCTACTACTACTGCACTGCTCTTGCTGCTCCTACTACTACTACTGCTACTGCTACTACTGCTCCTACTGCTGCTTCTACTACTACTGCACTGCTACTGCTTCTACTCCTGCTACTACTACTATTGCTGCTGCTATTGCTACTGCTACTACACCTGCTACTGTTAGTACTGCTGCTCCTGCTACTACTACTACTACTACTATTACTACTCCTGCTATTACTCCTACTGCTACTACTTCTCCTGCTACTACTCCTACTGCTACTACTATTACTACTACTACTACTACTACTACTACTACTACTACTGCTACTATTGCTGCTGCTGTTACTGCTGCAGCTGCTGCTGGTGCTGTTGCAGCTGCTGCTGCACTGCTACTGCTACTGCTACTACTATTATTGCTGCTGCTACTGCTACTACACTTGCTACTGCTACTACTGCTGCTCCTGCTACTACTGCTTCTGCTACTGCAACTACTACTGCTACTACTTCTGCTACTGCTGCTTGTGTTCCTACTGCTACTGCTACTGCTACTGTGGCTCCTACTGCTACTGCTGCTCCTACTGCTACTGCTGCTGCTACTGCCACTGCCACTGCTACTACCACGGTCACTGCCACTGCCACTTACACTGCCACTGCTATTGCCGCTGCCACTCCTGCTCCTACTGCTACTGCTACTGCCACTGCCACTGCTACGACCACTGATACTGCCACTGCTACTGCCACTGCCACTGCCACTACCACTGCTACTGCTACTGCTACTAGATGTTTAAAAGGACTCTACAACTTGGGATCCCGAGCTATTCAGGTAAATTTCGAGGATGAAATTCTCATCAGGAGGGGATAGTGGTAACGACCCAAATTCGCTAATAAGGCTTAAGGGCTTTGATTAGTGTGCCGGGAGGGCATAAATGGGATTAGAATGAATGTTATTTATTTAAATGTGTAATTTTGTGATCAATAGTGTGTATATGATAATTGACGATATTATGTGATATATGTGAGAAACACATTATAATGTGGGTAGGTCTGCAGAGCACGGCTCAAGGCGATCCTAGAGCAAGATAGTGGGAAAAGTCATAACGGGATTTAATAATTGACTTTGGACAAGTTAGGGGTATTTTAAGCATCAGGTAGTGATTTAGACTATCGGGTCATGAAAATAAATATATGGAGATATATTCGAGGTTAGGATGTCTAGGCGGGAATATTGGGGGATTTTACCGTTTTGGGCTTGGGGACGGTTCCGACACCCCGAGCCTTGGGATTAATTTAACGAGGAAGACAAAATTTAGGAAACCCTTAGAAGAAAATAAACAGACTTAAACTCTCTCCTTCAGCTCTTCTCTTCTCTCTCTCAAGGAAAACAAAGGAAAGGAACTAGGGGAAAAACCACACAAGAAAACAGAGAAAATCTGGGAAATCATTGGGAGATTAAGCTGAATTCTTGAGGATTAGCTCAAGACCTACTCAAGAACTAAATCAAGGCTAAGGTAAGGGTTTAACCCATGTGCTCTTTTGAATTTTAACCTTAAGCTTCAGCTGGATTATTGAGGTTATTATTCAATTGATGGAAAGGGTGGAATTGAGCTGGGAAACTTGGGAATCAGCTGGATTTTTGGATAGAGGAAGGGTTCTGTTAATAAGGTAAGGTTTACTCCATGAATTAATGATTTGGGTTTGAGTTTTTAACTGGTTAAAATGAGTGGTTTTGTTCTTAAAGTTTCAGTGATTGAGAGTGGAATTTCTATGAGTTTTGGGTTGAGTTTCTGTTGAATTGTGTGGCTTGAGTTGGTCTGTGAGTTTTGGTAATGTTGGGTGTTGAAGTAGGGAGTTTAGGGGTGGATTTGGTTGAGGTTTTGAGCTTTGAAATGGTGGGTTTTCTGGGCTCGAAGGGAAGGGCCGCGGTTCTGTTTTAGAGCGCTGCGGCCCTAGGATGAAGATGAGCCAAGAAGGCTCGGCCAGGGGTGAGCGCCGCGGCGCCCATTGCGAGGGCCGCGGCGCGTGTCTTTGCTAGGGTGGTCCTTGGTTCTGTTTTGAGGCTAGGGCCGCGGCTAAGCTTCAAGGGCCGCAGCCCTTAGTTGTGCACTTGATCTTTTAAGGTTTTTAAGGGCTTTAATCAAGCCTAGAAAGCTCGGGAACCATTCCACCATCGTGCTTGGTGGGATTTGTTTTTCCGGAAGTTAGTTTTGCAACCGGAAACCCTAACTTGAGTATTATTGAGGCCCTATACTTTGGTTGTGACTAGGTGATAAAGGCTTAGGCTCAGGAACGGATCGTGCTTGAGGGGCGTTGCTCGTTATCCCAAAACCGTAAAGACTAAAGGTAAGAAAACTGCACCTGGTTGAATATATGTGACGGGACTAAGGGTTCCCCATTGTGAATGCTTGAAAAGATGGTATTATGCCATGCTAGCTATTTAGTGAACCAATGACCTAAGGGTGCCAAGGGTTACACTAGAGCACAGGGCGCGGCTCAGCCACTGGTAGCCGAGGACAGCTTAATATGCACTAAGCTCGGTTTAAGCGGGTCGGAGTCAGTGGGATAAACAGAGGGTGAGACCTAAGTTGCCGACCCTGATTGTTATGTGATATGAATGTTATAAGTGTTTGATTGCATCCATGATTCTGAATATATGTTGAGTGGTATTAATGTGGACTATTTAATGAGAGTTCATGCTTAGTGAATTTTACTGCCTGATATTATCGATTGTGTTGCATTTCATGTTTTCTTGCTGAGCCTTGGCTCACGAGTGCTACGTGGTGCAGGTAAAGACAATGGAAAGTTGGATCAACCTTGATTGGAGAGCTCAGCGAGTGTAATGTACATGGCCAGCTACTCGGCCGCCACGGTTGAGGTTTAGGCAGGGACGCGAGACCCAAAGACTGTTTATTTTGCCTTAGAATGGCTAATAATTATTTATATACTTTTGGAAGTCTGTAAACCTACTTTTAACTCTGTTTCTTTTGGGATCCTGTGTATATAACAGTTTAACTATTTAATAAGAAACTTTTGAGACCAAAGCCTTTTTAACCATAGCTCTCACATGTTTAGTGACATGTTTTCAAACTAATGACTTGATTAGCGAGTCTTGCACCTTTATAAGTACACAGTGTAGCGGTCTTGGCTATCCAGGGCGTAACAACTTCTACTACAGCTACTACTGCTATTGCTGCTACTGCTACTGCTGCTCCTACTGCTACAGCTATTGCAGCTACTGCTGTTCCTACTACTACTGCTGCTACTGCTACTATTGCTACTGCTACTGCTGCTCAACCAACTACAGCTACTGCTACTGCTGCTCCTACTGCTACTGCTACTGCAGCTCAACCTACTACAGCTACTGCCATTGCCATAGCCACTGCAACTGCCATTCCTGCGCCTATTGCTACTGCTCCTACTGTTACTGCCAATGGCACTGCTACTGCAGCTACTGCTACTACTGCTGCTGCTACTCCTGCTCCTACTGCTACTACTACTGCCACTGCCACTATCACTGCCACTGCCACTGCTACTACTATTGCTGCTGCTGCTGCAACTGCTCCTATTGCTACTGCTACTGCTACTACTACTACTACTGCTCCTACTACTACTATTACTGCTACTGCTACTGCAACTGCTGCTCCTACTACTACTGCACTGCTACTGCTACTTCTACTACTACTGCTACAGCTACTCCTACTCCTACTCCTACTCCTACTCCTCCTACTACTACTACTGCTGCTGCTGCTGCTATTGCTGCTGCTGCTACTGCTAATGCTGCCCCTACTACTACAGCTCCAACTGCTCCTACTACTGTTACTGCTACTATTGCTCCTACTGCTACTGCTACTGCCATTGTTGCTCCTACTACTACTGCACTGCTACTTCTACTACTACTGCTACTACTCCTGCTACTACTACTACTGCTGGTGCTACTGCTACTACTACTGCTACAGCAACTACTGCTGCTCCTGCTACTACTGCTACTGCTGCTACTACTGCTGCTACTGCTACAGCTACTGCTACTGCCACTACCACTACCAGTGCCACTGCTGCTGCTGCGACAGCGGCTGCTGCTACTGCTGCTACTACTACTACTCTTACTACTACTGCTGCTCCTACTACAACTACTACTACTACTACTGCTCCTCCTCCTCCTACTACTACTACTACTATTGCTATTACTACAACTACTACTGCTACTGCAGCTATAGCTGCTGCTCCTACTGCTGCCGCTGCTCCAACTGCTCGTACTACTAAAACTGCTACTACTAATACTACTCCTACTGCTCCTACTACTACTGATGCTACTGCTACTACTGCTCCTACTGCTACTGCTACTGCTATTGCTGCTCTTACTACTATTGCATTGCTACTACTACTGCTACTACTTCTGCTACTACTACTACGGCTGCTGCTATTGCTATTGCTACTACTCCTGTTACTACTACTACTGCTGCTCCTGCTACTAATGCTACTACTACTGGTGCTGCTACTGCTACTGCTACTGCTACTTCAACTGCCACTGCCACTGCCATTACTGCTGCTGCAACTGCGACTGCTACGGCTACTACTACTGCGACTACTACTGCTGCTACTACTACGACAGCCACTTCTACATCTACTGCTACTGCTACTATTACTGTTGCTACTACTGCTACTACTACTGCTACTGCAACTAATATTACTACTGCTACTGCTACTGCTACTGCGACTGCTACAGCTACTGCTACTGCTACTACTACTGTTGCTACTACTGCTACTACTACTACTACTGCAACTACTACTCCTACTACTACTACTACTACTACTCCTGCTACTAATGCAACTACTACTGCCGCTGCTGCTACTACTACAGCTACTGCTACTGCTACTGCTACTACTGCTACTACTGCAACAGCAACTACTACTACTACTGGTACTACTACTATTGCTGCCACTACTACTGCAACAATAACTACTACTACTACTGGTACTACTACTATTGCTGCCACTACTACTGCAACTGCTACTACTACTGCTACTACTACTACTGCTACTACTACTGATTCTACTACTGAATCTACTGCTACTGCTACTACTGTTACCACTATTGCTACTACTACTGCTACTACTACTACTGCTTCTTCTACAATTACAGCTAC
Source organism: Humulus lupulus (assembly GCF_963169125.1). Lineage (NCBI taxonomy): Eukaryota > Viridiplantae > Streptophyta > Magnoliopsida > Rosales > Cannabaceae > Humulus > Humulus lupulus. The sequence continues at coordinate 76,033,966 of NC_084793.1, forward strand.
TACAACTACTACTGCTGGTGCCGCAACTACTACTACTGCTACTACTACTACTACTACTACTCATGCTACTACTACTACTACTACTACTACTACTTCTACTGCTACTACTACTACTGCTA